>NC_132869.1:9740000-10365000 GCF_048164855.1 Canis lupus baileyi | reverse complement strand
AAATACAGATAAGCAAAAAGGTAAAATAAAAGACCAGAAATATCCATGAACCCACCAATCCAGAAGAACCCATCTCTGTTATTCCCTGATTTGTGATCATCTCTCAGGTCCCTTTGTGTATATTCCTTTAATTAAAGAATTGAACTTTTTTTTTTAGCAAGATATTGACATTTAGCAAGATATTTTCTTTCTTTTCTTTCTTTCTTTCTTTCTTTCTTTCTTTCTTTCTTTCTTTCTTTCTTCTTTCTTTCCTTCTTTCCTTCCTTCTTTCCTTCTTTCCTTCCTTCTTTCCTTCCTTCTTTCCTTCCTTCCTTCCTTCCTTCCTTCCTTCCTTCTTTCCTTTCTTTCTTCCTTGCTTCCCTTCTTCTTTCCTTTCTGAATTCCTTGTTTATGTCCTTGGCCAGTTTTCTTTTTTTTTTTTTTTAATTTTTTTTTTTTTAATTTTTATTTATTCATGATAGTCACAGAGAGAGAGAGAGAGGCAGAGACACAGGCAGAGGGAGAAGCAGCAGGCTCCATGCACCGGGAGCCTGATGTGGGACTCGATCCTGGGTCTCCAGGATCGCGCCCTGGGCCAAAGGCAGGCGCCAAACCGCTGCGCCACCCAGGGCTCCCCTTAGCCAGTTTTCTATTGGAATGTTTCTTTTTCTTACAGATTGGTAAGATTTCTTTAGATATGTAAATTCATTAGCCTTTTGTATATCATCTGTGTTGCTTATATTTTCCGTAGTTTCTCAGGTGCCTTTTGATTTAATTTAGAGTTCTTTTTTGCTTGTTTATTGGCATTCAAGAACACTAAATGTTATGTGATCAAATCTATTAGTGTCTTCCTTTTTGGTTTATGCTCTTGGTGTTGTGTTTAAAAAGTCATTAACTTATGTAAATCATCTTTATATTTCCTTCCAGTTCCTTGGAGATTTCTTATTTTACATTTATTCATTATTTAAAAAATTAGGTTTTACTTTTATTAAAGTAGCATAATAAAAAATGTCAAACTTTAACATTTACAATGGAAGAAAAGCAATTCCTAGTCTCACCCTCCAGAGGCAACCATCCTGAACTCATAAATATTATGCTTATTTTACTATTGCTTGGTTTTATCAATTTTTGGACATTCTCTTTGATTTCCTATTATGACAGATTGGATATTTTATACTACCTCTCCTATTATATACTCCTCCCCACATACACAGTATTTAGTTAAATCAACATTTAGTGCTTCTGTAATTATAAGTAATTATCATTTGGTCACTTTCTTTGACAAAGCTTTATTTTTCTTGTGGAACTTCTATGTGGCTATTGAGATTTCTCCTTAAACATTCAAATACATCTATGAGATCCTAATTCAATGCCCTTAATCTAGTACTTTTTTCTACATAAGTAGAGTCATAAGATTGTCAGTTATATCCCCACCCACCCTGGGAACTGTATTTTATTAATCTATTATTTTCAGGAACAAACATAATAGAACATTTGCTTTATTTCTAAAGCAAATGGAAAGATTTCGGGGGCCTTTTAGATGCTCCATGCCATTGATGGTTCTCTGTGCTGCTTCTCCCCTTACGACAAGTATCATACTGCTCTACAGATGCTTCCATCTCATTGCTCCCTCTGTGAGCTACAAGAAGTCTCCCTCAACAGGCTGCTCACAGCATTTACAAGACACTTGGCCTTTCAATGACTTACGCTTTTTGATTGTGACGTGATGGGCCAGGGTAATCTGTCATCGCACAATAATAATGTCAGCGCCGAGCAGAGCCCAGACCCTTTTGCAGAGTTTGAATACTGTTGAGATCAATGCCTTTTTCATTTGCTAAGATGGAAAGAATTGACCTAGTGGTCCCTGAAGCATCAGCTTTGGCACACCGAATGGTTGGAGGCCAGATCATATTACCCTGCGTGCGCCTTGGAGGAGCGACCTGTTGTCCACGTTGGCGTTTCTTCCTGTATCCAAACCTTCCCTGGACTCTGCCTCTGCTGTTCAAAAAAAGAAAGAAGGATGAGTCATTTTGTAGGGTAAAAAAAAAAGAACACTGTTACACTCGCTGGGGCCAGGGGCAATTGCCTTTCCTCCTTCTATTATGAGAGAGATGGTTTCATTCATAATCAATAGGAATTTAGGGAAATCGTAAAATTTAGGGAAGGATTGTTGGAAGATCCATTTACATATAAAGCTAAATACGAGAAGGCACAATCTGGCATTCTCCTTATTTCTTCCCTTTTCTCAGCGTGCACGATACCCCAACATTACTGAGCAGATCTGGAATAGTCCTGATCAAGGGCACAGTTTGCAAGAATCCAAGTACCCATAATGCCCAAATTCTCCCACGAATTTGAACCACCCTGCCTAATAATTCCTGCTTTGCAAAGCAGCACAGGGAATAATTAGGGAGCCAGCGTGGTCACAGGCCTGTGGATGGGGTCGCAGGAAAAATAGAAGTTGGCAACTCATGGCTGGATAATCAGGGTCTGTCCTCTCACAGAGAAAGTAGGATTTGTTTTATTGTTTCCGTGGGTGAAATAGAATCATGGGCTTTAAAAGTTGGGGGTATGGGACACTTGGGTGGCTCAGTGGTCGAGCGCCTGCCTTCGACTCAGTGTATGATCCTGGAGTCCCAGGATCAAGTCCTGCATTGGGCTCCCTGCATGGAGCCTGCTTCTCCCTCTGCCTATGTCTCTGCCTCTCTCTCTCTCTCTGTGTCTCTCATGAATAAATAAATAAAAATCTTAAAAAAAAAAAAGTGGAGGGTGGATAGAAAAAGAGTAGTGACCTCAAATGGGTGATCCATGAAAATGTGGCACCAAGGAGGAGAGGAGAAGTCAGAGCTGAGAGGAGAGTCCAGGCTGAGAGCTGAGCTAGAAGAGGAAGTGCTAGATAGATTATGGGAGGCAAAACTGGAAGAAAGTAGATGAAGTGAATCTGGGTTGAGAGGCTTGGTGCTCCACCAGTGTCTTCTCAGGCCAATGACACAGTAAATGTTTCTTCTGAAGGCACAAGAAGCCACTGAGGCAGCAATCACTCTGCATTCTTTTTTAGCCACTTTCCGAATCTAACATCCTGGGAGGAATGTTTTCTGCCTACAGTAACATAATCCTTGGACGCAGATGTCTTTCGATGAAACGAGACTGATGAAGTGTGACTTTGGTAGCAACCTAATCTTTATTAACAAAGATTCTGAGTTAATTGCACATTAACACTGATGAAACATGTAGGCATACAGGTCATAACTTGCTTTAATTTCTTGTTTGTTTCAGGATATCAATGGATATTATAAAGGGAAACTTAGATGGAATTTCAAAACCAGCCTCCAATTCAAGAACACGTCCTGGGAGCAGAGATTCAAGTACTTCTTTGGAGGTGCTCTCACCGGAACCAGCATCCTTCAAGGTACTTTGCTGTTTACAAGTGATTTCAGGTCCTTCTCCTGAGCTCTAGGCTGTTGTTAACATCCCACTTCAAGGATCCTCTTTAGAGGGTATGTTCTGGGAGCACTCATGGATTTCTTTTGGGATTTTACTTTAGGTCATTTAATATGAAAATCCTGTGTCCTTCTTTACCTCCTCCTCCCCCTCTTTTGTTCTTTTTTAGGAGGGTGACCTATTTGTTCATAGTTGTACTTTGCTAATGCTCATTTGTAAACTCTTTATTTTTCATAAGAAATCTTTGTATTCCAATACTTATTATGCCACCATTGACTCTTAATATGAAAAAGGTCCTGTAGTTTTAAAATAAAGTTTTAAAAATAAAGTTTGAGTCAAAGACCATGTGGTATACATTTAGTAGGTACCTTACCTGGCCTGACTTTTTCTGTTCTTTTTCTCTTTTTAGTCTCTTTTTCTTTTCCTAAAATATCTAAACTTGATTTTTTTAAGGAATCAGTTGTTTCTTTTTAAGATTATTTGAGAGAGAGAGAGAGAGAGAGCATGAACAGGAGGGGCAAAGGATGAAGGAGAGAGAATCTCAAGCAGACTCTCTATTGATTTTGGGAGCCTGACTCTGGGCATGACCCTGAGATCATGACCTGAGCTGAACCCAAGAGTTGGATGCTATCCAGGCACCCCAGGAATCATTTTTTTTCATCTGCAACATGGGACTACTTATTTTAAGCTTATAGCAAACAAAAATTTGTAGCAAACCAAGTTCACTCATGGTAAAAAAAAATCGTTGCTAGCTTATGAACTCATACTTATTTATTCTTTTGATTTATGGACTAAATTATACATTATAAAACTCAGAGTGTTTGTCTGTTATGATTTGGTGCAGGAAATAGAAAGCACTCTAGGCATTTCCAGCAGAGATTGGATACAGAAATTCAGCTTCTGAAAAATCAGTGGAAGGCTAGCAGGAAAGGAAATCATGGGAGCGGACTTCCCTGGATTGTTGGTTCCTAGGTCATGCCTCCATGACCAAAATCCAGAGATCAGAAAGGCTGCTGCTCCCTGACACTGCCACAAGTCCCTCAGAACCACATACTGGTGACTAGACATACTAGAGATGACTCCCTTTGGTATTTCTTTTTTTTAACAAAATATTTTTTAAAATTTAAATTCAATTAACATATAGTATATTATCGGTTTCAGAGGTAGGGGTCAGCAATTCATCAGTCTTATTATATCCCTCCTTAATGCCCATCACCCAGTTACCCCGTGTCTCACCCTCCTTCCCTCCAGAGACCCTCAGTTTGTTTCCTATGATTAAGAGTCTCTTATAGTTTGTCTCCCTCTCTGATTTTGTCTTGTTTTATTTTCCCTCCTTTCCTCTATGCTCCTCTGTTTTGTTTCTTAAATTCCACATATGAGTGGAATTAAATGGAATCTAAATCATATGATAATTGTCTTTCTCTGATTGACTTATTTCACTTAGCATAATACTATCTAGTTCCATCTATATTGTTGCAAGTGGCAAGATTTCATTTTTTTGATAGCTGAGTAATATTCCAGTAATATTCCAGACATATATATATGTGCCACATCGTCTTAATCCATCCATCTGTTGATGGATATCTGTGCTCTTTGCATAGTTTGGCTATTGTAGACATTGCTACTATTAACATTGGGGTGGCAGGTGCTCCTTTGGATTACTACATTTGTATCTTTGGTGTAAATACCCAGTAGTGCAATTGCTGGGTCATAGGGGAGCTCTATTTTCAACTTATTGAGGAACCTCCATACTGTTCTCCAGAGTGGCTGTACCAGCTTGCATTCCCACCAACAGTGTTAGAGGGTCCCCCTTCCTCCGCATCCTTGCCAACATCCATCATTTCCTGACTTGTTAATTTTAGCCCTTGCCGAATGACGTTAAGCAGTTTTTCATGTGTCTATTGGCCATTTCCATGTCTTCTTTGGAGAAATATCTATTCGTGTCTTCTGCCCTTTTCTTTTTTTTTTTTTTATTTTTTTTTAATTTTTATTTATTTATGATAGTCACAGAGAGAGAGAGAGAGAGGCAGAGGGAGAAGCAGGCTCCATGCACCGGGAGCCTGACATGGGATTCGATCCTGGGTCTCCAGGATCGCGCCCTGGGCCAAAGGCAGGCGCTAAACCGCTGCGCCACCCAGGGATCCATCTGCCCTTTTCTTAATTAGATTATTTGTTCTTTGAGTGTTGAGTTTGGTTAAGTTCATTATAGATTTTGGATACTAGTCCGTTATCTGATAAGACATTTGCAAATATCTTCTCTCATTCTGTAGATTGTCTTTTGGTTTTGTCTACTGTTTCCTGTGTCATGCAAAAGCTTTTATCTTGATGAAATCCTAATAGTTCAATTTTGCCCTTGTTTCCCTAGCCTTTGGAGATGTCTCTAGCAAGAAGTCTCTGTGGCCAAGGTCAAAGAAGTTGCTGCCTTTGTTCTCCTCTTCTACGATTTTGATGGATTCCTGTCTCCCATTTAGGTCTTTCATCCATTTTGGGCCTATTTTTGTGTATGGTATAAGAAAATGGTCCAGTGCCTTTGGTATTTCCTGCCAATTTCCTATCAGGAGCTTGGGAAGATGGCTTCTACTTCACATCTGCAGTCTAAATCTCGTGCAGATGCATCTAATGGGATGATTCTAACATGTGTCCAGAACTGCCAGTCGCTTGCTAAAATACCATGTCTAGTTCAGGTCTCTGTTTTGTTTCATTTAATCCTGCATCATTAGTGTGTGTAAACTCTTGTTAGTTGTGTGATTATTCTGGATATTTGGTAGGAGGGATTTCTCCATCTTATTCTTTTTTAGAATGGTATTAGCTAGTTTTGGCTTTTTGTTCTTTTTGTATTGGATTGGTTCTTCCAAGTCTTGTGAAATTGCTCTTGGGGTTTTGACTGAAATTGCTTTTATAGATTAATTTGGAGAGAGTTTCTAGCTTTATGATATTAAATATATCTTTTAAAGATTTTTACTTATTTATTCATGAGATATGTAGAGGTAGAGACAGGCAGAGGGAGAAGCAGGCTCCATGCAGAGAGCCTCATATGGGGCTTGAACCCGGGACTCCAGGATCATGCCCTGAGCCAAAGGCAGACACTCAAACCACTGAGCCACCCAGGTGCCCCCTGGTTTTGTTATTAATTATGAAATTAGGCAAGCTGTTAGTCACTGATTCTCTGGGTACCATTATTTTTCTTTTTCCAGAAAGTCAGATGAATGGAGTTAAAAAGTATTTGAGTCTGGCTTTTGTCTGTTGGCACAATGCATTTGAGACTCCTCTGTTGTTCTATGTGTCACTAGTTCTCTCCTTTTTACTGATGAGTAGTGTTCCTTTGTGTGGGTGTACCACAGTTTGTTTATCCATTCACATGTTAAGAAACATTTGGATTTTTTGCAGGTCTTGATGATTATGAATAAAGCTGCTATTAATAGTTATATACTGAATTATTTGGGGAGGGAGGGGGAGGAGGTTTTTATTTTTCTTGGATAAATACTTAGCAGTTGATTGCTGGGTTGTATGGTAAGTGTATGTTTAACTATAAGAAGGTGCAAAACTTTTCTATTCTCGTGAGAAAAATGAGCATTCCAGCTGCTTTGCATCCTCACCACAAGTTGATATTGTTAGTTTTTTAAAAAAGCTATTCCAATAGGTATATAGTAGTATCTCATTGTCATTTTAACTCATCTTTCCCTGGTGACTAATATTGATGAATGTGTTTTCATGTGCTTATTTGTAATCCACATAATCTCTTTTGGAAAGTGTGTGTTCATTGTTTTTCGCATAACTCTTAAAATTGTATTTTTTTTTCTTATTGTTAACTTTTGAGAGTTCTTTCTATATCCTAGATAGAATCATCTTGTGTCAGATATATGATGTGCAAATATTTTTTCCTAGTTTATAGCTTGACTTTTCATTCTTTTAACTATGTCTTTTGAGGAGCAAACATTTTAAATTTTATTAACTGCAATTTGTCAAAAATTTTTTGAGGCTTGTGTTTTTTTCTTGCATCCAAGAACTCTTTGTCTAAGCCAGGATTTCAAAGATTTTCTCTTATGTTTTCTTCTGAAAGTGTTATAGTCTCATGTTTCACGTTTTTTTTGCACTTAGCCTCTGTTGTTGCCAATGAGAAGGTTTTGTAAATTTGATATTCATTCCAGTGTGGGTTGTCTAATTTAGATATTTTTCCCTGGTTGCTTTAATTTTTTTCTCTTTGTCTTTGGTATCTACTGTTACTCACCTGTGTATGGATTTATTACCTTATCGTTCTGGAGACCAGAACTTCTTTAATCTGAAGATTTGTGTGTTTTGTTTATTTTGGAAAATTCTCAGCCATTCTCAACATGTGTTTTTCAAACGTTTCTAATTTTGCCTCCTTTTTTCCCTTTTGAGTCATCCTGAAAGTCATTAAATGTGTGTTGAAACTTTCCCTCTATCCTTTATGTCTCTTATATTCTTTTTAATATTTCCTATTCATTTCTTTCTCTGTGGTCCATCCTGGGGAAATTTTAACATATATTTAAAACATTTTTGAATTCTTTCTTATACTATGTCAAATCTACTCTTTTATCTTTCTTACCTTTACCTTTAGTTGAATACAGGTATTCAACTAAATTTTTACCTTTAGTGATACATCTTTAATTTCTGGAAGCTCTTTTTAGTTTATTTTCAAATAAACTAAAGATGGTTGGTGCCAATGGAGTGGGGAAGTATGGGTGAAATTATAAAATGGGCAAAGTTTGCCTTTTGTTCTCCAGTTTCATCTTGCTGCTTTATTGCTTCCTGCTCATTCTAAGAGTTAGGATCATATGGGATGATGTATGTGAAAGGTCTTTTTGTGTCCTGAAATGTACTATCCAAATATATTGCTAATATCTAGTTATGTTTTTCTTAAATTTATTCATTTGAGAGAGAGAGAGAACACACACAAGCAGGGAGAGAAACAGAGAGAGAGGGAGAAAGACTCCCTGCTGATATGGGGCTCCATCCCAGGACCCTAAGATCATGACCTGAGCCAAAGGCAGAAGCCCAACCATCTGAGCCACCCAGGTGCCCCTAGTTAAGCGTTTTATATATTCTATATTCCCCTATATAAAAACCATTCTCTGGGAAAAGTTGGCCAAATTCATTTATGCCAAGATATAAATAACCGACAGGGCTCATGTGATCTTTTCCAGCAATTTCAGCATTTTCACAGAACTATATAGCCTTAAGGATTTACTGGGTATTACGGAATTTAAGGGTTTAACCCGGCCTTTCACAGAAGTGTGTTTTTGAACAGGGAACCGTTTTTAACACCTCCAAGATTACATAGAGGAGGCATTGTTTTGCCTGTTTATAAATTAGGCCTCCTCTGGTTTCATTCAATACTGGATGTATTTTCTTCTTTGTTAAATCAGGGTAGTGATGCCAATACATAGCATCATTGTGAAGAGTAAATGAGGGGCAGAGTGTGTAAAGTCCTTAATACAGGCCTGCCCAGTAGTAATTCCTCAGTAAATGTTGCCTCTGATTATTATATCACTGACTTAGCTTTGTTCCACTGGGACTTATGTCCTGGTCCAGGTGAACAGAGATGCTCACATGTAGTCCTGTTTCTCTGGCAGTTTAATTCTCCACACCACCCACTTTCTGTCCTGGAGATTCACTAGGGGCACAGATTACAGTGGCCAAGAGTTGGCCACGTGAATGCATAGAGAACATAAAACCCTCCAAGGGCTGGATTCCTCCTTTGGGAGGGAAAAAGTATTCCTCCCAGAAGGGGCTGATTCTCCTTCTTTCTCTGAGGTCTCTGAGGTTTTGCCCCTCCCTTGTGCTGTTTTTACTTCCACTGTGACTGGCTCTCACTGCCACTCACAGCTCTCAGGGCATTATGATCCCTGCTTTTTTTTTTTTTTTCCTGATACAGCCAAGGATGTCTTTTCTTGTTCTCTTTCAGGAAAATACAGCTGCCCCAAACTGGTGTTTTCAAAATAAGCATTGCTAAAATAGAAAGAGAAACCAAAATGAAACAGAAAAACTGTGAATAGCGTAAAAATAATCACCAAAGCACATGGTTCTGACTTTAAGAATCTCATTAGAAGCATATCTTAATTCAGACTCTTCACTTTTCAACTCTTCAATAGCCACGTGTGGCTAGTGGCCATTGTATGGGACAGCATAGCTCTAGACCTTTGACTCTCCGTCCGAGTGTAAGGTCGGGGAGCAGGCACTATCATGCCTCATCTCCAGAGCTGGCAGGGAGTGCTTCTTTTTGGGATTGATTCTGGACCCTTCTGTTATTGCTGGAAATTGCTGGAAAATGTGGCATATCTCTTTGATTCAAAATGTTACCAAATTTGTGTTGTTCAATTATATTTAATTAAAAAGTATAACATTTCTAGAATAGCCTAACGCTAGTCTATGTATATATGTTCTCTCATATACTTACATTAGCATTAAACTAGTCTAGAAATGTAAAGTTTTAAAGAATACATTATTTATGAAAGCGATTTCTTGGGAAATAATTTTTAGATTGATACTGCAATCAAGTTGAACTTTGGTAAAGAGAGCAACTCAGACAGCAGTAATGCAGAGGAAAGTAGAAACAATAATGATGATAAAGGGGAAAATGAGAAACCAAAAATGGTGGAGGAAGAGTCAGATGAAGATCTGAACTTTGTTCAACATCAGACAGCCTCTGAATGTTCAGGTAGGATCATCACTAGGTGATTGGCTAATGACAATAACAGATATGATAACATATTAGAGTTACATATGTTTTTTATCAGCTAAATAGAGATATTAGTTTAAAAAAGAGGCATACCTTTTTGAGCACCAGTTTTTGTTTAGAATAATATCGAATCCTTAAAAACACTTAGAAAAATAATACAATTTGTCATTTCATAAAATTGTCATTTATGTTAATCAAGTAGGAAATATTTCTGTATTTTATGACATGATTTATTGATCTTTTTGATGACTAAATAATGCAATAAAATGTAGCCTGTAATTTATAAATGCCTTCTTAGGGATAATCCCATTTGATCTTAATAACTTTTGGATCTTAAAAGATTCCCTTTTCTTCTTGGTTATTACATTAATACTAGTCAGAGTGAATTAGAACAGCATTTCTCAAAATGTGGTCTGCAGAGCCCTGGGGGATTGCTGAGACCCTTATAGGGATTTTGCAGAGTTAAAACTACTTTTATCATAATACTGATATATCAGTAATAGAATTCATTATAAGACTGAAATAGTGCTATTTGCCTTTTTGCCTACCGAATGGACATTTGCAATGATTGTACAAAAGCAATGGTGAGTAAACTTAGTGGTGCTTCGGCATGAATAAAGGCAATGTAATACATTGTACTAGTAGTCATTGTGATCTTCAAGACCAGGCTCTAGCAGAAGAAAGAAATAGCTACTGTCACTCAAGAACACCCTTGATGGAAGGGTAAAAATTACTAATTACTAATCTTATTAAGTCTTGATTTTCAAATATAAATCTTTATAATTGCCTGTGAGGTAAATGGGAGATATATATATATATATATATATATATATATATATATATATAAATGCTAACTTATTTCAAATATAACAATTTTTAGTTCTAGTTCCCAACTACCACCTTAGCATATATATATGTATATATATGTATATATATATATATCTACATATATATAAAGCAATTCTGCTGTTAACCAAAATGTGAAGTTTGTGTTGAGAAACTGGTTGTATGATAGTTTATGGTGAGAACTGAACTGGCCACCTTTTTTTTTTTTTGGCCTGCAGTGCCGGTTGGGGTGCCTGCGCCCAACCCTGTACGCCATGAGCCTGAACTGGCCATTTTTTAATGGAACACCATTCTTATGTGAAAGAATGACAGACAAACTATTATCAATCAGACTTGGATATTTGACAGCCATTATTTTTTAAAATGAAATGAGCCTGTTACTTCAAGGAAAATAATTGACAGTATCTTTGGTCAATGATAAAATTTGGGCTTTCAAGTGAAAATTAGATTTTTGGAAAACTTGTATATGCCATTGTGGGATTGACAGCTTTCCAATACTTAGACTTTTCTAATACAATTTGATGACAATATTAACCAGTGTGATTTTAAAAAATATTGTCTACTGAAGTGTGTTTATATTTCAACACATTGAATAATTCAGTGAACCACTGTTTTCCAAATGACCAAGGCAGGGTAAAAGATCCATTCAGCATGAAAGATAGATGCATGGATTTTAATAGAACAAATACAAAAAGCTTGCTGGTATGGTTACAGATTTCACATTACAACTATTTTTTAAGAAACTACCTCCCTCTTACTGATTTTTGATGTAGTATCAAAGAAGGATATCAACAATTATCTGAGAAGGTTATTACATTTCTCCTCCCCTTTTCAAGTACATGTCTTTATGAGGCCAAATTTTCTTCTTTGCTCTAACTGAAATAAGAGACTGCAATAGATTGTACAAGCAGATAGAAGAATCCAGCTGTCTTGTGTTAAGCTACATATTAAATATTTAAAATAATGCCATTCTTCTTAGTAATTTTTTGGGATATATAGTTATTTATCATAAGGTGCTTTATTTATGTTAACATGTGATTACTAATAACATATTTGTTGTTTTAAAATGAATAAATAAATCTTAATTTTTCAGTTTTGATTTCTCACATGGTAATTGTCAATAGGTATAGCATAAACAAAAGTTACTTTGGGTTCTCAAAAAATTTTAAGGCTATAAAGGGAACTACTGACTTAGAGTATGTTTGGGATCAGGTTAGCTCTCAAGATTGGGCCAGGTAACTCAGGATTACAGTGTTCAGGACATGAGGCATTATAATTGAGATTAGCTGTTGGCCCAGTTTAAAGATCTCATTTATTTATTTTATATTTTATTTTATTTTATTTTATTTTATTTTATTTATTTTATTTTATTTTATTTTTTCATTTATTTATTTTAGACAGAGCACAGGTGTGTGGGCCTAAGTAAGGAGAAGAGCAGACAGAGAGGGACAAACAGACTCTGTGCTGAGCACAGAGACTGACTCCTGGATTCGATCTCACGACTCTGAGATCATGACATGAGCCAAAATCGAGAGTCAGATGTCCCACCCACTGAACCATCCCAGGCGTTCTGCTGTTGCCCAGTTTACACCCTACTTGTTTTATACTGTTTCAGAACTGTATGAGTTTCTTCATGCATGAGTTCCTGTCATATAGACCACCTATGTCTATGGAGCCCAAGAGTGCTAGGGTGGTAGTTGGGAACTAGAACTAAAAATTGTTATATTTGAAATAAGTTAGCATTAAGGTTTGCAGAGCCTCCTTATTAATAAGATTAGTATTCTTTTTTGGATAATCTCATTCCCTTTTGGAAATATCACCTTTTTCTTAAGAGGAAGTGATATACATTATGGAGAAACACACTGGACTCTTTGGATTTTAAAAAGTTGCAAAATGTGACCTTTCTTAGCATAATATGCCATTCCTAATGATCTAACCTGGAATGGCTGAGACTTTAGTATTTGAGCATTTATGCTCATTGCCAGATCGTCATCTTTCATCAGACTTCACAGAGGATGTATCTCCTGGAGGTAGAGAGTTTTGGGTGTCAAATCAGATCAGGGTGGAAACTGACTCTGCCATTTACTCGTTATATCATCTTGGACATATATGTAGTTCATTACAAATTAGCCTCAGTTTACTAATTTGTAAAATGGAGACAATAATTTTTTTAAAGATTTATTTATTTATTTATTCATAAGAGACACACACAGAGAGAGACAGAGACACAGGCAGCGGGAGAAGCGGGCTCCTCTATGTGGTACTTGATCTGGGATCCTGGGATCACGCCCTGAGCCGAAGGCAGACACCCAACTGCTGAGCCACACAGGCATCCCAAAATGGACATAGTACTTACACTGCTTCACAGGATTATGATTAGGAATAAATGGGATAATACCTATAAAGTACTTAACACTGTGCCTATCAGATAACTCCATAAATGTTAGCTGCTATTCCTTACTATTATCATTAATCATAAGTTAAAACTTGAGGGAAGAAAGTTCTAAAGAGGGCAGCCCCGGTGGCTCAGCGGTTTAGCGCCACCTTCAGTCCAGGACATGATCCTGGAGACCTAGGATCGAGTCCCACATCCAGCTCCCTGCATGGAGTCGGCTTCTCCCTCTGCCTGTGTCTCTGCCTCTCTCTCTCTCTCTCTCTCTGTGTCTCTCTTGAATAAATAAATAAAATCTTTAAAAAAAAAAGTTCTAAAGAGTCCTTCATTTCAAATAAGTTACTACCAATTATCCATTTTTAGGCACTTCAAGAAAATAAAACAGATGAGAAGGGCATAGATAAAAGGTATCCAGTTACATGGAGTACTTTCCTGAATTTGTTTTTGTATGTTGGAACCACTTGGTGTCTGGATATGCTACATTTTACTGCTGTTTCACAAAGAGCTACCTGCCTCTCTTTTAGTCTGAAGCAGCTTGAGTATAGAGTCTTTGTCTTATTCCTTATTTTTTAGTTGTGAATAATAGAAGGTATAGCAGAATGAAGGAGAAATATTTTGGGATTGAAAACTAGATGAGACCCACTTCTAAGTTCAATACCATAATTTTTTAGCTGTTTGAAAGGACGTGGGAGACCTAAGTGGCTCAGTGGTTGAGCATCTGCCTTCGTTCGGCTCAGGTTGTGATCCTGGGGTCCTGGGATCAAGTCCCACATCGGGCTCCCCATGGGGAGCCTGCTTCTCCCTCTGCCTGTATCTCTGTCTCTCTCTCACTGTCTCTCATGAATAAGTAAATAAAATCTTTAAAAAAAAAAAAAAGAAAGGATTTGGTTATTTCCAATGTTAGCAAGAATGTGGAGAAAAAGGAACCCTTGTGAACTGTTGGTAGGAATATGAATTGGTACAGACACTGTGAAAACAGTAAAGAGGTTTCTCAAAAAATTAAAAATAGAAATACCATATTACCCAGGAATTCCACTACTGGAATTACCAAAAGGAAATGAAAACACTAATTTGAAAAGATATACACATCACTATGATTATTGTATTATTTATAATAGCCAAGATATGGAAGCAGTTCAAGTGTCCATGTGGTATATATTTACACACACACACACACACACACACACACACACAATGGATTATTAGGCAACCATAAAAAGATGAGATCTTGTCATTTGTGACAGTGTGGACGGACCTAGAGGGTATTATGCTAATTAAAATAAGTCAGACTGAGAAAGACAAATACCATATGATTTCACTTATATGTGGAATCTAAAAAACAAAAATGAATAAATAAAAAAAAAGCAGAAGCAGACCTATACATTCAGAGAACAAAGTGATAGTTGTCAGAAAGAAAGGGATTAGTGGGGATGGGCAAAATGAGTGAAGAGGGGTGAGAGATTACAGGCTTCCAGCTATGCAATTAGTAAATCATGAGAATAAAATAGGGAATTCAGTTAATGGTGTTTTTTTTTTTCAGTCAACAGTATTGTAATAGCATTGTATGGTGACGGATAGTAGATATACTTGTAGTGAGCATAGCATGTTATAGAGTTTTGAATCACTATGTTGTACACCTGAAACTAATGTAACATTGTGTGTCAATTATGCTCAAATAAAAAAAATTAAAAAGGGAAAAAAGAAAAGACCCAGTTATTTCAACCATAAAACAGAGATAAATGTCTATTTCATGGGGTTGTTCAATAATTATAGGAAAAAAAATATATGTGAAAGCACTTTGTAAATCAAGATACATGACACCAATGTTACTTATTCTGATGAGCTATAAACATGTGTTGAATGAAAGAACAAATAGTAAACACAAAACAAAACTTTATGGTTGTACTAAACTTTAAGCTCATTCCTACTTTCAAACAATATAGATGAACCTGAATTAAAAGAATTAGATTCTCAACTTCAAGATGCTATTCAGAAGATGAAGAGGCTTGATAAGATATTGGTGAAGAGACAATATAGAGAAAAAGAAATTAAGAAGCAAGGTCTAGACATGAGAATAAAGCTGTGGGAAGAACTTAAGGTAAGAATTGTCCAACCATATACTAAAATGGAAGAAACAGTTTCCTCCAAGATGAATAAGAAATGTGTGGACCATGGTCATATCAGCATGGTCTGCCCTTACTGATTTATTTTGTGGAGGAAGTAGGACAGTGGTGTGTATATGCCCATATAAGGACAGTTTTCTGGAGGTAGATAGTTTTCTGGAACTGGACAAGGTAACCTTGCAGCATTCCAGGTTTTAGGCACTGGTTTGGCATGTTCGTTTTCCACAGTGCAATAGATCTCTATTCCCAGTGTCAGGCTGGGGTTCCTCTATCTCTGGAATAGAAAGTAATGTGGCACCTGTGTATATTGAGTATGTATGTCTGCTTTCTCTTCAGCAAGCTTACAGTTTGGAGATAAATACATAAATATACAAACATTTAACCCCTGGTTACCATTATTGTTTGAGTTAACTTCTGTGACCAAGTAGTGAGGAGTTCACTGTTTCATATGCTGGTCAGGAACTCTTAGAAACTGTAAACTGCTTATGGTCTGTGACCATGCTGTATTTGCATCTATCTTAATACATTTCTGATGCTCCGTTAACTTTCCTTGGCCTTCTCAGACCTTTTATTCTCTGTAGTATTGAGAGGTGGAAGTTGACCAGATGTTTGCACTGACTTGATGTATAGCCTTTCTCATATATGAACTTTGCCCCTTAAAGGAGAGCACTTTTAAAGTAAGGAATATTGCAATAATAGATTGATTGTTTTCGATAAAGTCCTGCTTGATCAGTTGATTGACTTCCAGGAAACTTCCTAGACAATAATATGAATTAATAATGAAGTAATTAGAATACATTTTTGCAAGATTCCCAGGAAGATCACAGGGTAGAAAGAAAGCACCATACAAAATGCAGTGCTTTAAACTAGAGAAATTATTTGTGTAAATCTTAGCAGAAAAAGTCTATCATTTACTCTTACTGCATCTCAAAGCAAATTTTTACTTGTTTGGAAACAGGAATTGTAACTGGACCCATAATGAAATACATTATCAATCTTGAGATGTCTGAAACTGTAATTGATGATGTACCTCTAGGTTACTCACTAGTTATAGAAATATTAAACAGAAGCTGAAGAGGATTTAAGCAAGATAATTATTATGTTTTAATAGACATACATTCCAACTCTATTTGGGAACACTTATTCCTAGGATTTTGTGGGAACAGGAATACTAATAGATTTCCTAATTAAAATAATAAAAATGACCTTCTTGCTTGTGTGTACACAATTTGGAATCCATGTTGGAATTTTAAAACATATCGATGAATATAGTTGTCTTTTTTCCCCATGTTTAAACTTGTTTCTCTTTTATTAGTCTGCAAAAAATAGTGAAGCATTGCAAAATAACGAGGAGATGGAAAATACAAAAAAGTTTCTAGCTTTGACTGCTGCATCAGAAGGAACTGCCAGTGAGTTAAATTTGTCTTTGTTTTTTATCTCAGAGTCATAGACTATTTGGATTAAAGTAAAATTCCCAGTTCAGCTATTTTTTCTTTTTCTCGGAGCCTAAAGTACTTTAGGGGAAATGATCACATTAGATCAGATTATATGGAAGTATTCTGCGTGTAAATTTCAGAGGCTTCTAGGGTTTGTATCTGCTCAAGGAATGTGGGGAACAGGGCATTGAAAAGTTGGGAGAGAGACAAAGTGTGTCTTTGTCTTTACTTTTTATGCCTCTTAGTTGCCTCTAGACACCCAGTCTATGCAGACAGTCTCCTAACTCCCTAGAATCCTCCCATGAGTGTCCCTCTCAGGCTTCTGCAACCCGTTTAAATAAAAACCCATTACTGATTTGTCCTATTTCCTGTTCTCTTTTAGTCTTGCTTTTGACACCAGCCAATTAACTGTGCATGTTTCTACTTTCCAACCTTGTGTTTACATATCTTTATGATTCTTCTTTTCCTCCTCCTCCTCCTCGTCCTCCTCCTTTATCTTCTCTTCCTCCTTCTTCATCTGCAGGAGTATTTTGGAATCATGTAATCTTTAACTTACATAGTGGTGAAAATTTTAGGGGTTGGGAAGCAGTTTGATATGTTTTGGCAGGACACTTTGGAAATCCTTTAACCTCCATCGCATAAGTGGTTATCAGTATTGCTCAGGGGTAAGACCAGCTCTGAGCAAGGGCCTCTGATTTCTCTGAGAATCCTGGGAGCCATCTGTCTTTTGGAAAGTGAACGTCTCAGGGTTCTACTCAGATTCCTGCAGCTGTTTAGCACAAGCTTTGATATGAGCAAAATTCCTTTAGGTTTCTTTCTTCCTAGACCCAGCATTGAGAGCTCAGAAGCTGCTAGGGCCTGAAGGATTTGGGTTTGGAATGCATGAAATGTTTCTCCCCAAGAAGGTGGGTGCCTATCTGGGTTGCCCTTTCTATGACTAAGGACTTTTTTTTTTAAAGAGTCTTTCTGAGTTTTTCCTTGATAGATTTACAAATTTACAATTCATATAACCTAATTAAAACACAAAAAACTATTTGCCTGTTAAAATCATAAATCATTTACTGTATACTTCTATTATTGAAATAACACATGTGTAATCTGTATTCGAAAATATTGGTAAACAGGAAGAAAAAAAATCACTTCAACTCTTGCAGAGATAATCATTATTGTTATTTTTGTTTTCTCTTTATCTTTTGAGACTGTTTTATGTAAATATCCATATATATTAAAAAAATAGAGATCAAATTATATATATGGTGTTTTGTAATCTGTTTTCTATTAATTTGTATGTCATAAGTACCTTTAGCTGTCAGCAAGAGCAGCGCTGTGTGGTGGTTTGTTTCCAAGATGTTTGGAACTGATTCCATCTGTTCCCTCCTTCTATGTATGTTCATTCCAGTCCTCACTGAGGGACAGGGTTAGTTTCTTCCTGTATTTTCAGTCTGGGCTGGGCTGGGACTACTTTGACCGATAGAATGCAGCAGAAGCAATCCTATGCCATTTCCAGCCTTAGCCATTAAAATAGACTGGCAGTTTCTGCTTCTCTTCTTAGAAGGCTCCCTTGGAGGAAAGTGAGTCATCCTGGAAGGGGTCAGACTACCCTGAGGCTGCCCTGCCAGGAGCAAGTCCAAACTAGCCATATGGAGGGGCTGCACAGAGGGGGTGATGCTGGCCGATTCCCACCTGTAGTGAGTTCAGTAGTGTCCCACTAGAATTCATATCTACCTGGAGCCTCAGAAAGTGGCCTTATTCAGAAATCGCATCTTTGCAGATGTGGTTAATTAAGATGAGGCCACAGTAGATTAGGTGGGCCCTAAATCTAATGTTTGGTCTTCTTATGAGAGGAGAAGAGGAGAAAACACAGAGAGACACAGAGACACAATGACACAGGGAAGAAGGTCACGTGAAGGTAGAGGCAATGATGAGACGATGCAGTTACAAGCCAAGGGATGCCAAGGATTGCTGGGAGCCACCAGAAGCTAGGGAGAGGCATGGAAGGATTCTTCCCTAGAGACTTCAGAGGAGCATGGCCTTGTTGATATCTTGATTTCAGGTGTCTAACTTCCAGACATGTTTTTAGCCACCCATTCCATAGTTATTGGTGACAGTAGCCCTTGGAAACTAACATGCCGACATGTGGATGAAGGGGCAACCTTGGACATTATTCAGTTTCCCCTAATGTTAGCAACTTGTATAACCATAGCATGGTTGGTCATTGAATGACATGGATTTGAACTTCATGGGCCCACTTACACGCGGATTTTTTTACCCTTCAATGCTGTAATGCACTGTCTCTTCTTTATGCTTTTCTTTCTTTTTTTAAAGATTTATTTATTACTTATTTGAGAGAGAGAGCCACTAGAGGGAGGGAGAGGGAGAGAGAATCAGAAGCACACTCTGTGCTGAGCATGGAACCTAATGCAGGGCTTGATCTCACAACCCTGAGGTCATGACCTGACAAAAACCAAGAGTCAGAAACTTAACTGCCTGAGCCATCCAGGCACCCCCTTATGATTTTCTTAACAACGTTTTTCTCCAGCGTACTCTATTTAAGAATACAATACTTAAATTTAAGTATATAATACTTAATACAAAATATGTTTATCAACTGTTTACATTCTTGGTAAGGCTTCTAGTTAACAGACCACTAGTAAAGTTTTTGGGGAATCAAAAATGTTACACACAGATTTTCGACTACCTGGGGAGTCAGCATCCCTAACTTCTGTGTTGTTCAATGGTGGACTTTGCAATGATCAGCACTAAGAAGTTAATGTTGGTATAATACTGTTAATTAAATTTAAATTAATCTAGGGCCTTCTTAAAATCTCACCAGTTTTCCCACTAATGTCCTTTTTTCTTTTCTAGTATCCAACCCAGGATCCCATTTTACCCTTGGTTATCATATTTTCCTAGTCTCTTCTAATTTGTTATAATTTCTCAGTCTTTCCCTGTTTTTTATGATCTCGACACATTTGGAAAGTACTGGTCAGCCATTTTGTAAAATATCATTTAATTTATGTTTGTGTGAAGCTTTCCCTTGATGCATTTTGGCAAGAATACTCCAGCAGTTATGGGCTCTCACTCAGTCATGTGCAGGGTGTCATGAGTTAACGCCTCATCTTACTGGCGATGGTAACCTTGAAAACTTGGTTAAGTTGGTGTCTGCCAGGTTTCTCTATTGGAAAGTTACTAATTTTCCTTTTATAATTTATACATGTCTCGGGCAAGATACTTTAAGGTTATGTAAATATATTGTTTCTCCTCAAACTTTTGTCCACTACTGTTAGCATCCATTGGTAGATCTTGCCTGCAGTAATTATTACTGTATGGCACTACATTTTAGGTGACTTTTGCATGTAGCAATAGATAACTGGTACGGTTTACATCAGCATTTTAAAAAATTTGAAAAATGTGAGTATAGTTGACACACAAGGCTACATTAGTTTCAGGTGTATGACAGTCATTCAACAAGTTTATACGTTATGCTCTCTTCACAAGTACAGCTACCATCTGTCCTGATATATCACTATTAAAGTATCATTGACTATATTCCTTATGCTCTGTCAGCATTATTTTTAATGATTCCTTACATAGATGTACCATAATTTATTTAACTAATATTCTGCTGTTAACTATTTAGGTTATTTTCTTTGTTTTTCATTTTTTTTCCAGTTGTACATAATGCTGTAACATCCTTGGGTTAATTATTCTATTGTGACCTTCTTTGGTAATTGAAAAATTAGGTGGAAAACCGGTTGAAAAAATGGCCTCCCAAGAGATGTGCACATCAAATCCCTAGAAACTGTCAATTTTACCTTATTTGGAAAAAGGGTCTTTGCAGATGTGAGTAAGTTAAGGGTTTTAAGATGAGGAGATAATTCTGGAATATGGAGGAGGGCTCTAAATGCCATCATATGTATGCCCATAAAAGAGAGGCAGAGGGAGAAGAGGCACACAGAAGAGAAGGCCATGTGAAGAAGGAGGCAGAGATTGGAATGATGTGGCCTTGAGCCAAGGAATGCTGGCAGCCACCAGAAATTGGAGGAGGCAAGGAATGAAATTTCATTGATAGCCCCCAGAGGGAGTATGGCCCTACTTGAAACCTTGATTTTGGACTAATGACTTATAGAACTGTGAGAGAATAAATTTTTGTTGTTTTCAGTGACCAAGTTTGTGTTGGTTTGTGACACTAGATACAGGAAATGAGTATATCTTTGAAGAGAAATTACTCCATCAAAGGGCTTGACATTTTAAAGAATTTTATCTATATTGACTTTTGAAAAGGTTATATCAATTTAGAACCCCCTCAAGTATTTTATTTGAGAATTGTTTTCCTATACCCACAATATCAGTGGATTTAATAATTGTTTTATGACTTCACATATATATATTTATTTTTAAATATTTTATTTATTTATTCATGAGAGACACAGAGACAGAGAGAGGCAGAGACACAGGCAGAGGGAGAAGCAGGCTCCCTGCAGGGAGCCTGATGTGGGACTCGATCCTGGGACTCGATCCTGGGACTCCGAGATCATGCCCTGAGCTGGAGGCAGATGCTTAACTGCTGAGCCACCCAGGCGTCCCTAGCTTCACTTATTTAAAATGGAGTCATAACTTGTAACTGTGATAATTAAGGACGTTGAATATTTGTTCTTTTAGCCATTTTGTGAATAATTTGTTCTTTTAAAAAATGAGGTGCTCATTTTTATTGGTTTGAGGGACTACTTTACATATTAAGGGTACTAATTCTTTAACTATTATCAAATACTAAAAACATTTTTTCCTAACTTATATTTAGTTTTGTGGTATTTCTTGCTCTCCCAAACTTAATATTTTTTATTTAGCTAAATCAGTTATTTCTTTACTTTTTTCATTGATTGCTGCTCTGCTGAAAAAGATCTTTTTCAATATAAGATGATATAAAAATGTACCCGGGATCCCTGGGTGGCGCAGCGGTTTAGCGCCTGCCTTTGGCCCAGGGCGCGATCCTGGAGACCCGGGATCGAGTCCCACGTCGGGCTCCCGGTGCATGGAGCCTGCTTCTCCCTCTGCCTGTGTCTCTGCCTCTCTCTCTCTCTGTGCAACTATCATAAATTAAAAAAAAAAAAAAAAGTACCCATGTCTTCCTTTAGTATAGTTATTTTTTGAAAAAAATTAAAATATTAATCTACTTGGAACTAATTTTCTTGTGATATATGCAATAGAGAATTGATTTGTTTTCTTCCCCACAGTTTGTCAGCTAGCATCAAGAGATCACAAATAACAGAAATAAAACAAGTGAATCACCAAAATAGTAATTAGTAAAAGTTTATTGTGCACACATCAAAAAGGCAGCTTACAAACTGGGAACGCTAAAACTGAAACATGGAATGAGGCTCAGGGGTATTTTGTTATAAAGTAGAACAGTTACTTCATATCAATTTTGGAAAACACTGAAGTTTTGCTTATGAATTCAAGAGGCATAAGCAAGAGATGACCCAGGTCAAGTTAGCCTTGCAAAAGAAGCTAAATTGAGTTTTGTTTGTATGACTGAACTGGTTTTGTCTGCTCACATGATTTTTAGTTTAATTAAAAACATTTTTAAAAATATTTTATTTATTTGAGAGAGAGAGAGAGATCATGAGCAGGGAGGAAGGGCAGAGAGAGAAGCAGATTCCCTGCCGAGCAAGGAAGCCTGATGCAGGACTCAATCCCAGGACCCTTGGATCATAACCTGAGCTGAAGGCAGATGCTTAACCCACTGAGCTATCCAGGCAACTTTTTTTTTTTTTTTTTAAATTTTAGAGAGAGAGATGACATGAGTGGGGGAAGGCGGGATAGAAAAAGAGAATCTCAAGCAGACTCTCCACTGAGTGTGGAGCCTGACCCAGCACTCCATCTCAGGACCCTGAGGTCATGACTTAAGCCAATATCAAAAGTTGGCCACTTAACCCACTAAACCACCCAGGTGCCCCAGTCTCCATTTGTCTTTGATTTTAATACTAGTTATCTCAGTATCTTTTATTGGATAATCTATCATTTCCTCACTTATTTGAATGCTAACTTTATCATCCACTAATTGGGTCTTTTTCCAAATTTTCTGTTCTCTTCCATTAATATTTCTGTCTGTGCTGATATCAGTATTGCACTTTTAAAAAATTATTATAGCTTTGTAATACACTTTATTAGGGCAGGTATGTTGTCTTCTTCAAAAAGTTTTTTGCAGGATGCCTGGGTGGCCCAGCAGTTGGGTGTCTGTCTTCAGGTCAGGGTGTGATCCTGGAGTCCTGGGATCGAGTCCTAGGATCGAGTCCCATGTCAGGCTCCCTGCATGGAGCCTGCCTCTCCCTCTGCCTGTGTCTCTGCCTCTCTCTCTCTCTCTCTCATGAATAGATAGGTAAAATCTTAAAAAAAAAAGTTTTTTTCAATAACGTGCTTTTCTCAAGCCTGTTTTTCTCTTTGAGAGTTCATGTTTAACAGTGAGTATACTACTTAAGAAAAAAGACTGCAAAGCACCTCTAAACTTAGAGCTTATAGGGGATCCCTGGGTGGCTCAGCGGTTTAGCGCCTGCCTTTGGCCCAGGGCACGATCCTGGAGTCCGGGGATCGAGTCCCACGTCAGGCTCCTGTCATGGAGCCTGCTTCTCCCTCCTCCTGTGTCTCTGCCTCTCTCTCTCTGTCTATCATAAATAATAAGTAAATATATATTTAAAAAAATAAACTTAGAGCTTATAGATGCTATTTTATTAATTTAAATGTCTGAAGGTTGTTGTATGAAGATAATCTATCTTGATTTCTTATATTTTCTTTCATTTCTATCAGTAATTCTGTACCTTCATAGACCCAACACTGCATATGTTGTTCCAAATAAAGAATATGGACAATGTCAGGAATATAATTCTGGATATTACAGTAGCTCAGCATCTGTATTTAAGGAAGCTGGAGCTAAATCCTGACTTTTGACTCTACAGGGCAAGATCTTTGTTTTCAGTTGCCTTTTCTTCATGATCAAGCCAGAACTATCAAATACATTTCACTTTAAAGCTCGTGCCGTGTATATTTGGCTTAAACCTATAGAGCTCCCTGTTGTGTCTTTGGAGTCACGTGACTGCCATAAGCCCTGCAGACATTGGCAGTAATGTTAGATCAGTACTAATGTTCCAGCATGGAAAGTAGTTGGACTTCATGAACTGAAAGCTGGTGTTTCTCAGGACTGGAAACCTGTGCTCATGGAGAATCACTGGCTTAAACATTATCATGTTAGAGTTTCAATTTTTAGATTTTGAATTCTTAGTCAATTATTATGACCGGAAGCATTTATTGTGCTCAGAGCAGATAGGGTGCAAAAGTAGGGTCAGTGTAAAAGGAATGGGAATAAAAGATACTGGTAGGTGAACCAAATGTCTATTACTTTCACTTTTGCTACTGTCTGTAGCTCATGCTAGACCAGTGTGTCCCAGTGAAAAGATGATGTTACTACATTTGTTCCTGGTTCTTCAGATTTAAGTAGATTCTTTTTGGTGACTGGTCTTTTTTTTTTTTTTTTTTTAAGATTTTATTTATTTATTCATGAGAGACAGAAAGAGAGAGAGAGGCAGAGACAGAAGGCAGAGGGAGAAGCAGGCTCCATGCAGGAAGCCCAATGTGGGACTCCATTCCAGGACCCCAGGATCATGCCCTGAGCCAAAGGCAGATGCCTAACCGCTGAACCACCCAAGGCGTCCTGGTGACTGGATTTTTTGTGGAAGGCAAATTCCTTAATGAAATTTCTTGCTGGTTTTTTATATCCTAGGCATATTTTTAACAGTTACACATACCTGATTTCTAAATATCTTAGAAACCAAAGGAGGTATTTACTTTGGCCTACTTTATTAGACTAATTACACATTTTTTCTTTACATTTTACATAAAATAGTCATTACTTCATTCCAAAAGAGGAAACTTTTGGAATCTGTAGTGTAAGAAAGGTATTATTAGCAGAAAATTTTCACAGTATGTATAAAAGAAATGAATAGAAATGTAAGAGCCCAATTTGACCACACATCAGTGATTTTAAAGACTATTAAACATAATAGTCTATGTTACTATTACAACATAGTTGCATATTGTAAGATGGTGTGAAACTACTTGCATTTGTTCCATTTTGAGATTAATTTCTTTCCCATGTTATTCACTGAACTTTGGCTACCCCTCTTAATTAAAAGTATAAAGTTGAAACAAACAATTATTTTGATCAAACCTACTTATAGCCACAAGTTTTAAAGTAAAGTGTTTCTATAAGGCTGATGAAAACAGAAATCTTTTGCCCCATTCCGCTCCATGGTAACTTTTTCTTTGTTACCAGGAGAGCACAGAGCCCTTGTAAATTATCCAGTAGGTGGCAGCATCTAGTTAAAATACGCACTTTAAAAGAGTGGAAGAATTTAGAGCCGGACTTCCTTAGACTTGAACTTCATTTGGATTAAAAAAATTTTTTTTAGACTCGAACTTTAAACACTTATCTACAAATATACCCAAATATCCCCCCTCCCTCTTTTCCTTAAAAGAAAAAGTGAGAAATTCTCAGGATGAATATTCTTCCTTATGTCCCTCAGTCATTTGCTTAACCTCTTATTGAAGAGTAATTTGAGGGACTTTGGGCTGGTGGCACAATGGCAATTTCCAACCAGCTCCCAAAACACAAAATACATCCTAGCCCCTCTAATATCACAAAGAAGCAGCAGCAGGCCAAATGAGAAGATACTGGTTGTTGAGTGATACATTTCGTATTATTGGTAGCTATAAACGTGGGGCCTTGACACCAAGAAAGATTAAAAACCACATTAAATTGATTTTTTTAACCACATTTTGACTTTATAATCCAGAGTTAATAACCTCAAGTTTAAAAATTGAGATGCTGAAGTAAACAATATTGCACTTGTTAGAGACATTAGGAATATTTTAAGAGTCTTTCCACCCCACTTTCGAGGGGCCGCTTTTAAGTTTTTGTAGAGAAATCTGATGAAAATCCAAACTCCTTACCATACCAGAATTTTTTCCTTAGTTTGTAGCATTTCTCTGGTCGATAAAGACAGAATTCTGGACTCTCAGAGGCAGACACATGTAATGATAGAATTGTTCATCATCATTGTATTTGTTTTTTTTTTTTTTTTAAGATTTTATTATTTATTCATGAGAGACAGAGAGAGAGAAAGAGGGAGAAGCAGGCTCCATGCAGGGAGCCCAATGTGGGACTCCATCCCAGGTCTCCAGGATCATGTCCTGGGCCAAAGGCAGGCACTAAACAGCTGAGCCACCCGGGCTGCCCATCATCATTGTTTTTGATGGAGGTTATTCCTTTTTCCTTTGTTATATTGACTTCTGTGTTTCTGGCTCTAAATTTATTAGTGCATATGACACAGCACAGTGACATCTTAACGATCTGAAATACTTCTTTGGAAGTGCTTCTTGGTGAAATTCAGGTCAGTGCTATTTCTGCTCATGAATGTTGTTAAGATTGGATGTTCAAAGAAAATATGGTAGTCTTTTGCAGTCCTGGTTTGCAGAGAATTGAGGAAGAAAATCACTTAATTATAATTATCAGTAGGGCTAAGGATTTTTGGTTTTTAACTTCTGTTATGTCCTAGTATCACCAGCAGTATCTTTTGCATTCTCCACTGTGGCTGTTCCAAATGCTTACTGTGTGTTTAATCTTCTACTGTCTTCTACAAGTCCTTCACTCCAGCCTGCTTACTGGCCAGAGAAAACAACTAATTTGATGGGAATCCTTTCCCATATTCTTTCCTTCTTATTCTAAGTTGTACTCTGTTCTCTTCCATCCCCCATCCTTCTTACTTAGGTTAAGGGAAGGTGCTGCTCTCCAAGGCCAAGGTCAATGACAACCCATCCCTTTCACTCTGCCCTTGGATCCTGATCCATCCATCATTCTGTGCCTTACCTAGAGCACATCCATCCCTTTTACTCTGCCCCTGGCTCCTGACCTCATCCATCATTCTGTGCCTACTTATTGTCTTCTGTCTTCTTCCTTCCCTTCAGTTTGCTGTCTTTGAATCTTCTGGCCCTAAAACAGAGAGAGCCATCAAACCAGCCAATCGTACAAATAAAATCTCCTTCCACAGTTCTTCACCCTACTTCCAAACAGGTACCATTCCCTTTCTCTCTCTCTCTCTCTCTCTCTCTCTCTCTTTTTTCAGATTTTATTTATTTGTGAGAGACACAGAGAGAGAGAGAGGCAGAGACATAGGCAGAGGGAGAAGCAGGCCCCCTGCAGGGAGCCCGATATGGGACTCGATCTCAGAACCCCAGGATCACGACCTGAGCTGAAGGCAGATGCTCAACTGCAGAGCCACCCAGGCGTCCCACACTTTCCCTCTTCTTAAAGGTCAGACTTCTTTTTTATTTTTTTTATTTTTTTAATTTATGATAGTCAGAGAGAGAGAGAGAGAGAGAGAGGGAGAGGCAGAGACATAGGCAGAAGGAGAAGCAGGCTCCATGCACTGGGATCCCGACGTGGGATTTGATCCCGGGTCTCCAGGATCACACTCTGGGCCAAAGGCAGGCGCTAAACCGCTGCGCCACCCGGGGATCCCTAAAGGTCAGACTTCTTGAGAGGATATTCCACACCTACTGTGGCTACCTGGTCAACTTCCATTTACTTCTCAACTTGTTAGTGGTATGGGTTTTCTCCTTTCACACTGCAGGAACTACTTCATCAGTAGTCCTCTTAAATTCTAAAGCTAGCGACATACTTCCAACTTTTATCCTGCCTGACCTCTCTGTAGCATCTGGCACAGTTGTCTGATCATAGACTGGTAACATTTTTATGGGTGTCATTATTCCCTGCTGGCTCTCCTTTTTTCTCTGTTCTCCTCTCCCTTACTTTTCATTGTTGAAATTTATTTCTCTTTCTGCATGTTTTCTCAACCTGGGCTGATGGTTTCATTATCCATCCAGACTTTGTCATGGTTAATTTTATGCATCAACTTGACTGGATCATGGGATGCCTAGATGTCTGGGTAAGCATTATTTCTGGATGTGTCTTTGAGGGTGTTTCCATGAGAGACTAGCATTTGAATTGATGGATTGGATGGAGTCCATTACCCTCCCCAGTGTGGGTGGGCATCATCTGATCTGTTGAAGGTCTGAATAGAACCAGAAGATGGAAGAAGGGAGGATTTGGCCTCTGCCTGACTGCTTGAGTTGGAACATTGAACTCTTCTGGCCCTCAGTTATCATTATATTGTCTTGTTGATTCTAATTACCTTTAGATGTTTCTTGGAGTCTTGTTAGTTTATGATCACCTGGAAATAATGTTAATTTTTGTGTCCTTTTCAATAATTATTCCTATTCTGAGAACTTCATAAAGATTTAGTGTTGAAATTTATTAATGCATTTCGTTATTTATTTATTTAATATTTTATTTATTTATTCATGAGAGACACAGAGAGGGAGAGAGAGAGGGAGAGACACAGAGGGAGAAGCAGGCTCCATGCAGGGAGTCCGATGTGGGACTTGATCCCAGGTGTCCAGGATCACGCCCCAAGCTGAAGGCGGTGCTAAACCACTATACCACTGGGGCTGCCCTCATTATCTATTTAAACTATCAAAGTTTTTGTATCTTGACAAACTTTTTTTTTAATGTTTTAAAATTAATATATTTAAAGACTAAATGAATTTTCTTGGGTCAATATTTCTTAGATATGAAGGATTATTCTTTTGATTTAGTACCAGATTTGAATGGCTGAATTTACTCAAAATTTTTGCATCTATATTTATAAGTGAGATTTGCTCTGTGTGTGTGTGTGATGTGTGTGCCTATGGCATGTATGTTACGATGTTGATGGTATAGGTGGGGTTGGGAGTGTGTGTATTTATGCTTTGCTAGGCTATGTTAACTTCATAAAATGATTGGGGCTGGCTATTCACTTATTTCTATTCTTTGAAATAGTTTATACAAATGGGGATTATCTGTTCCCTAAAAACTTGAAAGATTTCACTGGAAAAACCATCTGGTTCAAATAATTTCTTGGAGGCAATTCTCTGACTCTTTTCTTAACTTCTTTCATATTTACTATTATATTTCAGTTTTCTGGTCTTCTGAGTCAATTCTGGCAATACACTCATGTCAGTGAGATTTCAAAGTATTCATTTCACCAAGATTTAGCATTTTACTAATAAAATTTCATATAGTATCTTAGAAGAATAATTTTCCTTTTTTTTAAATTTTTATTTATTTATGATAGTCACACACACACACAGAGAGAGAGAGAGAGAGAGAGAGAGAGGCAGAGACATAGGCAGAGGGAGAAGCAGGCTCCATGCACCGGGAGCCCGACGTGGGATTTGATCCCGGGTCTCCAGGATCGCACCCTGGGCCAAAGGCAGGCACCAAACCGCTGCGCCACCCAGGGATCCCTAATTTTCCTTTTTGTTTATTACGCTACATTTCTTATTTATAATTTCATTCATGTTTTCCTTCTCTCTTTTTAATCTAAAAGTTTTTTTTTAAGTCAACTTTTTTTTAAAGCACAGTGTTTTAGATTTACAGAGAAACTAGGACAATAGTACAATGATTTTCCATATACCTGCAACCTATTCCACTATTATTAGCATAGTATGGTACATTTGTTATAATTAATTATAATTAATGAACCAATATTGATCCATTATTATTAGCCCACACTTTATTCAGACTTTTAGTTTTTACCTTTTTTTTTTTCTGTTCCAGGGTGCCATCTAGGATACCACATTACATTAGTATGTTAGTCTTCATGTCTCCCTAGGCTACTCTTGGCTGTGCACTTTCTCAGACTTTCCTTTTTTGATGACTTTGGCAGTTGTTAGGAGTACTTGTTAAGTATTTTGTAGAATTTATGGCAATTACTATTTATCCATGTTTTACTTATTATTTGACTAGGGTTGTATGTTCTTCGGAGGAAGACTGCAGAGTTAAAGTGCCATTTCTATTTCATCACATCATACTATCAACATATCATTGTTGATGTCAACTCTGATCACCTGGCTGAAGAGGTGTTTGCCATATTTCTCCACTGTAAAGTTCTTCAATTTCCCCTTTCAGGATGTCTGGGTGGCTCAGCGGTTGCGCGTCTGCCTTTGGCCCAGGCACGGCGTGATTCTGGAGTCCCGGGATCGAGTCCCACATCGGGCTCCCTACATGGAGCCTGCTTCTCCCTCTGCCTGTGTCTCTGCCTCTCTCTCTCTCTCTGTGTCTCTCATGAATAAATTTAAAAAAAAATTTCCCCTTTCCATCCTGTCTTTGGAAGGAAGTTACTATGTGCAGCCCATACTTGGGATGTTGGGTGTTATGCTTTCACCTCCTTGAAGGTGGAGTATTTACATAAATTATTTTGAATTATTCTGCTTGGGAGATTTGTCTGTTTTTTCCATGTATTTATTCAATCATATATTTATATTAATATAGACTTGTGGATATTTATTTTATACATTGGATTATAGTAATCTAATATCACTTTATTTTGCTGCTCAAATTTTTCCAGTTTTGATCATTGGGAGCTCTTTCAATTGACTCCCATCTCTCTCTCTCTCTCTCTCTCTCTCTTTATTAAGAGAAGTGAGGGCAAAGGGAGAGAGAGCTTCACCTGACAACCCTGAGATCATAACCTGAGCTGAAATCAAGAGTTGGATGCTCAACCGACTTGAGCACCCATCCCTTTGATGTACCTTCAACATTGCAAGTTTTATTTTGTTGTTGCTGAGCCCTTTCTTACTTTCGATACAACAGGATGCACCAGACTCATCTTGTGTATTTCCTTTTTAATCCCGCCCCCCCAGCTTGTATATTTCCTATTTGAGTCCTAGAATCAGTAGTCTCTTCAGCGAGCCTGGTTCCTCTGATTATGATATTAGAAACCAAGATCTGGATGCTAGATATGCTTGTTGCTACTGGGGAGTCATTGATTCTAGGCCCTCTGAGGAGGAATATATTTGCGGGTACACTAACCTGTTATATAGGCCATCTATAAATATTTCTATGTGTAGTCATCTGTATCTATATTAAGCTAAACATGGATTCATACTGATGTCTCAAATTTTATTCTATTACCACCTGAATCATTCTAACCACCTCCTCTTGTTAATCTGTACTCTCCATCCAACAGTGAGAAACCTGGCTCTCACCATTGGCCCTCCATTCACTTTTTGCTCAATTCCACTCCATGAGTGGTGATATCAAAATTGTTAACCTGTGCCCCTATAGGAGACAGCTTGGTCAACTGGAGTACACTGCTCAGGTGCAGTCTCTACTGCCTTTAGTCTTGCAGACTCCATTCATTTCCTTTTTTTTTTTTTTTTTTTAAAGATTTTATTTATTTATTCATGAGAGACACAGAGAGAGGCAGAGACACAGGCAGAGGGAGAAGCAGGCTGCATGCAGGGAGCCTGACATGGGATTCGATCCTGGGTCTCCAGGATCATGCCCTGGGCTGCAGGCGGCGCTAAACTGCTAAGCCACCCAGGCTGCCCCAGACTCCACTCATTTCCATGGGTAGTTTAAGGTAAACACTTTTTCCCTCTACCCACCTCAGTGAGATTGTTTCAGACGTTTGTAATACAGTTAAATGGTTAGATGGTCACATTCTGCATTCCATCCTGGGATCCTCTGACATCCTAAATGATATTTTGAAAACTTGCGTGCATTAAGGTTCACTCTTTGTGTTTTGAAGCTATAGGTTGCCAAAATGCATAGTGTCATGAAGCCAGCATTACAGTATCATACAGAATAGTTTTCCACTGTGAAAATCCCGTGTGAATTCCTATTCAACTCTCCCTCCTCCCCCCACACAGTAAAAAAAATAATAAGACACTTCTGATCTTTTTTTTCTTTTTTTTTCTCACTGTCTCTAGAGTCTGCCTTTTCCAGAAAGTTATATAATTGGAATCATACAGATTGGATTCTTTCACTTAGCAATATGCCTTTAAGATTCATCAATGTCTTTTTGGGACTTGAAGCTGCTTTCTTTTTGTCACTGAATAATATTTCATTCTGTGGATGTACCACAGTTGGTTTATAACTTCACCTATTGAGAGGTATCTTGAGTGCTCCTGGTTTTTGGTGATTATGAATAAAGTTGCTCTAAGCATTGTATGCAGGTTTTTTTGTGGATGTAAATTTTCAGTTTACTTAGATGAATATCTAGGAGCAGGATTGCTAGACCATATGGTATGACTGTTTTCACTTTGTAAGAAACTGCCTATTAGGTTGGCCTTACAGTTTTTGTGTTCCCATCAGCAAAGAATGAGAGTTCCTGTTGCTTTGCATTCTTGGCAGCAATTGGTATTGTTTTCTGGATTTTAGCCATTCTAATAGGTATATGGTGGTATCTCATTGTTTTTTGTTTTTTTTTTTAATTTTTTTAAATTAATTTATTTATTTATGATAGGCGCACAGTGAGAGAGAGAGAGGCAGAGACACAGGCAGAGGGAGAAACAGGCTCCATGCACCGGGAGCCCGACGTGGGATTCGATCCCGGGTCTCCAGGATCGCGCCCTGGGCCAAAGGCAGGCGCCAAACCGCTGCGCCACCCAGGGATCCCCTCTCATTGTTGTTTTAATTTGCGTTTGCATTTCCCTAATGGCAAATGATGTTGACTATCTTTTCAGGTGCTCATTTGTATATTTTCTTTAGTGAGTTGTCTGTTCAGATCTTTTGCCTATTAAAAAAAATTGGATTGTTGTTTTCTTACTGTTAAGTTTTAAGTGCTTTGTATATTTTGGATACAAATACTCTATCAGATATGTGTTTTGTAAATATTCCCTTGTAGCCTATGGTTTGTCTTTTTCTCTTCACAGTATTTTTTTGTAGAGTAGAAATTTTTAATTTTAATAAAGTTCAGTATATCAATTTTGTTCTTTCATGGATCATGCTTTTGGTGTTATATATGAAAACTCATCAACAAACCCAAGATCACATGGATTTTTTTTCCTAGGTTTTCTTCCCCCCCCCCCTTTTTTTTTTTTTAAGATTTATTTATTTGGAGAGAGCACAAGCAGGGAGCAGCAGACTCGCTGCTGAGTGGGGAGCCCCATAAGGGGCTCAATCCCAGGACCCTGGGATCATGATCTGAGCTGAAGGCAGATGCTTAACTGACTGAGCCACCCAGGTGCCCCCATGTTTCCTTTTAGAAGTTTTATAGTTTTGCATTTTACGTTTAGTTGAATTAGTATTTGTGAACAGTGTAAGGTTTCTCTGTCTAGGTTTGTTTTCCCCCTTCCCTTCCCTACCCTTCCCTTCCCTTCCCTTCCCTTCCCTTCCCTTCCCTTCCCTTCCCTTCCCTTCCCTTCCCTTCCCTTCCCTTCCCTTCCCTCCCCTCCCCTCCCCTCCCCTCCCCTCCCCTCCCCTCCCCTCCCTTCCTTTTTTTTTTTTTTTTTTTTTGCATATGGACATCCGGTTAGTCTAACACCTTGTTAAAGAGATCATCCTGTCTCCATTGAATTGTGTTGTGCCCAAGATTGCGAATCCGAGAAACCACCAAGGAGCCGACACCGATGCAAACACACGAGGGTTGATTTACAAGCTCGAGCTTGGGTCCAAGTACACCCGACACAGCGACACAGCGGACCAGGGACTTGGACCCCGGGGTGGGTTTCAGCTTAGTTTTTATAGGCTGGTCTAGGGGATCTTCAGAAGGGCTGGAGGAATTTCTCAAGTTCTGTTTACATTTTGATATGGTGCTTTCAAGGGCGTTGAGCTCTGTTCTCATTCTAATAGGGGCTTCTTGCCCTTGGCTTGGGCTCTGTTCTCATTCTGATAGGGGCTTTCTAGGACGTTAAGCTGCAAGCTGTTTACTTCCTGTAACTGAAGTAAGGTAAAGTTCAGCTCTTATTCACAGGGGCCTGGGATGGCTGCACTTGTGATAACGCTGAACTCAAAGTGGAATGGCCGTAATTTTCTCGGCCTCCACAAATTGCCTTTGCTCTTTTGTTAAAGATCAGTTGACTATATTTTTGTAGGTCTGTTTGTGAACTCCCTCTTCTGTTCCAGTGATCTGTGTGTTCTTTCATCAAAAACATGTTATCTCGATTATGATTAGTGTTTTCTCTTTTTAAAATCCCACTTGTAGATCTTTTTAAAGATTTTATTAGATCCTTTTATACTTTCAAGAGCCAGTTTTGAATGTCTTTGCTGATTCTATCTTGTTTCTTTATTATTTCTTTTCTTGACCTTGTTACTGCTTTCTCCAGCTTCTTCAGTTAAATTAGTTAAGCTCATTTCATTTTCTTAAAATATGTATGTTAGTCTGCTAGGGCTGCCATAAAAAATTCCACAGGTTGGGTGGCTTAAACAGCAGAAATTTATCTTCTCACAGTTCTGGAGGTTAGAAGTCCAAGATCAGGGTGATGGAAAATTAATTTTTTGCTGAGGTCTCTCTTCCCAGCTTGCAGATGTCCACCTTCTCACCATGTCCTCATAACCTTTTCTCTGTGTGCAAGGGAAGTAGGGAAAGGATTATTAAAGTTATCTCTGGTGTCTCTTCCTCTTCCTATAAGGCCACAAATTCTATTAGATTAGGGCCCCACCTAGGGACCTTTTTAGCTTTATTTATTTTATTTTTTAAAAAAGATTTCATTTATTTATTCATGAGAGACACACAGAGAGAGACAGAGACATAGGCAGAGGGAGAAGCAGGCTCCCCGCAATGTGCCCAATGTGGGACTCAATCCCAGACTCCAGGATCATGCCCTGAGCCAAAGGCAGATGCTCAACCACTGAGCCACCCAGGCGTTCCCCTTTTTAGCTTTAACTACCTCCTTAAAGGCCTGACTTCAAATACAGGCACACTGGAGCTTAGGGCTTCAACACATTCATTTTGGAGGGATACAGCTCAGTCTATAACACTATGATAAAAGCATCATTGCTATGAATTTATTTCTGAATATAGCCTTATCTCTAAAGTGCATTCTTTAGCAGGTGGTGTTGTCTCTATTCTCTACAAGTTGTTATCGTGTTATTTCCTTATTGATCTAATAGTTTTTTGGAAAATGATGATGCCTTTCCCTTGTTCTCCAGAATTTTTTATAAGCCCTGTATTTTAAAAGGTAATAAAGAAATTTATTAATATTGCTCCAATATTTTGAATTAATTGAAATTCTAGTCTAATAGAATGGTTCTCAGTTGTAGGTGACATTGGGATACGTGCATTTTTGGTTGGCATAATGATATGCATTGGGGGAGGACTTCATCTAGTTCACAGGGATGAATGAGAACTTCTAGATCTGCCATGCCATAGGCCAGCCATGAGGAACTGTGGCCTGTGTGTGTGTGTGTGCGTGTGTGTGTGTGAGAGAGAGAGAGAGAGAGAGAAAGAAAGAGTGAGAGAGAATGAATTTCAGGCCCTCTCTCCCTCTAAACATGGCTTACTGGCATACTGCCATTGCTGCTTTGCAGCTGTCATGTGTAAGTGTGGAGCACTGTGTGTGGAGTCTCCTTTCAGAGTTCCAGGTGTGCAGTGAGGCAGAGTGCACTCTGCTCTGGGTTTCCTCATTTTCTTTGGTGTGTGGGGGGGAGGTGTCTCTATCCAATTTTAGGATTTCAACTACGTCCCAAGAGAATGCATACCAGGGACAGCCTCACTTGTGTCACTTTTGTCTACTTTAAATTCATTTCCTCTGATGCTCTTCTAGATCCTTCTCCACTGTCTGGGATGGGCTTTCATTTTGTCCTTAGGTGGCATGAAACAACTTAAATCATGAAACAACTTAAATCAACTTAAATCAAAGCAATCTTTCTCTTTGAAGGCTCTTATTTGTAATGTGCTCAGCCCTTCAAACTCTGGCTCTTGAGCTCTGAAAGGAGATCCCCACCCCCACCCCCCCATAATTATTTGTAGTGAGGAGAGGAATCTTTTAAAATTTCCTATTAAATTTAATTTTGATGTAATTGCAGACTTAAAGTTTCAAGAAAAGCACAAAGAATTTTCAAAAACCCTTTGTCCAGATTCTCCAAGTGTTAACATTTTGGCACATCCTCCTCTCTTTCTTTCTTTCTTTTTTTTAAAGATTTTATTTATTTATTCATGAGAGATACACACAGAGAGAGAGGCAGAGACCCAGGCAGAGGGAGAAGCAGGCTCCCTGTGGGGAGCCCTATGTGGAACTCAATCCCAGAACCCTGGGATCACACCCTGAGCCAAAGGCAGACACTCAACCTCTGAGCCATCAGGTACCCCATCCTCCTCTGTCTCTGTGTCTGTCTCTCTATAGATGTGTCTCTCTTCTGTTACCCCTTTCACAAAAGGACACATGCATATGTACATCTGCATGCTCGCTCAAGTCAGGAAATTAGCACTGATTCAATACTATTGTCCAATCTACTGGCTTTATTCATATTTTGCCAATTGTGCCACTAAAATCCTTTTTAACTAAAGAAAATCGCTGCTCACGTATTGCATTTAGTTGTCATGTCTCTGGCCATTCTTTTGGTTTTATGACATTGGCATTTTTGAAGACTATACGCTTGATATTTTGTAGACTGTCTCCTCCCCCCCCCCCCACCCGTGAGTGTGTTTATATTTCCACAAGAATAGATTCAGTTACACATTTTTGGCAGGAATCCCGCTGTGTCCTCAGTGAATCCTATCAGAAAGCGCATGATGTCGATTGTCCTGTAACTGCTGATGTTGACCTCAATCACTTGGTTAATGTGGTGTCTACCAGGTTTTTCTGCTATAGAGTTACTAGGTTTCCTTTTGTACTGGGTAAGTTATCTTGCGAGGTGATACTCTGAGGCTATTGTGTCATTCTTCAAACTTTCACCATTCATTGGTGATTCTTACCTGAATCATTTATCATTATGACAGTTAACCCAATGACTGTTTTCTGATTCCATTACTTCTTCTATAGTAATCAGTTGTTTTTTTTTACTCTAAGGAAGAGTTTTCTAAAGGAGGACTTCAGAAACTCAGAAAATGCCTTTTTTTTTCTCTCTTGAGTAGTTAAGCTCCTGTGATTGAGTATCTGATTTTCAAAACTCTTGTTTTTTAAACTCAATGCAAAGGCTCTGGGCTGTGCCCACCTTCTGTCTGAGGTACTGAATATACGGGGTACTGCCGAGACCATGAGTGAAGAGCCACAGGGACACAAGAATAATTGTAGCCTTAGGTTAAAATTATCTCCAAATATCACCTTGCTGTAACAGTTTCTAGTATTGCAAGTTTTCATATTTTTGTGTCTTTCCAGGTGCTTCAGTGTAAAAGTGAGTGAAACTACCATTAAAATGGAATTTGAGGATAAAAAATCAATATATTACCACTTCAAAAGGCCTTTAAACCTCTTTGTCTTTTATGCAAAAGTAAAAGGCTTATACCACCAATTTGCTAGATTAACTCATTAAAGATTGTGCAGGATTAAAGTTGTAATGTCAATCCCAATGATGCTACATTGTTATGAATTCCAAATTAGGGAATTGGAATTGACACATTTCTTTTTACTCTCAGGAACTGTATGTTTTGAATTCGGTGTTATCTGTGTGTTGGCATCAATGTATCTTCTGGCAACTTCCTTTGCCTGTATCATCTCTGAGAGGGTGCTTGAATCAAGTTTGTTTATTTATTTTACTTTTATTTTTTTAAAGATTTTATTTACTTATTCATGAGAGACACAGAGGGAGAGGCAGAGACACAGGTGGAGGGAGAAGCAGGCTCCTCGCAGGGAGCCTGATGCGGGACCGGATCCCGGGACCTCGGAGTGACGACCTGAGCCAAAGACAGACACTCAACCACTGAGCCACCCAGGTGCTCCCCAAGTTTGTTTCAGAGATAGGTGGTGGATGCTAATATCCTCAGGACTTGTCATGTTTCTGAAGCAAAAACCTTTCTGTGCCACAACCTGGCAGAGTCTCTCATGTTGAGACATAGAGACTTGGAAAAAAAAAAAAGGATACTTGTTTATGTTAGCAGTTTCTTGCAGAAATACAGTGTCTACATTAGCTAATAATAAACTACAGTGAAACAAGAAGAATTGAAAATACAATTTCCTAATTTCTTTATGAGTATTGGCCCAAGAGCATAATTCCCAAAGCTATCCCAAAGCTAACTTCTTGAAGTCTCCTGGTTTTCTCTTTTAAACACATGCTTTTATCTTAATGACTAAACCATATATCTGAAATCTTTATTTGGGGACCTAAAAGAAAAAAGAAAAATACAAAGTTATTCAGTGAGCATATTCTCTGTATTATGAATGTTGGAATTTGGATACATTAACTCCAGAGTTAATGTGATATTTTAGCACACGCCTGTACATCCTCCTTGCATGGAAGTCCTAGGGAAATGCTTTTTGACTCTTGATTTTCTGCTGTTGGTTTCAGTGGCTACTATGAATAAAGATGATGGTCATTTCTACCTGGAAGTGACATCTTAAGAAATGTGTATGTGGAGTTGATTGAGGAATATTGCAGAGAATGTTAGATCTTCTTTTTAAACAATTGTTCATGTAGATGATTTCTTATTTTGTGTATTGAACAAGTGATTTTTTAAATCTACAGATCCTACTCACTGTGAGCTTGAAGACACGTTTTACTCAGTGTTTCACACTCAGGTCCCTCCAGAAGAATATGAAAACCATATACAGAATGACAATCAAGGTTTGTTTTAATTTGTGTGATTTTGCATATTGTCACAAGAACATACTAGCTCCATACGGAAATAGTAACAGATGAAATGGTTTGATGTAATTTAATCCAGAGATAGTTCGTGAAAGCAAGTTAAGGTTCTAGATGAAACAAGACTGGTCATGAGTTCATCACTGTTGAAGTTAGTTGTTGAGGGTTTATTATACTATTCTTCCTAGTTTTGGATATTTAAGTTTTATATAACAAAGAGTTAAGGAAAAGCTGGCTGCAAGTAATAGAAAACTAGCTTAAGCAAAAAAGAAAATTTATGGAAATAATCCTGGAGGTAGACTCCTTTTTTGATTCCCTAGAGCATATTCTGTGATTAATTATTGAGAGGGAGACTCCATTTCAAAATTGCAAGAAGACAACAACTGATGCAACTTGGGTTAGATGCCTATCCCTGGTCTAGCCAATCCATCCAACTCACCAAGGGTTGGGGTTAATACGGGAACATGGCAACTTGTTCTGTTGATCACCACCAGGTGGAGAAGAGGACATTTCTAGTGAAAGAGTTCTGACCAGACAATTCAATGTTTTTTACTACAATATACTAAAAGTATATTTTTAAAAAACTATCTTAAATATATTCATGAACACATTTGAGTTACACTAATGTTGTATTGTTTAAGAGCATATGAAACTTAAACTGAATGAATAATGTTGGGCCCGCGGGATCAAGGGGGATCGGGAGGCACCAAAAAAACGGGGGTGGACCCCCCACCTTGTTGCCCCCACCTCAGAGCTTTCCCATCACCAGCAGACCGCCTGGGGACAGTCATCAAGGGGAGACAGGACCTATGCAGGAAACCTGAACCGTACTATGCCCAGACCCCATTAAGGGCATAAGCATACCGATTCCACCAGTAATATGCCCTAATACCTATCACCCCGTACACACACACAACCCCTTACCCCTCCCCCCTTAAAAAGCCTGCTTGCGCTCCCCTGCGGCCGCGGAACCTCCCCGGAGAGCGCACCCCATTAAAAGCCTGTTTCGACCAACTTTTGCCTGGCCTCTCTATTTCATTTCACTACCAACCAGATTAAACCTGACAAATAACCAAATAACCTCATATTTCTTTTTTTTAAATATTTTATTTATTTATTATATTATTTATTCATGAGAAAGAGAGAGAATGAGAGAATGAGAGACAGAGAGACAGAGAGGCAGAGAGAGAAGCAGGCCCCACGCAGGGAGCCCGAGGGACTCGATCCGGGTCTCTATCCCGGGTCTCCAGGATCACACCCTGGGCCAAAGGTGGCGCTAAACCCTTGAGCCACCTGGGTTGCCCAGAACCTCATATTTCAACTTAAAAGACTATATACACAACTTGGCTTATAGGACAAAGTTACATATTTTATATCTAAGGAGGCCACTCACCAAAAAAGTAACTTATACTTTAACTATTGGTAGTTGATTAAAAAACATCACTGATTAAAGAAATAAGATCCTAACTATAAAACACAGATTTGTTTGCCTAGAAACCTGTAAGTTAAATTTGAGTGGAACGTTTTTCTTACCCAAATTTATTTTTGTTTGAAAAGAATTTAAATCCAGAGATCTTATCCTTTTCCTGGTTCTTCCCAACTATCATTATCAAAATATATTCTTTAAATTATTAAATTTGTATTGAATCTTTGATAACTAGCTATAAATATACCAATTGATTAGCTCCCTTAATCCTCTTTATTGACATACTCTCTTCCAAAACAAAGATGACTTTTAAGTAAACCTTCTCTGGATTGAGCTGATATTTTCCCCTTTTGGACTTTTAAGTGGCAATTTATCCTGTTTAGTAGGGTGGACATCACTTGTCTTTTAAGAAGACGCTTCTTTATGCCTGTTTTTAGAGATTTAAAGATGCGTTCACATGATCTTTTTTTAAATGCTTTAAATGTGACTACAGTGAAAACAAAATATTTAATAAAGGGAATAAGAGTCCATAAGTATTTTTCTTACTCTTGTTTTGAGTATCCAGGGTCTGAACAACTCAGAAGTTGACTCGATTTTTTTCAAAGGTTGAGAAAAAATGACAAACTGAGATGAGCTCTAAGGGTTTGCACAGGTAGGATGTCAGACATTCAGGACACTTATGCCCAGACCTTGCTTAAAAGACAGGTTTGAACAAAAAGTTTCTGTTCAGAGAGGGTGAAAACATATTAATGGAATAGCAGGAAATGACTCTAGTCTTTAGGGAAAGTTTTGTTTTATATAAAGACTAAAATAAATGTATTGATTCATTTTATTTGAGTATAATTGACACGTGTGACACTAATTTCAGGTACATAACATAGTGATTTGACAAGTTTATACATTAATCTATGCTCACCACCAGTGTAGCTGCCCTTTGTCACCATGCAATGCTGTTATAATACTACTGACTCTCTTTCCTGTGCTGTGCCTTACATCCCCACGGCTTACTCATTCCATAACTGGAAGCCTGTATCTGCCACTCCCCTTTGCCCATCTTACCCATTTCCTCACCCTTCTCCCTCTGGCAGCCATCACTTTGCTCTCCGTGTTTACAGCTCTGATTCTGCTTTTCGTTCATCTGTTTTGCTTTTTAGATTCCACGTATGAGTGAAATCATATGGTATTTATCTTTCTCAGTTTGACTTATTTCACTTAGCATAAAACCCTCTAGGTTTATCCAGGTTGTCACAAATGGCAAGATCTTTTTCTTTCTACAGCCAAGTAATATTCTAGCATGTGTGTGTGTGCGTGTGCGTGTGTGCGTGTATCACATCTTTATCCATAAGAATAAATGATATATATTAGGATTCTGGATTTGGAATTTAGAAGTTACCCTATATATGTTTTATTTCTTCTATATCTTAATGTATGCTTATATATTTTAATGTATGCTTTATATGCTTAATGTAATTTTAATTTAAAATTTTATCGTAATGGACACATAATTATGAAAACTTTTGAACTTTTTTAATATTAGATTTTACTTATGATGTGGAAGGAAACGAGTCATTAATCAAAGCAGAAAAGAAACCTTTTTCAAATACAGAAAACATTGAGCTCAGGGGTAAACACAGCCAAGATTTTATTAAGCGAAACATTGAGGTATGTACTTAAAAATTTAGAAATCAGAACATGGGATTAAATGAGCTATGGAAATGAAAATAGTTGTGTTTAGTGTCTTTAAATATTTTTTTGATCATAATACATATATATGTAACTGAAACAGTATATATAACTGAAAGAAAAGTTTTAGGGACCAGTAATTCACTATTTTTTATTCCATCCTATCTTATTCTCCTCTTTTAAAAATGCTAGCTGTAATTCAGTATACTTATTTCACTACACAGAAACTAATCTGGTTCCTGCAATTTGAAAAACATTTGCTTAGATAATAGTTTCACACGTTTCCCAGATTTTAAATTGTGTTATTAGTAAAATAGGCCTTTTAAAGTAGTGAGACTGATTATATATGTGGTGCATTTAGAAATTTGCATGGAAAATGCTCCTGGTAGAGCTGGAGAGGCCAACTGGTTGTCTGTCCCTTGCTCCCTCCAGCTGAGCCTCCAGGAAGCCTTTCACTTATCTCTTGCCTTGATTAGCTCCCTGCCTTAGGGTCTCAACCTTGGTCTTACAGGCGGACTGTGTCCTCTAGACAGACTAACCAAGGGCTCCTCTATTAGATCAGAATGTCAATTAATTAATTTATAGCAAGAAATGTAGGTGCAGTGGCAAACCACTCTGGCAGTTACTAGACGAGTTAGTGAAGTTAATTCACAAGAGGAGAGAGTTAAATAATTCTTCGCAGTTCAAGCCAGATGCTCCTTCCACGGCTGGACATCATTTCCAGGCAGATTGGATCCATGGGTCAATGTGCCACTGCCAGGACTGGCCTCTGAAACTCTCGCTTTTTCTCTTCCAGTTCCTCTGATCTGAAGGAAACCTCCAATTTGATCTGTCTCTGTGCTGGCTCATTGTATGTTGATTTATTTACTTTTCCAAGAGCAATAGTGTTTTTCCCATATCCGAGTTCTTGCTGACACAGACAGTAGTAGTAGCCTCACCATGGGTTTCCCTTTTCTCTCTTTTCAAAAAGATTTTATTTATTTATTCATGAGAGAAACAGAGAGAGAGGCAGAGACACAGGCAGAGGAGAAGCAGGCTTCCTGCAGGCAACCCGATGTGTAGGACTTGATCCCAGGCCTCCAGGATCACACCCTGAGCTGAAGGCAGACGCTCAACCGCTGAGCCACCCAGGTGTCCCCCTTTTCTCCTTTTAACAATAGCAGATGAATCTTTATTCAGAGCCCTAATATGACAGTCTTGAAATTTAAAAGTAAGTTTATTTAGGAGAGAATGGGACATTCAGCTGGCAAGTGGGCACCTTCGTTTTGCGTGCGACGAAAGAGCAATTTTGAAATGGGTGATGGTGAGAAGGACAGGAAGCGTTTTATTCAGAAGTGTGCCCAGTCCCATACGGTGGGAGAAGGAGGGAGGCACAAGACTGGACCAAATTTTCATGGTCTATTTGGACAAAACACAGGTCAGGCCCCCGGATTTTCTTACCTGGTTGCCAACAAGAACAACAAGAATCCCAAGAAGTACTTCCCTGGAAAAAAACCACCTTCCTTGGTATTAAGAAGACAGTGGAGAGGACAGACTTGATGGTTCCAAAGGCACAGTGGTTGGCTACTGCCTTGTTTATTACAAACTGGAAATGTCTCATGACTTCTTGTGTGTGTACTGTATTTAAATTGATCTCCTACACCAAAATTCAAATCATGAATGGCTGATGGAATGTATCTTTTAGACAGTCCTGCCTGAAATAAGATTGGCTGTGGTTAAATGCACATGATCAATTTTTTGAACTTTGATAGTAATTCCGGTTCAGCACGTGCTGTCACTGTTCCCCTTCTAGAGATATGATTGGAACCGATTGGTAATATTCAACTTTTCACAGAGATGGAAAATGCCATCTCTAAACCTGTAGGCGATGGGGCTTATATTTAGATTTATATAACTGCTATGTTTATTTGCATACTGAGGAAATCCCTTCACTATGTCACAGAACAGCAAGACACAGTTGTGTTTTTTAATTTATTTTTATTTTTTTTTCAGTCGTGTTTCACATTGTGTTTGTTAGTCTGTTAAAGGCAAGGGCTGAAGATAAGCTGGCAATGTCCACTTTCTCTTTTTGGTCTTAACTATGCCAATTTATTTAAAATTCCTTGCATCTAAAATATCGCCTTTTGCTTAATGAAAGGCATTTTCGTGTGGTTTATGTATAATATTAAACCAAGAATATTTAACATGTCTCACATTTTATAGATAATCTATAAGGTCAGACAGTTTTAAAATTCAGTGTGAAAAGAATAGAGTAGCATACTTTGCTTGTGAATTCTTTACTAAGTCAGACAAAGTCATAATTCAGGATTGTCTTTTAAGCAGCTTTTTGAAAACATAACTGTAGAATTACCATATATGCATGATTGGTAATGGTGCTTTTACCAACACACTAGAAGGATTAAAATTGAGGAGCTATATCATCAGCACAAATTTGCAAATTATGTGATAAGGCTTAAAATAATTAAAAACAAAGCCACAGATTAAAAAAATAATAAAAGCAATTTCATTCACTAGATAGATGTCCCATAGGAAGTGGCAAGAAGATTCCTTCCAAATATCTCAGCAAATATGTTATTACATTGACAAATATTATATAAAGAAAAGTTTGCAAAACCCATGTTTGTTTTATTTTATATTTTATATAAAATGTTTGTGGAAATGGCTACACCAGAGCCTGCTTATAGCAGGAATATCTTTGCTTGGAGAATGGACCTATAGCAAAAATTTGGCATAAAAGAAAACTACCTCGCAAATGAAAAATGCCTAATCTCACAAATTTTACCTTGTTGTATCTGTGCTATAGAAGTCTCAGGTCTCATTTTTATGTTCCTGAACTATGAACTCTTTTTTATTAATACATTCCGTAGTTGGCCAAGAATTCAGGAAAGCCTGTGGTCATGACTGACAGAGAGAAGAAAAGGCTGATTGAACTTTTAAAGGACTTAGATGATGGAGATTCGGGGCTGTCCTGTCCTGAGGTATGTAAGCTCCGATATTCAATGACCTCTACACTTCTTCTTCTTCTTCTTCTTTTTTTTTTTTTTTTTTTTTTTGGTAGTTTCAATTTTTTATTTAAATTTCAGTTAGTGGGCAGCCGGGGTGGCTCAGTGGTTTAGCGTCACCTTCAGCCCCGGGGCGTGATCCTGGAGTCCCACATCCGGCTCCCTGCATGGAGCCTGCTTCTCCCTCTGCCTGTGTCTCTGCCTCTCTCTGTGTGTCTCATGAATAAATAAATAAAATCTTCAAGAAATTTAAAAAAAATAAATTTCAGTTAGTTAACACATAGTGTAATATTAGTTTCAGGTGTAGGACTTAGTGATTCATCACTTGCTTACAACACCCGGTGTTCATCACACCACATGATTTAATCCTCATCACCTATTTAACCCGCCCCCAACCCCACCTCTCTCCATCAACTCTCAGTTTGTTCTCTGTTGTTAAGAGTCTGTTTTATGGTTTGCCTCTCTCTTTCCTTCCCCCATGTTCATTTGTTTTGTTTCTTAAATTCCACATATGAGTGAGATCATATGTATTTTTCTTTTTCTTATTGATTTATTTCACTTAGCATAAAACTCTCTAGCTCCAACCACTGCAAAACATGCCTAATCGTGTCTGATCTTAGAAGCTAAGCAGGGTTACGGCCAGGTTAGTATTTGGATGGGAGACCTCTGTGCTTCTTAACTTTAATTTTTTGTCATGTTATTGACCCATTAGCATAAATTTTCAGTAAGTTTTTAAATTATGGGACAATATTCTCTGACTTGAAAAAAATCCTGTTTTACAAACTTATGTTTATTGAATTTTTCAGATTTATTCTTGGTCAATTCATTATTGACTCTCAGAGGATTATCTTATGTCACTTTAAGAGTGACTGCACAGGGCAGCCTGGGTGGCTCAGCGGTTTAGCACTGCCTTCAGCCCAGGGCCTGATCCTGGAGACCTGGGATCCAGTCCCAGTCAGGCTTCCTGCGTGGAGACTGCTTCTCCCTCTAGCTGTGTTTCTGCCTCTCTCTCTCTCTCTCTAATAAATAAATAAAATCTTTTTTTTTAAAGATTTTATTTATTTATTCATAGAGACACAGCTAGAGAGAGAGAGGCAGAGACACAGGCAGAGGAACAGGCTCCATGCAGGGAGCCTGACGTGGGACTCGATCCAGGGTCTCCAGGATCATGCCCTGAGCTGCAGGCGGCGCTAAACCGCTGCACCACCGGGGCTGCCCTAAAATCTAAAAAAAAAATAGTGACTGCTCATTAGCTATCACAGTCATAACCTCGGACTGCAATGTAATAGGCTTCGTTACTGACAACATATAAATGTGTTTCTCTGTTCTTTTATTTGGGACATTTCTTATTATCTCTAAACTGGTTCCGGGGTATTTTTGGTGGAGTCTTCAGTAATCCTAACAAACACCATCCTGCTCCCTGCCTAGTTAAAGCTTGAGCATCCAGGTCCCTGAAGAGTACAAGTGTGGGTGTTTATAGGGCATGTGCAGGTCAGATAATCATTTGCGCTTGTTTACTAAACTTACAGCAATATTCTTTTTATTTTTAAATTTTTACATTTATTTTTACTTATTTATTTTTAAGATTTATTTTTTTTAAATAAAAAGCCAAGTGCCCCTGGTTTTGTTATTAATTATGAAATTAGGCAAACTGCTAGCCACTGATTCTCTGGGTAACCACACAATGGCATGGTAAATCTTCCTTATGTACCTAGGAATGATGTAACAATGAATTTTTGTTGTTAAATGTTGCCTTTTATGTATTATTTTTGTTAGTGTCTGTGCCTTGTCCCTCTCTTTATTTTAAACTCTTTTCTATAATTTTATTTTTTGGTAGATTGTTTACAAAGATCATATAGCTGGATTTTTGTTGTTGCTGTTGTGTCTTTTTTTCTTTATCTTTTGTTATTATTTCCTTATTCTTAATCTCTTAATGAGGATATTTAATTTATTCATATTTATTAAGACCACTGACAATGTTTAGACCTTTTTTTGACATCTTATTTTGTATTTCATTGATTAGATTTATTTGGTTTTCTTAACTTCACCTCTTTTTCTTCTCATAGTTTGAGGATTCAATTCAGTATCCTCTATCTGAGCTAGTGCTGCTAACCTTCAGTTTCTTGAAATACATTAAAATGTACATTTTTTTCAACTTCAACGATTATTCTCTAAAATCTTATATCTTAACAAGGACTGATCTTTGGTATTTGGCTTTTATTTACCTTTCTTCCATTTTTTGCTCCCTCCAGAATGTTGGTCCCAAAATATTATAAGTTTTTACCTTTAAAAATGGTATACTTCAAAACAACAACAATATGGTATACCTCTCGTATTTTAGGAATCTTTCTCAGTGGTAGCCAATTTTTTAGCCACATCATTGCATGGACCTTGTCAGGCCTTTTGATCTGAAGGCTCAAATCTTTCTTAGTTTAAAAATGATCTTCTAGGGATCCCTGGGTGGCGCAGCGGTTTGGCGCCTGCCTTTGGCCCAGGGCGCGATCCTGGAGACCCGGGATGGGATCCCACGTCGGGCTCCCGGTGCATGGAGCCTGCTTCTCCCTCTGCCTGTGTCTCTGCCTCTCTCTCTGTGACTATCATAAATAAATTAAAAAAAATTAAAAAATTTTAAAAATGATCTTCTATTGTTCCTTTGTTCTTTGTTTCCATGACATCTTTTCTCTCCTTTTGGGCTTACCTATAAAATGGGATATTGATGGGGAATGTGATGGGCTGCAGGTAACAAAACACTTTATAAACTGTGGCTTAAACAAGTAAGGAGTGTATTTTGCTTCAGTAACAAGAAATCCAGGTGCAAATAGCTAGTGTTTTTCTTTATTCCTGTTCTGTATTCTTAGTATGGTTTTGTTTTTAGGTTGTAAGATTGCTGTTCTCTCTGTAGGCATTGTATCTATTTTGGAGCTGGAAAGAAGAGGGAAAGGGTAAAGGGAAAGGGAACACTCCTCTGAGGCTTTGCTTTTCATTTGGGAGTGTGTGGTGTTCCTGGGACTTCCACCTGCAACTGGTCAGCCCAGCTGTGTCATGTGGTCATTCATTTCACACATCACTGCAAGTAAGACTGGGGTTCAGGCATTTTGCTTTCTCACTTTAATAGCACAGGAAGCAAGGAGAAAGGAAGTTGGAAAGGGAGATCAGGTTAGTCAGTGTACAAGCCCACAGGTAGGTATAGAACCTCTTGGGTCTCTCTTCTAGGTCTTGTCTTTTTTTTTTTTTTTTAAGATTTTATTTATTTATTAATGAGAGACACAGAGAGGCAGAGGGAGAAGTAGGCTCTGCGTGGGGATCCTGATATGGGACTCAATCCCAGGACCTTTGGATCATGACCTGATCTGAAGGCAGATGCTTAACCACTGAGCCACCCAGGTGTCCCTCTCTCCTGGGTCTTATAATATTTTTCTCATAATCTTCATCTTTTAAGTCATTTTGCTCAGATGAGCTCATTCCATAGTTTTCAACCATGTGTCTTCTGCTACTAGCTGTGCAGCCCTCTTTTGAGATTGTTTTTATTTTTATAGTTTTGTTGTTTTGTAAACTAATATTTGCTGAGAGTTTTTTCTGAATGTATTGTAAGGAGAAAGAGGATCCTTTCTTATTATCTGGCATGAGGGATAGACATTTCATACAGAAATTCTATAAATTCCTGGCACATGCTGGAATAGATTCAGAGGAGGAAGACAGGAAGTATGGTGGGAAGAATGTAGGAACACTTTGAGAAAGGGATCCATCAACTATATTCTTTTTTTTTTTTTTAAGATTTTATTTATTTATTTGACAGGGAGAAAGTGTCCATGCAGGGGGAGCAGCAGAGGGAGAGGGAGAAGCAAGCTTCCCACTGAGCAAGGAGACCGATGTGGGGATCCATCCTGGGACCCTGGGATCATGAACTGATCTGTGGCTATCCTAGGGGTTTCTGTGAATATCAAATGGTCCCAAAAGAATTAATCATTTTCCTCCTCAAACCTATTATGTCTCCTGAATTACCTTGTTTGGCCAATAGGACTACTATACCTCTAGTTCTCAATATCCAGAATTTGGTTTTTATCTTTGATCCTTACACCTCCTTTCATTCTTCTATCAAATTATCTCTAGATTCTGTAAATTCTACTTCTTAAGTATCTCTGAAAAAAAAAGAAAAGTATCTCTGAAATCTGTTCTATGTTCTGTATTCCTAGGAAATATTCCTTAGTTGAGGTGCTTATCATTTTTGTTCTAGATTATGGCTTTTGCTTCTCTCTCTTTTTTTTTAAAGGTCTATTTATTTTAGAGAGAGTGCACATGTGTGAGTAGGGGGAGGGGCAGAGGGAGAGAGAGATATGCTGGGCTTGATCCTAGGACCCTGAGACCATGACTGAGCTGAAATCAAGAGTTGGACTGGACTGGAAACTATTTACTATTTTACTTTTTTTCTTTCACTATCCAAATGTTAATTTTGTGTTTTCTGTATTGTTTTGGCACGTGTGTATGATGAGCATTGACATAGCAGTCTGGAAGGGATATTTTGCAAGAAACATAGCATGGGAATGACCTGGTGACGCTTGTTTCCTCTTAGGGTGATGAGTCTGGCTGGCTGGTCCCAGGAGAAGGATACACACTTGCAATCACCCAGCACCAGCAGCTTGCTGAAATAGACACAAAGCTCCAAGAACTTTCTGCAGCCTCACCAACAAGTTCTAGCTTCTCTCCAAAACTTGAAAACCAGAGTGACCAGGTAGGTTTAATTTAAGAGCACGCAGACGGTACAGGTTTGTGTGCTAAAACGAGTTCACATAATTTGACAATCTGCTTGTTAACTAAAGAAGTTTCTTCCCAAATGCCTTTCCCATGATTATAAATGTAGTGATAGTAGTTTCCAGAAGTGCGTATATTGTGTGTATTTTTCTTTGGTGACTTCACTTCCTCTTCATTTTTCTGTTAGTTGATAATTTGCTGGGAGAGGTCACTTAGGAAATATTTATTTTAATGGTATTATATTCTTATGATTTAAGCTAATTCTTGATCATGAACAGGAGGCAGGATAGAGAAGAAAATTGATAGAGTGCTCGTTTGTCCTTTAAGAGCCTTATTTTTCTTAATTCCTCTGTTCTAGGTCTCCGCAGTGGCAGCTGCTTGTTCCTTACACTGCCAGATTCTTCTCATTTAACATTAAGCAGTGAAGCTCCTTATGTTGACCTCTCTCCTCAGAGGACTTGAAATAAATGTATTTTCCTCTCTTGATAGTTCTCTCAAATCAAAGAATACCTGTTTAGAAAAACAGAAGAGGGGATCCCTGGGTGGCGCAGCGGTTTGGCGCCTGCCTTTGGCCCAGGGCGGGATCCTGGAGACCCGGGATCAAATCCCACGTCGGGCTCCCGGTGCATGGAGCCTGTTTCTCCCTCTGCCTGTGTCTCTGCCTCTCTCTCTCTCTGTGTGACTATCATAAATAAATTTAAAAAAAATTAAAAAAAAAAAAAAAGAAAAACAGAAGAGTTATGACAGCTTTGTAGAAGTAAAATTGTCTTTTTCACCTGTCCATGCTTCATTGGATTTAGCTCGGAGTTGAGTAGTGGTTTTCACCCAGAGAGAAAATGGTTGGTCTTTTGTTACCGGACCTCTACTGGTTTTGAAGACATTTCACCAAATCATTTTCAGTACAATCTTAAATGCATGTGATTTTTTTTTTTTTTTTGGTTCTAAAAAAGATTTAAAAATAAGTATTCTATAGGTAGTAATTCTGCTTTATAGTGAGTCTTTAATTGAAGGTTAGGGATCTGGTTTTGGGCTAGTTGAAACAGCTTCAAGGGAAAAGAGGAGTGTTAAGATGTTCCCCAGGGCTTTGGCACTAGTTACATCACTAGTTTATTTATGTCACCAGGTGCCATTTCCCAAAAGGTGGAAGCCAAGACAGGGAATTAAATTGTTCAGGGATACTCTGTTCTTTTTGTGTTACAGCAGATTTTGTTGTTGTTGTTATCATTGTTGGATTTCAAGGGTAGCTGAGATCCCAAAGCTGAGTAATGATCCTAAAGGTAGGAAATATCTTTTTCATGATGGTCAAATGTTATTCTTTATGGAGCGAGTGAGAATTTAGAGATTTGCTTAGCCAGTAGGGCTTAAATAAAATGACTATGGTAATATTCTGTTATCAATTTTTAAAAGATTTAATTTATTTATTTGAGAGAGAGAGAGATCATGAGCAGGGGCAGAAGGGTAATGGGAGAAGCCGACTCCGCACTGAGCAGGGAGCCTGATGAGGAACCCAATCCCAGGACCCTGGGATCATGACCTGAGCTGATGCTTAATCAACTGAACCACCCAGGCAGGCACCCTGTCATTGTCATTTAAGTCACATTTTCAGAGTTCACATTTATAGTTCAGAAAAATATTTAAAAGATATTAAAAGGGAAAACCAACCAGTATATTACTTAGTTGTCACTTACTGAGATTATATATTTTTATGTGAAATAACATATGGTTGGAGACTCTTGCATTTTAGGACTTTTGTTGGATGCAGAAACAGAAATGTAACATCATAGTTGATGAAAAGAAATAATTAATGCTCCTTGCATGCAAAAAAAAATGACTTTTGAGCTTTTGTTCCATTTCCTCTTGGCGTTTTCTCATTTCTAACTAAAACCAGCATTGTGCATTGAATTTTCAGGCCAGAAATGCTAACATGGCAAATTATTTTGCAGATATTATTTTTGGATTGGAATTCCTTTTGGATAAATCCACTGAAAAGTATCTTGGTTAAGCCTTGCATATCTATGCAGTTGATGAATGGGCTCCAATCTGTTGCTGAACCACAAATATTCATAGTGCATATCCACATTATTTTTATTTTTAACCCTTCTGCAAACCATTAACTCATCAGTAATTTTTCTCTACGCTCCTTATGAAAGAATGTCTTTTAAGTGGAATATGAATTTCCGTTTTTCAGCAATTGGTTCAGCAGTATTAATCAAGTGCTCACTGTGTAGGAATTGTAGAGTACTGAAAGACAAGTCAGGCGAATATAGAACTGCGGAGTCAAAAAGCCTCACTTTGAGTTCTGGCTTTTTCCACTAAGTAGCTCTGAGGCCTTGGGCATTCATTAGAAGCATCCTGAACCCTAAATTTCCTTATCTGTACAGTAGTAATAACAACATCATTCTTCAGGGCTCTTTTAAAGGATGGATGAGTCGATTTGCGTAAAGTGCTCAGCACTGTGTCTGACAAAACTCAACCAATGATGTTATTATTATAATAATAAGTGACTTAAGGAACACCTTTCCTTATAGGAGGCACAGAATATATGTAGATAACTGTGGTAAAAGACAACACAGGTAAAAAAAAAAAAAAAGACAGATGAGCACACTAGAGAACCCCACAGAGGCAAAGTGCTGTGATGCTTCCGGGGAGAGAGAGAAAGCACATCCAGAAGGAGCGTGAAGGAAGGCCAATTCCACAGGTGAGGGACAGGAGGAGGAAGAGGACCTGTGAATGAAGCAGGAAGGGCCAGAGGCCCAGAGCAGGCCACCATTAGACAGCGGGAGGTTGGGAATTGGTAGCCTGCAGGGCAAATTTGACTCCCATGGGGGTTTCCTTTAGCTCACATAGGATTTACAATTTTTTGAGCTGGCATTTCAAAATTGGGTGAATCCACATAAATGTCTACATTTCTAGTTTTTCTTGAGAAATTAGAGCATCTGGCAACAGGAAACCTGAATCCTTGCTTGGCAAACTACAGGATTGATCTGAGTAGCAACTGCTGCTTTCTGCAGAGCACCAATTCCCCAATTTGCCACAGTATCCACGACTCCATATCGTGTTGCAGGCCCCAAGCCTCCTGTGTGCATTTAAGTCTCTCACTCAGCCCTGCACAAGACATCAAAACATCTTTGAATGCCTGCTTGTTTTGTGGGGGATGCTGTGGTAGGTGACACTGAATGTCCAGACTGGTGTGTGGCTTCATCTCCTACCTTAAGGCGGCTTGTAGCATCCTGAGGGTGGGATGTCAACCGAGAAGAAGTGGTGGATTGACCATCCAGTGAAAGGAGTACCACAGTATGCCATTGGATCATATGAAAAGTATAGAAAGAACATGCCAGCTGGGAGGGTTCACAGCGAAAGGAAGGGTTATTTGCTGAAGGCATGATATATTTAAAAAAATTCCTTTGGAGACTTTTTTATTTATTTATAAAATTTTGGTCAAGAAAACAATTTCCCAAACAAATTGAAAGTGCAGACTTTGTGACTTGCTGACTATGGCAACTCTGAGGTGCTAAATCGGTAGACACATGAGCCTAGGATGATACATGTACTCGAGTCAGAATAATTTGAGAGGCTCCAGAAATATGGGGCAAGGATTCAGGAAGTTGTTGTGAAAGCAGCGGTTGAGAAATCTTCTTTTCCTTTGGATCTTGCTGATTAGGGTATTCTTGGAGGATACCCTGGTCTGGCTCTTAACTTTCTGGCAATATTTGAAAAAGCAGAATTTGGCTTTTACATATCTGATTTCCTTAGTGTAAAACAAAGCATGTGATCACATTCAGAAGGAAGAATGGCATATTACTACTATTGCCGTAATGTGCATAATATCACGTGGGTGCCGTTTTTACATCTGGTTTTTATTTTCATTTCATCTTAGCAAGAGAGAACTAATTGAAGCAATTTTTTCCTTAAGATCTGTGGTTTAACTGTGCATACCTTTCCATATCCATCCCCTAGCCCCTCCAACAAATCAGTTAGTTCTTTCCTCATATTGTAAATCCCACCATAAAATTGAGTGATGTTCTATAATTTAGTTGCCATATTTCTTAGTTGTTGCTGTCTTAGATTCCAGGTTTCTCTAGAAATATCTAAGATATAGGAGTTATGTGCATATTTAGTTTCTTAAGTCTTTAGCAACTGGATTCAATAATAAATTCTATCCAGTTTGGCTCTTGTAAAGAAATGTAATTTATTTGCATCTCATGCAATCTGTCTTACTAAATCTAGAATACCAGTTCCTGGTTAGGTTTTTTTTCTTTTTCCTGGTTGGAAGGGGGTCTTCAAATTGTCCTCATTGACAAGAGGCATTTCTTTGTTCTTAACCCAGTTGGTTTAACTGAACATAAAGTTCTCCCTTAATTTGATTTTTTTTTTGTTGTTGTTGTTCTTAAAATGTTGATTCAGTTGTACCCATTTTGGTGAGGCCAACAAAAAATTAATAAACATATGATTGATGAAAACTGTAGTTGCATTCATCTTTTTTCTTACCAAGAGCATACTATTGCGGACAGCAACAATTACCTGTTTTTTTTGTCTCTTCCTGTTTCAACATTAGCTAAAGTTGAGAAAATATAAAATGTTGTTTGATTTGTAATTCTGAAAGATGTTTAATTGTTCCATCCAGGGGTTTGCAGAGTTCTGATGATGTCCATGTAGTCTGCTTGATGTCAAATAATCAATATGCTGGTTGAGGGCAGGAATCTGGGAATTTTTTTATGTATGCTAGTCACCAGCACAGAAATCTCATTGACCATTGGCTCATTTCCAAAAACTATAGAAGTATGTGATATGAACATGGATTTTTGGATTGAGGGATAAACAAGAAGTTACTTCAAAGGTCATTGCTAACCTGTCAGGCATTCCCAAATAAATCTGGGGGATTCTTCTTGCCCCCTCTGTTTTACAGATTAAAGTTTCATTTATATTTTTTTATTTTTCTATGTTAAGTCTCCTGTGCAGTCAAGGTTTCTTTTGTTTCATGGCAATATTCTAAAATGGTGAAGACAATTTGGCTGAAAGATTTTTTTCCCTGCTTCTTGTAAATTGCCAGGCAAATGACCCATCTGATGACGGAAATTAGCAATCGCCTTTGGAAAAGTATAGCTTTTGTTTGAAAACATGGGGAAAGCTGGCTTTATTTAGGCAGATTTGTATTTTCCTATTTAGTTAGCTTCAAAGACCCCTGTTGGCTCAGTCAACACCATAGATATTTTTCTAAGGTTGAACTTAGAATCCCTTGGCAGTCAGTTAGTCAAATCAACAAAAATCTATTGACCTCAGGGACATTTCTCTTCTTGTGGCTTCTTGGATTTTCTGTGCATGTTAGAGAGCTTTCACTGAACTGATTTTTACTTTTACTGAATAAAAGCATTCCCATATGCCTCAGAAATACAGACACCACATGGCTGGTCAGAGAATCTGCTCAAACATTTCTATCACTGGAGATCAAGACATTTCCTGATGATCGTGAAAACAGTAAAGATTGGGGGATCCCTGGGTGGCGCACCGGTTTGGTGCCTGCCTTTGGCCCAGGGCTCGATCCTGGAGACCTGGGATTGAGTCCCACGTCGGGCTCCCGGTGCATGGAGCCTGCTTCTCCCTCTGTCTGTGTCTCTGCCTCTCTCCCTCTGTCTGTGTGTGACTATCATAAATAAATAAAAATAAAAATTAAAAAAAAAAAAGAAAACAGTAAAGGTTGGCACTCTGATGTGACAAGAGAACCTCTCCTGGTACCACACAGCTTCTTGAATATGCCAGGGGGGAATTTTTGCCAGAATCAGTGATTACCTTTTTTTGGTTCCTCTTGGCCTCTATTCTATTGCATGCTGTCCTTCAGATATTTGAACTATATGGTTATGGATCAGACCACAACTGAGGAAGGATGTTATATATCCTTGGGTCTAACTAGAGAATTACAGACTCATAAGCTATGTCAGTTGGAAGAAAGTTTTTTGGAAGAGATTGAGACCTAGAAAGCAAAAGTGACTTGCTCAGAAGTAATTGAGACCTAGAAAGCAAAAGTGACTTGCTCAGAAGTACACAACTGGTTATACCAGTGGAACTGGGTCTAAAATTTAACCTTTGGGCCAGTACCTTTGAGAGAGTCACGTTGTCAGAGCAGAACAGAAATAGCCTTGGTAGAATAATAGTTTTGTTTCATAAAATATGACTTCTGCTTATGAAATTAATACATGTTTATTATAGAAAATGTAGGAAATACAAAAGCTTCTAAGAGAAATAAGATGAAAGAATCAAGATTTTTACCATCAAGTTGAATTTCCTTCCAGTCTACTTTGCAACACACATGCACACACACACCCACACCCACACCACACACACACAGTATACCAGGAGAAGGAGAGCTGTGGGAGAAGAACCAGCCATCCAAAATTGTAATCATAGAAGGTCTGGGCAAAGAATTGACCAAGCTTTCCCCCTTCAGCATGAGAATTTGAGCTCTGGTTAACTACCTGTTTCCCTGGCAATCTGATAAAAGTCGCAATGTTAACGATGTCAGAAAGCAAAATGACCCCGGGATTGGGGGAATCATAAATAAAGGCGTGGTGGGGAAGCCATACCTTGGGTCTCCTAAGTGCAGTGATTCTTGAGACTGGCCAGGACCCTGTGGGGGCATGCCTGTGGGACCATTTTCAAGAGATGATGTTCTTATGAAATATGAAGCTTTTAAGCAGGGTAGCTTCCTCGCCCCTTGCGCATCTACTGTCATGGCATGACTGCAGTAAAAACTCTCATTGAAGAGGGATACCTGACACTGCCCTGCCGTGTTTCCTGTATTATATTCTTCTGAATAGACTCTCTCCATGTATGGCCTTTGTCTTTGAGCTTGAATACTCACTTGAATCTAAGAAAACTCTTCTGATGGCCACCTTGGGGATACATTGCTGCCCAAACTATAATGCCAAAGCAGAGAGGAGAAGGGGAAAAATACTGCAAGCCCTCTTTTCTCCCACCTTCCAGTTTCTCCTCACATTGATTAAAGCTAATCACTGGGATGCCTGGGTGGCTCAGTGGTTGTGCATCTGCCTTCAGCTCAGGGCATGATCCCAGGGTCCTGGAATTGAGTCCTGCAGGGAGCCTGCTTCTCCCTCTGCCTATGTCTCTGCCTCTTTCTCTGTGTCTCTGATGAAATATAGATAAAATCTTAAAAAAAAAAAAAAAAGCTAACCACAAGGCAAAGGTCAAGGAGAAAGAGTCCAATTGTCCTAGCTTGAGTCAGGTGCTGTCCACAGTTTGTTAGTTTATCATTCTTGTCTTGATGGACATTCGCCTATAAGCATAAAGCTGCTATGAACATTTGTGTACAAGGCTTCAGTCATATATTTTCATTTCTCTTAGATGGATTCACAGAAGTGGAATTGCCAGGTCACAGGATAGACAACATTGAACTTTTTAAGAAACTGTCAAACAATTTTCCAAAGTGGTTGTACCATTTTGTATACTTTCACCAATAATACCTGAGAATTCCCTCTTGGTCCACACCTTTCCAACATTTGGTGTTAACAAAATTTTTCCTGGGCCATTTCTGTGGCTGTGTAGTGCTATCTGATTGCTATTTTAATTTACATTTCCCTGATGATTTAATGATGTTGAGGACTTCTTCATGTGCTTGTCATTCACATATCTTTTATGAAGTATCTACTCAAGTAATTTTCAAGCTAGTTGGGTTTTTTTAGAATTTATTTTTCTTTATTTTATTACTATAAAATAAATTTTATTTATTTCCTTATTTTATTTCTTTATTTTTCTTTATTTTATTTTTATTGTGAGTTCTTTACATATTATGGATACAAGTCCTTTGATAGGTTTATGTGTTATAATATTTTACTCTCAGTTTGTGGATTGCCTTAATGGTGGTTTGAATAAGCAAAATTTAATATATTGATGAAGTTTGATTTAGAAAAAATTTTCTTTCTGTGCCTTTTTTTTTTTTGCCTACTTGAAGATTAAAAAAAATCGTAGTTGTAGATTATTAAAATGCTGTCCTTTAAAAAAAATTTCCTTTTAAAATGAAATCCAGTTTGGATATTTTTCATCTCTCTGTATTTTATAGAGTGAATGTTTATGTCCTCTCAAAATTAATATGTTGAAATCTAATCCCCAATGTGATGGTATTTGGAGGTCAGGACTGTGGAATGTGATTAGGTCATGAGGGGGGAGCACTCATGAATGAGATTAGTGCTCTTATAAAAGAGACCCAAAGAGCTCCCCTGTCCCTTCTTGCCACGTGAGGGTATAGCCAAGAAGATGGTCATCTAGGAACCAGGAAGCAGGCCTTTACCAGACACCAAGTCTACCAGTGCCTTGATACCAGATTTCCAAGCCCCCAGAACTATGTTTCTGTTGTTTATAAGCCCCCCAGTGTGTGGTCTTCTGTACTAGCAACTCAGGCAGACTAAGACACTGTGTATCCTACTTCATAGTAGGGATATCTCTATGAAAGTTCATGAAATACTAGATGCTGAAAGCTGCAGAAGGACCTTCATGCCATCTTTTCCAAATGCCTAACATTAGGTTTCCTTCTTAAAAATATTTCTGATAATAACTCACCCTCTGGGTGCTTCTAGAGATTGAAGCTACCAGAAATGAGTCCCCTTTTGGGGAGTACAAAATGTAAAAGAATTATTTCTTGAAATTGAAATACTCTTTTAATAGTCTCCTCATTAGAATGTGATACTATATAAATTTCATCGAAACAGTAGTGTGATCAGAATTGAGAACCAAATGACAGTTTACCTTTGAATAATGTAGGGGTGAGGGGCACCGACCACCTGTGCAATTGAAGATCTGTATGTTACTTTTGACTTCTCATAAGCTTAATTACCCATAGTTTACCATTGACTGGAAGCCTCACCAATAACATAAAGAGCCAATTAACACATATTTTGAATGCTGTTTTTAAAAAAAATTTTTAGAGTTTTTTTTAAAAAATATTTTATTTATTTATTCATGAGGGACAGAGAGAGGCAGAGACACAGGCAGAGGGAGAGGTAGGCTCCCTGTGGGGAACCTGATACAGGATTCAATCTCCGGATCCCAGGATCACAACCTGAGCCAAAGGCAGATGCTCAACCACTGAGCTACCCGGGTGCCCTATGTTTTTTATACTGCATTCTTATACTAAAGTGAGATAGAGGAAAGGAAATCATAAGGAAGAGAAAATACATTGATGGTACTGCACTATATTTGTTGAAAAATAATCCAAAAAAAAAAAAATAATCCACATGAAAGTGGACCAAGCATTACACACTCATGTTGTTTAAGGATCAGCCATATAGTCCATTGAGCCGTGTCCATACAGCTTCAGGATTATGGTTTGTATGGTGATACAGAATGGGATCAGCCATGATCCCTGTCTGAGCAGTGACAGTGTGGTCAATGCCCTAAGAGAACATGTGACATGATCAAGAGAAAAATTGCCCTTCCTAAGTATGGTAGGGAATGTTTTATATAGGAAATAAACTTGTGCTCTAAAAGAGTAGGAGTCTTCAGGAGGAGCTGGAGGAAAGAGGCAAGGAGTGGCAGGGAAAACTAGGAGTAGTGAATATCACTGTGCCTTTGGGTCTGAGACCCAAGCAATGGGACACAAGACTGGAGAGCTAGCCAGGGCACAGAGCAGGAGGGGTTGAGGACTTTGAACCTTGCTCTGTGGCTTCTTTGCAAAGGATGAGTGAATGGGGATGCTGGTGGTCCTCAGATCAGTCACGAGGCCTGAGCAGTCGCTGAAGATGACAGTTCTCCAATTTTCAAGTAGTTGTCCATCTGGTGGTCAGATGGTTGGTCCATCTGGTGGTCCGTCTGACTCAATGGTGGTCCCCCATTGAGTCAGAATGTCCAATGTGGGGGTGGGGCCTTTGAAGATGTTCCCAGGCTCTGTGGCTAAGTCTGAAGCACATGGGGCTTTGGAAACCACTGGTTCAGGGGAATGACGAGGGAGTGACAAAGAGGAGGGCCTCGATGAAGAGCTATTAGAAGATGAGATGGTGACTCTTCTTGGCAACCAGTCATCTGTAAGGTGTGAGAATGGGGGAGGATTCTGGTTTGAGCAACTTCAAACATGACATTTGTGTCAGGCCCCTGCTTGGCAACACAGAGTAGGAGATCTGTGGGAGAGAAGTGGGAAGTTTAGTTAGAGATATAAAGCCAACTTAATTGTCAAGAAATACTCATTTTTATCACTTAGAAATAATATTAACTTTGGGAGATTATGGTTCTGTCCTTTCAAATATTGCTGATAAACTTTCGCTATGTAGTTTTTATTCTTTTTTTTTTCTTTTTAAGATTTTATTTATTTATTCATGAGAGACACAAAGAGAGAGAGGCAGAGACCCAGGCTGAGGGAGAAACAGGCTCCTTGAGGGGAGCCTGATGCGGGACTTGATCCCAGGGCCCTGGGACCATGCTCCAAGCTGAAGGCAGATGCTCAATCACTGAGCTACCCAGGCACCCCTGTAGTTCTTATTCTTTTCACATGTGTTAGGCACTAGATATCATTATCATTTTGCAGATGATGAAACTGAAACTCAGACAGGGTCTGATTTCCCTATGGCTATCTTAGTCAGGAACCTGGTAAAGCCAGGATTCAAAACTCCTGACTTTACCAAGTACGGTTTGCTATTAAACCTTGGTCTCTTATAGCAGGGACAGGCAGGACTTTTTTCTTGTCATTTATATATGATAGACTTGGAGTCCAGAGAAAGCGTGATTTGCCCAAGATCTTAAGCTTTAAGTCCAGAGCGGCGACCAGAGCCCAGATGCTGCTTCCTGGCCACTGTTCTTTTCACTCTAATGTCTTGCTTTCTGGATGACTGAGTTTATTTTCCTACTTGTTTCGTGTACAGTTGGACCTTTCCCCCTCAAACAGGAGGAATCTGGAGAATTATGAATGTCATTCAGAAGGGAAGAAATACTGTTTGAGAAACAAAACCAGTCTTCAAAGCTCAATTGCTTTGCAGTGGTGTAGGATACTACATTTTCAGCCTGTGCATGAATTTTTTTTTTTTAAATTAGGAACCTGACCTTAATGTTGATGATAGAAATATGGAAATAACACCAGGAGAAAAGGTGCTTCGGAACACCAAAGAGCAACGGGATCAGCAAAACCGGCTGAGAGAGATAGATGATAAACTAAGGAAGCTGAAGGAGAGTGTGGTATGTCTTTTTATTTCAACTTTATAAGCAGTGATTGTCTTAAAAAAATGTTTCCAGTTTCCTTTGACTGTTTTATGACTGCTTCTATATTTAAGTCCGTCAAGAAAACTGACATGGGGATTTGTCAGTGAGAATTTGAATAAAAGCTAAAAATTTGATTCATAGAACTTAAAGTAGTATTGTACTTTCTTTATGTTATATAATAAACCCGTGAAATACTACCTGAGGTCAGAATAATGATCCATACTCCTAATATTCACTGCCTGACAGTGACATCAATGTTTTTTTTTTTAATGGAAAAAATTGGTAGTTATTCTCAGTAAAATCATCTTTGTATGTTGAACTTACAGCTTAAATGCTCCCACTTTTTGTTCATAATTCATAATATAATGTTACTCAATTTTAATACATTCTAAATCCTCCTTGTGCCTATTTCATGTTTTTAAGTGCTTGTCATTTAAAGACATATTATTGCTAATGAGAGAAAGCTCTTAAATCAATGAAATTGTGAGCTGGCTGATATTCTGAACCTACTAAAAATGCTCCATAATGTTATGATTTTCCAGCTACCCAGAGGATGCTTCCAACTGGATTCTTGGCTTTTACCTAAAATTAAATATGACAAGGCTAAACTTGTGATTCTACCTACATCCTCTCTCCCAGGGCTGGTCTTGTCATAATTGCCAGCAGTATCTACTTTCTGTCTCCTACTAAATCCTATTATCTTGGGTGATCTTCAAGCCTCATTAAGTTTTAACCAGTATGTCTAATTTGCTGTCATATCTTGCCACAGTTCTTTATGGCTCTGAAAATCTTCTCCTTTTTGTCCTTGCTTCTATCACCCTCCTGTCACCTCCTGTCTAGCCACTTAAACCTGGTCAGTCTCTTCTCTCATTATTCCATTTTATATGATGTTGCATGGGTGTAAGCATCAGGTAAGTGACTTTGATTAAATTCTGATCTCCTTTAGAGCTCTCCAAAAGTGCACACTGATCCCCACTAAGATTTTTCACCCCTTCTGATCATGTGCAGCTGAATTGCTCTTAACCATTTGCCAGCCATGGATAGCAGCACTGACTCAGAGTGTAGATAAGCCAGATAAGCCAGGTCTACCTAAAGCTTGTCAGGCAGCAGATGGAAGGGGAATAATGCATTGTGCTTCTCTTTATAATTCATGGGAGATTAAATGGGGATTATATTTCAGGGAAACCTACATTTTTGTTTTCTGGGTTTTTTTTTTTCTCCTTGAATCTGTTAATACGGGGAAGAAGTAGAGGAAGTAAGAATGGTTAGGGAGTGTAAAGAGGCTCTTGGTGATAGTTGTGGTGGTGGTGATGGGGTGTTGCAAACTTGATGTGATAAATAAAATGTCTGTGGCTTGACTGGTTTTGAAAACCGTTACATTTCTCGCCCCATAACTGTCCATCCAAGGCAGGCAAAGCCTGTCATTCTCCATATTCAGTTCTCATGATTTTTTTTTAAGATTTTATTTATTTATTCATTAGAGACACACAGAGAGAGGCAGAGACACAGGCAGAGGGAGAAGCAGGCTCCCTGTGGGGAGCCTGATGTGGGACTTGATCCCAGGACCCCGGGATCATGACCTGAGCTGAAGGCAGATGCTCAACCACTGAGCCACCCAGGTGTCAAGTTCTCCTGATTTCTGAACATTTGTCTTATGCCTTGGACATGTATCCATTATTTTCTCCCATGTCTCTACTGTTATTTAATTTTTGACTCAAAACCTTTAGGAAATCTCATATTTTTTTTCCAGTGTCATGTGAAAGTTGGCTAGACTTACAGAGATATGATAAATATCAAGAGTTGATTGTTATCTAAGTGGAAAAGAATAACACATAAGTAAAGAAGAGCAGTGTGTGCCTGCAGTGGCAGGTACTATTCCAAGTACTTCGTAATTTACTAATTTATGTAGTCTTTGTAAGCACTGTGTGAGGTAAACACTACTATCCTTATTTGCCAGATGAAGAAATAAAGGTTGAGTAACTTCCTCAAGCTTATGTAGCTATTAAGTAGAAGAGAGAGGATTAAATGATTAGCTTTTAACAACTTTTTTGTTTTATAGTCAACACTTGGAGAAACTGGTAAAGGCATATGAGTGTTGATCTGTATCATCTTTATGTCTTAATTGCTTAGCATTTCATAATGTTCTATGGATCACATGGTGTACTTACTATATGTGTGTACTTCTTAGGGTAGATACTGTGTCTGTTTCAAACTTTGTAAAGCCCATTGTACCTTAAAGATTTCTATGGATTGGGAATCTGGAAGACTGAGTCCTTGTTTCAAGCTTATCAGTGGCCTGATCTGTCACCTTTATTTATTTATTTTTTTTAATTTTTAAAAAAATTTATTTATGATAGTCACAGAGAGAGAGAGAGAGAGAGGCAGAGACACAGGCAGAGGGAGAAGCAGGCTCCATGCACCAGGAGCCCAACGTGGGATTCGATCCAGGGTCTCCAGGATCACGCCCTGGGCCAAAGGCAGGCGCCAAACCGCTGCACCACCCAGGGATCCCGATCTGTCACCTTTAATAAGTCACTTAGTCTCTTAGAGACTTGGTTTTCTTATTTGAAATCAAGGAAGGGGCTAGATGGCCTCTGTACTTTTGCCTGTGATTGTTGGCATATTTTTGGTAAAAAATGATGTTATTTGTAGTATCTGAAGCATAGTATGTGTGCTTACCATCTGTTTGGTATTAATTGATTTAAATATTCTATTGAAAGTTACTTTTGGAAGTTCAGTAACACTTTTTAGGAGAATGTGAGATTGTCTTTCACATATAGAAAAAAATTAGCCTGCTACCTATAGACCAAAGAATATGTTTTCTGAATGATATCTCGGAAAATGGGTAATTTTGCAGTTTTGTCTTACTCTTCCTATTACAATGGAACATTGTTTCAAGGTCAATGATTTGGGTGAAAGCAATAATCTGTGGCCTTTGAATTGGTGATTTAGGGATAAAATTCATACTCAATTTTAGGGATGCACTAGGGAAAGAGTGGGGGAAGGGGCAATGTAAGAGCCCTTAGGGTTAGTCCTGGAACCACCTGAATTCAGGGTTGATTTTTGTCAGTAAAAGCTGGAAAAGTGACTTTTTTAAGAAAAAGATTTTATTTATTTGAGAGAGTGAGCATAAGTGGGGTGGGGGTGGGTGGTGAGGGGCTGAGGGAGAAGCAGACTCCTTGCTAAGCAGGGAGACTGATGCGATGGGAGCTCATGACCTGAGCCAAAGGCAGATGCTTAACTGACTGAGCAACCCAAGTACCCCTGGAAAAGTGACCTAATTCTGTGTTTCAGATGTAGGCTGAGGCTGTGAATGCACATTTGCCTTGCTCAAGATTGATTGAGGAAGTGGGATCTGGATTAGTCTGAAGGTGGTAATGGTATTGCTGGTGTCAGTGGATCCAGCTATTAGGAGCTTGGGAGAGTAACACAATGAAATGAGATTGAGGCTCACAAAAGTAGTATGAACTTTAGTGGGCAGACAGGAGTCATGAATACCAACTGCATAAATAGAGGAAAGATGAGCCATGGCTGCTAGAAGTAGCATATGTGAAACAGATCTTTAGGATTTGCTCACTATGAGTCAGCAATATAATGTATCTGCTATACTACATATTATGGGAGAGGTAAGGATCTTGTATGGATAGTAGATCTTATTTGGATAGTAGAGTGGATCTCATGTGAATAGTAGAGAGACAAGGATGAGGAAGAGATTTAAAACCAGGTCATATGAAGGATTGTTGGTGGGACTGAGTGTATTGATTTAGCTTGATAAAGAAGAGGGGTGTGTGTGTGTGTGTTGTGGGGAAGAAGGGGATGGTTTGGCAGAAAAATCACACCATGTTCCCTTTCCAAAGATATTTAAAGGACTATCATTTGAAGTATTAGTTTAATCTTTGCTAGCTTAGGAAAAGCATGGTGATTGGGAGGCCATGAAGAGACAATTTATGGTAAATACTAAGGAAGAGTTAAAATTATCTGAGTGGGATTGGTGTGTGTGGGACAAGATCTTCCAGGCTGGAGTGAATAGAGAGGGTTTAAGTATCAAAAGAGTGGCTGGATAGTTTCGGTCACCTCCAGCACAGGCAGGCAGCTTGTGTACGGCAGATGTGTGAAGGTGCTGCACTTTGAGCTCTTCACACATGTTAGGAATTGTGCTGAGTCACTCATCTCTTGCCTGGTTGGTTCCCATGGGGTTAGCAGTTTTGGCTTTGACTATAAGAGTTCCTCTGTCCAGCTAACTACTTGTATGGAGAGAATTTGAGATGATAGAATCAAGAGAAAATAAAAATAGCTGTATTCATAGAATAGACAGCACAAGACAAACCCCACAGACCTCTCCATCATTTGCCATATGATGTCCCTGGTACTTATCCCCTGATTTTCCTGTCTAGCTCAGAGAGTCACTTTCTGTTGTTTTAGGTGCTCTACAGGCTTCTCTGCCCATTCACTCTTTGAAACCTACTCTGCCTTGTATTACCTCCCTGGGTTGTAGTTCTGTTACGTAAACTTCTATACATGGGACATAGTGGTTAAGAGCCAGACACTGGAGTAGCCTGCTTGGGTTTGAATCTCAACTCTGTACTTCCTAGCTGTGTGACCTTAGACAGGTCTTTTGACCTCTCTGCTTTAGTTCTTTGATTGGTAGAATGGGATAGTTATAGTTACCTACCTTACAGCCTGTTATGAAGATTAAATTAGTTAACATATATGTAAAGTGCATTGAACAGAGTTTGGCACATTTTAAATGCTATACAAATGTTTATAATTGTTATTTTTATTATTAACATTATTAAGATGGAACTTACATATGGTTGTTTCTATGATAACAAGGGAAGGATATAACAGAGAGGATGAGATTGAAGATGGAGGGGTAAGCTTAGAAAAGAATCAAGATGCCCTTTTACTGATTACGGTTGAAAGGAGAGAAGTATAGGCCTAGAAAGGCAGGTTTGGAGCTGAAGAGAAGGTGAGAGAGGTCATACCTTCATGTTCTCTAACTAGTCATTTGATTAGAGATCAAACCATATGATTGGAATGAGAGGGCAGAATGGGGATGGGCCTTGAAACAGGATGGGGAAGGATTGGAATAGACACAGTGGGGAGAGAAAAGCAATGGTGAACAGTGAAGACAGCCCCGCTAAGGTTGGAAACCCTAGCTGTGACCCGGAGCCAGCCAGTGGGGCTTGGGTCTCCTCTAACCTCCCTTGGCAGTCCACCAAGAATGGAGGAAATGGGTCCAGAGTTGAAACAGGGGTGTGGAGAGGTCGGGTGATTGCAATGCAGGACCATGGAAACAAGAGAATTGGTGGTAACTGTGAGACCATACTTGAAATGGAGAAAGGAGACAAACATAACATGGCTGCCTCAGGTATTAGCAGGGACCTCCTTGCCCTTTTTCAATCTGGTTTCTCAACTTATTATTATAAACATAGAATAGAATAGAATAGAATAGAATAGAATAGAATAGAATAGAAAGAATAGAATAGCAGACAGCTATTAAAAGAATGAGGTAGATCTATATATCTTGGAAAGATGTCTGTGATACAGTATTCAGGGAAAAGATCCTGTTGCTTAAGATAATAGTCAATAGGATTCCATTTTTATTTTTAAAACAAGTTATAGAAAAATCCAGGGGCAATATATAACAAATCTTAAACAGTGATTACTTTTAGTAGGGATGGCATGGATAGGGAAGCAAAAAAAAGGAAATTCACTTTTTATAACTGTTCTCTATATCCAGACTTTCTATAAAATACATGTTGTTGCATTTGTAAGTAGAATCAATGTTTCAAAATATGGAAACCATTGATATAGATGAAGGATCATTACTGTCTTCATTCACTTACAAAAATAGAGTGAGTCATCATAAAGAATTATGTTCAATCTTACCAGAGATTAAAATTCATAGTTAGGGGCACATGGATGGCTCAGTTGGTTGTATCTACCTTCCAACTGGGTTGTGATCCCTGATTCCTGGAATTGAGCCCCTACTCAGGCTCCCTGCTCTGTGAGGAGTCTGCTTCTCCCTCTCCTTTTGGCCCTCCCCTCCACCTGTGCTCTCTCTCTTTCTCTGTCTCAAATAAATAAATAAATAAATAAATAAATAAATAAATAAAATCTTTAAAAAACAATAAAATAAAATTAATATTCAAATAATCTTTAGGCACAATATATACATTCAGACCAACAAAGATAATGATAAATACAATATAATTATATGCTATTGGGAGTGGTGTGAAAGTGGAGACAGCAATATTTGAACATTATCAAATTATTAGCTATTTATTTTTATGATGAAGAAATTTTTTTAGTTAAAAAATTTTTAAAAATTTAAATTCCAGTGTAGTTAACATACAGTGAAGTATTCATTTCAAGTGTGCAATGTAGTAATTTAACACTTTCATACAACAACTGGTGTTCATCACAAGTATCCTCCTTAATCCCCATCAGCTATTTCGCCCATCACTCCACCCCCCTCCCCTCTAGTAACCACCAGTTTGTTCTTAATAATTAAGACCCTGTTTCTTGGTTTCTCTCTCTCTCTCTCTTTTTCTTGTTTATTTGTTTTGTTTCTTAAATGCCACATATGAGTGAAATCATATGGTATTTGTCTTTCTCTGACTGACTTATTTCACTTAGCATTATACCCTCTAGATCCATCCATGTTGTTGTAAATGGCAAGATTTCATTCTTTATTTTATGACTGAATAATATCCCAGTGTGTGTGTGTGTGTGTATACATATATATATATATATATATATATATACATACCACATCTTCTTTATCCATCCCTCTATTGGTAGACACTTGGGCTGTTTCCATAATTTGGCTGTTGTGAATAATGCTGCTTTAAACATAGAGGTGCATGTATCCCTTTGAATTAGTGTTTTTTTATTTTTTGGGTAAATAACTAGATATTGGCAGTTTTTTTTTTTTTTTTTTTTTTAATTTATGATAGTCAGAGAGAGAGAGAGAGAGGCAGAGACACAGGCAGAGGGAGAAGCAGGCTCCATGCACCGGGAGCCTGACGTGGGACTCGATCCCGGGTCCCCAGGATCGCGCCCTGGGCCAAAGGCAGGCGCCAAACCGCTGCGCCACCCAGGGATCCCCGATATTGGCAGTTTTTTAAATTGGTTATTTTTCCCCTGAAAAACAATTGGTCAATTGTTATAGCCATGGCTGTGACATTATTTTTATTTTGACCTGCATAATTCCACTTCTAGGAATATTTATGAAGAAATAACAGCCAAGGAAAACCAAACTGAACAAAGTAAGAAAGAACTTAAATGCTCTCAGATAGAATGTCAAAGCAATTTATACAGTCTTACCCATTTAATACCATGGTAGGATAATAAAAATGACAAGTATATGGATTTTGTCAATAAAAGACTTTTAGTTGGAAATGTGTGATCCAAAACAAAAAAAATAAAAATTCTAGATAGATTGTAAGTATCAACTCTAACTATGTAACACATACATACATATATACATATATATGTATATATACTGACAAAATCTGAGGGGAAATAGATTATAAATATTAATAGCTTAGTTCTATTATTTGTTCTATTATTTTTTACTTTCTATTGAATTGCCTTTATTCCTAAAGAAAGAAATTCATAATTGAAGTAATTTTATTATTTCATTGTTTTATTTATATATAATTTAACCCTTTAATGTAGCAATAGTCTTTTTGACTAATTTAAATAAAGTAATAATTCATTTTCAGTTTAATTTTTCAGAGGTATTGAGTGTTCCATTGTGGTAATAAGACTAAGGGAATTATTTTTCAAATAAAGAACATCTTTAACTACTAGAATTAGGTAAAAATGCTTTTAATGAAGTTGCATAATAATCTAGATTTCACAAATCAGAAGAATTCAATTTTAGTTTTTTCATTTTCCAAGAAAGAATCATCAATTTGATCTCATCTCATGAACTGCTTTAGTGATAAAATATTCTCAAAGATGTTTTGTTAGTATTGTTAGCAGAAGCTTTCCATGGTTCCAATCATTCTAAATGCATTGACCACCCTTTTTAGGTCTTTATTGTGTCTCTTTTGATTCTCAGTTTGAACTTCATTCATTTTTTTCATCATTTGAAGTCTCTGCTATTTCTTTCCACATTCTTTCTCTTTTCGGTTTCCTGGAAACCACTGAGTTTGGCCTTGTTTGGTGAACTGCATTGTCATTATTGCATCAAAATGTTTAGCACTCTAAGCCTTGTTGCTGAGCATTGTGGATAAGAATGTGGTTCACAAAAGATGATAAATCCTTGTGTTCTGATTCTTATTTCGACATGCTCTTGCCGTTTAACCTAGTATAAGAATACGTGGACCCTAATCAGAAGACTAGAGGGTTTCTTCTGCTCAGTGAATGGTGGAGGGTCTACCTTCAATTACTAAACATGCCATAGAATCAGAATTATAGAATGTGAGAGCTGAAGGGTCCTTACAGGTCACGTGGGCCAGTCCTATGGATTAGAAACCAAAGTCTTGAATAGCTAAATGATTTTTCCAAGACTCACAGTTAGTTAATGATAGACTTGTACCAATCCCCAACTCTTGACACTTGAGCTTTCCATTACATCCAGCTGCTCTAAGGCACACCTGCTCTGATCAGCCAATTTTCAGTGAAGGTTTGGGGCCACAGACAAACATGGGCTTCATTCTAAAGCCTTTAAACTGTTACCAACCATTTACGCATCTTTCCCAAATACAGTGGAACTCCAAACAAACCTGATATGTTTGTGGTTAAACCGGAAGATATGTGTTTTTGGTATTTATGCATTAACTAAGGCTTGGAAGATGTGTGTTTTTGGTATTTATGCATTAACTAAGGCTTTTCCTTACTAAGGAAAAGTAATTATACTCGCTCTTTGGTGTCATTGTTCAGAACTGCAGAAATTACTTAGTATTTCTTTGTCATTTGTAACAGCTTTTGGGAAGATGGATGATAATAATGATAACATTGGCACATAAATTATTGGTATTTCTGTAGAGTTTACAGCCTTTACTTTTCCTTCTGTAGGTGTTGGCAGGTGTGTGCAATAATGATGCAAGATATTTGGTTGTGAAATTTTGATAGTGGGGGTTGCATATTGACAGTGGAGCAAACCTTGAACTATCCATTCTCAAAATCAGATAAAAAAGAAACACATTTTGAAAAAAGTTGAGCATAGAATTTTTGGAAGCGCCTATTTCTGTATCATCTGATGCAGAAATCTTGATAAAATTTTTTGCAACTGGATAGTACTATTTAATGGTTGTGAAATAGTATGTGGCAGTTACAGGTACATGGCTGGTGTTTGAGAATTATTCTAGAATGAGTAAATGAGCTAGTAACTATTTTAAAGCTATCAACTATGTATTGTATTAAAATATATTATAGAATAAATTAAAAGCACAATTAGCTTTATTGCTTTGGAAATAGAATATTGAAGGTAATTGGATGTGTTTTTATTAACTTATTTTGTTTCAACCATCACTTTAAAAACACAAAATACATTAATAGATTTCAGTCTCAAATATATTTTGGAATGAGAGGTTATATGTATATATACCTTGTATTCTGCCTGCATAAAAAACATTATAAAAATTATTAAGGATATTTTCTTCTGGACTATGATTCTGCACACGTACTATAATAATGAAGACTTGATATTGTTACAGAGCTGTAGGTATTGTGCAAGTCTTGAACATCATCTTAAAAATGAAAATTTTGGTGGCAAACCTGTTCTAGAATATTTCCTGATTTTAAAAACCTTTATTGTTGAGCAGAGTCTCTAGTAATAGATAATGAGGCTAGTTTGACTTTAGCATAGCTCACCTTTTGCATTCTGAATTGATTTTCAAAGTTCATTGGTTGAAGCCATGTGCCATGGATGTGGTTACATGGAACAAAAGCATGTACATATATCAAGAAATAAATAATATCTTACTAAAGGATATACTTAAGTATAATTATATAAAGTTAAGTAAGTATTGTAAAGATTATAATATGCCCCCCCCTACATTTAGCCAGTATAGTGTGTACTGACATAAAATTAGAATGCAGAAATAATTAAAACTTCTGACAATTTTAGAGGTTGAAATTACCTATTATTTGGTTGTTAACATGTGGTAGTAATACTGTTTGATTTCTTTTCTAATACTTAAGGTCATTTTTAGTATTGTTTAGTATAATAAATTCTTGAATTTATTCCAGTGGGAATGTTACTTGTGTTCATATGTAGTCTTTAGTCCTTTCGTTTCTTCTTAACAAGCTACAGTCAGGTTTTTGGTTTTTTCCTAGATCTTCAGGATCCTAGATCTACTTCTTGTTACCATCTAAGGCCATCTCTGGCCAAAGCAGGGATTATCTAAAGCAGTGATTTCAATGTGGATAGTCAAACAACTGTTTGTTATTGGGGGCGGGGGGTAAGGAAATTTTACCAGAATGTAAGTGCATGTACTCCTTATTTCATCAGGAAAAGCTTGCTTGGTGAAATAGTTGATTTAAACTCTGGCATAACTTCTTAGTGCATAGCAGACCTGTGACAGTTTGAGGACCAGCACTGGCCAGCAGACCACACTTGGAGGAGCGCTGAGTGCAGGCCTGTTTCTGATCACTGATGTTGAGCCCATGGATCTGAGCACCCTACCTCCTGGATCTCAGTCACCAAGATGTGGCTGTTTTCTCCCTTCTTTGCCTTTACTTTGTAGCTTCTGGACCCACGTTCTTACTAGATAGTGATGTCTTGATATCATCACTGGGTTCTGCCCTGGTCTTTGGTTTCTAGCTCTTTGGCTCCTGTATATCATGGGGAACTATAGAGACCTTCATCTCTAGTAAACTGGATAAAGATGATCTTTATCTATTAAATTATTGTTCTCTATACACCTATCAGGTTGGCTAAAGTAAAAAACATAAGAAATAACAAGTATTGGTGAAGTAAAGAAAATTGAACCCTTGTGCACTATTGGTGGGAATGCAAATTGGTGTAGCTACTGTGGAAAATAGCATGGAGGTTCCTCAAAAAACTAAAAATAGAACTACCGTATGATCCAGTAATTCCACTGCTAGGTATTTACTTAGAGAAAATGAAAACACTAATTCAAAAAGATATGTGCTCCCCTGTTTATTACAGCATTATTTACAGTACCAAGATATGGAAGCAACCCAAGTGTTCGTCCATAGAGATATATATATACACGCACACACACACACACACACACACACACACACACTGGAATATTACTCGGTCTTTTTTTTTTTTTTTTTTTTTACTCGGTCTTAAAAATGAGATCTCTCAAATTTGTGACAACGTGGATGGATCTAGAGGATGTAATGCTAAGTGAAGTAAGTCAGTGAGAAAAAAACATACCATGTGATTTCACTCATATGTAGAATTTAAGAAACAAGACATGAACAATGGAAAAAGAGACAATCAAAAAGACAGACTCTTAACTGGAGAACAAACTGGTGGTTGCTAGAGGGGAGGTGAGTGGGGGAATGGGTGAAATATATAAAGGGGATTAAGAGTACATTTAGCATGATGAGCACTGAGTAATGTGTAGAATTGTAGAATCACTATATTTACACATGAAACTATGCTATATGTTAATTATACTAAAATTAAACTCATGTCAACATTCTGTCTTATTAACAGGATACCATTGGCCACTGACTCAAGATGCTAATGTTTTACAAAAAAACACATATGATTCCTAAAACTGTCTATAAAATTGACCTGAAAATTCTATTTCATTTTTATTGTTTATTTTTTTAAAAAGAATTATTTATTTGAGAGTGGAAGAGAAAGAGAGAGAGAGAGAGCTTGAGCAGAGGGAAGGGCAAAGGGAGAGGCAGACTCCTCAATGGGCAGGTAGCCCAAGGTGCAGCTGCATCCCAGAACCCTAGAATCATGACCTGAGCTGAAGGCAGACACTTAACTGACTAAGCCACACAGGCACCCTTGAAAGTTCTATTTTAAAAACATATTCAATGTTGATTTCTGGTCAAGTTCATGTATTCACCTAAGTTTGTACTTACCTTGGCTCCAACCATATAGAAAATTTAAGAAAACAGCATAATATAATAAAGCAAGATGTATCTTTCTGTGGCATGCCAAAGAACACACGTGCAAGGCAATAGAAACACAAAAGGACCTGGAGCTGAGAGTTTGATGTATGTGAGATCAAAGGGATCTGTGTGGAGGCCAGGGACCAGAACCAGATTTGTTGTGTGGAACTGGTGTTTCCATGGCCATGGCATCAAGTCTGAAAAGGCTGAAACAAACAGAAATACTGCCGGAGATTGTACATTATATATAGTTTCATACTTAGAGTATTGGCGGGGCGGGGGGGGGGGGGGAATGACAGACCACTTTTCTCTTCCTGGGCTCCCTTACTCATACCAAAAAGCAAAACCCCACTCCCTTCTTTTCTCCACCTAAGGACGAGGCAAAGGCTTTCCCAGGAAAGTCAGCCAGAGGGCATCAGCACAATCGCCTAAAATTTACATGCAATGATTTCCACATCAGAGCCCTCCAAACACTGTTGCCCTAAACTTTTCCAAATGTTGTATCTAACCTCTTTCCCTTATTAAAGTCAAATTTTAGGGTAAAAAACAAAACAAAACAAAACAAAACAAAAAACCCTAGATATTTAGAGAAGCTCATCTTAGCAAAGTAAACCTAAATATGGCAGATGATGTATTTGTTTTTGAAGTAATAAAGTATGGCAGGAAAAGGACAGAAATGAGAAGATAGTGAGGGGTAAGTGACCCCTAAAGCCCACATCTGTCCCTGAGGTATCTGTTGATCTTCAGTGGCTAGAGCCTGGATCTCAACAGACCCTGTGTAGGGGGCTGAGGAGACAGGGCCTGAGGCTGAGGAGGTCAAAGCAGAACTCCCACATGGAGTCGGTTCACCAAATTATTAAAAATTTAGTGAATGAACTAGAAGAAACCTGTGGAGAGGGGATGGTGTCTTTGCTTTTGGTTAGGAGTGGAATGGAAAAAAAGGTCTCCCATGAAAATTCCTAACGATAAGCCTCCTTGAAGGCAGGTTTTGAATTTGAATTCACACTACTTACAGGGTCTGAAAAAACCTCAAAGTTGAAAGTGTAGTTGGCCGTGGTCTTAGGTTGGCAGCACTCCTGGTTTCTGGTCGGAGGAAACAGAAACCTCTCTGGAAGAACACGGTTTAAATCTAGATAGTAAAGAGTTCCCACAAATAGAGCATAAGCACCACAAATTCACAGCAAAGAACTCCCCTCTCCCCAAATGCCTAAGGAAATAAGCCACCGCTGGCAAGAGTTAATAGAAAAAACACACTATAGAATCAGTTCCCCACAGACTGCAGTTTGGAACAGACTTTCAGAATGTAAAATAAGTCTGCTTAACATATTTAAAGAAATAAAAGGCGCTTTTGAAAGGATGGCAAAGGAAGATTTGAAATGGAACCAATGAAATGAAAATATAATGAAAGTGGAAATTCTTGGAGTTAGGCCTTCTCTGATCCCTGTACAGGATTTTGGCATTTACCCTTATTTTCCCTTCTCATTTTTCTGTAACTTTTCTAAAGCTTTCCATCAACCCTATAATGAGAACATCATCAATAGCTTCAAATCAGCTAGAGAAAAATTGTGATGTGGCTTTTCTAGAACAGCATGTCTGCCTCCAAACCTTAGGGTAGATGAAAGAAAAAGAGATATAGTATAATCACATAGAGCCTACATTTGCAAGAATATATCTGTTATTTTTCTCCAAGTAAGACAGACTTTTTTTTTTTTTTTTTTTTCTGTTTATCTGCCTTCTCTTAACTGGAGCTTTTTAAAGTGTTAGCTCTTATGACTTGAAATTTTTACATTGAATGGTTTCTTAATTGAAACACATACCAGACTTAATAAAGAAGCCCCTGATACATTAAAAAATTTAAAAATAGGCTTTAATTTTTAGGGGAGTACTAGGATTACAGGAAAAAATGTGCAAGAAGTACAGTATTTCTATACATCTATCCCAGTTACCCCTAGTATAACATTTTGCATTAGTGTGGTACATTTGCTACAACTGATGACCATTATCGACACCATGAACTAATGCCTATACTTTAGAGTTCACTTCTTGTGTCGTCTAGTTCTGTAGATTTTAACAAATATGTGATGTCACATTTCTGCTATTACAGCAGCAGACAGAATAGTTTCATTTCCTACAAATCCTGTGTTCTACCTTTCGTTCCTCCTCTTATCCTTCTGAACCCCTACCAACCAGCAGTCTTTTCTCTTTGGTTTTGCTTTTTCCAGAATGTTATATAGTTGGAATTGTATGGTGTGTAGCCTTTAAAAATTTAATAGATTATTTTTTGGGCAGTTTTAGGTTTACAGAAAAAATTAAGCGAAAAGTACAGAGAATTTCCATATACCCTCTCATCATTACCTTTCCCATTTCCCCTGTTATTAGCATTTTGCCTGGTACTTTTGTTATACCTCATGAACCAATATTGATACATTATTATTAACTAAAGCCCATAGTTTACATTAGGGCTCACTCTTTATATTGTACATTCTATGGCTTTTGACAAAGGTATGACAAGTACCCATAATTACCATATCATACAGAATAATATTTTCATTTCTCTAAAAATCCTCTGTGCTCCACCCTATTCATTCCTTTCTTCCTTTCCATAAATTGCTGGCAATGACTGATTTTTTTTAAAACTATCTTCATAGTTTTCCAGAATGCTATATTTTTGCTGTTTTCATTATTTCCAGAATGTCACATAATTGAAATCATATTGTATGCAGAATTTTCAGATTGGCTTCTTTCAATACTCAGCAGAATGTATTTAGGATTTATTCATATTTTTTTGTGGCTTAATAAGCCATTTATTTTTATTGCTGAAAAATATTCCATTGTATGGATGTACTATGTATATCTACTAAAGCTCATCTTAGTTGCTTCTAGGTTTTAGCAATTATGAATAAAGCTGCTATAAACATTTGGGTGCAGGTTTTCATGTGGATGTAAATTTTCAGCTTATTTGGGTAAATATCCAGGAGTGTGATTGTTGAATCCGATGGTAACCTATGCTTAACTTTGTAAGAAATTGCCAAATTGTCTTGCAAAGTGGCTGTGCTATTTGCATTCCCACCAGTAATAAATGACAGGTCCTGTTGTCTGCATCCTTGTCAGCATTTGGCATTGTCATTGTTTTGGATTTTAGCCATTCTAATAGGTTCATAGTGATGACTCATTGTTTTTTTAATTTGCAATTGCCTACTGACAAATGAAGTTGAATATAATGCTTATTTAACATACATATATTTTCTTTACGAAGGTTTCTGTTTAGATCTTTTGCCCATTTGGAAGTTGGATTGTTTTCTCATTGTTGACTTTTAAGAGTTCTTTGTACATTTTAGATACAAGTGCATTATGAGATATATATTTCTAAGTATTTTCTTCCATGGCTTGTCTTTTCGTTCGTTTAATCCCTGATCCATTTTTTTCACTGCCTTAAGGACTATATATTCTTTTTGTTACGAATCAAACATTTCTAGAATATAATTTAAAAGTAATATGAAATACTAGAGTTTAAAAAATAGTAGTTTGAACTGTATGTAATGTCACTTTTCATCGGTCAAAAACAATAGGGTGTTGGCAATTTAATAGAAGCCAAAGCTTTCTCTCCATAGTGCTCTGTGTGTGTACTGCCCATCACCAGCAAACCATTATTATGTCTTTGGGATGATTCTAGGCAGAAATTAAGCTCATATTAGAATCAAAGCAGATGTAGATATTATAATCACACAGCTTCAATTTTCAAAGGTAGCTTTCATTTCAATTGCTCTGATCAGCAAGCACTGAAATATCCCAGTTATTCTAAGACTTCTTGCTGCTTAAAGCTAAATTTTAAATGGGAACTCACCTGGAAATGGCACTGAATTCTTGTGTCCTAATCTTTGTTTCAGGAAATCTGTTGATTCTTTCCTGAAGCTCAAGAAAGTTTGCTTTACAGAATTCTGCTGCTTAAATTTAGGGGGGCCAAGGGGCTGCATAGTAGAATAGTGAATGCCTTGTGTGGACATTTGTGGGCAATCTCTTCCCTGCTCAAAGCCATCCATTCAGATATATTTTAATAGTTTTCTCTGAACCTCCAAATGGAAAACAATGGGCTAATTATTATTTTGAGGGTCATAATTCACAATCAGATTTAAAAAACCATGGTGGTCTCTGATGTTGCAATATTAAATCTTTCTGTCAAATAGAAAAAACAAATCCAGATTTAATTAAATGCAAACACATTTCTGTGTATTTAGTATTTATAAAATTCTCTCTCAAAGGTGGGGTATAGAGTTAAGCCTTTGATCTGTTGGAGAGTATAGGGCTAGTAAACAAATATGATAATATAAAGCAGAATAAAACCAGTGACAGGTGACAAGAAGTGCAGAGAAAGTACTATATTTGTTCAAAGTAGAGAATGATTGTAGCGAAGGGATCCAGAAAGGCTTTGTGGAAAATGTGAAAGCTGAGTTGAAGCTTGGGGAATGAGGAGGGCTTCACTCTGTGTAGTGGGAGAGGACATTATAGAAAGAGGATACTTTGTGGAAGATGGCCAGATGTGGGAAAGCTTGGACCATTTTAGGGAACAGTAAACAAAATCAGCATTTAAGGGCTAAATCATATAAAGTTTTGACTGTATGCAAATCACGCAAAGATACATGACATGTTAGAAACTTGAATTTTGCTGAAGCAAGAATTTGAACCAGGCTTTCTGCAGTGCTCTTGTTTGGGAGTGTGTCACTTAGTGTGTGCCTCTAGATGCTGGCTGAGCATCCACAGTCAACATAGCTCTGTTTGTTTCAACCTGGCATCACATGGACCTTAACACTTAGGTGATGTTAAAAGCCATTTCTATGTTGATTTTTAAAAAACCTTTTCTAGTGGTAAAGAGGAAAAAGACAGTGGTGTTCAGTGACCACAGTAACAGCACTTCAGATAGAGATATAAATATCAGATTCTGATGGGAGTTTGGAATTTTACAAGTGACTTAGGACAAAGCTCTATTATCAAGAGCCCACTTTTATCTAGTTTGACTAAAAGGAAACAGAGGCAAATAAAATTGTAAAATTAGAATATGTTCCTATTTAATAGCAAGCTACTGCAGACTGATAAGGTTTTCTGAGAAGTTGTTTGATATGAACTGAGCTTATTTATTTATGTTTGTTTGTTTGTTTGTTTATTTAAAGAGTTATTTATCTTTAGAGAGAGAGGATGAGTGGGAAGGGCAGAGGGAGAGGGAGAGAGAGAATCCCAAGGAGACTCCACACTGAGCACAGAGGCTGAAGCAGGGCTCTATCCCAAGATGCCGAGATCACAACCCCAAATGAAACCAAGAGTTGGACGTTCAGCTGACTGTGTCACCACCCAGGCTTCCCTGAACTGAGCTTTTAGAAAAGTTTTTATTGGTATATTGACTAAACTTTTACTATCAACAAAGATAATGCTGAAAGTTGCTTATAAGGATTGTCCAAACAAGTAAGAGTTCAGTAAAATGAGATGATTCATGTAATAGAAATTATATTCTCAAGGCTTCTGTTTTTCTAGTTTTGTACCCTACATTGAGATTGTGGATTGTGTTGGATTTTTCTGTAATCTCAATCTTTTTAGTATTTTTTCAATCTCTGTATAAGAATTGCAATTGTACTTGTTATAGAAGATATAGCTATGGTAAACATTACCAATGGCCTACCCCAAATCTATTTACCCATCTTCCTTACTGATGAAACTCTGGGACAGCTGAGTGCCTAGTTAAGAATACTTGCCATCCCAGATCCTTATTTCAAAGAGGTGGCTCTCTGAACCAATTCTGGTCAGTGGGATAGAAGCAGACATGTCCTTATGAAAAGAGAAAGAAAGATGCTTACATATGCCTTTTGCCTTAATCCTTTACCTTCTTCTTGGTTGTAGTAAAGAAATGTTGCCTGACACTTTAGAAGACATCTTGAGATCATAGGGCAAAGCAGGAGATTCAGGGAGCTGGGGCAGTAATACCATCCTAAAGTCACCACCTCATCCTTGTCTGCTTACCTTTGATGTCTTTGTGTGTTTGTTACTTTTTCTTTCTTTGAGTGAAGTATAGTTGACACACAATGTTAGTTTCAGATGTATGACATAGCAATTCAGCAACTCTACATATCATGCTATGTTCACCACACTAAGTGTAGCTACCCTCTGTCACCATATGATGCTATTACAATACCATTGGCTATATTCCCTATGCTATGCCTTTCATCCCTGTGATTACTCATTTCACAATTGAAAACCTGTACCTCCTACTCCCCTTTGCCCATTTTGCCCATCCCTTCCTCCACGTACCCTTTGGCAACCACCAATTTGTTCTCTGTATTAAAGGTTTATTTCCGGTTGTTTGTTTGCTTGCTTGTTCATTTGTTTTGTTTTTTAGATTTCACATATAAGTAAGATCACATGATATTTGTCTTTGTCTGACTTATTTAACTTAGCATAGTACCTTCTAGGTCCATCCATATTGTCACAAATGGTAAGATTTCATTTTTTTAATGGTTGAGTAAAAAAAAAAAAAAAAATATATATATATATATATATATATACACACATACCAATATACCACATATGTATATACTATATATACACACACACACACACACATCAATATACCATATACACACACACACACACACACCCCAATATACCACATCTTCTTTATTCATTTGTCTATCACTGGACACTTGGGTTGCTTCTATATCTTGGCTATTGTAAATAATACTGTAATAAACATAGAAGTATATATATCTTTTCAAATTGTTTTCACTGTCTTTGGGAAAATAATCAGAAGTGGCATTATTGAATCATATGGTGATTCTATTTTTAATTTTTTAAAAAATATTTTATTTATTTATTCATGAGAAACACACAGAGAGAGGCAGAGGTATAGGCAGAGGGAGAAGCAGGCTCCATGTAGGGAACCCGATGCAGGACTTGATCCCAGGACCTCAGGATCCTGCCCCGAGCTGAAGGCAGATACTTAACTGCTGAACCACCCCAGGTGTCCTTATTTTTAATTTTTTGAGGAACCTCCATACTGTTTTCCACAGTGGCTACACCAATTTGCATTTTCACCTACAGGGCACGAGGGATACCTTTTCTCCACATCCTCACCACACTTGTTATTCTTTGTCCTTTGACACTAGCCATCCTGACAGGTGTAAGATGACATCTAATGTGGTTTTGGGGATTCCTGGGTGGCGCAGCGGTTTGGTGCCTGCCTTTGGCCCAGGGCGCGATCCTGGAGACCCGGGATCGAATCCCACATCGGGCTCCCGGTGCATGGAGCCTGCTTATCCCTCTGCCTGTGTCTCTGTGCCTCTCTCTCTCTCTCTGTGGCTATCATAAATAAATAAAAATTAAAAAAAAATAATGTGGTTTTGATTTGTGTTTTCCTGATGCTTAGTGATGTTGTGCATTTTTCCTGACCTGTTTCTTTTTTTTTAAAGATTAATTAATTAATTAATTAATTAATTTATGATAGACATAGAGAGAGAGAGAGGCAGAGACACAGGCAGAGGGAGAAGCAGGCTCCATGCCGGGAGCCTGATGTGGGACTCGATCCCGGGACTCCAGGATTGCGCCCTGGGCCTGGGCCAAAGGCAGGCGCTAAACCGCTGAGCCACCCAGGGATCCCCTCGACCTGTTTCTTAAGTTAGGGTAACAAACTAAAGTTGGTCATGTAAGGAAGGTCATATGTTTCTTGTTTTAAAATTTTTTATGAAAGCAATTTTAACTGATACAGCAGCCAGCTTCCAGTCAGGTGTTAAATGGTTAACATTTGCCCTGGGGAGATTAATGAGTTTTGCTGGGAATTGTCCTGGCACTTTAATGTGTCTGTCTGCCTTGTTTGATGTTGAGTCTGCATCTCAAAGAAAGTTATACTTTGCATCTATAGAGGCAGACTATCACCCCTCCCCATTGCTAACGTGTACATGGCAGACATAAGGGAGGAGGACACTGACTGTAAGGAGTACAGAATGCTCAGATTCATGTAGCAGGGGAGCCTCCAGTAAACATAGAAGTCATTTTTTTTTTTTTCAGGAAAATGAGTAATTAGCAACAGGCATTTTACAGAATGTGGTGAAGGGGGCAAACTTTCTGCAAAATGCCACTGATGAAGACCCATTACTTAAAGAGAATATTGAGTGTGTACAGAGTTATAGAAATTGTAATAAGGATCCTGAAATGATGAACTAACATTGTAGACCAGCCCTGTAAAAGAAATACAATGCAAACCAGTTGTGTAACTTGGATCTTATCATAGTCATTTAAAAAAGGTAACAAGAAACAAGCAAAATTATATTTAACCCAATATATCCAAAATATTGTAGCCTTTATGTGTAATCAATATAAAATTATTAATGAAACATTATAAGTTTTGAAATACTATGTGTGTTTTACTCTTAGAGCACAATTATGATCCAGACTAGCTAGTTGAGGTGTTTATGTGGCTGATGACTACTGTATGGGACAGGGCAGTTCCAGAAAAGAACAGAGTAATTTATGTGCTGATATATTGGTTTATTCTAGTTTTTAAAGATTTATTTATCTGAGAGGGAGAGAGAAAGAGAGAGAGAATGAGCAGGGGCAGAGGCAGAGGGAGAAGGAGAAGCAGGCTCCCCACTGAGCAGGGAACCAAGACATGAGGCTTGATCCCAGGACCCTGAGATCATGACCTGAGTTGAAGATAGATGCTTAACCCACTGAGCCACCCAGGTGCCCCTATTGGTTTATTCTGAAAAATAAAGGTAAAAATTTTCATCAAAATTCTAATTTTTTTTTTAAATTTTTTAGAGTGTAGAAGAAATAGTCTCCTAAATTTCTAGGAGACTCCAACTGGGAGGAAAAAAGTCTTATGGAAAGTGTCCAACTGTATTTTTAAAGGGAGTCCGACCTGGGTTGTTAGATAGTATCTAAAATAATGATGGCCAAGAAATGAAAATTGAAATAAAAGATTTATTGAAACCACATGTGTAATCTTGGAAACAGACCTAATACTCTCAATTTTACCTCTTGGGTATTTTAAGGGGTAGGAAACTATTTGTGTCTTTTTGGAATTACCCATGATGTCTATCTAAGATGGTGGGGATTTAGTTAACCTGTTTTACCATTCTGCTGTTGCAGGCTTTTTTCTTCCTTAAATTGGGAAAAATGAGTGAAGACAAATTTGGGGAACACAGGAAGGACTTTATTACTTCATTTTGCATAGCTGTTGAGCTTAATACCAACTCAGTTTACATTTGATTCTAGAATTAGAATATCTCAGCGATCTTTCTTTGGGTGTTACTTGCTAATGTGATTATTATTAATCCCAGTTCATTTAATGAATGATGTTATTCTGAAGGATATCTAATTCTTTATTTTTGGCAAGCCAGCATCAGATATTCTATTTACCAGTTGCAACAGTCTGATGTTTCACTTCCCACCTTCACTGGAAGTACTAGAGAACATTTTTAAAGGGTCTGGCCCTGGCTACAGGAATTTTAGCTGTTTTGGTCTATCTAGAGAGACCAAAAAGACAGAGGGGTCTCCTGTGCCCAATTAGAAATAATATATGACTGCCTCTGAAGATAAAGGAGAATTTGTTTAAAGGTTTCTCTGATTATGAAATAATTATGCATATTTGGTTATGATTTAAATTTAGTTTCATAGTGAAAATGGCTTTTTTAGAGTATTCAGGCAATCTGAAAAATATAAAGAAGAAAGGAAAAATCACTCATAATGTTACTTCTTAGAAAGTTGATGTGTGGGACTCCTGGGTGGTCAGGGGTTGAGCTTTGGCTCAGGTTGTGATCCTGGAGTCCTGCATTGGGCTCCTGCATGGAGCCTGCTTCTCCCTCCGCCTATGTCTCTGCCTCTCTCTCTGTGTCTCTCATGAATAAATAAATAAAACCTTAAAAAAAAAGAAAGTTGACCTGTAATACAACCATAGTCAACCCATGTCCATTATTCTGCCTGACATTTTTCCTATTCACACTCCCCACACACTCATACCTCCTACTACAATACACAACCCTTCCCTTCTATTTGTCTTTTTTATAAAACTGTGATCATATTCTACATACATTGTATAGCCTGCTCTTTCGTTTAACAATACATTATGCACAAATCCTCATGTTAATAAAGTATGTAACCAACCTCATCATTTTATTAAAAATTTTTTTCCCAACCTCATCATTAAAAAAAGTATTTATTTATTTATTTGAGAGAGAGAGCACCAGAGTGTAGGAGAGGGGAGGGAGAGGGACAAGCAGACTCCTCACTGACCGTAGAGCCCCATGTGGGGCTCCATCTCATGACCCTGAGATCACTACCTGAGCTGAACTCAAGAGTTTCTACTTATGTTTACTGTTTTTTTCATTGTAAAGCAAAATGCATTGAGCATCCTTGTCCATGCATTTGCTGACTTTATTTTCTTTGGATAAATTCCTAAGTGGAATTGCCAAGTCAGAGTGTATGTGTAAAGAATTTAGCGATATATTGGCAGATTACCTTCCAAAGATATTTAAGTTATACTTGTACCAACTGTTCCAGAGTGCTATCAGTATTATTATCATTTAAAAATGTTTGCCAATCTCATAGTTTAAAAATGATATTGTTGCTCTAATTTGCATTTTTTTATTACTAGTGAATTTGGGCATGTTTTTAAATAAGTGATTATTGGTGATTTATATTCCTTCATTGGTGAATTGTCTATTTGTATCTTGTTTACTTTTTTATTAAGGTGTTTTAATTGAAAAGCTGTCTTTAAATATTTAGAAGATATGCTCTTTGTTACATATGTTGCAGATTTAACTGTTTCTAAAATGTTAATTCTGCCTACTGTTTTCCAGTATTTAAAAAATTTCCAAGGTGCTGTTTTTTTTAACTTATTATCATATGGAATCATTTGTGAGAAATACACGTTGGCTGTTGCAACTTGCTTTTCTTTTCTTGAAATGATCCATCAAAAGTATTTATATCCTTTCATGTCTAAGCCCTGCATCATCTCTAGAGTATGTTTTGAGTAAGTAATGTCAAGGAAATCACCATCTAATTATGTTCTTGCTAAAGTGCCTGGTACTAGCTTTGAAGTTTTCTGCTAATCTCTTTTAGCTACACTTCTTTTGATCTATGGTTTAGATAAGCAATGACAACGTAGAAGATTGTACTTTCTTGAGGGAGTCTGCTTTTAATATTTTAATTTAATATTAACAACTGAGAATTAAACTCAGTTTTTATTTTTATTCAATCTGTTCCTACATTATATGAAAACACACAAAATCAACATCAATGTTCTAACATTATCCTTTGGAAAATTGTGAGAGTTACTCAAAGCAACATCTAGCAGTCATTGGACTTTTAACAGGTATTAAGGTTTCAAATATTTTCTACCCAATATGGATACAGTATCATGTACTTGAATGTTGAGTGTTCTCACTACAAAAAAGCAATGGAGTGATATGGTGGGCTTCAAGTGGCAACTAGAGCTATGGTGGTAATCATTTTGGAACACCATAAGCATATCAAATTGATGTGCTGTACACCTTACAATTACATAATGTTATATGTCGATTGTATCTCAATAAAGTTTTTTTTTAATTTTTATTTATTTATGATAGACACAGAGAGAGAGAGAGAGAGGCAGAGACACAGGCAGAGGGATAAGCAGGCTCCATGCACCGGGAGCCTGATGTGGGATTCGATCCCAGGTCTCCAGGATCACGCCCTGGGCCAAAGGCAGACGCTAAACCGCTGCACCATCCAGGGATCCCGTATCTCAATAAAGTTGAGGATGGAAAAAAGATTTGAAGTATCTGTTCAAAATAGGGCTTTCCATGATGTGGAAAAGTGTACCTACCCACTGAGTATTGTTTTCACTCTCTGTCATACTCTTGGGTATGAAAATAATGTGGTAATATTGACTATGAAATATAGTAACGTTAAATTCATGTCTCTAAGAATTTAAGTAGGGACACAAGACAAATAAATATATGACTAGTGGGAGTACAGGAACAATAATTTACAGATTGTAAAAGATAAAGTATATAGGGTGGTATTTGATAGTTTGGCGGATAGGAAAGAAAACATAACAGGTAAAGCTTTTGGTATTCAGAGAGAGGAGTGGAGTGAGACCAGCAGAGGAGGAGCAGTTGGGTACCGGATGCCACAAGGAAACATGCAAATGGGGAATTGGTAGCCAGGAGGGTCGGTTGGCAGAGAATACCAAACATGTAACCAGTACAATGTATCCTGAGGTAGAGGCCAAGGACTAACTCCAAGTAGGCAGCTAGAGCCTTTTCAAATAGTGGGTGGGAATGCCATTGTTTGCAGTTTCAGAAGCCGAGGTTCTCAAAAGTTGAAGAAGCATAACCTACATGAAAGCAAGATGAAGAGCTCTAAACACGATGGTTCTATGATTTTGTATGGAAAATGTAAATCCCATTGACAGTGTGTGTCTCTATTACAAAATAGTCTAAGAAAATAGATATTTATTACAATATTTTCTATGGTACCTAACTCACATTACTCTTTGATTAGTTGAATAAAAATGCCTTTGAAAAATGGGTCAGAGTGTAATTTAAACCTTGCACACATTAAATATGTATTAAGACATGAGCTTATGTAGGCATTAAAAATTTTGTGTGTATAATTTGGATCTTTTACAAGTTGACTTTGTTTCATAATGCTTGCTGATTTTTAGTCATCGATTTTAAGCCATATATTTATACAAATTTCATAATTTTTAAAACTTTGGTATTCTGATTTCTGTATTTTTGGCCCAGAGTTAAGGAACTCCCCATGATAACTCACAGTCAATGGAGTGAGGTCACAAGGGCTCAGTGGCCAGGATGGCTACATATTACAATCCTTAAATCAGGGTGCAAAATGAAAAGATCACATAGTCTATCATTTGTAGAACATCATCATTCCTTTTATTTTTATAGTGGATCATAGTTTGCAAAGTGCTCATGTCTGCAGTTGGACTATCCATCTGAACCTCATGATAACCTTGGGAGTAGGTGGTGTAACCATCACTACCTCTTTTGTTAGGATACCCAAGACATGGGTGGAACTTAGGTGGTTTGCCCGTAACCCAGATTTCCGGACTTCCAGGAGAGTATTTTAACATATATGGCTTCTACCCTCATTACATGATCATAGCTCCTCAATTAGATAATAGTGGAAGGCAGTGCTTCTGATTTTCTTTGTATGTGCCATACTGTTTCCGGCTTAGCAGAGTTGGTATGGAAATACTAGAACGAATGCATTCTTTTTCCTTAAAAAGGTAATCATACAGCCCTATCTTAAATAGATTGCTAAAATACTTAAGTCTTACTCTGGCAGATGTTTTGAAAAAAAAATTAGGTGTAGCGATGGGTCAACAGCCATGCACTCAGCTTGATTCCTTCACAGAGATTTACTGCGGCAGCTCAGCACAGAGTAAAGGGGACAGACAAATCTTTTAATTAGCCCATGATCACGGAGCTTGCCTCATTCATTTAATAGATCTGCAAGGGCACAAAGAAAGGTTGTTTCAAATCATTTTTATACTGTTTTTGTGGCATGTGTACTTGGCTGTTTGGGAGCTACTAGACCATAAAATCCAGCCAGTGAGGGTGTTGGAAGGCACCGAGCTCAAAGGTTTATTAAGTGATGTGAAACCCTATTGTTTTGTGCATGTGTTAAATAATTGCTGTCGGTGCAAGACTGTTAAAAATTCCCGGCTAGTAATAACACGAATAGTACTTTCTGGCTTCAAAAGGAGATAAAAGAATTTCCTTAGTCAGCACTTGGGCAATATCACAGCATATGTCAGTTTTGTTATTGTGAGGACTTTACTTTTGGCAGATGCTCTCCCTTCTGGCAGCAGAGCTCTAATTACCATATCAATTAAGCTGGGAAGTGAGCGGAAGGCACAAAGCCCAGCCCCTTCTGCTCGCACCCTTGTCCCCAGGGCTGCGGTGCCCGGCTGGCATGGTGGGCCCCCCCAGTGATGGAGAGGGCTCCAACTCCCCTTTCTTTCCATTCACATTGATTAGAGGAACATTAAGCTGCTTAGCTGCTGTGCAAACACAAGGATCATTCTTTTCTTTTTCTTTCTTTTTTTAAACCCAGGGTCTTCTCTCCAATAGCTTTCCATGAATTAGCCTAAGCCATCCTGCTTTAATTCATAGGCACTAATTATATTTCAGCATACATTCTTACACACTAAATTATAAGTATCCTTACTTTAATCAGTTGTAACTAGTCCTTAAATTAAGGGTTTAATGCTTTCCTTTTATAGGTTAACAGGCTTTGCTGTATTATGTGATGGGATTAAACCTTTTATTTAGGATGTGGAATTGAAGATATAGATGATGCATTATTTTTTTTCCTCAAAAGCTCTCTCTCTCTCTCTCTCTTTTTTTTTTTCTAGCCAAAGTGTAATTCAAAACTTTATAATGTCCTTTTAAAATTTGTAAAACAGTGTTTAATGCTTAGGTAGATTTGGGATGTGAACTAATAAGCACAATTTGTAGGGACGTAATTATAATACAGATGAATAGTGGTTTATAGTTGCAAAGCATTTTCCATATAAACTTTGTGTTTAAATAACCCTCAACATGGGTAATTTAGAGATTAATACGAGGTGGTTGCTGCAGGCCACACAGTTGGTAGCACCGCTGGTGTTGGAAGGAAAGTCTCATCTTCCTTTAAGGGAGCAACACTTCATGTTGCTTATTGACTGGAGTTTCCCCTCATCCTTAATTTAAGCATACCTACTTAGGAAGTTCTTGATTAAATTATCTTTTCCTGTCAGCATTCTTTAGTCATATTTTTATTAGACTTTGTAGAAAATCACTATAATTTAAAGCACTTACAGAGGACCACTTATGAGCATTCTGCAAAATTTTACATTTTACTGACAGCATACAAGAAGACCCTCTTTTTTCACTCTCTGGCAAATAGTTGCTATCCCAGTTCCTTGAAACAACATGCCTTTAGGGGCACCTGGGTGGCAAGGTCGGTTGAGCATGAAACGCTTGGTTTCAACTCCGGTCATGATTTCAGGGTCCTGGGATGGAGCCCTTGATGGGATCCCACTCAGCTGGGAGTCTGCTTCAGATTCTCTCTCCTCCCTCTGCCCTTCCCACCTGTGTGCGCTCTTGCTCTTTAAAATAAATAAATAAATCTTTAAAACAAAAAATATCCAACGTGCCGATAATATATATATGTGTGTGTGTATCTATATATTTATGTCCATATCTATGTCTCTATGTCTATATCTCTATATCACAGGGCTTTAAGCCTGTTCAAAGAATTGTGAGGAAGATAGTCTGACGGCCGTCCCTTCTCCTTGAGAACCAACTATTCAGGGTGGGTGAGAGCACTATAGAGACTTTCTCTTTCCAAAGTAGAGCTGGTAAGCATCAAATCAGGTGGGAGACACATCCACTTCCAGTCCCTCATGAAAATACTGTGGATCCATGATCCCTTCTGCCCCCTTATCTTACTTCACTGAGATTTCTTCCTTTTAATAGATGAGACTTGGTAGAAAGGACCTCCCCTTGCCAAAGTCAGAGACTCATCCTGCCACTTCACTTCAGAAGAAGGATATCCAGCCCTGGCAATTTCAGGCAGGGCTCCTGGGTCATTGTATACTGCCCAGAGGTGTCCGGCAAAGGGGTGAGAAGGGGCTGAAATCCACCGTGCTCATTTGGTGAGTCGTGCTCCCTGGCAGGCTGCCAAGTTCACCTTGAGGAAGGGGAAATGTTCTTTTTACCTAAATGGCTCTGCTGGCCACCATCTTCAACGAGGTTGCTTCCACCGAGACCAGCACCTTTTCCAATTTGTCCAAAGGCATCCTATATGTAGGTGCTGCCCTGTTGATGGACTCAGAGCAGGGGCAGACATTTGGCATCTCCTCTTTTCTTTTTTAAGTTGAGTAAAATGTCTAGGTGCGTTGCTCTTTAGATGGATGTGGAAAGTCACATTTAGGAAAAGTGTTTTTCCTAAATACTTGACTGGACCCTATTAATGATGCAAATATAAGGCAAATAAATAACCTCTATTCTGGTAGGAAAGCAACAGGAAATTGGTGGTAGCACAAAATCATTGCTGTTAGTATCCATTGGTGTGCACTGCTGATGGTCAGTAGAGGAGCCAAGGAACCCCCTGAGAGGAAAGGGAAACCAGACTATAACCCTTTTGTCTCTCTCGGCTCACTTTTACCAGAACCTTCCTGAAGGATTGATTTTTCCCCAGCTGAGGTCCCTTGGAAGGAAAAATTCTGAGGGCCCCAAAGGAAAACTCATCATGGAGGAAGGGGGAAGTTGAATTGGTGACCCAAGCTTACCATTAGGGCCTCTGGAGGCCCATGGAGGAGGTTCTGCTGATGGTGCCTGGGTCCCTGGTACAGCTCTGGTCCTTTAACAGATACATAAGTGAAGGTAAAACAGCAATACAGTAGGGTCCCTGGTGTGAGGTGCTGCTGTAATCTCTGCGGGAATCTGGTACACTAGGATTCATGGCAGCAGCTGACACAAATGGCAACTCTGTGGCAGGAGTTGGCAGCCAGAAGTGTGGACCCATTGTAGACGAATCAGACTTTCCATTCTCTTTCAGCCTGGTGTTTGGAAGTAAGACAGACCACAAAGTTTTTGAACAATCTGGGGTAGGGATGGGGAAGTAGCTTCTGGGGAAGATACTGGAATTGCTTCTAATAGTATAGGCTAATGGGGCCTCAAAAACCATAAATTGGAAAAATAAGAGATGGGACTGTTATTTTTACTCCACAGTTATGATTGGAGTCCTATCAGGAGATTCTTCTTCAGTATTTTTCACAGCCTTTCCTGCCTCCCCGAACTAGCAGGCCCTCCTATAGCCCTCTCTCTAGTCCATTTCCACACTGCTACAAGAATGTGGTCTTTCTAGAATGCGCATATGATATATCACTCTCCTTTTTACACAGTTATAATGGCCCTGCAACCTTTAGAATAATATCCACATTCCTTGGCTGGGTATGTATGGGCCTTCATTCCTTGGTCAAAGCCTCTCTCCCAATCCACTTCTTGTAACAGCTCCCAGTCTGCCCATGCACCACCATCACGAACAACCTGCTGTTCCTCAAACATACAAAGCTTCTTCATGGCAGCCAAGTCTTTGCATATATATTCCTCCCCCATATTTTACCTTTTCACCCTTCTAGACTTATTCAAATGCCACAGCTTTTGTGCATCTTGTTCAGCCACATGTCTGTTTTTCCTATAAGGCTATGGACAGGGACTATGTCTCATTCATTTGAGAATGAATACACCTGATACCTGGCCCATGCCTGGAAATGGCAAGCTCTGTTAGCTTTGTGAAGTCAAGAAGAGATGTGGAAACCAAGTCTGTGGCGAGTACCACAAGTACCTTGTAAAGCATACCAGTTAGATTTGTCCTCCAGCCTAAGTCCAAGGCTTCTTCCCTGGTCCATCTAACAATCCATTTCCAAAAAGGAGGAATGTGGTTCTACTTTGAAACGCTGACTTGACCACATCTTCTAGGGGTGAAGATATTACATGTGAATATATGCCATTTTCTCTTTCTTTCTTCTACTGGCTGGAGGTGGGCGAAGTGACTTCTCTGATGAGAAGGGGCCTGGCCATGTCCCTCCCCATTTCTTTTTCTCTCTGTTTCATTCCTCTTTCTCATCCAGAGGTGGGTAGATTCAGGGGCCGGGCTCTGGCCAGAGATGGTCTGGAATAAGTGCCCATAGGATTTGGGTAACTCTTCTCTTTTCTTGTGGTCTGGCTTTATGCTGCCTTTTCCTCTCCTGTGATGAGCATGCCCTGTCATCCCCAGGCCGTGGTAGGTTTCTCTGAGGCTTGGATTTGGGTGTGCGCCGGCTTTGTGCCTTGTGTTGGTTGGCAAAAGGTCTTTTTGATGGGTCCCTTCAATTCTTAGCTAACATTTCCTTAAGAGTCTCTGACACTGTCTGAGACAGCATTCCAAACCATCAGAATTGAACCCTAAAGCCTAGGACATCTGTGCTGACCTCCTACCCATGAGGCTGGTTTTGCCTGATGGTTTAGGTGTTGTTAAAGGGAGAGTGGAAGAGAATATTTCAGACGTGAGAAATGATTGACTTAAGAAAACCCATCCTGGAAGACAAATGGTGGGAATAAAATTATAATGTGCCCAAATGATGCTTCATTTCCTTCCAGCCTTTTCTCTTGGAGGGCATTGGTGATTTATTCCATTTGTTTGGACATTTAAGGAACTAATCTTTTTATTATTATTATTATAAATAATGTGATTTCAGTATGGCTTTATCTTTCTGATGAGTTTGCGGTCTGTATGTTCTAATCCTTATCTTCTGCCTATAGTGTGTTTCTTTTCTTTTCTTTTCTTTTTTTTTTTTTTTAATTTTTATTTATTTACTTATGATAGTCACAGAGAGAGAGAGAGGCAGAGACACAGGCAGAGGGAGAAGCAGGCTCCATGCATCGGGAGCCTGATATGGGATTCGATCCCGGGTCTCTAGGATCGCGCCCTGGGCCAAAGGCAGGCGCCAAACCGCTGCGCCACCCAGGGATCCCTTTTCTTTTTTTTCTTCTCTTCTCTTCTCTTCTCTTCTCTTCTCTTCTCTTCTCTTCTCTTCTCTTCTCTTCTCTTCTCTTCTTTCTTCTTTTCTTTTAAAGATCTTATTTATTTGTTCATGAGAGACACAGAGAGAGAGGCAGAGACACAAGCAGAGGGAGAAGCAGGCTCCCTGCAGGGAGCCCAAAGCAGGACTCTATCTCAGGACCTTAGGATCATGACTTGAGCCAAAGGTAGATGCTCAACCACTGAGCCATCCAGGAGTCCCTATACTGTGGTTTCTTTAAAGTACTTACTTGTTGAATAATGTTTGCAACAACCTGGAAACAAACTGGTCTAGTTTTCTTAGTATGGACAATTTAGGAGACGTTACCTATGAGCAGAGTATGTAGCTGCCTATGGAAATGGTTCTGGGGATGCTGGAAGGTTCCCTGTGCCCAGTAATTCACCTGCTTTCTGATTCCTCATACCTAAAGTTCTTTAGCAGAGTTTGATTCCAAATGTTTGCAATTAGAGACCCTTTAAGAATCTGATGAAAGCTGTGAATCTTTTTCCTAGAAAAATGCTTGCATATATGTACATAGAAACTTGCTCTTGAACTCTCCAGTTAAGAACTCCTGCATCAAATGGAGGTAAATGTTTTCTTTCCACAGAGAAGAGGCTTAAAATGCAAATCGGGCAAGGCAAGAGGATACATCCATTAAACAAGCATTTTGGGGAAAACCTATTATTTACAAACACCATAGTAGGTTATGGGGATGCAGATTAAGACCTGGTATTCTCTCATGACAAACTTTTATCCTGGTGGAGGAGATCCTCTAGGATAGACAGTGACAGTGAGAGGAATTAAGGGTGAAAAGAGAGGCAAGTAACAAAGTTTCAGGGGACCACATGGGAAGGAGGGCTTGACTCTGTAAAAGACCACATATTTGCTTCAGAACAGAAATGGCTGATTTTAGGTCTTTGCTTTGATTTGTTTAGACAGGAGAAAGGGCACTGAGTGCCAGTAGCAAGAGGTGTTATTGAGCAAGAGGCTGAAAAGTAGAGAACACAGGTTGGGTAGGCAAAGCAGAGACTGCGATTTCCAAGGAGAAACCACACATACCTTTGGACTTACCTTGGGTTCCAGCCTACTGGTAGGCATCCAAAACTGAGGTGGTATTTTTTAAATAAATAGACAGAACTGAGGTGATTATTTTGCAAATAAATACAAGTAAATTGCACCATGCCAACCACAAATAAAATTTTAAAAATTTCAAATAAAATGGCCATTACCCAGACTTCCCCTTTAAATCTAATGGTGTCCCTCAAGTCTTGGGAAATTTGCTAATTTTTTGGTAAATGCTTCAAAGTCATAGCCTAGGCCTGTTTAAAAATGTTTGTAAAAACCTTAATACTGTTAAGGTGCCTGAGTGGCTCAGTCAGTTGGACATCTGACTCTTGGTTTCTGCTCAGGTCATGATCTCAGAGTCATGATCTCAAGGTCATGAGATCAAGCCCGAGTTGGGCTCTGTGTTCAGTGAGGAGTTTGCTTGTGATTATCTCTCTCCCTGTTCCTCTGCCTTTCCCTCTGCTTGTTGTCTCTCTCTCTCTCTCTCAAGACAATAAATAAATCTTAAAAGAAACAAACAAAACCCTTAACACTGTTTATTTAAAATGGATGGAGAAATGATGCACATTATACCTTGTCTGCAAGGTTACTTGGCATTTACCATCATCCCCTGGGATTCGAGAAGTTTTAGAGGTTACCATTGAGTTTTATTTATTTATTTTTTCAGTTAGACACAGCTTTATATGTTAACCACCTTCCATGGGAGAGGGTCAGAAGGGATTCTGGTTGTGCATGTGTAGAAGGTATTTATGACAGAAAAGAATGAAAATACATTCATCCCAAGTCTCTATTGTCATATTGGACTGATAACACTGCCAAAGAGAAAGGGAGACAGAAGACCAATTTATAGGTACGTTTTGATGAGATAGTCTTTGATGATTATATACCAAAGTATTTCATGGAGAAAGTTACAAGAAGCATTTTTCATTAAAAATATGTTTTCTAAATTTGTTTTGTTGTTAAAGTGAGGCCCCTACATTTTGAATTTTATACTACTAATGCTTTGAGAAAGCCCTAATAAAGGAGATAAGGTTTAGAGATGAAAGAAATGGTATGGACATGCCACCTAGTGGTCACATGGTCCCATCCTATTCTCTTTCTCGCCAGTGGCAATTGGGTACCAGTGGTGGATTGCGTGCAGTATTGGGGCTTCCTGCAGGATCCTTGTAAGCTATGAGTGGGGAATGTGATTAGCATATTGTTGTCATTGGTAGGATAATGTTTTTACTTCTGCTTCAGGGTCACTAAAATCATTCTGCTTTAAATTCGTTATTTGAAATTAGTTTTATTAGCTGGATGGTTTTTGTTATCCCTTTTTGCTAATATTTTTAGCTAGTTATGTCAGCAAGGATTTGAATTAAACTTAAAAATCATATCTTGCTACGAGTTTACTGTTCCACTGAAATGAGTTCACATGTAAATACACAGAAGACATGCAGAGTATCTGGAGTGTATCGTGGAACCTGTCTAAAGTCTGGATGATGGCCAGGTGCAGTGAAATTTCATGACAAGCTTTTCTTGTTCTTTTAAGATTAATTTTTCTTTAGGAGGACAGTGTCGAAGAAAAAGATCAATAGGAAAGCAAAATTTTGGGCATATTTTGGGCAAAAATTTTTTTTCAGGTGAGCTATGTTCAGCAAGCATACCCTTAATTAGATAGAGCCATAGACAGCTGACTATAATCATTTCTTAATCCTTAAACCACATGTAATCCAGAATTGTGTCAAGTGTTGACGTTTTACAAAACAAACTTAGTCATAAAGATATTAAGAATGATCAAAATTCTCAGAGGGAATTGTATACTTTGTCTCTTCAGTGACAAGAAGTCTTTGAAGCTTCCCCTATGTGTGTGTGTGAATGTATGTGTGTGTGTGTGTGTGTGTGTGTGTGTGTATGTGTAGGGGGTAAGAATGGGGGAACTTTAGTACGAAAAGACTAACTAGACTTTAACTAGAATATGAAATACATTTCTACAGGAGAATTTTTATTAGTATTGTTTTGGGGTTCATTATGGGCAATATTACATAAAGAATCTCCACATTTGACTAAGTACTAACATTTTTATTGTGCACATACATATTATATATATATAATATATATATGTGTATATATATATAATTTTTTTTGTCTAGGAAATTCTCATGGTAAAATTAAGAAGAAACTACAGGAGCGCTCCTTAGAATAATGCAGTCTTTAGCTAAAAACTTTCCCTAAAGTGTTCTTTGAATTTGCAGACAGCCCAGGTAACACATCACTCATTTAGATTGTAAAGTGTCTAACTGCCTGCCCAATACTGTGCCAGATGATAGTTGCTAAGAAGAATTAAAAAATATGTATGGTGGAGTCTGGGTTCTCATGGCCCTTGTAAGAGGCACTGTTGAGACAACTATGAAGATAAATTGCCTGTGTTTGAGTTTTCTGCTTTGTTTCTTTTCCTTTTTTTTCCTTTTTTTTTAAGATTTTACTTACTTATTTGAGAGAGAGCATGCCCCTAGCAGAGGGGAGGGGAGAGGGGAAGGGGCTTAGGGAAAAGGGAAGGGTGGGGAGCAGAAGGAGAAGCAGACTCCCTGTTGAGCAGGAAGCCAGAGGTGGGACTCAATCCCAGGACCCTGTGATCATGACTCTGAGATCATGACCTGAGCCAAGGGCAGATGCTTTACCCACTGAGCCACCCAGGCGCCCCCCTCTGCTCTGTTTCTTACTAGTAGTATGACCTTGGAGAAGTTACTTGACCTCTCTGTGCCTTAGTTCCTTCATCTGTGAGTGGAGGTAAGGATAACTGACCCAGCAGGATTGAATGGAAAGCATTGAGAACTGTGTTTGGATATGTGGTGAGGACTCTGTCCGTAGGAGCCATTTTCATTCCCATCATCTGGTGAGGGAGCTGGAGGTTAGACACCATACATAAGAGGACAGTTCAACGCTGTCTTTTACTTAGCGAGAAATTATTAAGACTACTTATGACAGGGGTTCACAAAACAGAAACCAGTGCGGGCTGGGATATTTTGGAAAGGAAGGAATGAGTGATAGATCTGGATTTTGAACATTTCAAAAAAGAAATTTAAGCCAGCTTTCCCTATTTCAGTTAAGGAAAATAATTCATTGTGATTCTTGGTGCTCTGTACTTCTGTAGGGGTGAGGACAAAGAATAAGCTGACCCTTTGTTTGCTGACCATTTGTTTCTCATTCACCAACAATCTGTGAACCACGTCCCATGTTCTGTGTGCCAGGCATTGTGTTTGGCTCTAGGGCTACAGTGGTGAGTGAGGCAGACAAGAAGCACAGCTATAGTTTCTGTTCTCTAACATTTATTTATTTATTAAAAATATTTTATTTATTTGAGAGAGAGAGTGTGTGTGAGGGAGAGTGTAAGCAGGCTCCTACCAAGTGGGAGCCCAATGCTGGGCTGGATCCCAGGTCTCTGGGATCATGACCTGAGCTGAAGAGAGACTACTTTAACTGTCTGAGCTACCCAGGTGCCCCTGTTCCCTAACTTTTATTTATTTATTTATTTATTTTTAAAAAAGATTTCATTTATTCATGAGAGAGAGAGAGAAAGAGAGAGAGAGAGAGGCAAAGACACAGGCAGAGGAAGAAGCAGGCTCCATGCAGGGAGCCCGATGTGGGACTTGATCCTGGGTCTCCAGGTCAGACCCTGGGCTGAACGTGGCGCTAAACCATTGAGCCACCCGGACTGCCCATTCCCAAATTTTTAAATAGTGTTCTTCATGTGCCTTAATATCCTGTCTGTATCATATTTGGTTTATTTTTAAATTTATTATTATTATTTAGTTATTATTTTTTACCTTATTATTTAGTTTACTTTAAAAAAGTATTTATTTAGAACATTTCAGACACATACAACAATGTAGTCAGAAAACTATAATGAAAACCCAGTACCTGTCACCCATCTTTAACTACAACAATTATCAAGTCTATATTCTTCTTCCTGGCCCTACCCCAATAAGGGTTATTTTAAAGCAGATCTAAGACCTAAAGTCATTTCACCCATAAATACTGAATTTTTAAAAATTTTAAAAAAGATTTTATTTATTTATTCATGAGAGACACAGAAAGAGAGAGGCAGAGACACAGGCAGAGGGAGAAGCAGGCTCCCCGCGGGGAACCTAATACAGGACTGGATCCAAGGACCCTGGGGTCACCACCTGAGCCAAAGGCAGACATTCAACCACTGAACTACCCAGGTGCCCCTATAAATACTTTAGTATAAATCCTAATTGATAAGCAATTTTTAGAAGTGTAACCACCATGCCATTATCCACCTAACAAAATTAGCAATAGTTTCTTAATAATAAATTATGTCAAATATGTCTTTAAAGATATTTTGTTTTTAATTAGACAGAAAAATGACTTTTTTTGCATAAGGTCCTATGAATCTTATTATGTTGTATCTTCCAGTCCATCAACTTGGCATGCCTTTCTGTTTATTTAGGTCTTTTTTTTTAATTTTTAAAGATTTTATTAACTTATTAATGAGAGACAGAGAGAGGCAGGCTCCATGCAGGGAGCCCAATGTGGGACTCGTTCCTGGGACCCTGGGATCACACCCTGAGCCAAAGGCAGACGCTCAACCAATGAGCCACCCAGGCGTCCCAAAATAGGATTAATTTTTAGATATTGACTCATCCTATGAACTTGCTGAAATCACTTATATGTTCTAGGAGTTTTTTCTCCCTCCTGATTCCTTGGGATTTTCTCCATAGCCATTTGTATTTCTGTGGGTGGGATTAGCTTTATTAATTTATTACCAATCTGTATGCCTTTTATTCCTTTTCTTTGCCTTTTTTCTTGTACTGGCTAGAACTTCCAGTACAATGTTGAGTAGGGGTGATGTGGACATTTTTGCTTTGTGTCTGATCTTGGGAGGAAAACATTCAATTTTTCACCGTTAAATGTGATGTCAGCTGCAGGTTATTAGGTTGAAGAAGTTCCCTTCTATTCCCATGTTGCAGAGTTTTTATTGTGAATAAATGCTGAATTTTGTGAAATGCTTTTCTGCATCAATTGAGAGGATTATGAGTTTTTCCCCCCTTTATAATGCCAGTCTGGTAGATTACATTGGTTGGTTTTTGTATATTGAACTAGTCTTGCATTCTTCTAATAAACCTCACTTGGTTGTGGTTCATGTAAGGTTTTGAAGTTCCAACTGGAAACATGTACTAAGGGATCAACTAGCAAATAACTTATAGACTTGTGTTTGGGCTCGTGTGTTGGAAATCAGTTGGCTGATTGGGCTGTTAACCAACCTTTAGCTTCTGCTGACCTGTTTTCCAAGAAACCACTCAGACCAATCATGCCTTGCTGCCACTATATGTTGTCTCTACGCCCTCTTATCTACTACTTATATTTAGCTTCATTCCTTTTCCGCAGCTAAGTCCCTGACCAGGGATTTCTAAATGTTGGAGTTACTCCTGAACATCTTCCTTCATTTGTGTTTGGCATATTTAATTTATAGCAAGAGAGTTGGGGATGCGTTGTTTTTAAAGAAATGTTGACTTAAATATATCTATGATTAGCGTGCTATAATTTAAATAATGTGAAATAATTGTTTTCACAAATTATGTCCTTTCATGAGGTTTAAAGAGAAAAAAATACCACGGATTTCTTGTCATATGTAGTCTTCTAAGATCTGATTTTTAAATTGCAATTTTTTGGGGAAAGTAATGGAAATAAACCAGAGAGTAATATAAATGTTTGCATGTGGTTAACATAATTCGCTTGCCTCCCCAGAGGCTAAATTCCAAAGAAGTTGTTTCTGTATTCTTGAGTCTGAAGACACAACAGTACAGAGATGCCTGTGAAAGCAAGCCCTCATCCTGGGAGCCTCAGCATGCATGGCCACCCCACTCACCCCCTTGCTGTGGAGCAGTGAGAATGCCATGGGTTGTGGCATGAGCTCAGAGTGCTGCTTTGTGTTAAAACATAGTCTCAATTTCTTTGAACAAACCATTAATAGATGTCAAGTTCACATTCTAGGTTTTAGTTCCTAAGCAGTGTTAAAAGCAAATGTGTGGGGTTTTATATTTCCAGCTGCCTTTTTTTTTTCAAAGTGAAATATGCGGGTTTTGGTTTTCAGCAGGCCACATTTCTTCTAATAAAAACAGTTGGAACAAAATGTGTTTTATAAGCATATAAAAATGTCAGACCATAATGATTTTAGTGCTGCATATTTAAAAATGGGTCACTAATATTTAAGATATTAGTATCTGCAATGAAAGTAAATTATGGAAAGTAAATTACACTATATCATTTATGTAAAGGAGAAGGTAGTTGGAAAGTAGTCCAGCAACTGTATTGAGACCACTTTAACTCAGCTTCTGTGCAATATGCATGTCTTTTAGCTTTCTAAGTTATTTAAATTTTGGCCTTAAAATTATTAAACTTTTGTGTTTGAAACTGGGCCCCAAAGTTTAAGAATCTTTTATGTGTTTGGAGACACAATTCATTACATGAAAGAGTACCTTCCTGCTATGGACTTACCAGAGAAACATCTCAGTAGGTTCTGGAACTAAAATGAGCTGTGCTTCCTTCTAATGGCTCACTTCCTATGATCTGATGGACATTATGAGCACCTTTTTGCCCTGTCTGCTAGGAAACTCAGAAAATTTTTTTAAGTCCATCTCTAATCCATGCGTTTTGTACACTGAGCACACATCTAGAATCCTTTTCATTTGATTTCTTTTACCTTGATTTTTCTTTTGCCTGATTTCTTTCACTTGAGTCTCTTCCCATGTTATACTGTAGTTAGTGTTATAGACTACTGTAGTTCCATATTAAAATAATATGGTTGAAAATAGATTTTTAACAAGTCTGATCATTTTGTCAATATCATTATATTTTCTTTAGCACTTTGGCCCTTTTTCTTTGTAACTTAAAATTACATATTCTTTTTTTTTTTTAAAAAGATTTTATTTATTTATTTATTTATTCATAGAGACACAGAGAGAGAGAGAGGCAGAGACACAGGCAGAGGGAGAAGCAGGCTCCATGCAGGGAGCTTGACGTGGGACTTGATTCCAGGTCCCCAGGATCACGACCCTGGCTGAAGGCGGCACTAAACCGCTGGGCCACCGGGGCTGCCCAAAATTACATATTCTTAAATGATAAAATTCCAAACAGGAAAATTCCTGGGATGTTTTAAAAAAAATCTTTACTGTCTTTTCAGGTAATAAAAGTAGTACTAATACTATCTGGTTATAAAAATCATTATAGAATTTTCAAACTTTTAAAAAATATATAATGTAGAAAAACAAAGATCCTCCATAATGTTCTCTTTCCAAAACAAATAAACAAAAAAGCAACCCAAAAATCAGAAACCAAAACCCAAAAAACTGTTAACCATTTCACGTATAGTTTTCTTTTTCCAGTTTTGTTGAGAAATAATCGACATACATTGCTGTATAAATTTCTGGTGTACAGTGTGATGGTTTGACTTACATTGTGAAATGATTACCAAACTAGGTTCATCTAACATCCTATATTCTCATATAGTTACAATAAAAAGAGAAGAAAGAAGAAAAAAATAAAGCAAAAATTTCCTTGTGATGAGAACTCCTAGGATTTACTTTCTTAATGAGTCTCTTATATATTATACAGCAGTGTTAGCCACAGTCATCATGTTATATATTACAACATTAGTACCTATTTATCTTTCATCTGGAAGTTTGTACCTTTTGACCACCTTCCTCAAATTCCTCCTTTCCATCACCACTTCTGGTAACTACAAACCTGATCTTTGTTTCTGTGAGTTTGTTGTTTTAGATTGCACGTAAAGGTGAGATCATAGAGTATTTGTTTTTTCTGTGTCTGACTTACTTCTCTTAGCATAAGGCCTTCAAAGTCCATCCGTGTTATGGCAAATGGTAGGATTTCCTCATTTCTTATGGCTGAATAATATTCCACGAATAAATGAATATATATTATATATATTCCATTATATATCTATTATATATACTTCAGGAATATAATATACATTTATCCATACATCCATTGATGGGCATTTAGGTTGTTTCCACATCTTGGCTACTGTAAATAATGCTGCTATGAACATGGGAGTGCAGATATCTTTCTGAAGTGTTTTCATTACCTTTGGGTATATTCTCAGAAGTAGAGTTGCTGGATGGTATGATAGTTCTCTATTTTTAAATTTTGACGATCCTCTGTACTGTTTTCCACAGTGGCTCCCTTTTCTCCACATCCTCACCAGAATTATTATCTCTTGTCTTTTTTGATGATGGCCATTCTTACCGGTGTGAGGTGATAGCTCATTGTGGTCATTGTGGTTTAAATTTGCATTTCCCTAATGACTAGTGATGTTGAGCATCTTTTCATGTGCCTGTTGGCCCTTTGTATACCTTCTTCTTCTTTTTTTTTTTTTCTTTGTATACCTTCTTTGGAGAATTGTCTATTCTCCAAAATGCCCACTTTAAAAAAAAATGGGTTATTTGTTTTTTTTTTTTTTTTTTGCTATTGAGTTGTATGAATTTTTTGTATATTTTGTATATTAACCCCTTATCACACATGTGGCTTGCAAATATTTCTTCCCATTCTGCAGATTGTCCTTTTATTTTGTGGGTGGTTTATTTTGCTGTGCAGAAACTTTTTTAAAAAAAGATTTTATTTATTTATTCACGAGAGACACACACACACAGAGAGAGAGAGAGAGAGGGGCTGAGACACAGGCCGAGGGAGAAGCAGGCTCCATGCAGGGAGCCTGATGTGGGACTCGATCCTGGGACTCCAGGATCACGCCCTGGGCTGAAGGCAGGTGCTAAACCACTGAGCCACCCAGGCATCCCAGAAACTTTTTAGTTTGATGTAGTCTGACTTGTTTTATTTTTGATTTTGTTGCTTATGCTTTTTAGGTATCATATTAAAAAACATTATCAAGACCAATAAGAATATTATATATTTTTGCTTCTGCATGGTCTTGAAGATATGCCAGTCAAATGCAAGGGACATACAACTCAGTGTTATTGGAATGCTTTGTAGGAGAGGATCGTGGTCACTCTTCATATCAGGCAAATGGAATTTAGAGTGTAGAGGATGGTAGGTCACAATCTGGCCATGGCATCAGCATCAGATAGGCTTGTGTTCAAGCCTTAGTGGCTGAGTGACTCCAGACAAGCTTCTTCTCCTCCATAAAGCCTGGGTTTCTGGGGATAGTAATAATTGCTTTAAAGTGTTGTTTTGAGCAAATAAAAGATTATGTAGAGCACTTAGCATGGCATTTGATATATAGTAAATGCTAAATAAATATTAGCTGTTAAATTATTTTGACTCATGATTGATGGCTGTTTATAGCGAAACCCTGAAAAATCATGGTGCAAACAAGATAGAGTTTATTATTTCTCTACCATAGGTATGTCTAGATGGAAGGTCCAGGGCTGACTGTTGTTCCATAGTTACCAGAGACACAGGTTCTTTGTATCTTGATGCTCATGTATTTTCCATCTCCTGGTTTATTATGGCTGCTGCAGCTCTCACCATCTCAGCTGTATTCAAGCCAAGGGGAAGATCATGACCTAGAATTTGCATTATAGCATATATACTCACATCCTATTGGCCCAAACTTAGTTATATAGCCATTCCTAGCAGTAAGAGAGGCTGGAAAATGAGCCTTTAGCTGAGTGGCCATATGGCCCACTAAAATATTGATACCACGTCAAAGACATTGAGAGGTGACTTACACCCTGTCATGGCAGCTACAGCATTATCTCTGAGGAAGGCGGGTATTCTGCATATGTCCTCTTAAAAAAAAAAAATACATGTTTTCTTTAGAAAGAGGCAGAGGGGGAGGCAGAGGGAGAGAATCTCAAGCAGACTCTACACTGAGCAAGGAGTCCTGTGTAGTACTCAATCTCACAACCATGAGATCATGGCCTGAGCCGAAACCAAGAGTTGGATGCTTAACTGGCTGAACCACCCAGGTGTCCCTGCATATGTCCTCTTTCAGAAGTACCTCCTGCCCTCTTATATGGGCATTTATCAGACACTTTTGTAAATTTTTTTATATTTTTATCTTTTACTCGTTCATTTTTTTTAAAAAGATTTTATTTATTTATTTATTTATTTATTTATTTATTTATTTATTTATTTATTTATGAGAGAGAGGCAGAGACATAGGCAGAAGGAGCAGCAGACTCCTTGTGGGGAGCCGGATGCAAGACTTGATCCCGGGACCCTGGGATCAGGACTTGAGCCAGAGGCAGATGCTCAATCACTGAGCCCCTATCTTTTACTCATTCTTTGGGATAGTGATTGCCAGATATTTATTAGCTTTTGTATAAAGAACTGAAATTCTATACTAAAAATTTATACTCCTTTTATACTAAAATTGCTTTTTTATGGTTTAAGACCCCCTGATTATCTAGGATTCTGGGCTTTATTAACATTCCCCAGTTTCCTGTTTGAAGAAGTACACTGTATTCATTGAAATTAGTTGAGTACCACGGAAACTTGCTTAAGAGTTTTACTATTTCAGATTACTGTGCTGTAGACTTCAGTTACGTGATTATAAACATTCAGATGAATGATGAAAGATTCAGACTTGGAAAAGCTGAATGTTCATTATGATAAGTAATGGCTTTGGTAACTTGTGCCTATTACAAATATTAATGTTAAAAGCTGTGCCAGTGACAAATGGAAAATTTTATAGCCAGAGAAACACCTGTGATGGCATTGCCTGTGATGACATTGTTGGGTTAGTTCTCTTCAATAGATTAATATTTCTTAGCATTGACTAATCATCAAAATGCTTTAACGTAAATGTTCTTTTTGGGATTTCTGTTATTCTTGCATATGGTGGTAAAGTAGCCTGTCTGATTAGGTTATCTTTATACCAAACTCTGTGTCATCTCAGATATAGAGGAACTCTTATTTTAAAATTAGATTTCATGGTTGTGCCAGCTGAATAGTAGGTGAGACTATGGCCAAAATTTGGGTGTGACTTGGGGCAGACATTCTTTCCTCCATGTTAGTTCAGAAAAATGTACAAGGCCTTGCAATATTTGTCCAGATCTATTTGGTTTCTAAAACTTGATTTAGGGTATTCAGGGATCCTGGCTGCTTAGCTTTTAGATTACCTAGATTCCCAGGCTATTGCAATAATTATGCCGAAGTGTTCTACATCTTTCTTAAAGCCCTCATATTGGCTGAGTGTGGAACTTCCTAAAATTTCCTGACAGTCTATTTAGCTTGTTTTAACTTTATAAGGAGAAAAACAGATTCAAAGACACTGAACGACATAGTACCCTGGGCTGAGGAATGAATCTGTGCATGTGGATAGTCTCACACCCAGACAAGATCTAGCCATCCTCACTTTTGATTTATTTTGAGACCTTTATAAAACTGAGGACTTCTAAATGTATATATATATAAAAAGACAACAACAACAACAAAAGAATTGAAAAACCTAAAAGCCTACCAGCAAATCTGGTCTCCACTATTTAATTTTAATAGCTTTTATGGCCTGGTGTGGACAGATTATACAGGTTGACAGACCCAGCTATGTGATTTCAGATTGCCTTCCTGTGAGGATGCAGTCTTTCCACTGGATGAGTCCAGAGTTCTGATGTAGTCAATGCCTTTGGGCAGCAATAACATAAAACAATATTAAAGAGGGAAAATCCCACACCCTTGATAAGAATTGGTAGCAGAATTTATATTTTTAGAAAGCAAAACTTGGAAACAACTATATTTATTATTTTTAAAGATTTTAGAGCATTTTTGTAAAGTGTGTTTCACTGTTATCATTAGTTTAAATATGAATTCTATATTTCAAACAAAACGGTCACCAATATTTACCTTTCCGATGAGATATTTTATTTGCATGGTTATTTTTAAAGCATGTGTTCATTTTGGTGGAGTTGCTCTTGTGGGGTTTAACCTGTATTTACATATTTTCCTCTTCCTTATGAATGTCTTGTTTCTGATTTATAAGACTAAATACCAAATGCTTCTTTTTGGTGGTTATTGGATAACTTTCAGATAGAACACACACAAGAAAAAGTATGTTATTATTAACTAAATTATTAACATTCATTTGCTAAGTGTAATTTTAGTTATTTTTGTAAGTTTTTAAATATAAAGACTACTAAATTGTATTCATTAGCAAAATGTGTTAACTACTTTCTAAAATGTTTTCCTTTTTTATTATTATTTTTTTAAGTAGGCTCCATGCCCAGCATGAAGCCCAGTGGCAGGCTTGAACTCACAACCCTGAGATCAAGACCTGAGCTGAGATCAAGTGTCAGATGCTTAACCCACTGAGCCACCCAGGTGCCCTTGTGTTAATTACTTTTAACATTTTGGTGTGTTTTCTTTCTACAATTTCTTTTTCTGTGTATATGAATGTGCTCATGCATCCCTATGTAATAAATCAGAATCTGGGTATATATGTGTATATATATATATATATATGTTTTTGTTTGTTTAGATTATTTTGATTGTACATATAATGTTAAATTATGAAAATTCCCCTTGTCAGTAATTACACTTTGTAAATATGCTTTTATTTTTATTTATTTTTATTTTTTAAAGATTTTATTTATTTATTCATGAGGAACACAGAGACAGAGGCAGAGACACAGGCAGAGGGAGAAGCAAGCTCCATGCAGGGAGCCCGATGCGGGACTTGATCCCTGGACTCTGAGGTCACACCCTGAGCCAAAGGCAGACGCTCAACCTGCTGAGCCACCCAGGTGTCCCTGTAAATATGCTTTTAAATAATTGCCTAAAATAATTGCCTAGTACTACGTTACATTGTGTGATATGTCACATTTTACCAATTTCCTTTTTGTTGAATATTTCGATTTTGTACTACTAGAAAGAATGCTGCAACAAACATTCTCTTTTCCGTACTTTTATGGGGGGCTTTCCTACTGTGTTCTCCCAGTATCTTGCTACTTTCTGCCACTGACAAATAGAGCACTACCCTGACACTTGAAATAGTTGATAAAGAACACTGAACTCATATTGCTTAAAACTATTTTACCACTATTTTGTTCTCCTTTTTAAAGGAGAAAGACCCTTACTTTATGTGTATTCCTTTAGGTTCCACTATATAATAGTGGAACCTAAAAACCTGGGTGATAAAAACTCATGGTAATGCTCTTAAATTTAATTTGCAGATTCTCCAATACCTATTAAGCACTGGCTTAATATTCGGACAGAAATAGCAGATTTTCCAGTTTTCAGGACAGCCTTGGTTAATTGATTGTATTCATGTAACTAGTATATTAAATATCTGGCAATCAAAAGCAATTATTTTTATCAGAATAGACTAATGACATTAAGGTGTGTAAAAGAAAAAGCCTAGTTTTAGTCTGTTTGAAAGTTGGTTGGGAGGGCAGATGTGGCTTTCATGGAGTACTGAGCTGCATTTCCATGCCCTGAACACTCAGTCCTTGGGAATAATTATTCTATTCACTGCTCAATAGGTTTCCCACATGTGAGGGCTGCCAGGCTTCTCTGGCTTCTAATATGGGAGCTAAAAAAGATTTCCTTACTGAGCTCAAAAATGAACTCTACGCAAATGTATGGCCTTCCTTCTTCACTCAAAAATGGCCACAGATAGACACTGTACCAAGTGTGGCAAGATGAATTATGTGACTGAGGTGTTTTCCAAAACATACCTTTTTCACAATAAAATATCTAGTATTTTTCTGGCTTATGCATTACTAATATGATCTCCATACTTAAATAAGCAAACAAACTACTCCTAAAAATAATGGGAGGAAAAAAAAATAATGGGAGGGCAGCCCAGGTGGCTCAGCGGTATAGCGCCGCCTTCAGCCCAGGGTGTGACCCTGGGGTCCCAGGATCAAGTCCCATGTTGGGCTCCCTGCGGGGGGCCTGCTTCTCCCTCTGCCTGTGTCTCTGCCTCTCTCTCTCATGAATAAATAAATAAAAAATCTTAAAAAAAATTCCTCTCTAAAAAAAAAAAAGGGGGAGATGTTGTGATACCCGCCACTGTACACTTTTAAGTTTATACATTTGTATTTCATTTGATCTTGATGAAGTTCACAATTTTAATTGGTCAAATGAAATAAATGAAGCATTTTACATATTATACCATGGAAATTCTGAAAATTTATACTTTTAGGATACATTTTTTGAGAGAGGGGTGGTTTTGGTTTGTGGATATGGAAAAATGTGGACTCCTGGTTCAATATAGCCTTAAATTTTATATTTGAATTTATATTTGGTAAAAGGATATCTTAGTATTGGTAGTCTTTTGGCACTTAATTCTTCAGCCAGTATTATGTTGCCAAGGTTTATCTATATTTTTGTATGCATCAATAATGCACTCTTTGAGGGCAATGTAACATTCTGTAGTGGGAATAGACCTAAATTTATTTACATATTTTCTTGTAAGTAGACATGAGGGTTATTTCCAGACACTTGTTTTTATGAATGCTGTTACCATGAACATTCCTATACTATAACAGTTCCTCTGGTTTCTACTTTGGAGTGGAATTGATAGGTCATAGGGTATCTGGAATGCTCAGCTTTGTAAGATAATTCAGTCCTGTCTTCCAAAGCAATTGTACCAGTTTACATTCCTACCAGCAAAATTTTGAAATCTTGTCATCCATATTCTCTCTAAACACTTGATATTATCAGACTTTTGAATGTTGCTAATTATGTGGGTTTATAGTGGTCTTCATTTGCATTTCTCTGATCACTGAATGAGGTTAAATATTTATTCAATACTTACTGCCATATGTAGTTCTTCTTTAGAAAAAAAAAAAGACTTGTTCATGTTTTTGGCCTGGTTTTAAAACTTGCATTGATTTAGCTTTTCTTTCTATTATAGGAGCTTTTAGTTTTTAAAATTTAAAATTTTTAAATTTTTGGAGTTGTAAGAAATATATATATTCTTGATACTAATGCCTTGGCATTTATATGAACGGGAAATATCCTCTCCCAGTTTGTAACTTTTTTCACCTTCTCTAGACTTACTTTTAACTATAGGATGTCCTTGCTTTAAATGGAGTCAAATTTATTAATATTTTATAATGAACACTTTTAAAGAAAACCTTTCCTGTCAAGATCAGAAAGAATTAAAAAATATATTTTCCATTAAAAGTTTTAAAGTTTTGCTTCTAGCATTTTAAGTCCTGATGCATCTGGAATTAGTTTTTGTGTGATGTGAAATAGAGGTTCACTTTTCATTTTTATCATATAGTGTACTACCTCTGTCACGTATTAAAGTCATAATGTGTGTGCGATTTTTTCCTGAGCCCTCTCCTAGTCCGTGGGTCAGTATGTTTATCCCTGCCCTGAATGTCTGCTAGTCAACTTCAGGAACAGTTCTGGTATCCAAGAGGGCACAGCTCCCCTTGTTGCTCCTCTTTCAGGAATGTCTTGGCTCTTTGCTCTTTGTTCTTCCTCGTGAACTTAAAAATCAGCTTGTTTAGTTCCATAAACAACCCTTTTGGGATTTGGATTAGCATTGTATTGAATTTTTAGATTGATTTGGAGACAATGTCATCTTTATGATATTAGGTCTTCCTAGTTATGAACTCAGTATATCTCTCAGTCTATTCAGGTAATTTTAAATATCTTTTAATAAAGTTTAAACAAGTCCCATATTTGAATTTTGCATCTGTTTAAAAAATACTTATTCCTAGTTGCTTGACATTTTTAATGCTATTATAAATCATGTCTTTTAAATAATATATTCTAGCTGCTTACTGCTGGTGTATAGAAATGTGATTAGTTTTTGTGTATTGATCTTATACCTGGCTATCTTGCTAAACTCTCTTTTTAAGAAATAATAACTTATTTGTAGATTCTTTTGTGCTCTCTAGGTATAGAGCCATGGTTGACATTTTTATTTTCTTCTTTTCCATCATTTTTCATTTTTTTCCTTGTACTGTTTAGAACCCCATGACAATGTTGACTAGGATTGATGTTAATGGGCATTCTTTTCTTGTTCTTAATTTTAAAGGCTTTTAATGTTTTCCCATTAAGTGTAATGGGAGTTATAGGGTTATTTTTTTTTTAAATTAAATCAAGTTAAGGATATTCCCTTCTCTATCCCTGATCTACTAAGTGGTTTTTTTTATTTTTATTTTTTAAGATTTTTATTTATTTATGATAGTCACACACACACACAGAGAGAGAGAGAGAGAGAGAGAGAGGCAGAGACACAGGCAGAGGGAGAAGCAGGCTCCATGCCAGGAGCCCGACGTGGGATTCGATCCCGGGTCTCCAGGATCGTGCCCCGGGCCAAAGGCAGGCGCCAAACCGCTGTGCCACCCAGGGATCCCTAAGTGTTTTTTTTTAATCAAGAATTTCCATCAGATTTTATCAGATGTTCTTCTTTTTCAAGTTTCAGAATTTATTTTTTATTTTTTAAAAAATTTATTTAAATTCAATTAGTTAACGTATAGAGTATTATTAATTTAAGAGGTAGAGGTTAGCGATTCATCAGTCTTATTATATCATCTGCCCTCCTTAATGCCCATCACCCAGTTACCCCATCCCCCCCATTCACCTCCTCTCCAGTTTGTTTTCTATGATTAAGAGTCTCTTATGGTTTGTCTCCCTCTCAACTCTGTCTTTTATTTTTCCCTCACTTCCCCTGTGCTTCTGTTTTGTTTCTTAGATTACACATATGAATGAAATCATATGATAATTGTCTTTCTCTGGTTGACTTATTTCACTTAGCATAATACCTTCTAGTTCCATCCACATTGTTGTAAATGGCAAGATTTCATTTTTTGATGGCTGAGTAATATTCCATTGTATATATACACCACATCTTCTTTATCCATCTGTCGATGGACATCTGGGCTCTTTCCATATTTTGGTTATTGTGGACATGGCTACTATAAACATTGGGGTGCAGGTGCTATAGGGTCTGCACACCCTAAGAGTAAAAAGTTTTGTGATTATCTTGTGCTTTTGTGCTTTCCATTGTTTAGTTCCCAGGTTACTAGATGATTAAATGGCCCTCATTTTAGGTTGACACTTTGTGTGGAATGTTCTGTAGTGTTTGGAGGGCCCCACCCTTTCTTTTAGGTCCTTAGACCACACCCTTCTGTGTTGAACATGCCATGAATTTCCATCCCACCCCATCCCATCCATTTCTTCCTATCAAGTAGTGTTGTGGCATGAGGTTTGTAGCTTTGAGGAGCATCAGTTACCTGAAATACTTGCCTCATATTTTCTCCCAGGTTATGTTATAATGCATCTATTATTATTACCATGATTGTCATATCACCATCATATATAATTAATTCTTGTATCTCTATGTAACTGGATGGAATGTCAAGCTGCTGATCTGGATTTTTCCCTTGAGTGTGCTAAAACCAGTTGTTTTATTCCCAAAGTTCTGAAAAAAACCACAGTACCAATAAATATATCCTTGCCTTTACTTTTTAACCAATTTTTTTTTTTTAGTAGCACCCAAGAACTGGCATTTTGTTTATCTTTTTATTGAATTTTAAAGATTTTATTTATTTGAGAGAGAGAGTGCGCAGGAGCAGAGGAGAGCAGAGGGGAGGGGAGGGCCCAGGGAGAGGGAGAGGGAGAGGGAGAAGCAGACTCTTTGCCCAGCAGGAGGCCTGAAGTGGGACTTGATCCCAGTTCTCTGGGATCATGACTTGAGCCAAAGGCAGATGCTTAAATGACTGAGCCCCCCAGGCGCCCTAACCAGTGAATTTTCTATTCTGTCTGTACTATTTCTGGAGGGAGGAGGGGAGAGACAGGCAGTCCTGTTATTCAGAACCAGACCCTTTCCAAGTAGGTAGTAGATGCAGGTGTTTGGGCCGATCTCAACGCTGAGAACAATATTAACAGTGATCACGCCTGTATGGGGAGCATCTCTGCAGTGGCTGCAGTCTACAATGCCTTACCCTCAGCATCTCACTAGAGACTAGCCCAATTTTGCAGAGCAGATCTTTGACCTTCAAAGAAGCTGGGGTTCAGAGAAGTTCAATAACTAGTCCAATATCACACAGTTTAGTAACTGGCCAGACCAGGAGCGCTCCCTGGGCTCTTTGACTCCAGAACCCTCAAAACCACTTCCTGTGCAGATGCTGTTCTCTGGAGAGTCTCTACATCTTCCTGTTTTTCTGGAGTGTGGACTTGGAAGTATGTGGAGCCCAGAACTCAGTGGGACCTGCTGGGTGATTGAGTAATTGGATTCTCTGTGCCCCGTGGGGAAGCCAGATCCCTACAGATGCAAGCGATGCTCTGGAAACTTTGGGTGCTATCTGGCCATTTTCTATTAAAAGTTGAATTGATGATGATTTATTGCTCAGATTGGTAGGTTTGAGAGATTTTTACATTATTCACTTTAGGTAAGGAATATTTAGATCTGTGGCATTCATGATTATATTCTGGATTTTTGAGTCAGAAAACTGGAGGGTTTGGAAAACTTTGGAAAATATCTCTAGTATGCTGAAATAAAGTGAGAGCTTAATAAAAATATGCATTAATGCAGGAATCCACTGCCCTCACACTAAGCACAAGAGATCTCTGTTGAACCTTGGGAAAAATAAACTTACTCCCTTGGCTTTTATGGAGGTGGCACTAAAATTTGGTAGCTGTGCCCAAGAGTGGGGTAGTGGCATAGAATGAAAACAGTCTGCAGGAGCCTTCAGGTTCTTTAAAACACAACCAAATTAAACATTAACATAGTCTTTACAGAATGAACCCCAGATTCCCTCATCCCACACAGACAGTTGATTTTTTGAAAAAGAAATTCAACTTAAAAAGTTAGTTTACTCTTCTACTTTTACCAAGTATTTAATTAAACACAATCAATCAAATGGTGAGAGAATAAAGGTTCCTGTTTAAAATTCTTTCCTTCTCTAGTACATCCAAAAAGTGACCCGAGTTTTAGGCAGAATTGTTAAATTTTATTTTTTGCCCTTTTGCTAGTTCCTTACTTTGATCCAGTTAATATTAAAATGCTCAGAGAGCAATTATCATTCATCTTTCAACTTGATGAACAAGTATTTTCATTGCAAATGAAGTATGCCCTGTAAATGATTAAACATTAATAAAAACAAGAATCAACCTGATTTGTTTCAACACCTAAATTTCTCTGCAGGAGGGGACATTTTTCTGTCAGTTTGTCAATGTGTTATTTTGGCAGACTCCCTTTTGCTCAAGTGGTGTGTATTTGGCTTGGTTTTGAATTTAGTAAAGAGGATGACTGAGGTCTGAAATGAAAAAAAGAGTACCAAACTTCTCAGATTCTGTTTATAAAAATGTCGCAGAAGTGCTTACAATTGGAAGCCTGTGAATCCCAAGAATTTCTCTGGCATCTCTCGATATTCAGTATTTTTTTTAAAAAAAGATTTTATTTATTTATTCATTAGAGACATAGAGAGAGGCAGAGACATAGGCAGAGGGAGAGGCAGGCTTCCTTGTGGGGATACTGATGCAAAGACTCGATCCCAGGACCCCGGGATCACGACCTGGGGCAGATGCTCAGCCACTGAGCCACCCAGGTGCCCCTCAATATTCAGCATTTATGGTGTATTTAATTTATTGGTCATACTGAATAACATGCAGTGTGACACGTCAGCCCTACTAGGCTTTCCATTCAGACAGCCTTTCTAACATAGCAGCTGACCAAGAACTGGCAGCTATTTCTGCCTATGAAAGAAGTTGGGTTCAACATTCCAGTTGAACCAATTGACCAGTTAGTTAACCTTTGTACACCATTAAGAGAAGAATAATCACTACTCTTTTGTTTATATCTAATATATGGTTCCTTAATTTACTCCTCATACATGGGAGTACATTTTCTGCCATTTTCACATGTGGGCTTTTGGGTCAAATTTGTTTCATGAGTTTCTGTTTTTGTTTACCAAGCAAGGTAATTACTATTGCAATAGATTTACTCACTTAGACACTGATTGGCACATAATAAGTGCTCAGTAAATAGTGTTTGAATGAATAAATGCTGGGCAGTGAATATGGGGACCTTTTGGCTTCTCTGCATATCTAATTAAGTGGTCATATATTTAGAGGTTTGATTTCCATTCATATCACTGCCGTCTATGTAATGTTGTAAGAATTAACTTTACCTGGATGGTTTAAAATTCCAGGGTTTAAACATTAGCTTCAAATTTAGGTAAAAGTAAAATTGTAGCATTGGCTGTAGTCAAGCAAGCAGGGAAATGTATGAATTTCCAGTTTCCAGGAAGGTTGGAAAAAATGACTTTTCTAGAATGAGATGATTTCACTCTAATAGGAGCACTAAAATTAAATGTCTCTAATTGCATAAAGCCTTGGCAGTAACTCATGAGCAGATCTTCTGTCCCTTGTTGGTTTTATATATGTGCTTTGCTGGCAAAAATGCGTTGTTTATTTATTGATGACAAACAACTATATAGAACCCGCTTTATGTAATGTATTGAAAACTAAACTGAAGGATATCACACATGTCTTGAGTATTGTATTTTTTTGGTATTCTTTTATTTTTTATTTATTTTTTTTAAAGATTTTTTTTTAATTTATTCATGATAGTCACACACAGAGAGACAGAGAGGCAGAGACACAGGCAGAGGGAGAAGCAGGCTCCATGCAGGGAGCCCGACGTGGGATTCGATCCCGGGTCTCCAGGATCACGCCCCGGGCCAAAGGCAGGCGCCAAACCGCTGTGCCACCCTGGGATCCCCTGGTATTCTTTTAATTGCATATACAACAATGACCCTATTGATGTTATTAATTTTTGTTTTAAAATTTGGATTTTTTTCAGGATAAGGTTGAAAGTTCGTGCTCTGTAAGTGTAGAATGATAAGTCCTTTGAATGATGACCTGAAATAATAACCTACTATAATGAGAATACATGTTTTATTGCTTTTTTGATGTGGTATATGACATGAAGGGAAATGTTTCTTCTAAAGTCTTAAATATGTAAGTTGGATTTGCAGACAGTAGAGAGGCTGTAAGGTCTCTTCTTTATTGGTTTCAGAAAGAATAATATCTATTTGTAACATAGTCAATCCCTGCCATACGTACATACAGTGGTGCTACAGCTGTGGCCCTGCATGACACGATCATCTTATTAGATATGGTCCTTTAACTTTGTCCTTTTATTTTTAGCTTTGTAACGTTCTTCCAAAGTTATTTGGAATAAAAAGTCAAATGTTCAATCATGGCGTTTAAATTCACTTGAGATTTTTTTTTTTAAGTATCAACTAGGACTTGATTTCTTTAAAATGTGAAATAAAGAATACTTCTATTAATTACTAGAACAATTTCAAATCGAGTTACTCAACAGTGACTTGAGTTCTTGGCATTTCAAATATGAAGTTAACTTTTATATTGGCCCAGTTAACATTCCCAGAGTAAGTAAGTAGACTGAGGCAATTTGGATTCTCTAGAAGTAGTGTGGAGATGGAGTTTGGGATCCAAGACGTTTATTAGGAACGATTACCTATAAAAGGGAAAAGGGGAGGCATGTTTGGGTGGAGGGAGAAGCTGAACTGCCTGCAGACCTGGTGAGCCTCTGCAGACCCAACAGGGAAGTATGGAGCAAGGGTTTCCAGGCAGTGGTGTCCAATGTTGGCTGTAATAACTGGCCTTTCCACCCCACCTTGCTCAGTCACCAAAGCAGGTCAACCTGGAGAACATGTGACCTCAGGCAAGAGGCTCTCAGTGGCTGAGGCCCGTGGAAGAGCTGCCTGCTAGAGACTGTCCACTGGCCGAAGGTCTTTCTTGGTGGGGGGACTGAGCTCTACCACATGGGACTCTCCTAATCCTTACTAACAATAATACTTATATATTCATATCATTATCTTCATCTGACCAATGAAAAATGGAGCCAAAATAGTTTGCTTAAGATCTCGTGGTTAATTCTGAGCAAAGTTAAGAAGAATAACTTATGTGTCCTATTATCTCAGCCTTTGGCAAACTGACATCATGCTGCCATGGCTATATTATTCTTAAATGGGTGTCAGTGTATGTGAAGAAGTGAGGGGGAAGGTATTATAGTTCAAGACTTGTATGGTGGGATGCCTTGGGTAGCTCAGTGGTTGAGCATCTGCCTTTGGCTCAAGGTGTGATCCTGGGGTCCCAGGATTGAGTCCCACATTGGGCTCCCTGCAGGAAGCTTGCTTCTCCCTCTGCCTGTGTCTCTGCCTCTCTTTCTCTCTGTGTCTCATGAATAAAGAAATAAAATCTTAAAAAAACAATTAGTTTGGTAAACTACCATAAAGCGTGTAGGTTTTATTTATTATTTTTTATTCATGAGAGAGACAGAGAGAGAGGGGCAGAGACATAGGCAGAGGGAGAAGCAGGGTCCCTGTGGGGAGCCCAATGTGGGACTCGATCTTGGGACCCCGGGATCACACCCGGAGCTGAAGGCAGACCCTCAACCACTGAACCACCCACATGCCCCAAGGCACAGGTTTTAGATTCCACCTGGCGTGGCTTCTTAGTTTGTGTTCTCTCTGGCTCTGTGACAGGTAAGTCTCTCATTCATTCTGACCTTCAGTGTTCTCATTGGTCAATGAGAGGAATGAAGGTTTTTTTTTTGTTTTTTTTTGTTTTTTTGAGAGGAATAAAGTTGATGCATTGACTAAACAGTGTGGATGAAAACCCATAGTACACGGTGTTCATAGCAGGACACACCATACATGCTAATATGTTAAATACTAAAATAAAAATAAGTCAAACTGTAAAATGTTGATAGAAAAATGAATATTTGAACTTGAAGGCAGAGAGAGCTTTTCTCCCTTATATTTTCCTTTTGTATCTCTCTTATACTTTTTGTAGTAATATATTAGGAAATGACTGACAGACTTTTCTAGAGAAGTTGCTTCTGTGATGCGGGGCCATTCTGAACAGATATGGGAACTTTTTAAAAAAAGTTGAGGAAGGAGCATGGAATGAAAAAGATTGACTAAATCAACAAATATTCATGGAATGCTTATGGGCCAGGCCTTTTCTGAATTTTAATGATGTGGTTCAATATAGACAGTCAATGAAAGTACCAGATCCGAGCTCATTGAAGACAGCACTTCTCTGTTTCCCACTCCTACCCTCTTGGGTTAGTCTCCATTATTTTCTTAGGGTTATTGCTGTAGGCTGGCAACAATTTTCCACCTGTCTACTGTAGGCCTACCTTCAACCCATTCTTTATGGAAATTCAATTCTGTTTTTTCCTACTTCTCATGGCTTTCATAAAATCCAAAATACTTGGCATTGACTATTGCCTGGAGCCTGCCAATCTCATCTCTCACTATTTACATTTCCAAACCCAACTCCAAAACCCATACCCCTCCCCCACTCCCTTTCTATTTCACTAGCTCCCCCAGTGGGCTTTGGACCTCTAGATTCAGACCTTTGCCCACACTGGTTCCGCATCTTGTAATGCTCTTCCTCTTTGCTTCTATACTGGTTAACTGCCATTGGTGTCTATTTTACTTCCTTTGGAAAAGCTTTTGCTAACCCTAGACTAGATTGGGTCCCCCTAAACGAACAAGGGGTGGTGGAAAGGGAGGTGGGCAGGGAGTGGGGGTGACTGGGTGATGGGCACTGAGGGGGGTACTTGATGGGATGAGCACTGGGTGTTATGCTATATGTTGGCAAATTGAACTCCAATTAAAAAAAAAAAAGATTGGGTCCCCCTCTTACTTTCTTCTCATACTCCCTCTTAGAATTGATCACAAGAGGTAATTACATGTTGTGTGTGTGTGATTGTCTGTTTCCTGCATCAGACTGCAGCTCTGCAGGGCCATGACTGGGTCTGTTTGGCCTCACATCTGCCAAGCACGTCCTGCCATGGAGTAGAACTGAATCCTTTTGAACAAAGGACTTAAAAGCCTCCCATAATTCTCCTTTGTTCAGCCTGTATTTCCCACCTCACTGTTAGAGCCATCTAAGTTTGGACATAGGTCCAGTGTAAATTCCACTTAAATTAAACTATACATTTGCTACCACAAAGACTAGGAATGAGGCCTTTACTCTTGATGTCTACAATTAAAAACAAATCTTACCATTGCTTAAACGTAGTATACTTTATTTTATTTTAAACCTAATGTGCTTTATATTTTAGTGCATGCCATTGTTTCAATGTTAAAAAAATCATGGTACTTTGATTTATTTAAAAGATTATTTTTCTTTATCAAGTCATTGAATTATGAGATGTGATGTCTTCAGATATTATTACTCAAATTGTTTTTTTTTTAAAGATTTATTTATTTATTTATTCATGAGAGACACAGAGAGAGAGAGAGAGAGAGAGAGAGAGGCTCCCCATGCAGGGAGCCTGATGTGGGACCCAATCCCGGGTCTCCAAGATCATGCCCTGGACTGAAGTTGGTGCTAAACCACTGAGCCACCAGGGCTCCCCTCAAATTGTTTTTTTCAAGGACTTGATTTGTGGGGGAGGGAGAATCAAGCCCTTCATCCACTTTTTCTCCTATCAACTCTCCTAATCTCATGTTTTTCTTTGGACCAAAAGCTCTTTTTACAGTGCCTAGTGTCTTATAAGTAAGAGACTAGAGGGAGAGTGGAAATATGTAGTTTGCTTATGAGAGAGCAAATGTAAACCTTCTCATAATAAGTGCATTTCTTGGCCATTTTATGCTGGTATGAATTCAGGCCAGGCTACTTTAAAATGGACATCTTCTATTTTTATAGGAAACACATGGAATGTCTGGAATTCTTCTTAGAAAAAAGAATCTGCATCCTGCTGCGAAGCAGCAAAGTAACTTGCTTTTTGTTAGTTGTGGCCTTAGATTTCAATTCTAAAGGCATCCTAAAAATCAGACATGATTGACTGAAGTTCAGTATTGCATCTTGAACTGAAAATGAGGACTATATATTTGATTTGAAAAATTTGAATATTTGTGTTTCATTCACTTTGATAGTGTGATCCAAATGGCCATTTTCTTTGTGTTTTATTTCAAAGACATTTACTTTATAAAGCTCTCCATATTTTCACTTTGAATAAGAGAAAACAAATGGTAATTTCACTTAATTGTTGTGTCTTTGACATCTCAGTGGTTCCTGTATATGAATGCCAGGACTCGTGGACTGAAAAAATAGTTCCTAATTCTTCATGCAGATAACAATATTGAAATCATAATAAGAGTAACTTTATTTGGAACCTCTTCTTATCTTTTTTATCAATATTAAAACTACTTGTGAACTGCAGGCTTGTAGATGGTAAGATAATGTTAGTCTGAGTTTTGGGCATGCAATATGTCTGCAATATGTCAGCTGTACCAGAAATGAGGCTGGCTGGATTTTTAGTCACAGAGACATTGCTTTACCTTATTTTATTTTTCAATACCGTGTATGATTTTTAAAAAAAGATTTTATTTATTTATTCATGAGAGACACACACAGAGAGGCAGAGATAGAGGCAGAGGGAGAATCAACTCCATGCAACTCCAGCCCGATGTGGGACCCGATCCCAGAACCCCAGGATCATGTCCTGAGCTGAAGGCAGATGCTCAAACGCTGAGCCACCCAGGTGTCCCCAGTGTACGATTTTTACTTGGAGAAAATAGATTGATAGAGTTGACTAACATGGTGTTTCTTGCTTCACTGTTTATTCCTTTCATGATTAACCAGAAGCTCCAAATTGCTGATATTTTATTTAATCTTTAAGTTACTGGTTAATAAGTATGTGAGATTCTTCTAAGAGCATCAATTTCCACGTTGTGAGTGGAACCTCTCTGGGGAAACACAAGAATTTAAGAAAAAAGGAAATTAGGTGTTTTTCTTTCATGATCATTATCTTGTAGGAATCCACACAGAAAAGTAGCTATTGTATTGCGAAGGGGTTAGTTTTTAAGAATGGCTTTTGTTTAGTCCTGTGTGGTATGACCCAGAAAAATGTCTTGTTTGTTCTTGTTAATTGCTTCCCTCCCCCACCCCGTGTTTTATGTAGTGCAATTGATTAATTAAAACTTTACTTAGCTTTTGTTTATAGACAAAATAAAATGATCAATGACCTCCATAATAGCAAAACTCTTGAAATCTAAGGATATGGATTGGTGGAAAATAAAAGTTCTTGGTGTTAGTAGGATAAAGGTTAGTTCATTGACTTCACTATGGCCTTGGTCTATGATGTTGGGGGGAGAAACATTTTCAGTTTTTGGTGTTTTCAATACAGGCTGAGATTATCTTTTTTTTTTTTTTTAAGATTTTATTTATTCATGAGAGACAGAGAGAGAGAGAGAGAGAGAGAGAGAGGCAGAGACACAGGCAGAGGGAGAAGCAGGTTCCATGCAGGGAGCCGACGGGGAATCAATCTCCAGAATCACACCCTGGGCTAAGGCAGCCTAAACCGCTGAGCCACCCCTGGGCTGCCCTGAGATTACCTTTCCATTAGATTAAGTGGAACTTGTCAACTTTATGTCTAAATGACTTAAGGAAAAAAAAAAAAAGAGTATTTGTTGGTTATTCATTAAATAGATATTTTATTGTATATATTTCTTGTGGAAAAAATGAGATGATTGGATTAATCCATAAAGCAGTTTTGGACTTTTCCCCCAAATTAGTTGAAGAAACTTACTGAATTCATTCAGGCATTGATTTAGAATTCAAGTGGTAAATAATAAGGCACATTCTCTCCCCTTAATAGCTCTTGACAGTCTCCTCTCTGTCTTATAGTGTTGGAATGACAATCAAAATGAGGGAGAATAGATTTTTTTGCAAGTTCCTCCTGTATTGATACAAATGTTATGAGAGTGGTTAATTTTCCCTGGATATAATTGGGAATCTTGCTACTTGATAGTGCTGGCAATGGGAGTGTCAGGAGAAGAGGATGTAATTTTCAGGGGATTTCTTTTTGCCCACCTATTGCATGACAGCACTGTATCATGTGTTGGAGAACCAGTGTGAACTAAGACAACATCTCTGTTCCCATGGAACTTATATACTAGTGATAGGAAGTAGTGTCTTGTGACAAATAGTATTTTTAAAGGTAGAGTGGAGGGAAGTTATTTCTGGCTGTCTCTGCACTTTCTCTCCTTGGATGGGTCAGTGATGCCACATGGAGGGTCAAGAGCACATGTGGGGGGCTTATCCTTGGTTGGAGGAAGGGCTTCTCTCCCTAGTAACAGGAGAGAGAAAAGAACAATGGGAATCAGTGCAAGGGTTTGTAACCTGATGGTGGGACTTTCAAAAGTTCTTCTCTGGAATCTGAAAACAAAAACAACCAAACAAATAAACGAACAAGAAGCAGAATCAGACCTATAAATATAGAAAACAAACTATTGGTTGCCAGAGTGGAAGGAAGTAGGGAGGCTGGGCAAAATGGGTGACAGGGAGTGGGAGATACAGGCTTCCAGTTAGAGAATGAAGTCACGAAGATTAAAAGGCACAGCATAGGGAATACAGTCAATGGTCTGTAAAATAGCATAGCATGGTGACAGATGGTAGCCACACTTGGGGTGAGCATAGCATAATGTATAAACTTGTCAAATCACTATGCTGCACACCTAAAACTAATATAATGTGTGCCAACGATGCTCAAAAGAAAAAAAAAGGGGGGCTCTTATCTAAAGGCTTTTGTTTCCCCTGCAAAATTGAGTGAGGTCATCAGCTGAGGTTGGGGTCAGTTGTGTGCCGGAATGGCTGAAGGCGAGAAGAGCAGGTGTGAAATAGTTGTTTGGGATGAGAGTGCACACATATGAGACATAGAGCCAGATTTCTGGCCAGTGTTGGGGTGAATGATCATGAATCTAAAATAAATTTTCCTGTAGTCATAGTCTACTACTATTTGGCTCCTTTGCTGCAGGTTGATGTCTGGGTTCTCTTAGGACTGAAGGTTTGATTTATTGCAAATAAATTTGCTGAATCAATGGATTCTTGACTAGTTTTATATAGGTCTGATGGAACCCAAATGTTTTATAAGTCTTTCAAAATGTTCTCCTTTAGCCAAAATTAGAACAGATTTCTTAATTCTAATTCCTTTTAAGGGTAAAGACTTTGGCGGCAAGCTGGCATTACAATTATGCCTCACCCTTTTTCAATGACATTGTCAATTAATTAGCCAGCTTTTCTAATTGGGACAAATGGCATTAGGTAAGACTGTTATTGCTGAATGTTTTTTAGACTTTGAAGCATAATATAATTTTAGGAATATGAAAAAAATCTGCTTTCTGCCCATGCTGTCTAAATGTGAAGGGACTCCCCCACTCCCTGCATGTTTATTTCAGGGCTGCCTCTCTTCTGCATTTCTTTTCTTTCTTTCTTTCTTTTTTTTGCATTTATTTCTTTTAACAGTCCTTTAATGTTTTCAGTTCAAAAAGCTTTTAGTTACCAGTAGGAATGGATCCAAAATCAGTGACAGCAATTAATAGACGATACCTTTGAACAATGCTTTGTTACATTCCATTGCACAATATCTATCTCCATAAAATTCCGTTCTTGCCAGCGAAGTAGAGTCTAAATAGAGCGTAGGATCACTGAATAATGCCTGAAGAAACATTCTTAAAACCTAGTTATCCCTTTAAGACTTTTGCCTACTTCCTTTTTATCTCCCTTTGGATAATGTTTTATTCTGGAAATTAATTCTGCAACCCCTTTTGTTTTATACCTTATTTTTCCAATACATTGCACATTGTTACTTCTGCTCAAGTTACCTTCAATGAAAATGGTTTAGTCCATTTTCATTCCTAACCTTATATTATAAAGATGTATTATGAGTGTGCCAAGTACAGTTCCTATTGTTTGGTTTGAATATAACTGCTGCTACCATAGAGACCTAAGTGTGCATTTTCATTACCCTCCCTTTACTCTATATCAATTTGATTGCATTGAGTTGGATATATTTGTCCTAGGTATGAACACATAGATAGATATAGAGATTATTTGTATCTATGATAAGTTAAATTTATACATATTATATTCCCTGAGGAAAAAATTGCTTCTGTTGGGATATCAATTATTTGTAGTGTCTTTAGAAATTCAGTGTGTTAGTGGACGTAGAAGTCTTATTGAAAAACTATGCACGAATGTTAATGGCTGTAGTAATGTGATAATTACTTCTTTTCTTTTTTTTAAAGATTTTATTTATTTATTTATTTATTTTTAAAAAGATTTTATTTATTTATTCATGAAAGACAGAGAGAGAGAGAGGCAGAGACACAGGCAGAGGGAGAAGCAGGCTCCATGCAGGGAGCCAGACGTGGGACCTGATCCCGGGTCTCCAAGATCATGCCCTGGACTGAAGGCGGCGCTAAACCGCTGAGCCACCAGGGCTGCCCTAATATTTTATTTATTTGAGAAAGAGAGAGAGAGAGAGACAGAGAGCACAGAAGCCAGGGGGCAGGGTAGGGGCAGAGGGAGAGAGAGAAGTGAATTTCCTACTGAGCAGGGAACTCTACTCAGGGTTCAGATCTCAGGATCCTGAGATCATGATCTGAGCTGAAGGCAGATGCTTAACTGACTGAGGCACCGAGGTGCTCCATGATTTACTTATTTTCAAATGGGACAGAGCTGGATTAAATTTAGCCACTATTATACAGTATTTAGGGGATTTGACAACCCAGAGTAAGGAATGTCTACTTTAGACAAGGAATGTCTATTTTACACATCATGAATCTTTCAGGTTTGGGGCAGAATTAATTTTATCAAAAATTTTTAACAAGAGAGCTTGCTTGAGTTTAACAAGGATGTCTTCTAAGATTATGTTTTAAAGATGTCATTTTTTATTTTTGCTGGACAAGTTTATTTTTACTAGTGAGAAAATGGACAGAGTACATGAAACAGTAATTCTTGGTTGTATTTTGATTTATAGTATCTTGTTTAGTGCCATTAAGCAGATTTGTTTATATTTGCAGTTAGCAAGGAATTGTTTTTTTTTTTTTTTAGAGAGGGAGAGGGGAAGAGGTCTAGGGAGAAAAATCCTAAACCAGCTCCACATCTTGCATTGTGTGGAGTCAGACCTGGGGCTAGATCTGACAACCCTGAACTCATGATGTGAGCTAAAATTAAGAGTCAGGTGCTTAACCAACTGAGCCACCCAGGCATCCCTATTTTGCTTTTCTAAGTGCTGTTTCATAGTACTTGCATTTTATTACCAATTAATGGACCTTTTAAAGAAAGTCAATAAATACAAAGCATTAATTATATTTTATTTTTCCTACCACTTAATGAATTTTTCTTAACCTTATAACCTAGTGCTGGATGTTAAGATAATCATCCCCATCTAATTGAGGAAATTGATTTAATTTCCCAGTACTGTTCAGTGTAGAAGGCTGGAGAACACTTCACTGCCTCCAACTCATTATTCATCTTTGAGTAATATTATGCAAATTAATTGGGAAAAGAGTTGTAAGGTATGTGACTGCATATCCTTAATTTCCAAAATATCTGTTATTTCAGAATATCTTACCTGCTAAATCTTTTCTCCTTTTTGGGTAGATACTCATGATAATTCATCTTCTAAAGAACCTTTTAGGTCCTGGGTTCTCAATTCTTCTAAATTTTGTATTCATAGCTTAAATTTTTTAGGCTTAATTAGCTTATTTCTGGGCATGACACATCTAGAGTCCTTTTAGCCAGTATAACTTCATTAAAATATAAAAATGACACAACATGCCTAAATTTTTTGCTTGAGGACTTTTTAATAATGACCTTCAATCCCTCTCACAATACTGTTGTCCCCCTCTACTTTAGCCAAAAAGAGAGTTAAGCAGTTGAACATTAAATAAAAAGCCTTTTAATATGTTTCTGAAGACAGGATACTGCCCTTCTTCCAGGTAGACCTGTGACTCATTCATTTGGGTTACAGTATCCTTTGGGGGGCGATCTAATAATTTTTCAAAGACATTCTGGCTTGTCCAAGAATATAACCTTTACAATGCTTATGCTGTATTAGAAGGTGTTAATGGAATGCAGGAGAGCTGGCTCCTGAATGACTGATTGAATAATATTTTTGTATCCTTAAGTAATGTTAAAACCAGGCATTTGAGTGGAAAAAAAGATTGATTCCCAGCTGGCAGAACTCTAATAGATATGACTTAAAAATTAATATTTGTGGTTAGGAAGCTGTATCTCTTACAGAGTCAAATTTTCTCTGGTGTGTGACTTGAGGGAAAGACTGAGGTAATAAGTTAATTAGTTCTGGCATTTGTAACCAAACCCGTAGTACTTGGAGTCTAGATTGTCACATTTTCAGCAACTTGGGAAAAATGAATTTCACCAACATTGCCCAGAAAAAAAAAAAAAAAAAAAAAAGAGACCACTTTGGAGCTTCAGGCGAGGGAACAAAATCCATTCGGAATTATATTCTAATATTATATAGTATTTAGGGGATTTGACAACCCAGAGTAGGCCTGTAAAGAATCTCTGTTTCACATTATGAATCTTCCAAGTTTGGAGCAGAATTAATTTTATCAAAAATTTTTAACAAGAGAGCTTGCTTGAGTTTAGCAAGGATGTTTTCAGATTGTTCTCAGAGTAATCTTGTAATTAGATCCCGGAATGATAAATATCCAAGTAATGAGACTGTGTAAAAGAATACGTGATTGATTTCAGTGGACGATTTTTATATAAACTAAACTAAGCTCAGAAGACTCAGAATTTGTAGCAGAAGCTCAGTTTCCCTGTTATTTATCCAGACCCATTGTATAAAGAAAGCTACCTCATCACTGAGATCTAGCCTAACTAGAAGTGTACCCCTGTTCTACATGTTGAAAGAAAGTTTGTTAAGAAAATAAATGGGAGGAAAAAATTCCAAGGCGAACGGTTAGCTCCTTAGTATTCTGAGGTCCCTAGTCTGCATACCAACAATCTAGAATGTTTTTCACTAGAGAAGCCAGTAGGTCTCCAGGTGCTTCATCTTCTTAATTATTGCTTCTGGATTAAGGTGTCTACTCATAGGAAAATTCACTGAGATTTAGGAGACAGCTGTTAAAAATTTCTATATGACTAATTTTCAGTTTTCTTATTTCGAATAAATAAAATTTTATTCTAAGTTAAATAATCTTTTGTTTTAAACTAGTCAGTTGTTACTCATGTAGTGTATCTTTTTTTTTTTTTTTTAAATTTATTTATGATAGTCATACAGAGAGAGAGAGAGAGAGAGAGAGAGAGAGGGGCAGAGACACAGGCAGAGGGAGAAGCAGGCTCCATGCACCGGGAGCCCGATGTGGGATTCGATCCCGGGTCTCCAGGATCGCGCCCTGGGCCAAAGGCAGGCGCCAAACCGCTGCGCCACCCAGGGATCCCCTGTAGTGTATCTTTTAAAGACTTTTATCATCCCCCCCCTTTTTTTTTCTTTTTTTTTTTAAAGAGAGAGAACTCACATGCATGAGCTGGGTAGGAAGCAGTGAAGAGGGAGTGAGAGAATCTTAAGCAGACTCCATGCCCAGCTCAGAGCCTGATGTGGGGCTCGATTCCATGAGCCTGTCTGAGATCATGACCTGAACCGCAATCAAGACTTGGGCATTTAATGGACTGCATCACCCAGGCATCCCAATCAGTCATTTTTCATTTAGACTAGATAGTCTATTAATTTTACTAAAATATACCAAAAGTTACTTTTTGCTAAAAGAAATCTGATTTTAAGTCTTATAATCAAGAAATCAAACCATGGCTTATATTCAATCAAAACTATTATAACATTACAAATACCCAATGGTCCCTTTATCCCCCCTCTCACTTTCTTCTTCTTCTTCTCCTCCTCCTCCTCCTCCTCCTTCTCTCCTCCTCCTCTTCCTTCTTCTTCTTCTGAGTTGATTTTTTTCACTGAGTTCAACTAACATTTCTTGAAAGTTACTAAAAGGGCCACAGTGAGCTCCATTTGCTTGTTGGATGGGGTGAAGAAAATATAAAAATGTCTGCTATTTACTGCATGTTTTCTTCTGTCAGGGGGGCAGATTATTCTTCCTTTCTCTCCTGCTGAGTGATAGGGAGGGAACTTAAGGAAATTTTGTCCCCATCTCACTCTCTCTTCAGTTTTCCCAAAGGAGGGTGGGCTGCAATTTAATTGGCCAAAGCTGAGGATTAAAGTGTGCTGGTATTTACTTGCTGCTGTGTTGCCAAGGCAGAAACAATAAGCTTGCCTTCTCTCTTTCCCTTTCCTCTCCTGATTTTGGAGCTGCCTGGTCATTCTTCCCTTTGCAGTTGGTTGGGGGTTGGCCAATTTTCTTTTCCCCCATAGATGCGTGAAGGTTCTGTGGGGATGGTGAGGGAAGATGGAAGCAGGAGGTCACACGTAAAATTATGTTTATTACATGTTTTGAAATAATTTTTGGTCTTAGAGAAACTGCATATTTGGAACACATTCCAGAATCATGATTAGATTCTTGCTGTAATAACGGGACCCAATGACAATGAATTTTTATACATTATGGCATTCCAAGTTTGGAAGTAAACTTGCAGTAAAAATTCCAGAATCAGAATGTTATAGTGTTATATATACTGACAAAGCATTCAGATTTATTCATGAAGTGATTTTTTATCTATCATATAGGAGGAAATGAACTAGTGGCAAATAAGAAAAGGCAAACTGAGACCAAATTTCAGGAAGCATTTGGAAGGCCATTGGCTTAAAAAAAATAACAGCTTTGAGTTCTAATTCATAGACCGTAAAGTTCACCTTTTTAAAGTGTACAATCCAGTAGTCTGTAGTATATTCAGAGTTGTGCATCCTTCAGCATCATCAGGTACCTAGAGATTTCTCTTATTTCATATACATTACCAGTCAGCAACCATTCCCTGCCCAAGTACTCCTCTTTCTGTCTCTGTGGATTGATTTACATAGTTGGGATATTTTATATAAATGGAATCAGATTATATGTGGTCTTTTGTGTTTGGTTTCTTTCACTTTGTGTAATGTTTCCACAGTTCATCCATTTCGTAGCATGTGTCAGGACTCCATTCCTTTTTATGGCCAAATAATATTCTGTTGTATGGATGTACTACATCTTGCTATTCATCAGGTGATGGATATTTGGATTGTTTCTACTTTTTGGCTATCCTGAGTAATGCCACTATAAACATTGTTTTTTGCTTGGACTTATTTTCAGTTCTTTTGTTATGTATATGTAGAGATATAATTTCTGGGTCATATGACAAGTTTGTGTTCAGCTTTTTGAGGAATTCGTTGACTTTTTTTTTTAATATTTTTTTAATTTATTTATGACAGTCACACACAGAGAGAGAGAGAGAGAGAGAGAGAGGCAGAGACACAGGCAGAGGGAGAAGCAGGCTCCATGCACCGGGAGCCTGACGTGGGATTCAATCCTGGGTCTCCAGGATCGCGCCCTGGGCCAAAGGCAGGCGCCAAACCGCTGCGCCACCCAGGGATCCCAAATTCGTTGACTTTTAATATAACTTTTGAATAGGAAGCAGTCAAATATAAGCAAGATTTTTTGGGGGGGGATGAGCTGAGTATTATTTGGGATGAGCTCAGTATTGCTATATCTAACTTAAAACTTATTTTAATGCGATATTCCTGTTTTGGAATTACAGATAAATTTAGGGAGATTCATTTGGTTGTATAAGTTATTGTCAATTAAAGGAATAGACATCTATGAGGCTGAAAGAAGAATCAAATTCCCTAGTAGAATACTGGTTAATTTGCATTGATCTCATTGCCTAAAAGGTATCTTGGTAACTAATGTTAACAGATTCCTCATTTTTTTGAATAATGGAGCAGAAGAACATAGCCTAAATATTCAAAGAGTAGAAATGTATCCACACATCTTATTTTATGTCAAAGTACATAGTCAATATTCTTTTGCCAACTATCAAATTAAGTTAATCTATGTCCCAGGGTTTTTGTGCTATCATTAGTTCTACTAAACAAATACACTATTCTTGGATGAGTGGCCAAAACCCTAATAGACATTTTCAGAATTTTTTGTTGCTAATGTCTTTCTTGTGAATTTAGTTAGTCATCTCTTTCAATGATAACTTTCTTTTTCCCCACATTCTTTAATTTTGGCACTTTCTTATACTCTTGGATAAAATCACTTCAGCTAATGTCTACTGGCTATGATTTTGTATTAGTATTAATTTTATGATCAAAGGGCAGAGACTTTGGTTGTCTTCACTTTTATGTCCCCTAGGATTAACATACTGCTGGCACATTGTTGGTGCTCCCAAAGTGTTTGTTTTATGAGTAAAGGAAAGAATTAATGGAATTTAGTACTGTGCTATTTTACTTTCAAGAAGGAGGAATGGTGGAGTAAAAGTTTATTTGCTATTTTTATAGCCATGACTTAAGCCTCCCAAAACACAGGAAGTTCGCTACCAGATTAAAGGTGTGCACATTTTTCTCCAAGAACAGAAAAAAATAGGGTAAGATTTTTTTGCCGGAAGTTAACACAATAAAAATAAGTTACTTTTGTTGATACTTTTTTGCTCATAATATCAACTCAACATAGTAACAATGTAGATCAACTGTGATGTGTGTGAAAACACTTTTGCAAAACCACTCTTCTTTGAGTTGAAGACAATGAGATCCTTCATGTGAGATTGACCTACATAGAAGACTTCTTGGTTGATCATCCAAGAAGTTGATCCTGATTCAGGTGACTGCTCCCTGTTTCTTCACTTAAGATGAGCTTTCTCGGGTTGCCTGGGTGGCTCAGTGGTTGACCGTCTGTCTCTGGCTCAGGGTGTAGTCCTGGAGTCCGGGGATCCAGTCCCGCATCAGGCTCCCTGCGAGGAGCCTGCCTCTCCCTCTGCCTCTCTCTCTCTCTCTCTCCCCGTGTGTCTCTCATGAATAAATAAATAAAATCTTTAAAGAAAAAAGGTGAGCTTTCTCACACGATAAACATCTTGTGAACTTCTGGACTGACTCTGGATTTGAAAATCCAGGTTTTTTACTTCTTGATTTTATTACCAAGAATCTCTTTTGTTACTTCTCATCCCAGGAGAACCAAGGATTATAGCTTTGTTATTGTACTTCTATCAAAGTATAATTTCTTTTACTTAATCTTAGTACAAGAATTCTTTAAATATGTAACAAGAGCTCTCAGAGGTTGGTAGAATTATGTTTATACGTGCAATTGATCCTTTCTAGGGGATACTGATTTTTCTCAAGTTTGCTGTTGTATTTGAAAGCTTTGCCACTTACTCTCCTTTTTTTCCTTGTGGCTGAGAAAAATCAAGAAATGCATTTTGTGTTAAGCTCCTCTCATTTCCCACCGGCTCCATTTCAGTTGTCTCAGAGACCACTTTTACATCTTCCTTCTGGCAGATACCCTGTGCTCTCCCTTACACTAGATTGCAGAGAACCCATTCTTGGATTTAGCACCCATGCCAGTTATTGCAGGTCTCACCCCACTGCCAGAGTATGCTACCTGATTCTCCACTGAGAAGAGCTGCTAACTGAGGGATTACTGTAACAGCCACACTGTTGAAGAAGAGAATGGAGTGACTGGTGAACAGGGATGGCATAGCTGGCCCTAATTGTTACTACTTAACACGCGGCACTCCTGGATGCCGGATGTGAGAGCCATCATGTGTGTTTTCAGGCCCCCCCAGAGGGCACGGCCACTACTCTGAGTATCAGTGCAGTGGCTTTTTTACAGGGCCTGGAAGATCCATTTGGTCCCCCATCAGTGTGAGGTCTGTGGGAGGGGCCAGTGAAGCCGGAAGCCCAAACCTGGTGACTCCTCTTAGAGACGGTTTCATTAAGTAAATACATAGATAAAAGAGCTGTACTTTTATTTAGGCTTTTTTTTTTCATGGTCTTTCGGAGTTGGCTTTTAAGTACAAAACAGGGAAAAAAAACCCTAGTATTTTTATTTTTTAAATTAATTAATTAATTAATTTGGGTAGTATACACTTCTTTATGTTTTTTTTTTTTTTAAATGTAAGGCCATTTTTAAAGAGACAAACCACAAGATGAAAATGAAGGCAACAGAAAATTTCAACCTTTCACTACCAAAAAACAGTACAACCGCAAAAACAATTTAGAGATAAGCGTCCTAAAAGATATGTTGCAGATCTGCATTCCAATACCCAAGATTATGTCAAATCATAATTCTAAATAAATCTTTCTAAAGTATGAGATTAAAAATCATTTTCAGTGTATGTGTAAAGTCTGCATTTTATCATATGGGTATGTGTTTATTCAACACGATCTTTGAAAACAGGCCGTTTAAAGAGACATAACTTCATTCTGTAAGTTTCATTCAACTTAGGGTTGAATACACATGAAATGTGCTTTATGCATAAAAATCACAGTGGATAGCAGCAAAGGACTTGGGGGGGTGTTTAAGAAGAATCTGATAATTCACATTGTGATTTATTCTGCACATTTATGAAAGATAATTCACACTTCCAAAACCTCAAGGCTTTCCTTTTCAAAGAACCAAAATAAACCCAGGACACCTTGCTGACACGTTTCCCCACCCCTAGACCCTAGACAAATTGATTACTTTTACACATAAGACTGAAAGTATGGCAGCAAAAGATTTTGAGAGCAATGAAAGTTTGTGGACTGTATTTCAAGGTCTTTTTCTAAATCCCAAAGTGCTAGATGCAGGGTTCTCCTAAGCTCTCAGTGGTGCTTCTCCTGCAAGTGATCCTCATTTTGCTTGGCGAAGGCAGTTTCTGAATCGAGTGTCTCCTGCCGTACTGACGCCGAACCACCCGGCGCAGGAGCTGCAGCGAACGCAGCAGCCTAACGTGGCACCCGACGGGCCGGCCGCACCGGGGAGGGCGCAGATCCGGGCACCCGGGATCCTGGGTGACCAAACGCTCCGTTTTCAGAGTCCGGGATAGAATGCCCGGTTAGAGCGACTGCAGACGTGTGTCCTTCCCCATCTGGGGGCTCATAAAGGCTGAACCTGCCATGTGAGGGTCCGGTTCTCGTGCGGAGGGTCCGGCCATGGGAGCGGAAGCTCGAGCCTAGAAGGTAACGGTCGTCAGAACTATCCCGAGCAAGGAAAGAGCCCTCGGGCGCATTTGCTCCCTCCTGCCTCGCAGCGCAGCGTGGGGTCGGCCCCCAGTAGCCTCCTGCGTCCCGGGGCCGCAGCGCCTCTGCAAGGCTTGTCCCCCCGCGGCCCGGGCCCACTGCTCTGCCCGAGTCCTCCGCCCTAGCGACCCCAGGGGCGGGGCTGGGGCCAAAGTCCAAGCGACAGCGCGTCCTCCGGGCCGCCGAGCCCGCCGCGGATCCTTGGCACCCGACCGGCCCGCGCTGGAGGTGGCGACGGGAAGGCGGGCGGCGTGGGCCGACTCGCGCGGGCAGGGCCTCCCCGGGGCAGGACCGTCCTCGCAGGGGCGCTCGGGTCTCGCCGGGGCCCGGCGGGGGCGGGGGCGGGGGCGGGGGCGGCGGCGGGGGCCACAGGCGCAGTCCGTCCGGGGGAAGCTGCCGGGCTCTCGCCGAGCTCCGGGCCCGGCCCACCGTGTCGTGGGGGTCGCGAGAATCCTTCCGGCCCCCATCGCGCGTCTCCTCGGAGTCTGGGGGGCGCAGAGGCCGCGGCGCTGCGGAGCCATCGCGGAGGCCGGGGGCGGACGGGGCTGCGGGGGCCGGGGGCGGGGGCGGACGGGGCTGCCGGGGCTGGAGCCTGCGCGCTGGGCCCTCGCTGGCGGCTGCTCCCGCGCCTTTGCCGTCCCGCCGGCCGTGTCCTTCCCGCGGCCGCCACCACACGAGGACCTTCTTTTCCGAAATCAACGCCGAGCGACGCTGGCTGTACGGCCATGGCATCCGTTTCTTCTTTAAGTTGCAAGATTTTCGAAAGGTTTTAAGACTGATCTTTTTTTTTATTTTTATTTTTTTCTTTGATTTTTTAATCGGAGTTCTGTTTGCCGACATGGAGCATGACGCCCAGGGCTCGTCCCGCCCGCCACGTGCCGCCTCAGCGCCCGTCACCCAGTCACCCCCGCCCCCGCCCTCCTCCCCTCCTCCCCTCCCCCCGCCCTCGTCCGCTTCCCAGAGTTGGGTTAAGACCGATCTTCTTCGTTGTGACTAGTTACCTCCTGCGCGAGGACGGCTTTCCCTCCGGAAGGCCCTCTGCAGCCAAGCTCTGCCGGGAAACTGCGGGGTGGCCTCGGGGTGGCCTCGGGATGGCCTCGGGATGGCCTCGGGACGCCTTCAGGCTTACTGAGCTCGGAGAGCGGCCTGCCTCCCGGGCCTTCAGACATTCGCTGTCTTTCCTTCTTTCTTCTCCACGAAACAGTCTGCTCCCAAGGACCCAAGGACAATGGGACGCCACCGCCCCCCAAACACAGCCGCCGCGCGGCACCCGCGCCCCCGCCGCAGTCCCTCCTCCCGCAACTGCTCCCACCTCCTCCCGCAACCGCTCCCACCTCCTTCCTCCTCCTCCTCCTCCTCCTCCTCCCTATGGAGGAACATACCATCTAGTAGTTCACAGGATTCTGGAAATTACACAATTTTATTGGTCTCATAACTCTGCTCTCAAAGGAATTATCTTTGAAAAAGAGTGGGGGACAAAGCCAGTGTTTATGGAGTTATAAATATGATAAACTTTGCCTGTGAGATTGTTCTGGAAAAGAGAGTTAATGGGAACTTGCGGGCAGGCATATTATCATGCTGCGTAGCAGATCGGAATGTGAGAGGCATGAGTTGGCATTCAGGCCTGGTTAGGGTACTCTTTGTCTTCTGCATTTGGTTTTGGGATGAAGAATCAGCTGTGACTCAAATCATTAGAGAGGGTCCTGAGGTGCAGTGACTCTCTCTACCTTCCCTGGAAATTGCGGAATCTTCTCTGACCTCCCCCACCCTTCCCAACTTTAACCCATTGTGGAGTGGGGAAGGGGATGTTTGTGGAAGGGTCCTAGGTGACACTCTTTATGATCACGTGTTTGCTTTTTCTCAGCATTATTCATGTGCTGTCCATTTTATAATTGGTGAACAGATCTGGGATCCGGGAGGCCTGGGCTTGGTTTGCCCTTGTCCCTAATACAAGTGGGCCCTTAACCTGTCTGCTTCTTCTCCCCTGTAAGTGAGGGCATAAGATGGATGAGTACATGACCCCTTGAATATAGGTAGTTACAAATAAGTAATTACCTCTTTCTCAGAAAAATGTCAGTTTTGATTATTTTCTCCTAATAGTTCACAGCACTTACAAAAGTATCACTTAATTCTGCAAATCTTGGTCGTTTTTTGCATACTAAAACAAATCCACGGGATGGTGACAGTGAGAACTTATTTAAAAGATACTTTGGTAACAGAGTGCTTTCCACATCTCTCTTTGGATTCTCACAAAAACCGTGTGAGTAGGTTAATTTGCGTACTTTCTAGATGGAGAAATTGAGGTTCCCAGTGATGAAGCAGTCTGCCCAAGTCCCCAGCTAAGGAAGTAGCGGAGTCCCAGTCTGAACCAGGTCCTCTGCTCCATGTGCCATGCCCTAAGGCAAGTTCACAGGGAGGATGTGGGCACCCTCAGGTGTCCAGTGGCAGAAAGAAGATAAGCCTTAGAACTAGACTGTCTAGGTTTGTTACTTTGTGTGGTTTTTAGTTTCGTAAGGAGCTGTAGGTAAAGGGAATTTAGACCTACTTCTGTGTCATACACATTTAAGTAACGTGACAATCATGATCATTAAATTTCAAGAATCATTTACAAGCAGCCCATGTAGTAGACTTGAGGCCGAGGAGCATGGTGGTAAGTCCAACATTCTGCTATTAAAGCCCCTGGTTTCCCTGTACTCTTACCTGAGCTGTTGTGACAAACTCTTCCCGGGCTTCTCAGCCTCCACCTGCTCAGAGTTCCAGGCTATTCTACTTGGTGCTCACAGGGCATCTGTTTAGGGTTCAAACCTGTTCATGTCCTCCTTTCCTCTGGGTGCAGATGTTCTTGCCAGGCATTCACAGCCCTGGGCAGGTGCACAGCCGCCCTTTCGGCCTCATGTCTCTGTACTTCTTACTGTGATCACATAATTCTGTCCTGAGTCCCCGAAGATAGTCACTGACTAATGACCCACTGCCTCTTGTGGCACCTTCTCTCTTCCCCCTTTCCTACTTCTGTTTATCCAGTGCCCCCCAACCTTTATAGCCAGGTTAGCATATTTCCTCTATGTCAAGCCTTCCCTTCACACAGAAATTCTCTCCCCCATTGTTTTTCTTTTTTTTATAGTGCTAAAAATATACATAATATTTAGCATTTTAAACATTTTTTAGCTTTATTGAGGTCTAATTAACGAATAAGATCTTAAGGTATGTGAGGTGATGGGTGTATTAATTAACCAGATGATGGGAATCCATTCACAACGTATATCAATCAACGTGATGCACACTTTAAATATCTCACATTTTATTTAGCCCTTTTGAAGTGTATGGTTCCGTGGTATTACACAGTCACATTATTGTGTGATCACCACTCTCCATCTAGGAACTTTTTCTTCTTCCCAAATTGAAACCGAGTACCCATGAAACCATAACTCCCCAGATCCCCTTCCTTTCAGATCCTGGCAATCATCATTCTCTTTTCTATCTCTATGAATTTGATTACTCTAGGTATCCCATATAAGTGTGAATGTATTACATTTGTTTTGTGTCTGACTTCTTTAGTGTCTTTAATGTACCCAAGGTTCATTCATGTTATAGCAGGTGTCAGAATTTCCTTCTTTTTTAAGGCTGAATAATACCCTATTGTATTATACCCCATGTGTGTATGCATATATATGTGTGGAGTGTATATATATCCTGTAGATACACACATACGTACATGTGTAGGGTGTATATACATGATATATGTATGTGTGTGTATGTATATAGATAGGTAATGGACACTTGGGTTGCTTCCACCTTTAAGCTTTTGTGAATAATAGTGCTATTAACATGAGTGTATGAATGTCTGGTTGAGTCTCTGCTTTCAGTTCTTTTGGGCATATTCCTAGAAGTGGAGCTGCTAGATTATATGGTAATTCTACATTTAATGGTTTTAGGAATTTTTCATGTAGTTGTGAACTTTCTTTTTTTCCCATTTTAAAAAATTTATACTCAATTAATTGACATATAGAGTATTATTAGTCTCAGAGGTAGAGTTCAGTGATTCATCAGTCTTATATAATACCCAGTGCTCATTCCATTATGTCCCTATCTTAATGGTCATCACTCAGTTACCCCAGCCCCCCAACCCCCTCCTCTTCAGCAACCCTCAGTTTGTTTCCTATGATTAAGAGTCTCTTAGGGTTTGTCTCCCTCTCTCATTACATCTTGTTTTATTTTTCCCTCCCTTTCCCTATGCTCTTTTGTTTTGTTAAATATGAATGAAATCATATGATAATTATCTTTCTCCGATCGACTTATTTCCCTTAGCATAATATCATCCAGTTTCACCCATGTCATTGCGAATGGCAAGATTAATGAACTAAATTCTTGAAGTTTTAGTAAAGAAATGATAAGTTGTGCTCCTGAAATATCCTTGAGCCCCTTTGCTTTTTTCCATGGCAACTACCTTTTAAATATTAGGAAGGGCACCTGGGTGGCTCAGTGGGTTAATCATCCGACTCTTGATTTTGGCTCAGGTCATGATCTCAGGGTCGTGAGATGGAGCCCTGTGTTGGGGCTCCATGCACAGTAGGGGGTCTGCTTGTCCTTCTCCCTCTGCCCCTCCCCCCAATAAATAAACAAACAAAAAACCAAAATCTTTAAATAAACATTAGGAGTAATAGGCATTTACAAGTATTCTCGAATGCTGTCAGATTACTTCAACTGAGTTAAATGGAATTGTTTTGTTCTCTAATATTAGCATCTTTGCTGCAAATTTAGGATTTGGACTTCATATAAATTAAAAATTCCTTAAAAATTTAGAGTTGGCTGAATCATCTTTTAATTATATTGTCTTCTTGATTTTCTTTTTTAATAGATTGTATATTTTCTAATGCATGAGTCCCCATGACAATGGTGTTGAATTCATTTTCCTCATATGCACTACATTTGTGTTAGGAGGAGTATTTAGCAACTAAGGAGAAGAGGTGCTTGTGCATATTTTGGCTAGTGTCCATTGCATGCAGGTTATCAGTGACAAATTATAAAATTTCACCTACTGTCCAGTCATGTTTAACATTCTTTCTTGGTTTCCATCCCATCACTATTTGGTCTATATATTTAGGTCTTTTAAATAATTTAATTTGAAGCAAAATGATAGAAGATAAATTTATTGGGGGAAATAAGTAATTCTTCATTCTAAGAGGAGTGCTAATGTTTTCTGCATTTTCAAATGTTTTAGGGTTTTATTTTGTGGTCAGATATTGGCCACACACACACACACACACACACACCACCTTAAAACACTTGAAAACGATAAGGATTGGAAGTAAGACTAACAGGTAATTATTTGTCATTTGTGAATGTTGAAGGGAGTTGAATCACTTAAACCCTTTCCAGACAGGCATTTCCATTTTCAGTGTTGGTAAAGGTAGAGTCCCTATAGGAAATAGATGAGTTCTCAAATGAGATAATTGAAGAGAGTTTAATAAGGGGACTGTTTACCAAGATATTAGGGGAGCAGAGTGAAACCAGCAAAGGGTGGTGCCACAGCCTGGGATAACAACTGTGAGAAGCTGTTACCTTCCTGTTTTCCCAGTTTCCCAGGAAGGGATAAGGGGAGGGAGAAACTACCAGAAACCAGAAGGTAGGAACTTCGCAGCAAGACCCTAGCCTTTACTGAAGTATGCTGCCAACCTCTGGTGACCTGGTAGGGAGGAGATGATCTCACTCTTCTTTCCCTTTAGTCTCCTGCTGATACCTTTTATTGGATTAATCTGACAGGAAGCTAGAGGTCAAGGAGACCCATCTAAGTCAGCCTCCCAGGGCACGTAGCAGATAGAGAAGGGTGCAGAGTGGATCTCTCAAGGCAAATGGAGAATATCCATCCCATATGCATCACCGCCCCCCCCCCATTTTTGCTCCCTATTATCCAATCATAATATCACATATTAGGTTTCTAAAGAAGAGATCTAGCTGTCTAGCTGTCTAGGCAGTATGAATTATTTAATTTGGAAGTTCTGGATGCTGCTTCCCCAGAAATTCTGAGCAGTCCAGATAAAAAGTGACACTGAGCCTTGTTGGTTCAGTCTGCTTCTGCAGGAGAATTATCAGGGACTACCTCTGAATGCAGCTCAAGCACTATTGGCTCTACATTCCCTGATTTCACACTGGGGATTCTTCAACAGGACTACTTAAGCACTGTAGAAAATCGAATACCTCCAAGATGGTAGGCATGGATACTTTCTGAAGTCATGAAGACAAATAAGACATAGTTTTTTTCTTTAGCATACAGTCTAACAATGGTACAGGACCTTTAAAAATTACATGCTATAAAATTGTGTAGGTAAGGGAGGCTTCATAGGGAAAGTTTTTTTAAATTTATTTTTTATTGGGATCCCTGGGTGGTGCAGTGCTTTGGCGCCTGCCTTTGGCCCAGGGCGCGATCCTGGAGACCCGGGATCAAATCCCACATCGGGCTCCCGGTGCATGGAGCCTGCTTCTCCCTCTTCTATATCTCTGCCTCTCTCTCTCTCTCTCTGTGACTATCATAAATAAATAAAAATTAAAAAAAATAAATTTATTTTTTATTGGTATTCAATTTGCCAACGTATGGAATGACACCCAGTGCTCATCCCATCAAGTGCCCCCCTCAGTGCCCATCACCCAGTCACCCCCCAACCCCCGCCCACCTCCCTTTATACCACCCCTTGTTTGTTTCCCAGAGTTAGGAGTCTCTCATGTTCTGGCTCCCTTTCTGATATTTCCCACTCATTTTTTCTCCTTTCCCTTTTATTCCCTTTCAATATTTTTTATATTCCCCAAATGAATGAGACCATATAATGTTTGTCCTTCTCCGATTGACTTACTTTACTCAGCATAATACCCTCTAGTTCCATCCACATCGAAGCAAATGGTGGGTATTTGTCATTTCTAATGGCTGAGTAATATTCCATTGTATACATAAACCACATCTTCTTTATCCATTCATCTTTCGATGGACACCGAGGCTCCTTCCACAGTTTGGCTATTGTGGACATTGCTGCTAGAAACATCGGGGTGCAGGTGTCTCGACGTTTCACTGTATCTATATCTTTGGGGTAAATTCCCAGCAGTATAATTGCTGGGTCATAGGGCAGATCTATTTTTAACTCTTTGAGGAACCTCCACGCAGTTTTCCAGAGTGGCTGCACCAGTTCACATTCCCACCAACAGTGCAGGAGGGTTCCCCTTTCTCCGCATCCTCTCCAACATTTGTGGTTTCCTGCCTTGTTAATTTTCCCCATTCTCACTGGTGTGAGGTGGTATCTCATTGTGGTTTTGATTTGTATTTCCCTGATGGCAAGTGATGCAGAGCATTTTCTCATGTGCTTTTTGGCCATGTCTATGTCTTCCTCTGTGAGATTTCTGTTCATGTCTTTTGCCCATTTCACGATTGGATTGTTTGTTTCTTTGGTGTTGAGTTTAATAAGTTCTTTATAGATCTTGGATACTAGCCCTTTATCTTATATGTCATTTGCAAGTATCTTCTCCCATTCTGTAGGTTGTCTTTGAGTTTTGTTGACTGTTTTCTTTTGCTGTGCAGAAGCTTCTTATCTTGATGAAGTCCTAATAGTTCATGTTTGCTTTTGTTTCTCTTGCCTTCATGGATGTATCTTGCAAGAAGTTACTGTGGCCGAGTTCAAAAAGGGTGTTGCCTGTGTTCTCCTCTAGGATTTTGATGGAATCTTGTCTCACATTTAGATCTTTCATCCATTTTGAGTTTATCTTTGTGTCTGGTGCAAGAGAGTGGTCTAGTTTCATTCTTCTGCATGTGGATGTCCAATTCTCCCAGCACCATTTATTGAAGGGACTTTTTTCCAGTGGATAGTCTTTCCTCCTTTGTCGAATAAAGTTGAGGGTCCACTTCTGGATTCTCTATTCTGTTCCATTGATCTTTCATTGGGAAAATTAATCTTGGAAAATGAGTACTTTTCAGGTGAAAGGTTATTGTAATAGTACTGACAAAAGTTTGAAATGACCTGACATACCTCAGTACCTCAGCAGGACAGTGTTGGACCAAACATCACCTCTCAGGTAATCGAGACAATTCTGCCTTTGTTTTATATTTTATTTTATTTATTTGTTTTTAAAGATTTTATTTCTTTATTCATGAGAGACACAGAGAGAGAGAGGCAGAGACACAGGCAGAGGGAGAAGCAGGCTCCATATAGGGAGCCTGATGTGGGACTCGATCCCTGGACCCCGGGATCATGCCCTGGGCCAAACGCAGACACTCAACCGCTAAGCCACCCAGGCTGCCCGACAATTCTGCCTTTGATACAGAGGTTAAGTGCGTACCACATCACATGACTTTTCCAATTGGGAGTATGTCGGCAGCAATAGCCCAAGAGGACAGAACCCCACAGCCCCATCTTCTACTCACTCCCACAACTGGCTGGGATTTTTTAGGCACTCCTATCATATTATACTCAATTTCTGTGTCTTACTGTCTTCTTGAACAACTTCCAGCAACAGAGTGTGGTTCACCTGGACACTGGCTGTGATTGATGCTTTCAGAGGCCTCTTCATCTGGCTATCAGGCCAGCCGCTGTCTAGGCCTACATATATCCATATGCAATAGAAATGGTTGCTTTTATTGTCCCAGTGAGTGATCATATTCTTGGACCAGCAGAAAGATCCACAGCAAGATCCATATCCACTATGATATATATATGTATCATATCTATCATATATATCAACCTTCCTTTAGGTTGGCCCACCACCCCTCCCATCTGAGTAAGGAGGATGGTGCTTTTCTAGCTTGGCTCTTAAGAAGTAATCACATACCACCAACTAGTATTTTAGAGACAAAGAGACTGAAACTTGAGAGCTTAAGAAAATTATTTGAGGTTGCACAGGTTTTAAGTTTCAAATACAGGATTTTTAGAGTCCATAAAATGTTTACAACATGAGTTTTGTAGTGGCCATTCAACAAATGTTTGTTGAATGAATGAATGAATGAGATGAGATGAACGAATGAATTGTCAGTCTTGTTGGGATGTTAGTGCAGCAGGAGAATTAGTTGGGTGATTGTATCTGAGCAGAAGAGTTACATTTTGAGGTATGTTTTTCTGAAGAAATTTCTAGGAGAGAAATGCCCTTTTGATATAATATGTTTCTAGTTCAATATTTTGGAGTCCAAAAGTCAATGGCTGCTGGGGCAGGGATATGGTATATATCCATGAAGACCTTTAAAAAAAGATTCCCTGTAAATTTAAATTTCTTTTCCAGAAGGGCAAGTTCTCATATAACAGAATCAGTGATATATGTCTTAAATCTCTTTTTACATAGTATTCCTTCTTATATTGCTAACAAGGAAAAACAGGTGCAGGGAAAACTTCAGTTTGAGGAACACAGATGAAGTGAAATTTCCTTGGGATTTTTCTGTATTTTAAGTTTTATAAACTCCCATACCTGATATACTTTGATTGATTAAACTGATGAGAAATAGAGAATGTTAGCTTAAAATAATAGCACATGATTATAAATGTCTTGATGTTTTTTACTTATTGTCAGAGAAACCATCTTTTTATCAGCTAGCATGTCTTTTTCCAGAACGTGAGTGTGATTCACCTTTAAGCCTTTGGACCAACAGCCTCCTTTTTTTTTTTTTTTTTTTTTCAGCCTCCCTTTAAAGGAAAGGAATTTACATGGTCAGAATAGGCAAGTTTTTTCCTTGTCATTCATCATTTACCATACTTGCGGGCCATGGAATTTTGTTCCCTGTTTAGGCCATTAGTCATGAGAGCAATTGGTCACAGATCTTCTTGACTGATGTGGGGTCCTCTTGGACTAGCCCCAGTGAGCCTGTAGTTCCTGAGACTGGTGAGGAAATTAATATGCTTGTACATCTGAGAGAATATGTGCTTTGGCCTCCTCTTTTACAGCTTCTGAAGGGGCTGTCTTCTGAAGGAGCTCTAACTGGGCAGACTATACTGGATTTATTTTATCTCAAGGGGCTCTAGCAGTTTTTCTCTGTAGATGATGTATTTAAAGTTTCTCTTCAGTTGTAGGAATTCAAGCATTCAGTATTCTCATTTAATGTTCTTTTGAAATTTTCTGTCCTTCATGGGCGGCAAATACAAGACAAAGTCATGATTTTTCTAATCTAATGAATGACAAGACCAGTCCTTCTGGTTTAACCTTAAGAAACATGTCTTCCAGACAATTTATGTGACTCTGAGAACATTTCTTGGGCCCATGGGCATGTGAGAGAATAGCTTTTCCTTTCTCAGGATGCTTATGAAGTTTGGCTTAAACAGCTGAGGGAGGGCAGATGATCTTATCTAGTATACTAATTAGTTTACTGGTTTCTATAATCTCTCTTCTAGTGATAGGAATCTTTAGCATTAGTTAGACTTAACCTCTTATGAATATGAGTGAGAGGAAAAAGCAATAGGAAACACATACCTTATTTACTGGTCGCTAGGCACATTCATTCTTGACATTCCCAAATATATTCTTGGACTTCTAAAATGCCTTTCAAGAATCTTCAAGTGTTTTATAAGTGTGATCTTATTAATCTACATATCCAGATTCAATTTGAATCAGAAGTGGGAAAATTGGAAAAATGGAGATAGCTATACGCCAAACACAGAAAAATAAAAATACATTATTGAAAAAGTACAATTCCTCATATTCAGAATGCGAAATTTAGAACCCTCTACTAGGTGAGCTTCTGGAGACCAGAAACTGTACTTTCAATTCTGTAACATTTTTAGTAACCCCTAGGATGCTGCTTTTCATATCAAGTTAAAAAGAATGGAATATATTGAGCTCCATTGCATTTGTAGTCTATATTATATTCAGGTTACTTAAATTATTATAAATCATGGGGAGTGGGGACTCTAAGGAAACTTGTTCCCCCCAAATATCTAGCAAAAATGCATTTAATGATTAATAAATTCTTGTTGTTAATAAGTTAGTTATGTTTGAGCCAATCCAAAAGAGAATAGTGTCTGCTTGAGGAACTTCCATTAGTTAATAATTATTAGATGTTATAACAAATGAAATGTGCTGAAGACTTAGAAAAAAATATATGTGACCAGTTTCATAGAAGAGTTTATTTTTCCTTTGGTTTCTGAAGTTATTGAAATTAAATCCAGTGGAAAGGGAGACTTTTTAGAGAAGTAGGATCCAAGATTTTTTTAAAAAATGAGAAGAAAAAAAAATGAGAAGAAAGGGTTAGGTAAATGAAATCTTTTGATTGTTAACCTGCATGTGCAAAATCTACAACAAATTTCTATTTCAATATTCCTTGGTCCTCTATGAGTAGAATTTGCTTCCATAAACGTAGAGGCAGCTCAACATATATAACTAACACTTTGTTTGTAACTCCCAGTGTAGTGAATGTGAAGAATTAATTTTTAACCAATGCGTGAGTTTGTGGCATTTTAATCTGCCCCCATTAGGCAGTTTTCTGAGCAAACAAATTGAGATTGTACATTTCAAGATGGAGTTATACTTCCTTGAATAGGACTGTGCTTCTTTTTTAAAAAAAAAATATTTAGGTTGATTTCCCCCCTTTAGGCTTGACTTTATTTTATTGAAAGCAACAGTGTGGCCTTTGAGGCTGACTCTAAGTTGAAAAGAAACCATGGAGGTCATCTAGTCTAGCAGTGTCTTGACCTGCTCACAGTCACACAGCTGCTTATTCACATTATGGGAGTACAATTGATGCCTCCTGTCTGGAGAGGAAAAGGATCCCTTTCACCCCTTAATTCATCCTCCATCCTGTGTATCAAGAATTGAGCTGAATGTTTCAATCCCGTATCATCCAACTTCATTCTACTTTCCCCATTTAATTGTATTAAGCTTCTTGGATGACATGGACCAGGGGAGACAGATTGGTTGAGAGGTGGAAACTGTTGAAGGCAAAAGAGATTTTCTGAGCTTTTCCAAATTGGATCTATTTTTATAGGTTGATTTTGAACAGTGCAAAAGGATTTTGGCTTTCAAATCAAAGTAATAAAATCTCAAGAAGCTTATAGAATCCTTTCTAACTGTTCTTTTTGTAGTGGTGGTAGTAGTAGTAGTAGTAGTAGTAGTAGTAGTAGTAATAATACCACAACCAAACAAAAATAAATGTGATGGGCATAGCATAACACATGGAGTTGTCAAATTACTATGTTGTACACCTGAAACTAATGTAACATTAGATGCCAACTATACTTCCATAAAAGAATCAAGCAACAATAATAGCAATCATACTAAAAAACAACAATAACAATACAACAATGTTGATCAGGTGTTTTGAATACATCATTTTCTTGAATATTCATGACAACCCTATGAGTTAGGCAGTATTATAATTCTCACTTTATAGATTAAAAAAACTGAGGTATAAAGAAGTTAACTTGCCCAAAGTCGAATTATTAAAGCTTCTTGAAAGAAAGAATGCATTTTCCATTCATAAGGGTTTAAACTAAATGTAATATTTATCCCTAATTTTTAACAGATGGTTGAAAGAAAAATATGAAATTTTGAGTTGTTTATCGTTTTGCATTAAACATTGTGAGAAAACTATATCAGTATTGCAAAATTCATTAGAGTAATGGAATAGAGATTGTTTTAACAGTTATTATTTCTGGAATCTTAGATTCATGGTGAGATTTTTTTAATGGGCTCTTGAAGCATAAGAAATTTAACATCCATTAATTTAGAAACCCCTAAATCCTAAAATTAACTGTTTGTTTAGTTGTTAAAACACTAGAACCTGAACTATAAGTAGACATGGAGAGTTACTATAGTGTTTCTCATGGGTACATTCCCACTCTCCCCCTTAAATGAGTTCCTCTCCCCGTGGCCAGTGCCCTGTACAACTCCATCTGACCAATTGCCAGAAATGTATATTATAAATTAAAGATCATAAGAGTGTTCTTACTGTTACAGCTGCAAGACATTCCATTCCTTGTCCAGTGAAACTCAAATCTAAATCACAAGAAACCTAAATTAACAGTGTTTTTATTCAAAGGAGAGAAATAATAAGAAAACAAGTTAATATTAGAATTAAAAGAAAGTGAAGTGCAGTACAAGATTTCTTAAGAATGTTGTGGGAATGATGAATTCAGTCTAATATCTGATTATTTTTGCTCTTATTTTTACAGAGTTGTACAGTGAATACTTATTTAAGGTATCATGACACAGATGGAAGTTAAACCATTAGAACTGTGATGTTCTCCTTATTATTTAGATGAGGACAGCAAGGCCCAGGGAGGTCATCTGTGTCAGGTCATTTTTAAGAGTGGTGCTGTTGTCTTTTTTTATTGTTTCATATCTCCTCAGTCATTCCATATTCATTTATTCATTTAGTTACTTACTCAGGGAGATAAATTAATGCATCTTGGAAAACTTTTACCGAGTGTTGAGACAAACAGTATTTTATGCTTTAACCTTTTGCTGTTAGTCATGAGGGAGAAGGATGTAATATTTTGGATACCAGAAAAGGATTAATACATATAGAAAAGGCAGAAGGATAATAGGAGACTACTATAGAGCCAATACAGTCATGTGGTACCAATTTTAGATAACAGTGAACATCTCCCAAAGAAGATTTCCCTGTGGTATCAGTAGTTAAGCTGTAAAAAAATATCCTCCATGCCCAAGTAAGTTTGTGAAGTGCTAATTACTATATACCCCTCTTAGGAATTCACAACTCATGTTAGTTTTTTTTTTCTTAAGATTTATTTATTTATTAGGGGGAGAGAGAGTGTGTGCAAGTGGGGGAAGGAGTGGAGGGAGAGGCAGAGAGAGAATCTCCAGCAGGCTCCCTGCTGAGCATGGAGCCCCAGGCATGGCTTGATCTCTGACCCTGAGACCATGACCTGAGCTGAAATCAAGAGTCTGATGCTCAACAGACTGAGCCACCCAGGTGCTCCACTAATGTTAGCTTTTTAAACACTCTGAGAATTCCTTTTTTTTTTTAAGTTTTTTTTTTTTTTTTTTGAGATTTTATTTATTTATTTATGAGAGACACAGAGAGGCAGAGACAGAAGCAGGCTCCATGCAGGGAGCCCGATGTGGGACTCGATCCTGGGACTCCAGGATCACGCCCCGGGCCAAAGGCAGGTGCTCAACTGCTCAAGCCACCCAGGCGTCCCCCTATAGTAGAGAAACAAAGTGAACTTTGTGTAAACCAGAGTTTCCAAATTTGATTTGAGGAATGGAATCTCTGAAAGTATCCTCAGACAGTGGTATGTGAACTTAGATTGAAAGATGCTGATTTAGGACTCCTGAGGATAAAGCAGCTGAGGGGTCGGTTCACATAGCTGAGGAAAGCTTTGTGTAGGAGGGGCCCTTGAATCAGCCTTTTAAAGCGAGTGAGTTGTGGATATAGAGATAGAAATAGGAATATACTAAAGTGTGAGGCCAAGAATGAGCACCAGACCTGGCACTCATTTGAGGCTCAGTAAATGTTTTTTAGATGAATGTATGAGTGATAACGTGCTTTCTAGGGAAGGCAGTTAGGATACTGGCTTGATTGGAATGAAAAACTTGGGAGAGATGGAAACATAGTTGAAGAAGCTATTAGGAGGAACACCTTTACTATACCCTTCAGTGTTCTTCCAGCTGGTCTATAATTAAATTGACATGAGACAGATTAAAAAGAGAAAATCTAATGTAATTACATACAGGGAATACACATGTGCATGAGATTCCAAAGATAGGGCAAGAAGGGAATTTCAAAGGGAAGGAAAGCAATTTGAAGAAAGAGAAAAAATTTTTGGCAAACCCATATTTGCTGGGCTATACAGAAGTAATAGGACATAGAGAGGAATTTCAGCAAACAGATTTTTGCTAAACTCTTTCTTATCTGCCATACGTAGTTCACATAATATGTAATTATCTGTGGTAGTAACTCTCTTCCTGGAAGAATAAGCTGAGAGTAGTGTGGAGCCAGGTTGGGATGGAAAAGACCAAAAATACAATGAGAAGCAAAGAGCCCCAGAAAGCAACGCTAATCTCCCTGGGTAGAAAGTAAGTCACATTCCGGTTTTTACACATGCCTAAGTAAAAGCCAAAACAGACCTTTTAAAATACAAGTAATAGGGATGCCTGCGTGGCTCAGTGGTTGAGCGCCTGCCTTTGGCTCAGGTCGTGATTCCGGGGTCCTGAGGTCCTGGGATTGAGTCCCGCATCAGGCTCCCCATAGGGAGCCTGCTTCTCCCTTTGCCTATGTCTCTGCCTCTCTCTCTGTGTCTCTCATGAATAAATAATTATAAAATCTTAAAAAAATAAAATATAAGTAATAAGCTATAGTATTCATCACAACCATCTTGAAAAACAAAGGGATATTATAAGTAGAAAAAATGTACTTGGAGACAGGAAACTGGAGTTATGTTTTACTCAGAAACCTATGGTCTATTGCGAAGATAGATTTGTCCTTTATTATGCTCTGCAGGTTGTGAAATTTAGGATAAATTATTCTGTCGGGCAAATGTCACCAGCTAGAGTTCCTGCAGGGGGTTAGATGCTGGCTTTCCACGTGTTTTTGGTGTTCTCCCCTTGGAAATATGTTTGTATAAATGAGCTTGTGATTTCTCTTTATACATTGTATTGCTGCTAAAAACTCTTGGGGCTTGTAACATAATTCGTCTTCTTAAAAAAAGACAAATAGTGTTGAGTCAGATGCTTCGGTGCTTGTCTGAATTTTATAGTTGAGTTATTGGTTATTTTCTGTTTAGTTCTCTTTCATTCACTTTTAAGGTAGGCAGGGGGGGTCAGTTCTCTCTGGGGTGAAATATTTTCAAGTTATAAACAGTTATCCAAGTCAACCAAAATAAAAACACTTCCTACAGAAAAATTCCAGTCTTAAATAGCCTTCCTTTTTAAAACAATTATGTAAAGGTAAGACACCTTCTAGCCACTATTGCTCTGTGGCTTGAATCCTCAGATTGTATTCAGGGTTTTTCTTGAAATGTCTGCCTCTTTATTCTGTGGTTCATTGTCCATTGACCTTTATTTTTATTTTTTTAAAGTTTTTTTTTTGGGATCCCTGGGTGGCGCACTGGTTTAGCGCCTGCCTTTGGCCCAGGGCACGATTCTGGAGACCCGGGATCGAATCCCACGTCAGGCTCCCGTTGCATGGAGCCTGCTTCTCCCTCTGCCTGTGTCTCTGCCTCTCTCTCTCTCTCTCTCTGTGACTATCATAAATAAATAAAAATTAAAAAAAAAAAAAGGTTTTTTTTAAGATTTTATTTATTTATTCATGAGAATACACAGAGAGAGGAGAGAGAGAAGCAGAGACACAGGCAGAGGGAGAAGCAGGCTCCATGCAGGAAGCCTGATGTGGGACTCGATCCCGGGTTTCCAGGATCACACCCTGGGCTGCAGGCAGCGCTAAACCGCTGAGCCACCGGGGCTACCCGACCATTGACCTTTATAATTCAATTTCTAATGTATCTTTCCTAGGAAGTCTCCTCGAACCACCCAAACCACCTACTACATCGTATATTCCATGCTTTTCCATCTACTTTTACTTTTGCGTGCAGATATGTGTATTGTATTTACATGATTAGTATTTCCTATTTGTGAGCTTACTTCTCCTGGGTTCTTAATCATTGCACATGTCTTTTCCTAAGAGGGTAAAGTCTTGGAAGTCATTGGCCTGTATCAGTGCTTTGCAACCAGTGAAGATGAGAATCATCTGGAAAGTCTTAAAAATTTTTGATGTATATATAGACCTCACCCTCTAAGACTATTATTTAATTTGTAGAGTCACTGATCTACATCAAACCTAAATTATGAAAACACTCTACTGTAGTGAGGATTACGAACCCGTCAACTCTGTGAACATATAGCAAATGTTTTATATTAAGGCAATAAAAATTGTCTAGGAAATTTCAGGCTGCTTGGTACAATGCCAAGTTTCTCTCCTTTTGTTTTGGATAAAAAGTTTATATAGATTCTCGTGTGCATTTAATGGGAGTGACTTTTTACTTTTAATTGACTCAAGGGTAAAATACAGTAATGATAAATTCACTTTTGGATTTCAGACTTTATATGTCATTCATTATTATTATTATTTTTTAATCAATATACTCGTTCAGTCTTTGTATGTCTTATGTAGTAGATATTGGTAGGACATTTAAACGTGTATTTTAAAATTGAAATTTAAAACATTAAAAAGAAAAAGTCTTTTTAAAACATTATTTAAAAAATAAAAAAATATATATATCTCACTTCATTCCTGGTGTGTTTGTGTATTTTCAGCCTTTAAGTGATAATTGTTTTTGAGCAACTGTTCTGAAATTTTAGTTATAAATTATTGTCCCATGGCTAAGACTGTTGGAAAACACCACCAAAACCCAGACCAGTGGAGTAATGGGTTCTGTGGAAAGGTGTGGAAAGGGTAAAGGTGTAGTGTGCCCAGGGCAGGAAGGGGTGGGATAGACATCTGAAACCCCTTACCGGGAGACAAAACCACATATCCAATGTAGAATAAATCCCAAATTATGCATCCACAGGGCAGTTCTCATACCTTGTAACAGCAGCTTTGTTCTGAAAAGCTTCTTTTGCATGTATCTGCCTGATAATTATGCATCTCGCTGGTGCCTGGATGAGAAGTGGAATTATACCATTTTACACAAGCAATTTAAAAACTTGAATTAAATAATTTTATTTTTCTCAACTTTTGAGGGCGGCAGACCTTTAAAAGGAGTTTCCTGACCAAAGAGAAGCTAACATGAGATAGTCATACCTTTAGTTACATATTCAAAACATCCTCTCCACTGAGTTCATTTTCCAGGGCTTGCTTGTAAATCACAGTGCCTTTCCGAGTGGTTTGAACACTCTTGGTTCTGGATCTAGATGCTGCTTTTCAGCTCCAGTAGAAATACTCTTCTCAGTTTCTGAATTTGAAACTACTTTGCGAAATACCTCTGGAGTTCTTGGAGGCCATAAAGCAAGTCATAAGCAATGAAAACAAACGTCTCTCTTCCTGTGTCTCAGATGCACACCCGAAAAGAATCATTTTGGCAGATATGACTGATAAATGAGTACTTGTTAGAAAGAGGATGTGTGATATGCTGGTTCAGCAGGACATTTTGACTGGTGGCAATAACAGAGGGCCTGGGGTGACCTGTCCTCAGGGAAACAAAAGGGCTAAGCATTTCCAGTCATTAATCACCTCTGGAACAGTTGCTTTAAACCCTCAAGCCTAACTGATAGGGACACTGCACGGTAGGCCCGGTGGCTGGAGGTTAATGTACTTTTCTGTAGTGAGGGGAAGTGTTTCGGACATTCCCAACGAGTTCAGTAGTGATAAGCATGAAATCTAGGAGGAGGTGCCTTTGGAGGGGTCAAGTGTAAAGGGAGATTTCAGAAATTGAGTTTTTCAAGTACTAACAGCCTGCTGAGAAGTCTACAGATGTAATCGGATGGCTTGCAGATTATTCTAGGTGATAGAGAGTTTCAGCTGAGGAAGATCACTGTCACCAAGGTTGGTTACTCATAAACTTCATGCCATTAGATCCTTTGTAGGCTTGTAAACCATGTAGTTACATTCTACTCCTTCAGGCTTTATTTTAATTTATGGCACACTTCTTATCTCTGCAGAATTTTCCAATCATACCAAGTAAAACTGGAAGGTTGAAAAATCTACCATTGGTTTTTGGAGCTTAGATCCAAGTTAAATAACTTGCATATGTAAGAGTATTCATGTGGAAGAGTAAATTGCAAAAGCACTTTTGTGAATTATGTAGTCAATTGCAGGCAAATCCAGAAATAAGGGCTGGGCTTGGTGTTCCCACTTTTGTAGGTAACATCTACAATGTCTTATAAAAGGTGAGAAGCAGTATTGTCCAGATTTTTCAAGATACATCCAGAAGTCCGAGAATAAATTCAGGCAAATTTGAGACTGATAAGCATCACTTAGTCTCTCACGGGTAGTGGGCAGGCTGGTTTCTGATCAGAAAATAGGCTATGTCATTTATTTGTTTATCTGTTTCCTTATCCTTTTTTTTTCTTTTTTCTTTTTGCATCAGCTTTTTTCAAACCATTCCTTTTGGGTACCTCAGTATTTGATAATGCCCAAATTAATCCAGTTGGACATCTCCACTTTGGAATATCATCTACAATAAGCCCAGTTAGGGTTTGTGTGGCCAAATATTTTCCAGAATTACCTTCAACACTTAAAGACTCAAAGTTTTAAGGCCTCTAGTTATGGAATGAGTAGGTCACTGGAATAAAAAGCAGAGAATAAGGAATATTATAGTCTGTGATACTATAATAGGACAGATGATAGCTATATTTGTGATGAACATAGCGTAACGTATAAACTTGCTGAAATTCTAAGTTGTACACCTGAAACTAATGTAACATATTTCAACCATACTCAAAACAAATAAATGAATCGTTTTGATATTTTCTAATGACTTCAGTTTTGAAATCCATAAGAAGAAAGCAAAATTCTTATGATTTCATTGTTGTCAACTTGCTTTTTAAATATTTTTTTACACATACAACCACTGCTCTAATAAAATAGCCGTCACTTCATATATTGGTCTTCCCCCCCCCCCCCCCCCCATCTTCTCTTTCCCATGTTATAATTGAACTTTTTCTGCCAGGGCCTAAAATGATACCTTATTTTGCCACATTTCTGACCCCAGGTGTGAAGGATTAATTATACTGCCAGCATTTTCTCCAAAGGCAAGAAGTGTAAATATTAATGTATAGATTTAACTTTATGACTGCCACCTAAAAATGAACTACTTTAAGGACTAAATCAATTATGTAAAGAAATCGTCTCCACTAGAGGAATTTTATTTTCTCTCCCAGACATCTGCAAAAAAAAAATTATAGTACAGAGTTATTTTAGAGATAGACTCAGTGAAGGTTGACAAGTGCAATGAAAATATACAACCAATTTATGCATTTTATCAAAGGAATAAACCTGTATGTTATTTATTTTAGATTCACTTAGAGGATCTTAGTGGGTGTCATTTCATGATTGTTACCACGGGTTAGAAAAATCTAAATCATTTTGAACATTTATTTCATATCTCCCTTAAAAAAGGGAGTTTTAGATTTTTTAAAAGTTTTCTTACTTTTAATGAGATATTTTCCCCAAGAAATGAAAAATGGCTTTATAACTTTGAACTTGCAAGCTGAGTCACAGCAAGCCTGCATGTAAAATAGCTGAAAACATGTGTGTGCATTCCTACCCCAAGCAGCATTCTTGATTCCCTAGATAACTGTCACTAAGGAATTCACTGAAATACAAAGACCCTCAGGTAGAAGGAGGCTGTTGAAAGCCACCCCGTCTGCGAGTCCATGAGCAAGCTGGAGGAAGCCACTCATGTGGACGAGCCCTGCTGGAGAGGTCATTAAGAAATGCCTGTTACTCTGGGCTAGGGATAGGTTTCTTGGACCACAGGCAGATTAAAAATCATAAAATAAATAAAAAATGGAGTTTGGGGGAGGGGAGCTTGCTTTAAGCTGTCTCATTAAAATTAGTGAGAATGCTTATTGCTGTATTCATTTTTTTGTTTTTTGTTTTTTTAATTTGTTATTTATTTATGATAGTCACAGAGAGAGAGAGAGAGAGAGGCAGAGACATAGGCAGAGGGAGAAGCAGGCTCCATGAACTGGGAGCCCGACGTGGGATTTGATCCCGGGTCTCTAGGATCGCGCCCTGGGCCAAAGGCAGGTGCCAAACTGCTGCGCCACCCAGGGATCCCTGCTGTATTCATTTTAATGAGCAGGGGGGATCAGCAGCTAAGTTATTTGGTCCTATGGCATTCAGCTTCTGCACCATGAGTACTTGCAATATTAGATAATGATGATATTATATTAATGGAGTCATAGTACCTATGACTCTTTTCAGTTTCACTAACTCTGACAAGTATAACATGAAAATTGGAGGCTGTATAGCAAAATATCAAATGGGAAGTCAAAAAAGGAAGGCTGATTTCAAAGGCCCCAACCCACAACTTCTTCTTGTGACTGCAGTTTGCATTTTTATAGCACCCTGTAATCAAAGGACTGCTCAATAATTTGGTGACTATTATTAAGGCTTACAGACTGCTGTAAATTTACACTAGCAGCTGGGCAATCTATTTAGAGTTCTGGATTTTTCCTATTTTACATTTGCTGGCTGCAGTATGCCCTAGAACAAGGGTGGTGGGGCTCCTGTTTTAATCCTTTGTCATAATGTAGGAGGGAGAGCTGATCTCGGTCCTCAATCATGTAAATGGTAGTGGCAAACAGACTGGAAGCCATGACTCATAGTTCTTCCATTGGAAAGTCAAATAGAACAACACAATGGTTTTCTATCATCTCTATACATCATATTTTATGGTATTAGTCATAGTGCTTATTTGATTTCAAATACCATAGACCCTGGTTATTATAGTCAATAAAGAGTTTTGAGGACTTTTTTTGTCTGCTATACAGCTGGTAACTATATATGACATGATTGAGAGGCAGGTGACAGGCATCTGGGGAGTTGTGTGTTTACCTACTGGTGCAATTGACAGTCATCAGCAACCTGTGTTGATTTTAAAATGAGGGCTTGAACTTTGCTTTTGTGTTCTGGTGGTGGGCAATATGTTGATACTACAACTTAGACGGTTGAGATGTGTACTGTGGAGAGAGGCTCCTGATTTCCTCTGTCTGGAGAATAATATGAATTATTATTTTTTAAAAGATTTTATTTATTCATGAGAGACAGAGAGAGAGAGAGAGAGAGAGAGAGAAAGAGAGAGAGAGAGGCAGAGACACAGGCAGAGAGAGAAGCAGGCTCCCTGTGGGGAGCCCAGTGTGGGACTCCATCTCAGGACCACAGGATCATGACCTGAGCCAAAGGCAGACACTCAACCACTGAGCCACCCAGGCACCCCTGGAAAATAATGGTAATTAAAAAGCATTTACAAAATTTTCAGTTTGAATTAGAAAAATTTTGTGTATGTAACTTGTGTTCTCTTCTTTGCTGATAACACTTTCTATGGCTATTGAAAACATCTTTGTCTCCAGGGATTTCCCGGTGTCTCATAGATCTTTATTTGTAGTAATGAATCATTTGTATCCATAAGCCTTTTTGGGGTTAAGAAACTCAAAGCGCTGTGCAATTTAGTGTTCTTTGCAGTACCCCAGTGGATGACATCCAAATGGTTCTCTATAATGCCAGGTAGAAAGAGGAATTTTGGAGGATAATGTTTTATACATAGGCTCTCCTAACTTTATTTCCTCTCATGTAGCTTTCATTTCGTACCATTTTTTAAAGACTCCTATGAGCATCTGTTGTGGGAATTGGCCACTTGTTCTTCTTCCAAGCGTTTGGTTCCTGCCACTACTGGCTGAATTTAAGGGGGCCTGGTATCACCATTTAGACAGTTAATGAGTTTACCTATTACATTTTGCCTAATTGTAGGATAAAAAGTATGCCGGAGAGGGGGAAATGGCCTAACTCATGAGTGGGAAACGAGAGACTGGAAATCTAAATATTTGCCGTTGAACTATTTCCACCTATCCTGTGTGCATTCTGGTATTGCAATGAGACTCCATCAAAGCATGAGTTCTGTAGAGAATGACTGGGTAATGGTTGCTATTAGAGTGGAAATTGAGGCAGGTTCAGACCAAGAAGTGGTTTGAAAAGCCTTGAATTCTTAATGAATGACTAAAACTGTGGCCAGTGTGAGCTAACATGTCTGTGCAAGACTTCAGGATGCTGCACTACAGAGCAAAGGTTCCGGTTTTCATTGCTGCCAGGGCATGGGGGCAAGACACTCAGACCCCCTGGGAAATTCCTCATCTGTGAATTAATGGGTTGAATTAGATGGTTCATGTGTTTCCTTCTGGCTCTGAGGTTCTCTGATTTTAGGTCATTATCACAGTCCTGAAAAATAATTGCATAGCCAGATGAGACTTCATTTAATGTTATTGGGCATCACAGGCCAGAGGAGGGGACCATTGATTATGTCCAGAACTGTATTATCTCCTTGGAATCTCCTGTAGCTATTCCATTTAAGGAGGAGCGTCTATGAGTTTAAGTTTTCTAGGCACCACAATCAATGGATAAACTGCCAGAAGGATTTTCCAAAGGCAAATGATACTTTTCTTTCTGTCCATTTTTTGCTTTTTGTCTCTTTTATTTTCTCATGTTTCTCACCTCTGCCTATTTCTTAATTGACATTACCTGGGGACTAAGTATATTGTAGTATACATAATGCAGGTAGATGAAGTCAATGCTTAAATATTAATATTATTATTTTTTATGTTCAGTATCCATTTATTCAATCAACATATATTTTTGGAGCTCTTCTCTGTGTTGGACACCCTACTGGGTGCTAGAATTACAATAATGAAAATGCACACTTGGCTGTGGCCCACGTGGTATTTTATAGTCCAGTGAGAGAAAAAAACAGTTCATTGTTTTAATTTTGAGAAGAATTAGGAGCTACTGCTTTATAACTAAATGAAGTTGGTCTTTACTTCCTTGCAGACTTTCTTATTTTTCCCCCTTTATAAATAACTGAGAAATTATATTAAAAAATAGTCCCTGTGTATCCCTTAGGACACTCTTGGTATCCAGAGTATGCTGTTGAATATACAACGTTTGCAATGTGTCCTTATTTGCATTTGTGATTTCGAACAGGAGAGGTGCTCTCACCCTGCTGTATACTCTAAGTGTCAGAAGGATTAGTAGGAGGAAAACACATTAGAAAATCATAGGCCCATGAGAAACCCTGGCATATTCAAGGTGTTGCAGAGTTCTGGTATAGAATATATGTGCCCAGGGCCCGACTCCAGCCTTCTGGAAAGCGTAATTGTAGAGTTTTGTGTACTAACTTTGAATTCATTTTTGTCCATTGCCTTTAATGGAAACTTTGTTTAGTTACAGACGAAGCTGTAGTCTTCCTGATTTCTTTTCACTTGCTAGTGGATCTAGGACAGCTGTGTCAAAAACATGAAAAAATTGTTGTCAGAGGAATAAGGAAAACACTTTCTCTGCTTTATCACCTGCAGTGCTGAGAGTCATTCCTCTTCAAGCCCTCTGGGCCCCCACAGGTCTGAAGCTTTGGCAATAACCACGACAGCTTCAGCTGCAGAAGAAAGCAAAGTGGTGCCCTTTGGTCTTGGGTATCAGTTGGGAACCAAGAAAATTTGGTAGATTTTTAACTTCCTATTCTGAACGCATTTGCTTTTTTTTTTTCTTTTTCTTTCCCTTCTTTTTTTTCTCTTCAGTATTGCCTCACAGTATCCTTCTGACTTTAGAGACTTCATTTAAAATCTAAAGGTACATCTTTACATTTTGCTCAACACGTAGCTTTGGGTCTTACCCTGATATTAGCTCCCCCTGCAGTTTTTTTGACATATGATTGACACACAATAATGTGTATGTTTAAGGTGTGCAGTGTGATCATTTGATATATGTGTATATTGTACAATGATTATGACAATAAAGTTAGCATCACTACCACCTCACATGATTACTATTATTATTTTTTTACATTAAAAAAAAGATTTTGGGATGCCTGGGTGGCTCAGTGGTTTAGAGCCTGCCTTCGGCCCAGGTCATGATCCTGGAGTCCCGGGCTCCTGCATGGAACCTGTTTCTCCCTTTGCCTGTGTCTCTGCCTCTCTCTCTCTCTCTCTCTCTCTCTCTCTCTCTCTGTGTGTCTCTTATGAATAAGTAAATAAAAAATCTTTAAAAAAAGATTTTATTTATTTATTTGAGAGAGACTGAGAGAGAGAACAATAGGTGGGGGTGGAGGGAGAGGGAGAAACAGTCTTCCTGCTGAATGGGAAGCCCGAAGTGGGGCTCAATCCCATGACCCTGAGATCATGACCTGAGCTGAAGGCAGATGCTTAACAGATTGAGCCACCCAGGCGTCCCTCACCTTGCATAGTTAGATCTTCTTTTAGCAACTTCCAAGTATGTATTAATAGTGTTGCTAACTATAGTCACAACGCTGCACATTGGATCCCAAGAACTTATTTTTCTTTTTGTTTAAGATTTTATTTATTTATTCATGAGAGACACAGAAAGCGGGGCTGAGATAGAGGCAGAGGGAGAAGCAGGCTCCCTCTAGGGAGCCTGATGTGGGACTCAATCCCAGGACCCCGGGGATCATGACCTGAGCCAAAGGCAGATGTTCAACCACTGAGCCACCCAGGTGCCCCAGAACTTATTTGTCTTATAATTGAAAGTTTGTACCCTTTGACCAGATTCACCTCACCCCTTCCGAACCTTCTGACCCATGGCAACCACCACTGTACTCTTCATGTAAATGTTGGTTTGTAACCTTGGGAGCTCCCTGGGTGTGATCTGCAACCGGGCCCCATACCCAGAGGGCAGGGAGAGAGCAAAGAAAGAGGCAGGTCACTCTAGTTTGGCGAGTGCCAGTTTTAACAAGCAAGGGAACTTACGTACAAAGCTTGTTTTGGGCAGCCACAAGTCATCTGTGCCCATCTCTCAGAATTTTAAGATTTGTACAGAGGCCTTAACTATGCTCAGTCACATATACTGTCCAGATGGTCTCAATAACACCTTACTTTCTCCAGGCTATGTTCTTGAACAGCCTCCACTGTGGGAACGGTGAACAGAGTATACATTCCAAGAAGAGGGGAGGTAGGAAGGGGGTGAGGGCCACATATTGCCTGGGTCCAGCCCGAGGGTCAACTGGTGGCCATGTCCTTGTGATTACCTCCTCCAACAATGGGTTTGGCTTTTCTAGATTCCATATCTAAGTGAGATCACACCCTATTTGTGTTCCTCTGTCTGACTGATTTCACTTTAACGTAATGCCATCACGGTGCATCCATACTATTGCAAATGGTAGGATTTCCTTTTATTTTTTATTGGCTTAATAGTAGCCCATTGTATACCATATTTTCTTTATCTATTCATCTATCTATGGATACTTAGGTTGTTTCCCTATCTTGGCTGTTGTGAATAACTGACATTAACTTTTATATTTAGAAATAAGAAAAAAATAACAGAATTATGTTGCTTAAGGTCTCTATTGAAATGAAGTAAATTTGCTGGTCAAAACCACACACACACACACACATACACACACTCTTACAGAGGAAATAGTAAAAAGTATAGTCTTTTCACTCCCCTCTTTGTCTCCTTGCTGCCTCCTTTTTTCTCTTTCACTTCTCTTGTGGTCCATCTAACTACATTTTTATAAAATGTTTTGTCTGCTATATGACATGTGTAATCTAAACACACATAGTTGAATGGGTGAAATAACTTGAATGTTAACGAGCAGATAAATTAAAGTGCTTATTTAGTGCTCAGGCGATTATAACAAGAGGGAGGAATACATTCCTGCTCAAGATGAGAGATCACTGTGTATTTCTGTAGCCTCTGTATCTTTTGTTTTCTTAATATGGAGAAGAAATCCGCTGTTCCTCATCAGTGGCGAAATATGTAAGTACTCATTAATTTGTTTGCCCTGTTGCATATTTCCTCTTCTCCTTCTACCATTAGGTTTCTGCTTCTCCATTTTTGCTTTGTTGTATTCCATTGTTTCTCCTCTTAGTTGCACTTCTTGGAGGGCAAATTGCTTGAATGTGCTCTGCTATAATGTGCTGTAGACACATTTAAAGGGAAGTATGGAATCAAGTTATTATAAGAATTTTTCTCTTCTTTGATGTTCAAATCCATTCTAATTGATAGCAAATGTTCTCCTGTAGCTCCCTGTGGAATTTTTAAAACATTCTTGAGAAAATACTAGCAGATATTTTAAATACTTTTTATGAATCAGCCTTATTGAGAGCTGTAAAAAGGATGAAGGATCAAGGGTATTATTTCCAGATTCTCTAATTTGCATACTTAAACTCAAGGGAACTTTGACTTTTTTGCCAACTTTCTTTTTCTTCGTTATCAGGCATTCCTCTCCTTCATAGATGCCAAACACCCACAAACAAATGAAACTTTTGCAACACTACTTTCCCCTCAGCATGGGAAATTTCCAACTTTGGATCACTTAAAAATTTACCTTTCTTTTATTGTAATGACGTTTCCTAATGATACACAGAATATACCTATCAGGGATACTTCTATGTGGGTTATTTTTTTATTGGTTTGTTTTAATCTATTTCGCGTATGATTCCTTTTCCTTTGTTTGGGAAATTTCTGACTTTGTGAATCTTAGTGGGATTCAGATCTTGTCTCATCATGGGATCTGGGAAGTCCCAGTCTTCAGTTTCCCAGCAGCCTTTGCCACAGGATGCCTGTTAGAGCTAGCCTAGCAGGCATACCCACTTTGAACCAAGGAATGAAGCACAGAGAGTAGAGAATCCACTCAGTGTGAGCAGTGGTGATAGAAATGTCAGTGTCCTGACGCAGCAGTTCCAGCAATGGCATCCTGTCTCTGGTGCTGTGATGTTGGTCAGGTACCTCAGCTCAGTAGCTGAGTGATCCAGGGGAAGTTGCAGCCTTGAACCATGCATGCAGCATGAATTTGGTTATGGTTGGTAGCCTCCTCTTGTTCCTGATTGTTTTCCAAAGTTCTTCTCTAGCTTTCTTAGTGATTATATGAGAAAAGTCAAGATTATTTCAGTTAATTTCATTTCTGCTTAAAGTGGCCAGTCTCGGTTTTGTGATTTCTATTTATTTGCAACTAAGAACACTGACTGGTGTGAAACTTGGCACCAGAAATGGTTGTAGGAAATGGAAACATAGAGAAATGGGGGGTGGGGGTCTGGGATTGGTTGTCTGGCTTAGTTGGAGCTGAAGGTAGTGAGAAATACAGTCACGCAAAGGATGAGACTCTTGTATACCATTAACATCCAATGGCAAATCAGCGAATAACTCATCTGTGAACTTCTAGAATGAATGCTTATTGAAGGAAAGAGGATTTTGGGAACTAAATGGGAGCTTCCATAATTAATGTGAAGGGATGAGCATCTGAAGGACTGGGATGATGTGGTAGCTGCATGTGACAGTGTTGGACAGCTTCAAGAAAGAGAATGTGAGCTCAGATCCCTATTTTTTTTTTCTCTAAGCATGGATTAAAAACTTGGGACTTTGCTGTGACTGCACTAAAAAAAAAATAAAAAAATAAAAAAAAGCTCTATTGTCATTCAGAGTTGAAAAGATCAAAAGCCAAATGTAGGTTGCCAAATTAGTGTCAGTCCCTTAAATATAAGGGACCTTCACAGCTAGGTCCCTTATATTTAAGTTTGGGTATTTGGAGACAAAGGGTAGGACCCCAAGATCTAGAACAGGGGTATGATAGGGTTTGATAAATTTAGGGTGCCCTCGGTCCCCAGGATTATCAAGCCACCCTTGCTAATCTCTTTGCCTTTTCTGATGAGGTTACTCTTGTCTTGGCTGAATTTTGTGTTACCTGAAGAAGTTACATGACAAAGTTAGTTTTCTTTAGGCCCCATATGCCGCCTTCCCAGATCTAATACTAAACTAGCATGCCAGCATACCTCAAAATGCCAATGACAAAGTCAGAGCTAGGAAGTGCTAAAAAATTGCAAGATTTTGCCAACTAATATTGAAAAAAATCCAGAAACACATGAGAATGGACTTTGAAGATCCTATATCCAAAAAGAAAAATAAAATTTTTAGATGGGTTGAATTTATTCTTATGGGAGCACTTAATCAGAGGTTATGGATTCACTGTACAGGTGTGACTAAGTGACACTGATTCTACTTGTTTCCTTGATTGGTGAACCAAAACTTGGACTTAAGCCCCATGGAGATGCTAGAAATTCCTTTATAGACTGTAGGAGCAAGGAATTCAAACACTCAGGAAGATAAGATTGTTGGAGGGGATGTACTTTGGGTATTGAACCCCATGTTTTAACTACATCCCTTGAGAGACTCTTGATGAAAATTTCCTCAACAAAAGCTTGAGAGATACAGTGATGAAGGGCCCAATAACATCTTTGGGAAAAGATAAGGGGCCATTTCTGTAGGCCAGTGGTGTTGATAGAAGATGTTCAAGTTGAAGCAGGGCTCTCTGATTTTGCTAGGGATATTAGGATCCTGGGATGATGGAATTTATGTTGCAGCATCTTACCATCAGAAGGTAAGGTAGTCAGCATGGCTACCATAATAGGCAGAAGGATGGCCATTTTAATTTGGACGACCAGCAGGTGTCTTGGGAAGTAGCAATTGATAATGGGATCCCTGTGATTGAAATAGATAGGCACTTAGCTATGCTACTTGATTTTTACCTCTGGCAAACAGGCTTGATTTTATCTATTACAATAGGAAATCATAACCCCTCATTTAATTCCCAGACAAGGATTAGTTCATACGCCCAGTATCTTTTAAATGGGAGCAAGGTCAAGAACTTGCTAGATAAAGCCTTGCAAAAGAGCCCTGAGCATTTTTATTAGAGTATCTGAGGAAAAGGGAATATTAAGACCTCACAGAAATTAGTAGACACTTGTTCTGTTCAGGATACAGTCTCTTTACTGGAGCAACTCAAAACATGCCTTGATACTTGCTATGCATTTTTTAAATCCAACAAATGCTTTACCCCCCTTAGGCAAATCAGAGAATACAGTTTGCTTTTATCTGATAGGAGCAGCAGAATAACTTCATCGCTATGTCACCATTTTTTCTATAGGTTTGTTGACCATCACTCAGGACACTATGCTAGTCCCATGTATTGTGACATGCTGATAGGATCCAGAGAGTAGGATATAGCAGGTACCTCCGATGTCCTGGTTTAAGATACCTGTGTGCTAGCAGGAAGGAGACAGTCTAGATGGTCTGGCATCCATGCAACAGCGAAGTTCCATTCTCTGTCCCTCCCTCTGACACAGTAATGCTCACCATGTTGCAGATAATTTATTTTGTCGTGAGAAGTAGTCCTGAAGGGTCACATGCTAATGTGATGAAAATGAATAAAGGGAAAAGTAGCTTAAGAAATTCATGGTTCCTGGGCAAAAAATGGAATTGCTGGATAAATTAAAGTAGAAGGTTGCATTTTGGACACGGGGCTAGTTGATGAAATCTGTAATATGCTCTATGTAGGTGTCGCCAAGTGAAATTCCTTTGGAGATCAGGAAGGGTACATAAAATGTATGAAATGGATGAGAGTAAGACAAAAAAGAGAAGGCTTGTCCTGGGTGATTAAAGAATGTACATATTCTTCTCTAAGGCATTTATTTTTTTTAATTTTTTTAAATTTATTTATGATAGTCACAGAGAGAGAGAGAGAGGCAAAGGCACAGGCAGAGGGAGAAGCAGGCTCATGCACCGGGAGCCCGACGTGGGATTCGATCCTGGGTCTCCAGGATCGCACCCTGGGCCAAAGGCAGGCGCCAAACTGCTGTGCCACCCAGGGATCCCTTCTCTAAGGCATTTAAAGGGAATTTTAAAACACTAGACTGTCCAAAAGAAGAATATTGGTTGGTGATGCTATTATGACAAAAGCAAGACAGAGTGATCCCATATGGTGTAAACTTTACTCACCAAATGGGAGATAAAACTGTACCATAGGATAAAAAAGGATGTTAAGCCACGGCGTGAACGCATACACGTGCAGCACATACCTCCCTGAGAAAAGGTATTTATTTCATTCATGAACAAGTATTTTGTTAAGTTCCTGCTATGTCAAAATGCTTTTTTAGGCTCCAGGGATGGAGTAGTGAAATGATTAGTCAAAATCTCTGCCCCATGGAGCTTACATTCTAATGGGAGGAGGTAGGCAACAAATGAATTAGTGAATTAGGGAGTATGTGAAAGGTGCAAGTGCAATCTCTGTAGGGAGAGAAATCAAGCAGGGAAGGGACATGTGGAGTGCAGGTCTGAGTGGACGCTGTGGTCAGGGAAGGGCTCAGTGAGCTGACGTTTGAACCAATGCTTGAAAGAGAGAATGAGTCCTCAAGACATCTGAGTTGGAGTGTTTCGGGAAGATGGACAGCTAGGGCAAAGGCCTTAAGACAGGTGCATGCCCATTGTCTTCAAGGGACAGCAAGACAGCAGGCAAGGTGGGAGGGAGCAAATGATGAGGGAGGTAGGTGATAAGGACCAGAAGGTGGTAGGGGAGCCCAACTCCTAAAGGAGCTTGACTTTTACTCCAAGGGAGGTGGGGACCACTGGAGGATTCTAAGCAGGAAAGCCGCCAATGATTGGACTTCCATTTTTGATAAAATCACCCTGGGTGGAGGAAACTCAGTAGGGCAGCAAAGGGAGGCAGAAAGAACAGTTTAGAGGCCCCGCAGCAATCTGGTGAACAATGAGAATGTATTAGGGTGGAAGCAAGGAGGAAGGGGGAATGAATTAGATTCTGGATATATGTTGAGGTAGAACAAAAAAGGTTTTCAGATACAGTGTCTATATGGTGGGAGAGAGAAGGAAAGGAAGCAGGGATGACTCCAAGCTTTCTCACCCCAAGCAACTGGAAAGTTGGAGTTGCTATTAACTGAAATGAAGATCGTGGGAGGAGCAGGGTTAAGGGTAAGATCATGGGTTTGATTTTGGATGTGTTAAATTTCCGGTGCATGTTGCATACCTGAGTAGACATGTTAAATAGGAAGTGGGATATGAGTTTAAAGTTCGAGGAGGTGTCCAAGCCGGAGCCATATGTTTGGGAGTCAACACTCTGTAGGGACGTGAGATCACCAAGAAGCAGAAGAGAGAATGGATCCAAGGACTGGGCCCTGGGGCATTCCACAAGGTAGGGGAATTGGGGAAATGAGGAAAAATTGGCCGAGGAGCCTCTGAAGTAGCAACCAGTGAGGAAGGGAGAAAATCAGGAGGGAGGGACCCCTAGGTGGCTCAGTGGTTGAGTATCTGCCTTTGGCTTGGGTCCTGGGTTCAAGTCCCGTGGGATGTCTGCTTCTCCCTCTTCCTGTGTCTCTACCTCTCTTTCTGTGTCTCATGAATAAATAAATAATTTTTTTTTTAAAAAAAGAGACTCAGGAGGGGGCAGTGATCTGGGAGCTCAGTGAGGAGTTGTCAGCTCTATCTGTGATAAGTCGCTAGGGACCTGTGAGATGGGGAAGCAGGCCTGGGGAGGACATGGGTTCTTGGGACAAGAGCAATTTTGGTGCAGCTGAGTGGCTAAGTCCTGTCTGGAGTGGGTTTAAAAGACAATAGGAGCAGATGGATCTGATGACAGGAAGACCATTTTAAGAAATTGCATTGGAAAGAAAATGAGAGAAATGGAGAGGGTGTGTGCGGCAATGAACTTGAGAGTTGCGGCAGATATGAAGGCGATCTCCTGGCATCTGACATGTTCATACCTAGCACTCAGATATGAAACACATGCTAAGGTAAATTAGAAGGTACATGTGTTATGGTTTCAGTTTTGAAGTAGTATTAAAATCCCCAATGAACCTTCCATTTCACATATTTATTAGAGTTACTACCATTTAAAGATGTTCATCTGCACTGGCGTCACAGTTATAAATTGTTCATTTTAATATGATGAGTTAGTTATAACTAATTATGCTGTGGAATGACAGACGCATGGTAATTTCTAAATGCACCATTAATTTTAACAAGTTAGTGATGACAATGTCAACTGGCTCGGTTCATTAGTGGATTCAGCTAAATAACACATTTTGGTAACTATAAAAACCCGGATTAAGTGTAATCTATTGTTTTGGTATTTTACGAGGGTTGTCTGGGTAGGGAAGATTTCAGACATTAGTAAGGGAGTTTACATCCAGCAAATGGAAGTGCTTATCTGACTCTGTTTCTCTCTGTGTTCCTATTTTTATGCATTTTGTATTTTTCAGCCCGTCCTCTTTAAATTATTATTAAGTGATTTAGGGGAAGTTGTGTTTGTGCCTTGCATACTTGAAGTTAAAACATTAATTTGAAATTTGATTAAAAGGAAACAAAGGCTGTTCATTATTCTGTCTGACTTCCAGAAATAGTGTTTGCTATATTATAAAATCAGAGAGTACAGAGATTTAAAGTTTTTACTGCTTTTTTTCCCCTAATTTCTTCATCCAAGCTATCTTAGCATAGTCAATGAGACGATGTTTCCAATGCACTGCGCTGAACACCGACTGTACTTGTTGGTCTCGATACCATCCACATTCCATTATAAGTAAGTGACTCAGCACCCCACCTGGTGCACAGGCTGGAGCTCCTTCTATTCCATCACTGAAAATGAAAAGGGGCAATGTTAATGTGACATGATCATGATTCATGCCCCAGAAAAGGTAGAGACCCTATTTTGGCTTGTTCACTTGAAGTATTTATCTATGAATAAAGAACCTTTTGGGGCTCCTGGGTGGCTCATGCAGTTTAAGCATCTGACTCTTGATTTCAGCTCAGGTCATGATCTCAGGGTCATGAGACCCTGCTTGTGATTCTCTCCCCTTCTCCCTCTGCCCCTGCCCTCACCCTCTAACCCTTGCTCTCTTTATCTTTCTCAAAGAAATAAACCTATTTAACGAATCTTTTGAGAAGGCTCTTTCCCTATAAATACTTATGAAAAGAAATAGTTTTCTGCATGCTTATGAAGCTCTCTATATAAGTGCACGAGTTGGTTTCCATAATTAAGCCTAACCACAATCAACGGCTGTGATTATTTGTTCTATTTTCATGGCAGACCAAATTAAACCTCTGTGTCAGACTTACAGTGAATGTCACAGTGATAGGCCTAGAATATAGGAGGGCTTTTTAGAAAGCCTAGAATATAGGCTTTTTATTGCCCTCAGGAATTTTTGTGAATCTGAAGCATTTTTCCTCAGTCAGTAGGCACAAAGTTGGTGGAGGCTTGGAGGGACCAATCCTTGTTGGCATTGTCTTTGCCCCTGGGACCAGTGAGTTGTTGCCTGTGGAGGGCAATATGGAGAAGAAGTATCTTTTCCCTTCAGCCAATTTGTCCGTCTATCCTTGTTGGGAATCTGAAAGGTTAAGAAACTCTCAGGAGTTAAAGAATTGTTCTCTGGTGTGCCCAAATCATAAATGAAGAGCCATCAGTTGATTAAACCATTATCTTCCAAAGCTGTATGGGGAGATCAGGGTCCAGGGGGCATAGGATGCATGGGAGAGAAGTGGACTGGCCTATATTTTGGGAGCACTGGCTACTAAGGGGACAGAGTGAGACCACTGAGTTGAATTTACAGGAGCATGTTGCCACTGTAGAAGGTGGAGGAGCACGGAAAGAAGGTTTCATGTAGCCAACAAACCTGTGCCTGTGTCCATCTTGTGCCATAGGCATGGGGCACAGAGATGAGGAGACCTGGTCCCAGCCTCGAGAAACCTTATATCCATCAGGGAAGGCAGACACAGAGGGTGCTGTGCTGATGTGACCTGGCAGTCCAGGTTTGGGGGTGCAGAAGGCAGCTGTGACCCCCAGGAAAGGGCCTCTTGTTCACACTCCTGCCTTGAGTTTATGAAGTGAAAGTGGTTCTATTAGGCTGCTCTGCTGTATGGCATTTTCAGATGTAGAATAGAGTGTGAGAGGGCATGTCCCAGTACCATGCTGCCACCAGAGTGCTCCCCCTGGAAGATGGAAGATGGTCAGCTCTTCTAGGCAGCTGCGTGAAGACAGGGGTATGAAAAACCCTAGCTTTATATTCTGGCTTAATTTTTTGATTAGTTCTGGGCCTTGCACTAAAGACATTTAATTTCTCTGAGCCTTATTTTCCTCATCTGTTGAATGTAAAGAGTGATTTCCCAGTTTCTCCCATTGGGTAACTGGGAGAATGAAATGGGATAATGTACGTCGGCATTCCTGGTATATGGTGGATAGTCGAGGACTATAAACCCTGTCCACTCCATGGCCCCAGTGCCACTGACCAAGGACCAAAGGCTGGTCTGTACACCTGTCTGACACGGGGCTGATAACCAGCAGAGGAAGTGGAAAGTGTTATCCCTTTGTTTTCCCAAAGGAAAGCCCCTTGCCCTGTGGAAGGCAAAATTAAATGTTTTATCATTCAAGAGAGACGATGCATCAAACTATTTAGATCTTTCTGAGTTTGGATCCAACTTACTAAATGGCTTTTTTGTTTGACTTTTAGAGAATGTAACTTCCCACAGTTTGGGTCAGAGCAAAACTTGGAAGTTACTGTCCACAGTATATGATCCTTATTGTCGGTGGTAGCATGACTTCACTTTCAGAATGACAAATGTAAAAGGACAGTTCACTGAGCAGCAATATAAAGAGAGAGCTTCATGTTTATGTAATAACGTTGGGCTTTGTGTGCTGTACAGAATGTACAGCGGTAATTAGATGTTTCAGATACATGTCTAGACAGGATAAAGCTGCAGGAGCACTTGCTCAACCCTGGGAAAAGCTACAGGTCGCCTGTTTGTGACCAGAAAAAGCTCTCCTTGATTAACAAGTTAAATGTGGAGTTAGCTCTCTGGCGCTAGATTCACACCCAAGAGGGAAATTAGATCTGATGAGATTTGACAGGACCCATCATTTGTAGGACTCGACTAGGCCTAACTTTGTGACCTGACTTGAGGGTGCTCCAAACGGCATCTCTCAAATATCTTTCTACCATCCTGCTACAGGCCCAGATGCCCGTTCTAAGAATCACCGCTTTGATTAAGTCATTCTGATTTGAAGAGGCCCCACCTGTAAAATGCGAGCTTGTCCCTTGGGAGGGTTACATGGTGCCCTTGCATTGCTTGGTCTTAGGGAGAAGAATGAGGAAATGCATCTTAGGATAGGTAAGTTTGGATGTGAGGGCAATAGGACTTTTGAAAAGGTTTGAATTGAGGATATTTTTTGAGGAAGGTGTGCTCAAGTGGAGAGGGCTGATGGGGCACCATGAGGTCTTAGGGTACTCAAGGGAAGCGAGCAGAAAAAGCCGGGGTTGGCAAAAGGCAAGTGTCCTGTGCGTGCCTGCACACAAAGCAAGGGACAAACCTGGTTCACCTACCTCCCTGGGCTTCACGACTCATCTTGAGCCCTGACATTATTTATTATTATTATTTTTTAATTTATTCATGAGAGAAACAGAGAGAGGCAGAGACATGGGCAGAAGGAGAAGGATCCTGATGCGGGGCTTGACCCCAGCACCTGGGATCATGACCTGAGCCAAAGGCAGACAGCCACTGAGCCACCCAGGTGCGCCCCCCCACCCGACATTAATTATTTTAAGCAAAGATAAACATGTCTGGAAACCAGCCCCTTTCTGGGTACTGTTCTGGTCACCACAGTACCTTCCTGTACTGATGACTTAATAGTGTCTGCCTGGAAGTGTAAACTTTCCTCCTGCTTGCCCTGATGACTGAAGATGCATGTTCCACCTTTCCTTCCTGGGGGCCCCCTCCCGCACCTGATGGCCTCTGGAGCCCCCACACCAACCCCTGCAGCGCCTAGGGTGATTTGCCAACTGCCCGCAGGTTTTAGTTGTTCAATCATTTGCAATGCCCCGCTCCCCACAGGCCAGGGGGACCCTCCAAGCTTGGAATGTGTGGGCCCAAGGCTCTAACCTCCTGGGGGCACCATCCAGCCACCGCTACCAGCAGCTTCCCACTTGCAGCCTGGTGCTGCTGGTGATGGCCTGGCACGCCGTGCACTTCTGCTTATGGGGCACCAGCAGGGCGCTAGCAGCCCCACCCGTGTTTCTCACATGCACTGCAGGTTGCTAGTTGGTATTCCTCACCTCTGGTGAGGAGCCAGCCAGTCCTTAGTGTTTCCCTTTCACAGTTTAGAAATTCTAGGCTTTGGGAGGCCAAGTGATTTGTCCAAAGGGGTGAGAGACCTGGGATTCCAACTTAGACACATCAGCCTCCCTCTACTACTACATGCTGTGGCTAAGACTAGTTCTTCTTCATCTGGAGGCTTCTCTCTCTCTCTGTCTTTTTCCCCCTAAAATGATAGCATTTAGCCTACAGAACACTTAACGTGGGGAACTTTTCCAGCCAGAGCACAGATGGCTGTGGGGGAACAACAGGGAGAAAGGCTGCTGAGGCCGCTATGCTGCGGAGGCACGTCCTGTGTTTGCTGGCCTAGCCCTTTGCTTTGGTCCCTTGGTGGGTGCTGATGTAGTGGGGTCTGCTGCTGTCTGACTCCCTTAGGTCCCAGGCGTGCTCTTGTTCTCTGCCCACCCAGAACCAAGGCAGGCCTCCCTTTGCTTTGGTAATAGACGTGCCTTAGTACAGAACGCCATACCATCACATCTTTTATATCCGGTGTTTGTCTTTGTCTTTGTTTTTTTTTTTTGTTTTTTTTTTTTCCTGTTTATCTTGACACTCAAACCTAAGCCATGACCTTGGCTTTCTCTCTGTGGCTCCAGTTCGTATTCTCCCTCCAGCTCTGCTACCTCTGGCTGCCCTGGGCAAATGTCCTTCCCCCTAGGACTCTAAGGGATTTTCTGTGTTGATCCTGCCTCTTGGCAGGGGGTGGGGGTGGGGTGGGAGGTGGGCAGGTGGGGGGTGCTCCGCTGTTCTGCGAAGCCCTGAGCCCTAAGGCTCCTGAGGCAGCCCTTTCCCTCCTTCGGCCTTACCAGTGCTTGCCCTAGCTCTGCAGTCCCTCTACCCAGCTAGCATTGCCCTGTGGGCCTTTGACCAATTTGCAGAGACTGGGGGTGGAGCTCTTGGCCCTGTGCCCCTGGCCCGGGACAGCTCCAGCTGCTGTGTCTGAAGCCCTACCAGGTCTTGGGAGCTGTTGCTCATTGTGGCTGTCTCAGTCTGGAACAGCAAAATCTGAGGCAAAAGCTTCTTTGCTGTCACTTAGCTCGTGAGAGCAACACCAGAGAAGAAGTGGGGGAAAGGGGTGAGACAAAGAAGGCGGGAAAATAAATATGGAAGGTGTAGGGTTGATCTGGCTACTGTTTGCTAGCAAGTATAATTTCTTGTCTGATCTTATGGGACATCTTCAGGGAAAATCCCTGACGGTGACTACATTTTACAGCCATTCTTCCCAGGAAGGAGGAGACAGGGTCTTGCTCACTGGCTTCCCTCCCCTCTTGGTCAAAGTCTGCTTCAAGGGCCAACTTGTACATCTAGTTTGCACAAGCCCAGGAGTGACCAGCTGACCACATCATACCTGGTTACCAACCCACACCTCAGCAGCAACAGAAAGGATGGCAGGCCGGGGGGAGGGGGGTGGGCATGATGTGCTTATCAGTGACACAGGGGCCGAGGTATAGACATCAGCGGTGATATCTGGATCCGCAGCTGTGGGGACAGGACGAGCTGTGTTAGGTCCCCTTGGCCCAGCAGCAGGCAAGTGCACAGATCTGGGTGATGGTTAAACTGGATCCTGTCACATTGGAACATTTTAATGTCAGTGCAGCTTGGCTCCTGGGCTTGTCTGTGCTACTAGGAGCCTTCTTGTCTACTCAAGGAAATATTCAGTTTCCCTTTCCAGTTCCTAGAGTGGAGCATGTCTCAGAGGGTAATCTCTTATGTGGGGGAGTGGGATCCAGCTGAGTGTTCTCTCTGGTTGGGGGTGAGGTACAGGATCTAGATAATGCCACAACAGAGGGACATTTCTCTCAGCAGGAGGAAGAGCTGTCCTTGGAACAGCTGATGAATGTGGCATTGATCATGTACTGAGGGCCCATGTCTCCAGAAGTGCTCACTGTCAGAGGCTGGAGATCTTAGCCAACCCATCAATAGGCCTTGTGAGGCCAAATACTACCTTCTAGGTCATGACATATCTCTACCTTGTTTCAGCTCTAATAGATTGCCTCCTCCATGCCCTTCTGCACTGGGTGATCATTTATCTTCCTTAACACCTGTTGGATATCTTCCTCTGACCTGGCCTTAGTGAGCCCCTGTTGGGGGTGGTCCTATAGTGACCACAGCCCAGTAAATGCCTGTTGAAGATACCAGAGACGGAGTTCTAAGGTCACCTTGTCTTCAATTGGCAAGCTAAGATGATGGCAAGAAAAGTACTTAAATTTCTAGAGGGGCAATCCTGTGGGCATACAGAGGTTCTTTAGGTTTTGATTATACTGAATTGTTTTTTTAATTTAAAAAAAATTTTTTTTCATTTATTTATGATAGTCACAGAGAGAGAGAGACAGAGGCAGAGACACAGGCAGAGGGAGAAGCAGGCTCCATGCACCGGGAGCCCGACGTGGGATTCGATCCCGGATCTCCAGGATCGCGCCCTGGGCCAAAGGCAGGCGCTAAACCGCTGCGCCACCCAGGGATCCCCTATACTGAATTTTTCGAACTTGATTCATCTTTCAGGTGACCTACAAAATCAAGATGAGACTTGATCTGGACTCTGGCCCGGGTTAAAACATTTAAATAGCTAATGGCCTTCTTTGACTTCTGACCCCATCATGGCCTCCCTTGACCCAGCTAATCTCTACATAATAAAAATAGCCTTTCAAATTGAGAGTAGGGAAGACCATGTAAATGATTTTAATAATTGTTACTATCCAGTAAACCATCAATGTTTCGTAGTTGAGAGGGGGAGTTAGTTGCACTCTAAGGAAGGTACTGAATATACCTCCCCAGAGGGTGGAGGGTGGGCAGGTGGTCCAGCCCACCAGAAAAAGTGATCAGAAAAAGTTCTTTGTGTACCAACTTGCTGTGTTTGTCTTCAGCAGCCTCCTGGCCAAGCTGGGAGTATGGGGTGCAGGGGTACCTGGCTCCTTCCATCCAGCTGCAGACCTTGAACCTCAGCCTTGTTTCTGACAAGGATGTAGACATGTGACAAAAGGGCCATTCCAGCAACTTGCTCAGAACAGGGGGAATCTGATCCAAGCGGATTTACTGTCTCTACTGCTGTAAAACAGCAAGTGCCAGCAACCCTCAGATGAAACATTTCCACCAAATAGAAAAATTAGAGCCCCTTTTCAAGTCATCCTGTTAGAAATCAGAGGAGTGAAATTGGTCTGGCTTTCCTTTGAGCACATCTGCACCCTTCTGACTAGGTCACCAACTAAAGCTCAGTTCCTGGCCCCCTCACAAATGGCAGGAATTGAGAATCCCATTTCCTGCGTCTAGCTCTTCCCATCTGTGCTCACCCTTTCCTTATGCACTGGGATCATGCTGGCATTCCACCCGTCTCATCCTCAGAGATGGAAACTGGAAGTCTGGAATCCTGATGCCAGGGAGACCTGCTCTGGCACCTGGGCTAAGAAGAACCATTACGGAATGTTCTGGGGCACAACAGCCTTTCATCAGGCAAACCCATTGGGCAAAACCTTCCAGGCTCTGCCTCTCCCAGCTGTTCGGGGATGATCAGTGGCTTGAGCAAGGGCGATGTCCTATTCTGCATGGCCACTTTGATATGCCAGGCCCCACATAAAAGCAGACTTCCAACACCACCCCATCACTCACACTCTCACCTCAGAGCCACTTGCCTTGACCTATTTCACACTCTGTATTATTCTATCCACAGAGCCTCCCAGCTTCTGACCTGGGGGCTGACTCACTTTCCTGTTTACAGCCTTGCCTCAACCCTCCTCATTCCTAATGTTTTACATAGTTTCTCTGGCAATGACCTTTGCTTCCCTTTTGACTAGGGTTCAGAATCTCCTCTGGCCAGACAGCCTCTGACTGTTCTGGGTAAAAATATGCCAGATCTTACCTGGCTCTCTGTACCCGTGGTCCCTTCTGTGGCCTCCTAAAAGCATTGTACCTGCCAGACTGGCCTGTATATGGCTGGGGTAGCCTCAGTGTCAGAGAGGAAGGTAGGAGAATAGAATAGGGAGGGAAGGACCTAGGAAGGACAAATAAGCCCTTTCCTTCTGTGAAAATTTAGCACTATGGATGTAGACATTAAAGGGAACATCAATCATTTTACCCCCGTGAGTTCTAGATTTGCTCAATCTCAAAGGGTCCCAGCAAGTGATGTGAACCTTTTGAGGCCACATGAGCCTGTTGGGAGTATGTAGATAGTGCTTGAGAGTGCCACTCTGTATTCCAAGTAGAAGTCCAACCTACCATTCTATCCCCAGGTGAATATTTTCCAACAAGTACTGCTACCTACTTTTACTTCTCAATTAATTATTCAGTGAGTACTCAGAGTAAATGGGATCGGTGAAGTTTGGATGGCTAATCAATGAAGTTGGCCATATGACCTCACATTGATTCAGTGTCAGGTCCCTTTCTTTTCTTTTTTTTTTTTGTCAGGTCCCTTTCTGATGCTGTGCATGTGGTAGATTTATTTTGGGGTTCCTGCTCTGCTCACGCCTTCTTTGAGAAATCCCCCTTACCCACAGCCCTGCCAAAAATATCCCGTCAACCATGTTCATACCATGTGATGCTCACCATAGGTGACTGGACCAGTGATGAACACTTGAAACTAATCCTGATGGTCCTTCATTGTGTCAATGACCAACCAGGTCATCTTGCTTGAAAACATGAGCTCACAGATGTAGAGATCATTGCTAGTCATTGGTGGGTGCTAGACTTTTAAGGTGATGTTGGCTAGAAGCAGAGTCAATTCATGCATAGGCAATCAGGGGTGGTAAGGGAGCAGAAAGAAAGCATTAGTAAGCAGAGACAGCTCATTTGCTGAGGGAAGGATGCATCAGACAGCAGGGAGTTAAGACCACAGGGACTCAGTAAGAGGTGGAGCACATGACTTAGGTTCTCATGGCTTCCCAGCTCCAGACCCCCAAATCTCTGTCCATCCTTCATCTCTTGCTTGCTGGTGTCCATGAGATGACTTCTTAGATCCAAGACCAAATCGTCTCTACTGCCTGAGAGAGTTTTCCAGACAAGAGAAAGTTAAAGGAGTAGATCATCGCCTGACTTTTCTTTAGATAAGGATTTCTGTTCCTCATGGCTAAAAAAACCTTGATTAAAATAAATGCTACTTAGGTGTTGCCAGCAGTGGCTGCAACAGAGAGTTGTAAACTTTTATCTTGGCAATTAAGGAAAGGGTGGAATATTTCCTACTTACTTATTTTGAAGTAGAATTTGATGTCATCAAAAAGCTATTTACATCCATATTCTTGTTGTTAATCATTTCAGACATTCTGACTTTTCACTTTTTTCTCACTTGTGATAATCATGTTGGCTTTAGAGGGTGTGTCCTTAGGAACTCAGCATTTGTAGGGAAAAAAACCCTCCACAAAAACCCAATATCAGACATAAGCTTACATCAAAGTAGGCAGGATTGGTTCTGCTTATTTATAATAGTGGACTTTCGAATGATCTGCCCCAGAGACATAATCTTGATTGCCTTGTCAACAAACTCAGTGTCCAAATAGCTGGAGTTTTTATGGCTGGGGAAACTCCATATATATAGCATCAGAGGAGAGGCAGGGGTGAAGGTGAGGTAATTCAGTCTATGATCCATCTCCCACAATTACAAGCTGCACTCCTCATCAGATTTAGCTCCTACACCAAGTTGGTGTTTACCTGGGTGGAGAAGTGTAAATAGTGGGCACTCTGGGAATGGAGTTGAGGGTTGTCATTTTTTTTTTTTTCCCTAGCTGAAAGAGAGGTCACTATGTAAGTTTGTATAAGATACTATGCTGGTCTGGGTAATAAATTCAAAGTAAGGTAAAATATTCTATGGGAAGAATTTTCATGTCTGAGGGAATGGGCAGAAAAATGAATGTCATTTGGAAAAGGATACTTAGAGAGTGGTAGAGGGAGAACTCATTTACAGTGAGAGGCTATGTAGCCTAATAGTGAGGCACGTGGGCTCTGGACCTGGACCACGTGGATTCAAATCCTGGGTCTACCACTTAGTTGGCTGTGTGACCATGGACAGGTTACTGAATTTCTTGGTGCTTCACTTTCTTCATCTATAAAACAGGAATAACTATAGTACCTACCTCCTGGATTTGTTGTGAAGATGAAAAGAGATGCTACATGTTGTACTCATAGAGTGGTGTCTGGCCCCGAGTAGGTGCCTAATAATTGCTAACTGTTACTGTTTTGTAAGACTTCACCAGGTGTGTCAACAAGACCAGCAAGGTGTGTGAGAACTAACACCACAAGTATTCTATCTTCTTGTTTTATCGAGAAAATCCAATATGTATCTTCTTGTTCTATCGAGAAAATCCAATATATTTACTCTCTGGCTATGGAATATGTGTGCTTTGGCTAAAACAAGAAAGAAGGTGCATAAAAGGGCTAGTAAAATCAGGATGAGAAGAGAGGGGCTTTCATAGAAGGAGGGTAAATAGATTGGGTTCTGGTCTGGAAAAATGAAGACTGAGATGCACTGTGATGAATTTTGTGAAAGACAGGAATAGCATGAATAATAACTTGTTTATGAAATACTGGAAAATTAGAACTGGCATGAAAGATGAATACTTTGAGGTGAATACTTGAACAGATGGTTACTTGACTGTACTTGCTGTGAGTCGTTTAGTTACAGAGCTCATTAGCTCAGGAGTTTCAAAGCAATTTGGATGAAGGGTATGGGTTATGGTCCTTTAACTATCAATGATCATTAGGGGTGTTTGGGATAGAACCCTAGTTTGGTCTAGTGAAGCATTTGTAAATTCTGTTAATGTAGTATTTGCAGTTGCAAACCACCCAGCAACCTTAATTCACTCGATTCCCATACCAGTGAGTTACTGAGTTTATACCATGGGCAAGTCTCTGCAGAGAATCAAAAGATGAGAAAGACGGCTCATGGTGAAGGCTCTGATCTGTGTTGCCACCCAGAAAACACTGTGGCTAAATTAACTTAATTTGGAGGTTTAATATAGTTGGTTCATTTTTACTTATAATGTCTTGACACCAGGCAAGTTTTGGTTATTTTTTGAGTTTGGGATTAGTATTGTGAAGAAGTTAAGGAAATAAAAGTTTCTTTCTGTAGGGCAGCTGTGGGGCTCATGAAATTGAGCTCAGTGGTTGAGTGTCTGCCTTGGGCTCAGGTCGTGATCTTGGGGTCTTGGGATCCAGTCCCACATCAGACTCCCCGCAGGGAGCCTGCTTCTCCTTCTGCCTATGTCTCTGCTTCTCTCTGTGTTTCTCATGAATAAATAAATAAAATCTTTAAAAAAGTTGTCTTTTTGTTATTGTATTGCTCTCCTAAATTCTGTCAAGGATGCTTGAATGTCAATAGAACGTTTATTCTTTCTTTTATTTTTCACAAAAATCAATTTTAGGGCTAGAGGTTAATTTGGAGACCATCTTCCTCAATTCCTCCTTTCAGCGCTGAAGGAGATGGGTCCTGGGTGACATACACAAGCTTGGACCAAAGCCCAAGTTCTAGTCATCTGTGTTTTCTTTCCCATCAGGCTGCTTCCCCCAGAGGATCAGGGTGATTGTAGTTGAGCTTATTTCCGTGTACACACAGACTTAAATGTGTTATGTTTTATCTTGGAGCACCCAGACTCAAATGTGTTATGTTTTATCTTGGAGCACCCAGAAGCCAAATTGGCTTCGATTTACTGTGAAGCCAGTGAAGCTTAGGCGTCAGACCCCTCACTTGTATGAGCCTTGAGCGAGGAGAGGAAGCTAGGTTGTAATCAGGAAACATTTCTATATAAACATTTCTGGTAAATGACCTAAAGAGAGAATGTAAGAGATGGACCTGACTTTCCAAGGCTCCAGTAATTTATTGTGATCTTTCTCACATTCTAAGAAAAAGAAACTCACTTGTGTACCTATTTCCTACTTGTAATGCTGTATTCTTTTTCTTACAGAAAAGTGTTCTCTTCCTGCTGCAAGATTAAAAGTTTCAGGTTCTATAAAACCTCAGTTTGCTTCTGATGCCCAAAGATATAATCAGTTAGAAATTTCATTTTACTATTTCAGATTTTGATTTTTGAATTAATTTTTATTTAATAACTTGAATACATTTAAGTTATTTTTATATTTTAATTTTAACCTTTGCTATAGTAATAAAGAAAAAGTTGCGTTAAAAGGTTTTAAACAAAAATGGTAGCTCCTTGTCCCATCCTTCCCCACCCCTTAGTTTTGCTCTCCAGAATCAAGCATTTTTAATTCCTTTAGCTCTTTTCTCTCACTTTTTACCTTTATATTGTTTAATATCTTGCCATCTTAATTGATTTGTTTTATATCAATTTACAATAATACAATAGTGTGGTATTATTATTTAGTTGTATGTTGGCTTCCTGTAATAGATTTAGCTTTAACTCTGAACATCCCTTCTCTCGTTCTTATTTCTCCACAATAGTCAAATCACAATTTTTGGTTACCTCCATCATCACTATTTATATTATGATGACCATTTAAATATATATACAACAAAAGAAAGTAGAATCCTATGGTATTATTCTTTTAAGAGAGGGGTGGGGGTTGGGACAAAGGGAGAAGGAGAGAGAGAATCTCAAGTAAGCTCCACACCCGGTGCTTGAGCTTGATATGAGGCTTGATCCTACAGCCCTGAGATTATGACCTGAGCCAAAATCAAGAGTCAGATGCTCAACTGACTGAGCCACCCAAATGCCAGCTATGGTATTCTTTCTTGTACAACTTTTTGTTTAAAGTTAATAATTATCTTATTTTCTTTTGCTTAATTTTCTGTTACCTCTCTGAAACACTACCACTCCTTTCTTTTTGTATAGCTTTTTGTTTTCCCCAGAGTCTGTAATTGCTTTGTTTTTCCTTTTATTTAATTTTCTGTATGTAGCCAAATAGATCATCAGAACTACAAAGCATCTATTTTATCAGTATTGTTTGTGGAAGTGGTCAAATATACCAGATAATCTACCAATCTTCCACATCCTCTTCCTCTCCAACCTCTCCCCCAGACCTCCTTCATCCTCCTTCTGCAGTATGAAGTAATATTTTTTCTAGTGTCTGGAAATTTATATGATAAGCCTTTGGTGAGAATGTTTTGTGAAGATGACACTCAATGGATCCTTTTGAAGTTTCAGGGGATTATCTAATCATTATAAGCACTTTTATGTAACAGTTTTATATAAGCAGATTTTGAAAGTGTGTTTTAAATACTACTGTACAAGGATTGCCTTCATTTTCTAGTTGACAAGGTTTTTGAAGGGAGTTCTCCTAATAGTGGATAAAGTGCCACATCTGGATGCCTGAAATGTGATTAAAAGTAGGATTTGCTACTATCTAATTCAAGTCCTATTTTTTGGCATGTATATTAACCTCAGGGTGAATTACCTAAAGTTTGAATCCTAGATAATTATTAAGAATATATTCCCAATTTCTCTTTATTCTCAAACTCATAATGGCACTTGCCACCATGAAAACTAGTTTTTAATATATGGAAGTTAAATATAGTTTTAAAACAAATTATATTTTAAAAATTTGTTTTACATACTATTTTTTGTTAGCTGCATTAGAAGCATTACACAATAATAAGGAATTAACTATACTTGTTCCAATAACACCTTCCCTCCCTGATACCTTAGACATGCAGAACATTTTTGGTGAATTCTTACTGGGTCCTACTAAGTAGGACAACACATTGTTTTACTTTACTGAAGTAGAAATTAAGGCCTTTGCAGCAATTCATGATTAGGTTTTCTTATGGAGACTTTTTGTTCTTAGATAATGCATTCCCCTGTAAAGGAGGATTAGTGTTTTCCTAAATGATCCACTATATAAATCGGGAATGGTGCTGATTCTTTAGAGAAGGAAAAATTATTTTCAGTGTTTTCCAATATATTTTAATTCCATTCCTTTTGAGATTGATGCAATTCAAGTTGCATGCTATTCAGTTGAGTTCTTGTGGAACATAGCTCTATACCTTCATTTGATTTATTTCCTGAGACATCACTGGAAGAAAACAATGTTTTTGAATCCTTAAGATCTTGGTTGAAATGCTCAATCCTGTTAGCCTCTACAAGCAGAGATTAAATGTCTGTGATCAAGTCCTCCTCCCAGAATGCACCGTTATTGGAATGCCCCTGGCGTCTGTCTAGATCTGTAGTTTTGAAGTAACTACACATCTCAGGATGCACCACCCCTTTGCCCTTCCTTTTCTGTCTTCAGTTGTATTGTCCACTGAAAGCTGTGGACAGACATAGGGGAGGTAAATCCCCAGGGGCAGGTGTAGGCTGACTTGTTTGCCTGAGATTTATTTTTCCAGATTTTTAAGAAATTGCTGGGTGATGGGGTTCACACTGAGGAGTGGTGGAAAACAGGGAAACACCTACTGGAGATTATGGCAGGATTTCTAGCTATTTATCAATGGGCTGTTTGCCTACTTCCCTGCTTGATTTCCCAAGACTTATAAAGTTGAAGGTGGTTTTCTGTTATCTCCATTTCATGTCACTTGCACGTGTATAGTTAACTAGTGATTGATTTGGTGCAGTAATTTATTTCCATCAGTGCTAAGGGGCTTTCCCCAGAATTTCAGTATGGATGGTAGATTCTAAAGCGATTCTCTAGGGATTCTGTGCATTTCTCCTGACATTTTGGATCCTTTAAAATGAATGATTTTGCTATTTGGGTATTTTGTGTAAGGGATTTCCTGGCACTTGCATTTATACTGTATTACTGGCAGTTTATCAACAATATATGTGTTTACTCCATCAATTGACTATGGAAACATTTGGTTTGTTTCATCAGTTAGATTCAGCATCACTTCTCTCTGAGGAACAGTTAAGGTGTCTTCTGGATGAATGCATACTCAAACAGAAGTCTGTGACTAGACTTTCTTCAGAAAGAGAAAAGGAAGACATTGAGGATATAACACCGGAGGTCCCCTGTCTTTCCAGATCTATCCTTTCTGAGCTCCTAAATGGGTTAGAAACAAAATTCACAGAGGTGAAAGATGCAGATGTGCTGGAGAATGTGGAATGTGAAACACGTACAGGCTACTATCTCACCAAAGCCTTGACTGGGCATTTCACATCCCGGGCTCTTGTCATCGAAGCAGAGAATTTGAAATGCCTCCAACTTTCTGAGGACAAAGTTATTTGTGACACAAAAGACTATTTTATGTCGAAGACCCTTGGCATTGGAAGACTGAAAAGGCCCTCTTTCTTGGATGATCCACTGTATGGCAAAAATGTGAGCCTTTCATCTGAAGACCAACATCTGAAAGTCAGCCCTCCAGAGAAACCAGAAATGGGTAAGGCTTGGAGAATATATATGTTGGTGTGTAATTATTACTCAGCCTCTCAATATAAATGTGTTATAGTTTAAGGTAGAGCAGGATAAGAGGTATGTTTGTAGGTCACAGATGGTGTCAGTAGCATGCAGCATGACAATTTATCCGTGTTTGTATGAGAGCAAGATTGAAATTAGTACTTTTATGAGATACATTATTCCTAATGGTAATTAATACGTATTCTTTTTTTAAATTTTTATTTATTTATGATAGTCACACACACAGAGAGAGAGAGAGAGAGGCAGAGACACGGGCAGAGGGAGAAGCAGGCTCCATGCACCGGGAGCCCGACGTGGGATTCGATCCCGGGTCTCCAGGATCACGCCCTGGGCCAAAGGCAGGCGCTAAACCGCTGCGCCACCCAGGGATCCCAATTAATACGTATTCTTGATGGTTATACAGAAAACAGTTATGATTTCAGAATAAAACAAATTAGTTTCAACAGATGCAAATAATTTGAATAGATTTGCTTAGTCTTTTAACTTCCACATTTCAGGGATGGACATTTATTCCATGGGATGAATTTGTAAAATGTGAAATACATTTTATTATTATTTTTTTTAAAGATTTTACTTATTTATTCATGAGAGACATAGAGAGAGAGAGAGGCAGAGACACAGGCAGAGGGAGAAGCAGGCTCCATGCAGGGAGCCAGACGTGGGACCCGATCCCGGGTCTCCAAGATCACACCCTGGACTGAAGGCGGCGCTAAACCGCTGAGCCACCAGGGCTGCCCTCCATTTTATTAGTTTCTATACAAACTTCTCATCCCAGCTGTGTGTATATGCTTGGTATTTTGTCTGGATACAGTGTTGCATTTTACAGTGGTACAATGGTACAGGTGGACATTTTTTGACATACTGTGGACATTTTTTGACATAAATATTCAATTACCTATGTTAGAAGTCTATTTAAGTAGACTGAACCTTTTCCTCTAAGGTAGATTACTCTATTGAATGATCTATTGATTATTTTCTATATTGTCTACTAAATTTATGTCGATCTATTACTATCTCCATGCTACTTATTAAACCTAGAATCTATTAATTCTGAACTAACTCCTCAGTCCCATATTTTTCACTGCCTCCCAGATAGCTAGCTCCATGTGGTTATGGCCTCAAACTGTTTTCCTCATCTTTCCTTTTAACTCAGATTTTCCTCTCCCTTCTGTTTCTTCAGTCACCCTGGGCTCAAAATTTGAGTCATCTTTGTATCTTCTCCCTCTTTTGCTTCCCACCTTCGCCCTTCGGTATTGTTTGCTGTGCTCCTGCAGCGCCTCCCATGCCCATCCCTTCCTTGCTCTTCCTGCTGCCTCAGCTGGACACTGTGATAGCCCTCGGACCAGGCCTCCTCACCACTGGGTTCTCCTCTCCTCCGGCCATTGCTGATCACGGCTAAACTAATTCCACCAAAGTACAGCTTTGGTGACCACACCTTGCACCTCAGAAACTTCTGACGCTCTCCACTGCCTACTGAATATGATCTACATTCTTTCCCTGGCCATTCAAGGCCTCCACAATCAGAGTTCGATCTTCCTAATTGCTCTCTAACTAAGCCTCTATATGTTATTCAGGTTAGCTAATCTGGTCTCAGGATTTCCAGTGCTTTCCTCTGCCCCTGGACAGCCCTGACCCTCTTTCCCTGAAGAATGTTCAGGTGCCCCTTCAGTGGCAGTTGGATTCCCAACCCTATCTCTCTGAATGTAACCTTCCACGCTTTTAAAAATCTTGATTTCTCCTCTGAATGTCCTAGAACATTGGTCTCCCATCAGATCATTTCACATACCCTGTCTTGAAGTTGTTGTGCACATGCGCCCCTTCTCTTCCTTATACTTGTGTAATTTTTTTTTTAAGGACAAAGATCCTATCTTTTGATTTGTTATTGCATCTCCTGTGATGCCCAAAGTGCTGCCTTAAACCAAGTGCCTGTTTAGTAAATGAAAATTTACCCAGTTTTCAAATAATATGCTGAAAATGTGGTTCACATTTATTCTTCACATCATGAATGAAAGCAGGTGGTATTGCTTAAGAATTATGCAAGGCTCACATGCTATATAAAGATTTGGAACTTTTCTTCTTTTTTCAAATGAAATTTTACAAGCTATGAAGTTTGTATCCAGCAGAGTTCATTTTTACAACATGCAATTCGATTAGATGGGTGCATTTTGCCTCCCCCCACTAAGGATCTTCATTTAAAAAATAAACTGTGAAAACTTTGTTCTGCTCTAAAATCGCAGTGTATTTTCTTTGTAGCTAAAGAATTTTTATCAGAGAAGGTATCTGCATCTCCTTTTTGTCTACTCTAAGCAGACTTACATTGGATGTGACCATTTGTTGTATATGCGAGCTCATTCCAGTGGAGTCTGTGTGTACGGAGGTTTAGAATAGTACTTCACTAAAATATGACTTTATTTCTATGTGACCTTGTGTCACACTGATGTATATCTGTCTCTGAGTAGAACATGACAAGATGGAATGAACTAGAACTTCTTGTGGCTTGATGGAAAGCAGCTGTGTAGCTTATCTATCACTTCATAGAACATGCCTTTGAAAGCACCAGGAGTCCCTAATGTGTAACAACCCTTGTGAGTGTGGTGGACTAAGATGGCATAGAGTGAATATGGGAGCTAGATTTTGTTTTCTGATAATTGCATAACAAACTATAAGGAACAGGTTCTACAATCTCGTTTTGAGTGCATGTTAGCATACCTGAGGTTGGAGTTTCTAATTTTACTAACCTCGGTGTTTACGATGAAAATCCTTGGCTAATCAATTTTATTCTGAATACAAATTGTAATTATGTGCTTTCTACGAAAGTGAACACTAAAACGGAATGCCAAGCCAGCTTTCTTGGCAAAAAGCCCTTCACAAATGTAACTTTAATGAGGAGTTGCAGTGTGTTCAGCCGTTACATTATATTTAGGTCTTTCTTAGGAAGCAGATACATGTAAATGTGATTCAGAGTAGATTTCTGTAGACAGGAATGAACTAAGAAAGACCAGTTATTTTCTCTTTCAATAGAAAATATTATTGATACATACTTTTCTTTTTCTTGATGAATTGAGGTCTGTTACAAGTATGAAAATACTTTTAAAAGGCAGAGTCAGATAAAACTTCAAAAAGAGGACCCAGCTGAATGATATTGAGGGCCGTTCTAAATTGTGGCATTGGAAAAGGAGGATCTGCCTCACAGCTGTATTAAAGTTTGTGCTTTAGGCTTAGTGGTAACTACTGATATTTGACTTTCTGGATACAAGGTCCAGTAAATTTACGGGCTCAGTTGGTTAAGCGTCTGCCTTCAGCTCAGGTCATGATCTCACGGTCCTGGGATGGAGCCCTGCGTAGGCACCCTGCTCAGTAGGGAGTCTATTTCTCCCTCTCCCTTTGCCCCTCCCTCTGCTCATGCACTCAAGCTCTCTCAAATAAAACCTTAAAAAACAAAAAAACAAAAAAACTCCAAGGTCCAGTAAATTCAGTGTTGTACTCACTCACTGTTGGGGCTTTAGGGGATTGGTAAATACTGTCTTCTCTTCCCCACCCAGATCAGAACCCATGTAAAGATAGATGGATTCTGACGAATGCAGAACGAGTAGGTTGGCTTCATTGCTGATGAAATGTAGGGCGTTGTGAACTGTGTAGGCAGTTACATGGTCTTCTCAATACTGCGTCCTCCAGGTGAACTGATATACCCAGTCACTGGCCGAGGTTTAAATCTTCGGGCCTCACCTGTGGAGACCCATCCATGTAGAACCAATAGCATGGAGGAATGGAGGAGCCATGATCTCATTTTACCCAATTTGAATGAAGCAATAGAATCATAAGTTCTTATTAACTGATAAAAAGATAATGTATTGCAATACCAAAACTCTCCAACATGCTATTGTCCACACTACTAAACAAAATGATAAAGTAGTATTTTTTAGGGAGTGCCATCAGTGGCACATATTTACATGAAAAGTCCACCTCAAATCAAAATGGAAGAAAATTAGCTGAAAGTAACTTGAAAAGATAAGTTCATTGAATATCAACATACTATATACTAAAGTTTTATATCAAGAGGTAATGAACACTGGCAATTTCTCATATAGCAGCTCTGATATTTTGATCAAATAAATTTGGAGAGGTGTTTAGTTACAAGGAGCATCTGAAAAGCAATGAGTAGCCTTGAAAAAGTAATTTAACAAATAACAACTAGGAAGCCTGAAGGCACACACAGTTTGAGGGAAACAGAACTCCATTAAAGCAATGACGAGTTAAGTATTTCCCTAAGAGCAAGCCAACATATTTTTTAATGGAAAAAACAAAGAAAGGAAAGAAAAGAAAAGAGAAAGAAAGAAAGAAGAAAGAAAAAAGAAAGAAAGAAAGAAAGAAAGAAAGAAAGAAAGAAAGAAAGAAAGAAAGAAAAGGTAGCTAATAGTGTTACTATTTTAGAATCTCAGCGCTCCACTACAAACCAGGAAGTCTATATTACAACAAAGAAAACATTCTCAAAACAATCTAGTGCCTTTGAAACTATTCAAGTGGTCCGAGGAAGGACCTATACTAACACACAGCCCTTCAAAACTGCTATGTCCTTCACAAAAGCTAATCCACCTACAACCACCTCAAGTTACAGTCAATGGTGAATCACTGTATTGTACACCTGAACCTAATTTAACAGTTTAACTATACTGTAATTAAAATTTAAAAATAACGGAAAAAGTTACAAGCAAATAAAGTTTTGGTGGGTAGCATCTCAACTTGAAGTATTTTCAGATTATACAGTGGTCATTGTTGGTACAACTTGGTCCATCTGAGGACCCCAATGGAATAACATAGTTAGCTTTCTCACATCTGTACTGAAATCCATACTTCTCAAATATGTATAACACAATCTTGTAGCTTGTATTAATCTGACAGACTGAATGCTCCACACCAGGGATTCTAATTTCAGTAAGTCAGGCTAGGGCCTTAGACACAGGTATAAAAAAACAAGCAGAAAACTCCCCAGATGATCCTGATGCTCTCTCTGGTTAGGAATAACACTCTGTGGTTTGTAACAGTGCTTCTCAAAGTTCATAGTAAGTGTCATTGGGGGGATTTTATTAAAGTGCGAACTCTGAGTCAGTAGGTTTTCTAACAAGCTGCCCGTGTTTGGGCCACACTCCAAGCAGCAAAGGCTTATAACATGGGATGGAAATCCTATGGCTCCAAAGAGCCAGGCACATGAAGCAGAGAGGAACAGACAGGGGTTGTGTCCTCCTGGAGGTACCTGCCCCTTCCAAAGGGAATGTCTGCGGGGATCCCTGGGTGGCGCAGTGGTTTGGCGCCTGCCTTTGGCCCGGGGCACGATCCTGGAGACCCGGGATCGAATCCCACGTCGGGCTCCCAGTGCATGGAGCCTGCTTCTCCCTCTGCCTGTGTCTCTGCCTCTCTCTCTCTCTCTGTGACTATCATAAATAAATAAAAGTTAAAAAAAATTAAAAAAAAAAAAAAAAAAAACAAAGGGAATGTCTGCTACTCAGCTCTCCTCACTGATGGAAGAACCTGCTGATTTGTCAGAAAAGTCAGAAGTCCAGGCTTTTATGGAAAATTTCCTGATTAACCTTAAATACAGTAGTCACTCTCATCCAAAAGGAATATGTTCCAAGACCCTCAGTGGATGCCTGAGACCATGGAGAGTACCAAACCCCATATATACTATGATTTTTCCCATACATGCATACTTATGGCAAAGTTTAATTTTTATAAATTAGGCCCCAAAATAAATTTTTATATATTGTTATATATAATATATATAAATTGCATCCAGTAAAAGATTAAAAATACTAAAAAAAAATAGAACAATTATAATTTACTGTAATAAAAGTTATGTGAGCCTGGTCTCTCTCAAAATGTCTTGTACTACACTCACACTTCTCATTGTGATGATGTGAGGGGATAAAACGCTTACATGAGGGAGGGGATGAAGGTGAAGGACATAGGCATTGTGACATAGTGTTAGCCTACTATTAACCTCCCAAGTCAAAAGGAGAATCACCTGCTTCTGGAAGGCTGCAGAACACAGGTGGCTGAAATAGCAGATAAGGAGGGACTACTGCCAACCATACCCAGTCACAGACATAATCATTTTTATATCATTTGATCCTTATTGAAGTAATAAAACCATCTTATTTTACCAATAAGGAAACCAAGGTGAGGAGGACAGAGATTAAGTAATTTGCCTCAGATCATTGCTAATAGCAAAGGATTCAAAGCCAGATCTGGCTCAGCCAAAGCCCATGCTCCCAACCACTAGACCAGATAATGCTGGTGAGTAGGCACACCCAACATCCCTCTGCTCCTCTAGGCTCCAGGCTCCTCTAGCTCCAGGCTCCTGCTACTTACCCAGACTACTGCAAGCTTTAGGTAATTAATTTGCCCTTTGGCTTTTTTGTTCTTAGTTTCAATTTACAGTGACCAATCATCCCAGTTTGCCAGAGACCAACACAGGTTGGTGTCATCTCCAAATCCGTAATTATTTTAGCTCTCAAAACCTAGCAAGTTCTTTCTTGGCTGTAAGCTAAATGAAGGTGGGTCCCTTCTCTTTTGTTTTTTTCTTGTGAACTTTGTATACAGCTCGTGGTGAGTGTCCAACAAATATTAAATGAGAACAGCTATTGTCTCATGTGTAAAATGACTTACTGTTCTGTAGGTTGAATAATTTTTCTTAATTATGCATACATTTCTGATTGCTTTACAACTTTGGTTATTGTTTTCAATGTGCAGATGAATAGGAGACTGAAGATGTGATGGAAGAATGGAAAGAATCTTAAAGATTTGCTGGGTGTGCTTTTAAGAAAGTTGGTAAATTAAATTTCATTTTTTTTTGAATCCTTATATTCAGTGACTGCATTTATGGAGACCACTGGTCAAATACTGACTTTAATATTTGGATTCTCTTCCTGGATTTTATTTCTTTGATATTTTTGAGACTTGGGGTACAATTGGTCAATGGCTTTCTCCATTGAAATTCCTGGTAAAATTGTGTTTTATTGCTTATCTTGTAACATCAGGGATACATTACAGAAATCACCATTTTATGTATGTGTGTGCTATGTTAAAATTAGTGGAAGTGCTATTATGGCTTTGTATTTGATTTTATGTGTTACAACTTCATTGGGACTCCAGATTTAATCACTGAATTCTTATTTGGGCCCTGATGTTCTAGCTTTCCTCCTCTCTAATGCCTGGTAAGTACAACTTGCCATAGAAAAAAAATAATTTTCTCAACAAAGCAATGTTAGCATAGGCTTTGCTTTCTTTTTTTTTTTTTTTAATTTTTATTTATTCATGATAGTCACACACAGAGAGCGAGAGAGAGAGAGAGGCAGAGACACAGGCAGAGGGAGAAGCAGGCTCCATGCACCGGGAGCCCGACGTGGGATTCGATCCCGGGTCTCCAGGATCACGCCCTGGGCCAAAGGCAGGCGCTAAACCGCTGCGCCACCCAGGGATCCCTGCTTTCTTATTAGCAATGATACTTTGCTTAAACAGGAGTTTGAATTACTTGATTTTTTTTTTATCATCAGTTATCATCTTTCAGAATGCAGCAAATATATCATCCTATTGGAGAGAGTATATATACATCAGAATTTTGAGCAGAGGTTCAATGCTTCACTTTGATTGAACCAGTTTAATCACATTCACATCTCTGACACAAATTCTGTGGCCAGAGGATGGACTATGATGATTGGTATAGTCAAGGAGTCATGCTTACTTTCCTAGATGGGAGTTGGGTCAATCTCCCTGGAATAGCATGTAGAAACTAGGGATAATAGTAAAAAGTAAGCGGTTGCAAGGAGTGCTTAGGAGGAAGCAAACATATCTACTGCAGTTACTAACCTCCTACTGTCTCCCAATGAGAATACTATGGTGAACCCTCTAATTTTAAATAGCATGAAGGCTGGAGGGGATAAATAATAAATAATTATTAAAATATTAAATAATTTGTTGCTGCTCCTCCACATTAGACTTACAGATGTCATAGAGACAACCACCTTCTAGTTAATAATTTAATATACAACTATTATGAAAGAACCATATAAAGAAGTCTTCTAAATCTTCTTTTTGGTCATGCTTATGCTACACTGGTAATAGATGGACAATACCCTTAAATACATGGTCATTAATCAAAATGCCATAAATATCATAAAGAGGGGGCAAAGGGAAGATACTGATATTTTTTTCCAGAGTGCCCTGAAACTTAGAATGCAGCAAATAAAGATTGGCTATTTAAGAAAATTTCTATTTTAAAAGTTTTGTCGAGTTCCAAGTAAGTCATTGGATTCACAAGAAAATTTTATGTCAGCACTTTTTCCCCCCAGTGAATTGGTGGCTAGAGCTAGAAGTCCAATTTATTTCTGATGAAAAAGAAATGAGCTGTATTGTTCTGCCTTTAATGAAGTTTGGAGTGATAGGAATGTAGATGATTATTTTTTGCTCACATGTTTTCATCTACTGATAGTGGATGATGTTAATGATCGCTTATATCACATTTCCTTGACTTTAAAAAATGAATTTTTTACTATTTTCAGAGGAATCAACAGGCAATTTCTTTTTTGAGCCTCCCCTTTCAGTTTACATTAAAGTAATTGTGGTTCATGTTGATGTCCATGTGTGACTGTAACTTATCTTGATGCTAAGAATTTTGTTGTGTGGGTACTGGCAGAAATTAAAGTCATGCTTTTAGACTCTCCTAGGAGTGACATGTGCATTATAAGGTTTGAGTCAAGGGAGAGGTGACCTGGGTGGGAACTTGGAACGATGACAGAGAGGAGCCAATTTTGGCCCATCAACCTTTTCAAGAAGGTCAGCTTTCTAAACTTGTGTGCTTCTGGTATATGAGTGTGTGTGTGTGGGTGGGTGGGTGGGGGGGAGTCGGTGTTTAAGTATGTGTGTGGGGGGGTGGGAGATGAGAGCTTATGGCTTTATAATGTGTTTCTGCAAACGGTATTTGGGGTATAGTGAGCCTTTATGTTATAGGATTTTAAGAGAAGGGGAGGAAGACAGAATGATCTTGAGTAATGGATTTTGCCATTGAAAGAGGGGACACCATTTCATAGCAGGTAAATTGAAAGTTCCTCTAACAAGGATTGGTAAGTTATACATATAATTCAGACAAGATCGGGTGAATTCAGGGGTATAATATAACTCAACATGGAGGCTCCAGAGTTGTTTTTTTTAACCCTGAAAGGGAGAGAAAGTGTTATTAAAAATCATTGTTTTTAAGATTTCCTCTAGACCTGAGTCTTTGCCCCAGAACAAGATAAAGAAAAGTAGGAAAGAGTATCTTCAGGATCTTAAAATTTGAGATTTTTCTGCTAATCACTTCTCAAGAAACCTACTGGCACCAGCTTTATTGTAAATTCCCATAGGACCTGAGGTTTATTGTCCTTCAGTCCAAATCTCAAACACATGTAAATAAACTCTTGGAGCAGGAAAAAGCTATCACCCTGATGGCATAATTTTCATTTTTAACAAGCCCTTTATTTCAATTCAACCTACTGATTTGAAGGTCAGTCTCCGAGTAAACTTGGAACATGCCTAGGAAAGAAGCTCCTGTTTCTATACACTTTTTTGGTCCAATCAGGATCTTCTCAGTTACTGTAGGTTTGCTACTTCAAAGTGAATTAGAATTCTCTCCCAAGACTTGCTTTGGTTGTGCTCCTCTGAGAAAGAATGAGGTTCTGTTTCAAAGAGTTGCCTTTCAAATCAGTGTTCCAAACTCTGTAACCCTTTCTGATACCTTCTAGTTCTTGATTCTTCACCTGGGCACCATGGAATGATTTGGAAACTTATATGTGGTTATGTTCCCTTGGATGGAGAAGTATTTTTAGAATGAGAGACAAAAATCAACGAGAAGAGTCTGTTAACCAGTCATTTCTAGTGTTTACTGGACCCCGAAGCCTGACCTTTAGCCTACTCCTAGGATTTCTGATTCTACCGGTTATCAAAGCTGGAAATTAATCTGTCAGTATTCAACAGTCATTGTTAGCTCACCCAGAATTCAAGGTCTGCTTTAGTCTGCTCTGCAAAAACTGATTTGATACTTTATATGTATCTTTGGGATTTCTTATGAATTCTTTTTTAGTCCTGTTTTTGACCAAAGGTGAATTCATTCTCTAAAAGGTGAGGTCTATAGAGTTTGGCCCAACTTTGTAAGGACGGTTCCTCCCTCCTTAGCAAGTACTTCTCATGCTTCTCCACAACATGCAGCTGTGTTGCCCATCCAGCGCTGTAATTCATGGGTCAGAAAATGTAGCTGTGAGAATTGCGTGCACTTCCTGTGTTTTTTCCCATTTTCACTGTTCTTTTTAGAAACAGAACTGTACTTTGGAAAGGATTCAGTAGGACATTTGATTACCTTAGTAAAATACAAAATATCCTGGTGGGGGGTCCACATCTTAAAAAAAAATCTTGGAAAGGACTCTTCAGGAGGCTCCACACCCAGCATGGAGCACGAGGGGCTTGAACCCAAGACCCCGAGATTAAGACCAGAGCCAAGATCAAGAGTCAGACGGCTAACCTACTGAGAGCCACTCAGGCATCCCATCTGGCAGGTAATGTTTTGTTCTTATTCCACAAATCCAGCAAATGTGTTTCCTAAAAAAATCAGTCTTCAATTATATAGGAACTGGGAATGTTACTACTAGTTCTTGTAATGTGTTCTTGTGTATGCTCTTATTGATTTAGGAATAGACTTTACCCACACCTCCTAACAAAGCCAGCAGAGAACAAATAAACATGGATACGGTAAGTATAAATATAAATTTCCATATGATTTATTGTTGTTCCTTGTACATAAGAAACAGTAATATACAACTTACACTGCTTTAGAATGTAAAATGGATAAAAATGTGTACAAAAAAAAAGCACATTCCTAGAAAAAGGTATTGGCAAATAGTAAAAACTGGGGGGAGGGGGTAACAAGCAAAAAACAAATCAAAAAACAAAAACCCCAACAATTCTTCAATTCAGTGTGCAAACATTTTATAAAAATAGAAATACTAACTCTACAGGCAGTATTTCCTGATAAATTATTTAAATAGCATATCTACACAATCTGAGATCTATTCCAAGGGCAATGAGAAAATAATTTATAAAAATAAAGCAATGGTATATAAGATAGAAAAAAACAACTTTCAGAAAATGTATTTAACATTTCCATGCTATTTTCTTATTGGGAATACTTTTCTGCAAAGAATTTTTATACTATGTACAACATTGACTTTTTTTTTTTAAAGTACTACAGTAGCTTTAAGTTTGTAAGACACTTAAACTCTTTCTGCTTGATCCAAAAATTCTTTACTCAGTCACACAACAAATGAGGTAATATTTGTATAGAAGTTTCACCTTTTGTTATTTTTTTTTTTCTCTTTTGGAAAAACAAAAAAGTGTAGATACTTTTCTTCTCCCTGGAAATAGGCACAAGAGATGGGGTAAAACAGTTATGAAAGGCCTCGTGGCTTTCTTTGAAACTTAAAGACACTAGCAAACAGACAACTCATTCCACTTGACAAAGAAAGAAGATCCCAAATCATTCACTCTGAGCACAAAGTGAAGAGCATCTTGCTCTGATGTTCCTTGTGCCGTTCATGAGACATTGGTTGATAAATCTCCACTACCTGCTGTCAGACATTTTCCATATGAAACCTAGATTCCAGGTAGAACAGAGTTAATAAATAATCTGTATTTACAATCTTACAGTCATGAAGACTCCTAACAAAGCTGATATGGATAGTCCTTACGCTTCTTCCTGTTCCATGAATAGTCTTTCAGACAGATCCTCCAGAGTAAGTAAAAAATAAATATTTTATATTGTTAATTGTTAAAAAAAAAAAAAAAAAAAAAAGTCTTAGAGTTGGAAAACTCCATGACACTCAGGAAAAAGAGATCAGGAATGTTTTAGTTGATAATTTTGTGCCTTTCTAACCATAAAAATATGAGCACAGCTGCCTATCCCTTTGGAGGCAGCCTGGTGCTCACTGAGATGGTAGGTTTTCGGATTTTCCTGCTACATCTGCACGAGCTACGTGTGGAATAAAACCAACAATTTCCTGACAACCAGGCAGGGGCAGCCAGCACATACTTCCACTGGCTCAATTCTCACTCCCTATTGTGGTCATTACTGGTGGCATGTAAGGGATGGGGATCCAGGAGGAAGTCCAGAAGCCAGTCTTTCCCTCCCTTCCCTGTTTCTAGTTAAGTGCCTATGTATGTGGGTTAGTCAGCTAACGTGGGTCAGCATCATAAAATCCAGCAAGAGTCTTTCAATCCCCTGAAAATGATTTAGTACCGAACACGTAACAGCTCCTCCATCTTTTCTTCATACAATCATCTTTTGGGGACACGCCCCCCACTTCGGGCTCGGGCCCCTGCTCCCCCTCTTTCTGAGGGAGTGTGTCAAGGGTGGTGTTTGGCCAATTCTAATGAGTCCTCCCTTCTCTCACATGCCTGAAAATGCTTTTGAGTCCACGTCTCAAAGAGGGCCTCACAAGAGCGCTCTACTCTGACAGGAACGGAGTGGATAGCCACTTGCCAGCCCAAGCAAGTGGATGCTTTTTTTTTTTTTTTTTTTTGCTTTTTGAAAAGCACACCATGGTAACTGTTCATGCTCTTGGAAGATTCTCTTCGCGTTCAGAGGCTACCTGCCGAGTCTGATTTGGAAAATGGCATGGTCTCGAGGCAAGTCCCGTATTCTAGGTGTCCACAATGATATGCAAGCAGAGAAAAGGCAGGGAGGAGTGATCCTGGGGGTTTTCTTAAGCCCGTGGTTCCAGAAGGTGCAACACCAGCATTGGTTAGGATCAGTCTTTTGATCAACAGTTTGATTAGGAATCTGTTCAATAAACAAACATATAAGCCAATTAATTCATGAAAGTACTGGCTTTATCAGTTAATAAATCAACCTTAGTATATAGCTCTACTTTCATTGTGCCCAAAGTAGAATTTAAGATGACCAACTTATTAAATATTAATGTGTTTATAGCCTGACCTTCCAGAGCTTACACTGTGCTTTCTATAGGCTTCAAGGTTAAAAAAAATTCACAAAGATGACATCATAATTTAAATCTTAAGTGAAATCCACCATCCTAAAGGCATCAGTCCTTGGCCTGGTAAACATTAAGCACTTATTGGAGATCAGGTCTGTGCTAGATTCAGTGCTCATGTAACCACAGAGAGAGAAAACAAAAAGCAGCTAAGGTTGGTAGTGCAAATTGAGCACACCAAAATGAAGGCAGTACTCCTTTCTCCTCCTACACAGGGAAATGCTGGGAAAGACTTCTTGGGCTAGTGGTGTGAATAGAGCTAAAGTGGCATGTAAGACACAGAATCAGGTCAACCTGAAGTAGTTTTCATGTGGTCCAAACTGTACAGGACTAGGTCTGTAGATTGTCTTTCCACTGTGAATGCGGGCAGAGAGACTGCTAAGCCAATTGAGGTTAACAAGGGGGGAGAATTTCATAAGCCACAGTTCATGGACCTTGTTCTTCTCATGGTCTTCAATAGCAAAGTACTGATAACCCTGGTCTCTAAAACCATCTTTTAAACAGATGTGCTTCCATTATTGGCACACTCAATATGACTGAATGAGAGATGTCAACTGTGCATTCACAGTAATGTTGCTCCTACCTCTGCATTCGTATTTCAGGTCAGAGAAGAACACCATTTCTTGAGAGAAGACGAACAACCCTAGCCTACCACCAGCATAAGTTTTGTCATAGATGGGTCCTGAATCAGCCATGATTTTCTTCCCTTCATACATCACCACGCTGCAGGAGAAAGAAAAATCTTGTTAATGACACCCCTGCTTTTTTGTCTCCTCTTTCTTCCCCATTGGTGTGACTAAGTGAAACCTAATCTGGGTGATCTTACCGAATGAAACCCGTCTTGGGCCGGTGGCTGAGACGCCATCTGTAGGCAGTGAAATCTTTCCAGCCTATGTGTCGAGGGTCATGCCACAGAGTGCGCACCTAAAGGAAGAAAAAGTTGAAACGTGGCTCCAGCTAGATTTCGATTTTGTTCTAGGAGAACTAGTACTTGAAAGGTACCAAGTGGACCTCAATTTAGAGGGCTGTGATGTTGCATTTTTTTCTAAGGGCTTTCATTTGAGTGTGCCCTTGAATGTCCACATAAGGCAGAAAGAGGGCAAATTGTGTTTGAAGAGGCTGAGGTGGTCTTCGGAGCTGAAGGTAACTCTAAGTTACAGCAAGCTCCCCTCTCAGATGCAGAACTTACTGCTGTAGTTGGTGGTGCTGGGCATTTGAGACCTAAGACCTCCTCAACCCCACCACCAGTTGGGAGTGCTGGCCAAGCACCTATCCACTCTTCCTTTCTTGGGGCCTTGTTCTTACCTGGCCAGGGGTGTTTCCTGTGTGCCACAGGGCATTCCGCAGGTGCTCGCCTGGCCCGGTGGTAGAGTTCACGACTTTCACGGAAAGGCCAGAGTATCCCTGAGCCCGAGTGGGGTTGGTGTCCCAGTAGGACTGTGTGACTTGCTTCCACATCACCACATAGAAGCGGCTGCTAGACTGGTAGCCAAACACAAATCCAGCATAGTCATCATCCCTCTCTGTGTTGATGAAGAAGGTGCCACTAAAGTCCACAGCATTGAACTCATCATAACCTAGGAAAAGGAGACCAGAGCCAGGTTAAAAGCTGCAGCCTTTAGAAGCTTCTGTCACATTCCCAGACATCCTTAGTACCTCAGGGATACATGTAAATGCTCGGTTTTAGATTTGCCTCTTTCACATATGGAGAACTCGCTAACTCACCTACAGCAAGTCCAGGATCACAGTTGACGGTCTGGACGAGTTCTTTACCCTGATGACGTACCACCCAGTTAGGGTCATTTTGGGATGTCCCTTTGGGATCTAGAGGAATCATCTGGAATCTGCGGAAATCAGTCTCGCTGATATCAATGTTTTCAGGACAGATGTCATCAATGTCTGGCACATTGTCATGGTCAAAATCGTCTTTGCAAGCATCCCCTCGACCATCACCTAAGGTCAAAAAAGTAAGTTCAGTGAAATTCTGAAAACTTCTTGGTGTCAGAAATTCACTATCTTTAAAAGTTGGCAGCTAGTCTCTTCATCTTCTCAAATACGATTAGTTTTGCTTTTATTCTCAATCCAGAGAGCCATGGTGTTAGTCACTTAAAAAGTAGCTCCACTGACTCACCATCGGAATCCTTCTGGTCAGGATTGGGCACAAGTCTGCAGTTGTCCCTGTCATCAGGAATGCCATCATTGTCATCATCATGGTCACAGGCATCTCCCTTGCCATCTTTGTCATGGTCAGCTTGGTTGGCATTGGGCACATAGGGACAGTTGTCCAGGTTGTTTTGGTGGCCGTCTTCATCAATATCCTGATTGTTGTCACAGGTATCTCCAATGCGGTCTGAGTCAGAGTCAAGCTGAAAGAGACAGAAAAGAAGATGAACTGAAGTATAGGTCATTAATGTTAAAGATGACTTATGGAAGATTCTCCAGTGTTTGATATGGCCACTGGGGTTTCAGGTCTGTAGGCACCTGCCGAAAGAGTAGTAGTAAAATTTCCTTAATCCTTGGGGTGCCTGGGTGGCTCAGTCAGTTAAGCACCTGGCTCTGAATTTCAGTTCAGGTCATGATCTCAGGGTGTTGGGCTTGAACCCCCATTGGGTTCCACACTCAGTGTGTGGTCTTTTTGGGATTCTGTCCTTTTCCTCTTCCCCTTCCACTCCCTTCCCACCCCCCCAAAATAAATCTTAAAAAAAATTCTCTTGATCCTTGATTTTCATGTTAAGTTTTTAAAGAGATTCAGAGTTTTTAAATATAAAGCTTTCTAAATTAATCACTAAGGTGCCTTACTTTAACAGACCAAAACTTTAAGATTTCAGTCTGTTAACTGCTTGCTTTGAAACATTAAATGTAGTTCTTTGGGTCATTTTCTTATTTTCCATTGCAAGTTTCAGTTGTAAAATTGTTGACAGGTCCACTTCTGCTCTAGGTTATTGAATCATGGAAAAACATGGCACTGCTTTTTGTATATCCTGGGTCACGTGTATGGCAGGGATCAAGGATTTTTATTAAAACTTTTTTGGTGGGCAGCCCTGGTGGCGCAGCAGTTTAGTGCCGCCTGCAGCCCGGGGTGTGATCCTGGAGACCCGGGATCGAGTCCCACATCAGGCTCCCTGCATGGGGCCTGCTTTCCCTCTGCCTGTGTCTCTGCCTCTCTCTCTCTCTCTCTCTCTCTCTCTCTCTCTCGCTCTGTGTCTCTCATGAATAAATAAAAAATAAAAAAAAAAATCTTAAAAAAAATAAAAAAATAATAATAAAACTTTTTTTGGTAGTTTTATACCTCTAGTCTGTGAGGGTTATTTGCTGGTTCAGGTAAAGTCAAAATTCTAAGTTTTTTCAAAACTATTTCTTGCTACTTTCATATTTAGTGAGCATGGGATGCTCAGAGATTATTTATGCATATTGGAATTTTTCTTCCCAGTAAGATTTACATAATGCCTGGTTATAAATATTAGAATCGGAGAAACAAAACCTCCATGGAGACTGAATGATATTAAATAAGTTTATGATAAGACCCAAACTGAAAATAGAGGCCTCGATGCCATCTGCTCAGCAAAGCTATCCCAGAGCATTACACTTTCCTATTATGGCCTCACAGCTAGTTACCCTGTTGCCTTTGGTCTTCCAGGACCTCATGAGAACAAGACCTCAAAAACAAGTGTTAGGAGGAAAAAGCTGTATTTATCATTTCTGTGATCTTATAAAGCTTCCATTTTTAAAAAGCTGGTCTCCCAAATTTTTACAGCAAAGCATTTTAGAGAAGAAATGCCTTAACTTACACTGCTGGAATATGATGGCCAATTACATGTGAAAAGAAATAGCTCCAGACACAGAAACTGTTCTGGCTAATGTCTATTTGTAGCACTCCCTCACACAGAACGATTGATTTGCAATGCCAAGTAATTTTGAAGAATGACAAACAGGTTTTGGAGGTTTCTTTAGGTTTTGGAGGTATTCTTAAGTTGAGGTTTTCTTACAACCAGATTTTATCATTAGCTGTGAAAATGGTTATTGATTTTCCTTAAGGATATTTCCCTTTCATCTTAGTCTTAGAAATGGTTAATATTACTAGAGTTATCAGATTTCTGCATTGTATAATTTGGCAGATCACACAGAGTAAGCCCTTATAGGACTGAAATTATCTAGGGGATGCTCTCATGCAAAGAGCTCCCATGATATATTTCATGCTCATGAAAATACTGCAATTGGCTTTGAGACCTCTGAGAGCCCTGGTCACGAAATAATTTGAACTTTAAAAAAAAAAAAAAAAAAAAAAAAAAAAGACCTAGAAAGAGCTATTCCAGTAACCCACTGGAAGATTCTCAATGGAGTCCACCTACCTGATCTGGATTATGTTCCAGGGGGCAGTTGTCACACTGATCTCCAACCCCATCCATATCAGTGTCCCTCTGGTCCACATTGTAGACATACTGACAGTTGTCACGTTCATTGAGGATACCTACAGAGAACAAGTGACTAGTAAGGGCTGGAATCTCCAGCCTCTGGGGTGTCAACAAACCACACCCCATAGCCAGGGCTGGAGAAAGGTCAGGTGAGAGCAGAGTGTGGTCACCACCACCAGGTCTATGCTGTCAGGGAACGCCTTACCGTCCCCATCGATGTCTGCGGCGCAGGCATCTCCTTCCCCGTTGTTGTCCGTGTCAGCCTGATCTGGGTTGTGGTTGTAGGGGCAGTTGTCACAGCGGTCTCCGACATCATCTCTGTCATAGTCATACTGGGCTGGGTTGTAATGGAAAGGACAGTTGTCCTGCAAAGCAATGGAGCATTTTAGGATACTGCCCATGAAACCAGCTCAAGCCTCGAAGCATCTGTGTTACATAAAACATTTTCTACTTCATCCTCGCTATACCAGTTAAAAGCCAGGGCCCTAATGGATGAAAAATAGATTCCTGTTGCTTACAAGTCAGTGAAATGTAAATAAGGGCACCGCCCCAGTTTTCCATAGGCTCAAAATGAATTTTACTGCCATTTAGGTTAGAACATGAAACCAATCTGGGGAGCAGAGAGTATCATCTGTTTACATGTTGTAATTTCTTGGTCAACCTGGGGGGAGGGAAGGTTGTGATGGGAAACCAAAACCCTCATTTGAGATCTTCTCTCGGTAGCATCTAGGTGTTCAAGCTACCCCCAAGTAGCTCTGAGTTGGACAGAGTCTTGGAGTCTTGTAGCCTGCTGCTACATAGAGGAGGTGAAGGAAAGAGGCCAGGACATATCCTTACCCTGTCGTCTGGGATTTTATCATTGTCATCGTCGTCATCACAGGCGTCGCCAATCCCGTCCTTGTCATAGTCTTCCTGCCCAGAGTTGGGAAGGTTGGGGCAGTTATCCTGGAAAGAGAGGATGCGCATGCATGATGGCTGCTATCTGTGTGTCCTTTGCTCAGCCCAGGCCCCCAGACGCCGCATCCAGACCAGGAATGCTGCCCTCCCTGCTAGCACCTTATTGTTTTTAATGGGAGGACAAGAAATTAAGCATTTTCTTGGGGGATGTGTCATTTGTAAGAATGCCCTGTGCTTTGTACTTGCTGGGAGCATAAGTCCTGCCCTGTGGGTATCTGGAAGAGCCAGGAACATTTTTCCAGAGAAAAGAACCAGCTCTGGAGCATACCGGCCAAAAGGGCCTGCCCTATTCTTGTTTGTGGCACCGAGGGATTTAATGTTAAGACTTTGTGCTCTTTTGGGGCACCTGGTGGCTCAGTGGTTGAGGGTCTACCTCTGGCTCAGGTCATGATTCCGGGGTCCTGGGATCAAGTCCCACCTCGGGCTCCCTGCAGGGAGCCTGCTTCTCCCTCTGCCTGTGTCTCTCATGAATAAATAGTCTTTTTTTTTTTAAAAAAAAAACCTTTTTCTGCCTTTGTGTGATTTCATCTTTGATTCATTTCCTAATTTTAAGCATAAAAAATTCCTCAGCCTCTTCCTGGGGTTAGGGCTATGTTCCTTCTCTCAGAAGGCATGGAAGGGAAGTCAGCTCTACCTTTTTGCAGTGGTAGGTGGCATTGGCCACGCACACCAGGTCCTCATTGGGCCAGCCGTCCAGGTCTGTGTCCTCCCCACAGATGATGCCGTTGCCCGCATAGCCGGGCTTACACTCGCAGCGATACATAGGGTCGCTGTAGTGGCCCAGGTAGCTGCACTTGGCATTCTTGTTGCAGTCATGTGTCCCATCTGTGCAGGGGTTCCGGGGCTTACACACCTGAGGGCACAATGTCCTGATGTTAACGTAGAGCCTTCAAGAGTCCCTGTGTCCCACTCATCCCCAAGAAGACAGAGGCTCCATGAGAAGGAGTGTGGGGTACCTCTGTCCCTCTTCTCCCCTTGTGGATGTACAACAAGCCCATCTGCTCAGGATTTATTCCAGAGCAGCAGTTTCAAATACGATAGGCTATTGTCCCCCTCCCAGATTCATTCAATTCTAAAACCCAGGGACGCCTGGGTGGCTCAGTGGTTGAGCACCTGCCTTCGGCCCAGGGTGTGATCCTGGAGTCCCAGGATTGAGTCCCACATCGGGCTCCCTGCATGGAGCCTGCTTCTCCCTCTGCCTGTGTCTCTGCCTCTCTCTCTCTTTCATGAATAAATAAAATCTTAAAACACACACACACACACACACACACACACACACACACACACACCAACAATTCTAAAATCTAGGCCGTCTGCTCAGCCCTCTCCCCGTTTTTGTGAAGGCTGTGAAAGGACAGGTTTCCCTTTCCTGGCTGTTTCAGCTGAGGCACCCCCTCTACTCTGGGCCAGCAGCCTAGGCCAGTCTACCTGTTTGTGGGCGGTGGCATGTTCTACACCGCGGCCGAAGGGCTGCGGGCCTGTGAAGCGTGGTGGGCAGGGCAGGCAGTTGTAGCCGGGGTCCGTGTTCTCGCACCTGTGCTCTCCGTTGTGGTTGAAGCAGGCGTCAGGGACTTCTTTGCACTGGGGGAAGAAACAACAGTTGGCCCCATGATCAGATACGTGGACCCTGGGAGGTGACAGGGACAGCTGAACTGCTTTCCAAGACCCAGTAACTCAGCCAGGACTTCCTTACCTCATCCACGTCTTTGCACTGGATGCCATTCCCGCTGTAGCCCGGGGGGCAAGTTCCACATTTCCAGCTGCCATCGCGGTAACTAGTACACTTGACCCCAGCAAAGCAGGGATTGGACAGGCATCCATCTGAGATCGGGGAGACGGGCAAATGGTTGGTGTAAGTGGCTGTTGTTGGCACACATCACAAAATACAGTGGGAAACCTTATAGGGTAGATGGGACCTGTCACTTGTTGAGACTACTTGGAAATACCAGAGGGACAATGCACCCCAAATACTCAGGACCATTCAGAGCCAGAGCGCTTCTGCCTTGAATGCTGACCATGGATTTCAGTTAAACAAAGAAAAAACAAACTCCCAAGGGTGCTTTTATCCTGGGGCTGCATGACTCACCAATTGGACAGTCCTGCTTGTTGCAAATCTGGTTTTCGGTCGCATCACCGACACAGTCCTTGCCTCCAAACTGGGGTGTGGGGTTGTTGCAGAGCCGGCTACGTTTCTGCACCCCTCCTCCACAGGTAACGGAACAGATGTCCCACAGTGACCAGGGACCCCAGCCTCCATTGACTGCAAGCAAGTGAACCACATGTAAAAAGTGAAGGTCAATTTTCAAAACACTCCAATCTGTCCTAGAAGACACTCCTAAATTTGTTCAAGAAAACCTCTGCTCCTCGGACACACGAAGAGGTGGTCTGGGAGGAGGGAGAGGTTAAGATGGTTTCCTTTGCTTTTTATTAAAAGAAGCTGCTGAGCATGCAGAACTTGGCCTCTACTTGTTCCCTAGGAAGTAACCTTTCCCCCGTTTATGACCCACCCAACCAGAGGCCGCAGATGCCAGGCATCCGGCGGGGCGGAGCTGCTGCTCAGCCCCGGGTAGTGTGGCACGCTCTCACTTACTGGGGCAGGCATCTTTCTTGCAGGCCTTGGTCTCCCGGGCTTCGCCTTCACATGGTTTCCCGTTCATCTGGGGGCTAGGAGAATTGCAGAGTCGAATTCTAGTGATCACACCATCACCACACGTCACGGAACAAGACGACCACGGGGACCAGTGGCTCCAGCCGCCATCCTGTTTAACTAAAATACAAAGCTGACGGTTATAGGGCGCTGGCCACATGTCAAACTCTGTGCTAACTGCTTTAAATGCATTGCCTAAATGAAATCCTTAAAAGAGCCCTACGAAGAGTTATTATCATCCCCAATTTGCAATTGAGGAAAGAGCCTCAGGGGGCGGGGGGTAAACTGGGTTCAAGGGTGCCCAGGTGAGCAGAACTGGGGTTCAGACTCTGGCAGTCTAGAAACCGTATCCTTGGCCACTATGCTCTCTGGATGAGGACAAGCCTGTGCTCCACACTGCCATGCGGCCAGGGTGCTCACATCTCTTGTCGCACTCCTGAATGTGGCAAGTCCGCGTCTGGACGGAGGAGCCCTCGCATCGGTTGTTGAGACTATCACAGGAGCGCCCGCGCTGCTGGATTCCATTGCCACATGTCGCAGAGCAGGAGGTCCACTCGGACCATGGGGACCAGCCATCATCCGCAGAGTCGCTGGCTGCAGAGGAAGTGGGTTCATTAGTGTGTGATCAAGACAAGCTGTTGGTTAGCTAGTGCTCTCTAGGACCTTCTTCCTTTGCCAGAGGGCTAAAAGCCATGTCTGTCTCAGGCCACCAGCGCAGGTTTATCCCCTCACCGGGTAACGGAATACCAGGCCAGGGCTTTCTCAGTGTTTCAATGAGGTGCTCTTTCCTGACCTAAGAGATCTTGCTAGGCATTTCCAGTCTCAGGCTTCCAAGAGTACTAGATGTGTAGGCAGCTCGGAGTCACTTTGGACTGTCAAGGGAGCCAGACCACGTGTTTGGCAGACAAGCCTGAAGGCAGCGAGGCTGCTGTTGGCCCTGCCTCCAACTCTGTCATCAGGTTAATCAGTGTGCAGCTCCTCTTACCCTAGCATGTGGGGCCTTCTCTGTACATATTTTCACAAGAGAAGGGGTTTGTTTACCATCTGCCTAGGTCCCAGGACTACAATCACATGTAGCTGTATCAGACAAAGACAGAGAACTGGTTTCTCTGGCCAGCAGCTGGAAGTTTTCCTAACAGTCCCGATTCAAGTTTAAGACGCCACTAGTCTCCAACTAGCTTTGTTCTCTTTAGCCCACACCTGAAGTGAAAGCTGAAGAGAAGCAAATAGGTGCACAATAATCACAGTGCCAAGATCACCAACACGATCCCTGGAGGAGACAGCTTATTCTGAGCTGGTGACCAGCTACGTGGAAGGGTCGGGGTGGGTGGAGGGGTAGGGGAAGTGCTACTTCCCCACTTCATTTCTTATCTCAATTGTGCTGAATCATTTTTAGGACTTGTATATACTACATTATCGTCTCAGCAGAGTGATGAATTTATATACTGGCAACAGAAACCGGGGGATAGGGTGCCATGGAACAATACAGTGCCTTATTTCTGCCAGTGCCCCATACCTGAAACTGCAGTTATTCTTAGGCCTCTTGCTCATGCAGATAAAATGGATACAACTTTCAGGCCCTAAATTAAGTGCAGCACTTGCATGTTGGACCATCAATTTATCTGGTGAGCAGATTTTTCTTAACTCTAGGCCATGACATCAAATTCTAAAATTTAGAGCTATTGCTGCTACAAATTCGTCTCTCCTTTCCTCTGAGCATCAAGTCAAAATCGATAAGCTAGGGTGAGATCTTTATTGCCTATATAGAGCAGCCAAGTCATCAGTTAACCAGATGCTGCAGCAGGAAACTGAGTTAAAACACACCATGGAAATGGGGGTGGGGTTCCAGCGGTCTTGTGTTCATGGAGAACTGACCCTTGTCACTAAAGAATGGTCATGCAGTTTTAAGAACTTACGCCAACACCGTGGGCAGCATTCTCCGTCAGGAACTGTGGCGTTGGAGCAGGGCATGATGGGGCAGGACACCTTCTTGCAGATGGTAACGGAGTTCTGCAGGAGAAAGGGGTTACAAAGCATGTTGCAAGCAGAAGTTTATAGACTAATATTTTAATTACAAGATAAAACCGAGTCGGGCTGTAAATGCTCCAGTGGAAGGAGTTTAATACGTCTTATGTGCAGCCACCATATTGTGCAGACAGTTCTAGTGCTAGTCATCATTCCCTTCCTCGGAGAGTTCTTTAATTGCTACCAAATGGTAGAAGTGACAACATGAAGAATTTATCCCTAGGGAACCACCAAATACCATGAGTCAAATCTTTTAGTCTGTGTCTGAAAATGAATTCAAAACTTACATGGGACTTTTAAATTTTATAATGTTGTCTATAGGGATGCCTGGGTGGCTCAGCAGTTGATTGAGAGTCTGTCTTTGGTTCAGGGCGTGATCCCCGAGTTCCGGGATCGAGTCCCACATCAGGCTCCCTGTATGGAGTCTGCTTTTCCCTCTGCCTGTGTCTCTGCCTCTCTCTCTCTCATGAATAAATAAAGTCTTTAAAAAAAAAAAATACAATGTTCTCTATAGAGAAATGATCAGTGAGCATTTCTTTGTGTATAGATCTGGTTTTATACCATGTTGAAGAATGGAAATAAAATTGGCTCCCCAATCTAGCAATCTGTGCTTTACATTTAAACTGGACTTTGTTCAGCACATCAGGCAAACTGCCCAGTCTCCCGGCACTGGTTTTGGGGTGCTAGGGACACACACACTGCAAGCAGTGCCATCTGAGCTAAGTAGACAGTTAATGTCCTACCACTGTTGGGCTAAGTGATTTGAACAATCACGACTGTATTAAGGGAATCCCAGTGTCATTGCTAAATACGAGTCAGGGTTGGGGAGATAAAAGGAATGTTCTGACCAGGTTTTATTTCACTGACATTCAACACTTAGCCTTTGAACGAAAGTGGGTAAATGACTCCAATGTCTTAGATTTTTTTCCTTTAGATACTTAGCCTAGGGTATAATTAAGACTTTGAAAAACTCAAGATTCTATGGACGTCACAATTACATCTTGAAAACAAAACAAACCCCACTTCAGTATTTGGCCATGGAGCATAGAAAGAGCTGGTGCGGCCATCTGGGTCTAGCCCATAGAGTTGGGCTTTGAACACATGCCATCGCTTCCTATTTCAGTCTGGAATGAGCCCTTACCTGACAGCGGCACTCGGTACAACTATCGACGGTCCACTCCTCATTGTTCCTGTACTGAACTCCATTGTGGTAGCAGAGGGGAGGCCGCCTCAGCTCAATGGCCAGTTCTTTGTTCTCTTCAGTCTGGAAGGGGGAGAAAGGTCATTAGTGTCTGTCTTCATTTTTTGTCATTGGGGGCAGGGGGGCATCTGTGATGCCCCTTCAGGTGCTCGTGCCCAAGGGCTGGGAGCCGAGGCCACTGACCACTTTGCGGATGCTGTCCTGAAGTGTGGTCACAATGGTGCGCAGGCCCCTCAACTCCAGAACCATGCTGGATAGCTCATCACAAGAGATGCCGCAGATGGCTTGCAGATCCTTAGTCTTGTGGCCGATGTAGTTAGTGCGGATGGCGGGGCTGGAGCCATTTACCACATTGTTATCGAGGGTGAGGAGGACGTTGGTCGCTGCCAAGAAAGAAAGGAGTACGATGAGAAAAGTATTGGCAGATCTTCACACAGCTGCTCTCACAAGCCAGTCTCTCCCTCCCCCGCCCCCACAGTTCCTAATTGTAAAGATAGGACACCTGGGGTGAAGGATACACAAGGAGCAGGTGCATGTGTGTGGATTACTCTGAAGTCACTTGGGGTTACCTGGGGTAATTTATGCATGACTACCACTCCCTAAGGTTCTCAGCTTGTTTTAGGTGGACTCTCCTGAATGTCCTCATATGACACCCCCCCCCCCCAAAAAAAAAAAAATAGAAGAGTACTCACAACTGGAACAGCCTTTGTTTCTGAGAATGGCTTCTGGTGTGGTTCCAAAGACAAACCTCACGTTCTGCAGCACCCCCTGGGGGCAGAGGACACACATTACTTGTAGAGTGGTGGGGGTGGGGGTGGGGGTGGGGGTGCAGTTTATTCCAGGAAAAGCGCACAACAGAAGTTCTAAAATTTTAAAAGAGCTCCCTTTGAAGATCACCACGTCAAAATAACACACCAACGTCAACTGCCAAACAACTTCACAATCTTAATTGGGTTGTCCGCCAAGTCTTGAGTACTTTACAAAGAAATCCGTTATCTGCCTACTTGGGTACACAGGAAATGGGATCGGATACTAAGGACAGAGGATTTAATGACACTCTCCAGTGTCAAAGAGCTAGATGTGGGAGTTTCAAAGCCACAGTGGCAAAAACCTAGACATCCAGGCAAGGAGGAAGCCGCAGCCGCAAATAGCCACTATTTTAACCTTTGGGGACCGGCTCCTGAGACTGGCTCCAACCCCATGAGGAATCAAATGGCAAAGTGGTATTTATTCTGCTCTCCGTATCCATTTCAAGCTACATCACAATTGGCAGAACGATCTGAAAAAAGCTCTTTTCTTGAGGAGAGCATAAGGAGTATTTAGGACTTGAACAGGTGCTTATAGGAAAACTACTTGTTTCCTTTAGCGGTCTTCAAAGTACGGCACGCCCAGAACACAGGCCCCAACAGCTTGTGAAGCCCCAGCTTCACCTGGAATTTGTTAGAAACGCAAATGATCAGGCCCCATCCCAGGGGCACGGAATCTGAACCTCTGGGGATGCGGTGCAGCGCGCGTTTCACCGAGCCCTGCAGGTGATTCTGGTGCCCCTGGAGGCGTGGGAAGCACGGCTCTGGTCCAAAGGCGGGATCTCCTGTACTGGAAATCCCTGCCTCCCCCGCTACAGCCCTCCTGACAGGTCAGCAGCCGACCCCACGAACCCACGAACGGGAGGAGAGGCCTCACCTGGAAGTTGTCGTTGACCCCTCCTTTCGCGATGCGGAGTCTGGCCACGCTGGCCAGGTCCCTGGTGAAGATGCTCTGGATGGGGACATCCAGCTCGGCGTTCTCCATCTTCTCACAGTCAATGTACAGCTGGGCCCTGTCCTCCTGCACGAACAGGGTGATGCTCTTCCACTGGCCGGTGGCCAGCAGCGCTTCTTCCACCGACACCACGTGTTGCATGCCCTGCACGGTCAGGCTCAGGTCCAGGGTGCCGGCTCTGCCGTTGGAGACCACGCTGAAGACCTGGCCAGAGTGGTCTTTCCGTTCTATGGCCAGCAGCGTGCCTCGGGTCTTCTTCATCTGCCTCAGGGAGGCCAGGAGAAGGAAGCCTTTCTCTGCGCGCACAGCATCCACTAGGTCTTGGAACTTGTCATCAGGCACGGGGGGGATCAGGTTGGCATCCTCGATGCGGAAAGCTGGGCTGGAGGGGTCAGGACCCTTCACCAGCCGGCGCCCAGAGCCCCTCCGGGCAGCCCCCGTGAGTTCAAAGATGTCGAACACGCTGTTGTCTCCCCCAGACTCTGTTCAACAGGAGCAGGGCACACAGTGAGCCAACTAGGCTGAGGCCGGGGGTGCGGGGCAAAAGGGCAGGGCAAGAACTGGGCAACCACTGGAAGAACTGAATCCGCACTGTGGTCGGGGGAAGCTGCCTGCTGATGGTCCCCGAGGGCGCCGGGGGAAGGCTGGCACAAGAGAGCACGGGAGGGGGTGTCCTCGGGGTAACCGGCACCTCCTCATCTGCCCTCCCCGCTCGGAAGGTGTTACCTAGACTCACCTGGAAGGCGGCTGGAGGCGCACACACGCAACAGGAACAGGACGCCGAGTGCCCAGGCCAGCCCCATGGTGGAGCCGCTCGTGCCCAGCCGGGAGCCTGTAGCGGGAAGCAGACCCCGGGGTCAGAGCGGCCGCGCAGGGAGAGCGGGCACAACCGGGCGCCGGGCTTGGGGCCAGGGCCCTGGCGGATCCCCCTCTGGCCTCACGTCTGCCGGAACGAGGGGCAACAGTACTCACTTTGGACGGGGCATCAGGAAGAAAGAGTGAGGGGGGGAGACGGGTTTTAAAGTCGGGGGCGGGTGGCGCTGGGGCAAAGACCAGCAACCTGGGGGCTCTGGCTGGGGAAGTCGAGGGGGGGCAGGAGATGCGGTCTGGGGGCGCGGGGAGGCACGGGGAAGTCGAGACTCCCCTCCCGACGGCTCAGAGAGAGGTGTGGGGAGAAAGAAAGTCCTGGGGGGTCCTGACGAGCTGGTGTGTGAACCCCACGGCCGGAGGGGGGAGCCCGGGGGCGCGGGGCGGCGGGCACCGGGAGACCCGGGCTCCCCGAGGGCCGAAGCCTCGGCTCAGGGCGGCTGAGCGGGGCGCCTCACCTGTGCGCTCGGGTGCAGCGGGCCGGGGCGGCGCCGAGTCCGGAGAGGCGCGGGGCGGGAGGCCGCTCGAGGCAGTGGCTGGCGGGGCGGCGGGGCGGTGCGCCTTTAAGGGCGCGCGCACATTCCTGGGGTTGCCTCCGGCCAATGGGAGGCGGCGGGGCCCGCGGGAGGGGGGCAGGCTGGGCCCCTGTCTCCGCCCCCCGCCGCCGCAGCCTCCCTTTCCAGCCGGAGTAGCGCGAGCGGGCGGGGGCGGGGGCGGGGGCGGCGGAGTCCCTGCCCCAGGAGCCCGCCCACGCCGCCTGGACGCGCGGGCGCTCGGCGCTCGGGCCGCGGGAGGCGGGAGGGAGCCCCGGGAGCCGGCACCGGCCTTAGCCCCCGGGCGGGGGCGGGGGCGGGGGCGGGGGCGGGACTTTGGGGCAGAGCCGTCTCCCGGAACACCTGGGCCGCGGCTGACGCTCGGGGACCGAGCCCGTCGGTGAAGCCCAACGATCCCGTCGGGGGTAAATGGGACCCGCTGGGGCTCCGGCCGGGGCGACCCTCCTCCCTCCGCCCGGCGGGCGATCGCCGCTCGCGGCCCCGCCGCCGGGCGCCCAGGGCCCCGCCGCCGCCCCCCGCGCTGCACGGCGCCTCCGCGGCTGGCCGCTTGGGGGCGGTCTTGCACTCGGATGGAGGGGCCCGCGCCGGCCGCCGCCTGCTGGCCGCGACCCCGGAGGGAACGGCCTCCTAGAACCTCCCTGCAGCCAAAACGGGCTTTGCGGCTTGAAAAACAGTTTCTGTGCCCACTCGTGCTTCTTAACGTGACTCCTGGTTGGAGGACTTGCGGAAGCATCTGGCTCTGGGGTCTTAGACTATTCACAGAACAGGCCCATCAAGTAATAAATTACCCTCCACCTATCATCTTATTTCCTTTTTGCCTCCCTCAACGTTCTTTTCATTTTTTTAGCTCCCGAAACCGAGGGGTGGGTTACATTTCTGTGGGTGCACCAACTACCACGAGCGCGGCGGCTCAATGCTTCTGTCATTGGAAGTCTGGTCTCCAAACCACTGTCTCAAGCCAGCATGACTCCAGCTGCCTGGAATTCCATTCATCTCTTAGGGCTGGGATGTCAGCAGCCACACTTCCCCCGCTGTGTCCTGCGCCATCGGGCTGGCCCGGACGGAGACACAGGACGCAGGTAGGAGCTTTACCAAATAAGGAGCTCAGCCACAGGCAGGGCAGGGGAAGCCCTCGGGTTCACCTTCCTTCTTTGAGCTCACACCTGGCAGGACTCCTAACTGCTGGAAACACCCACGAGTTTGCCTTCATCAAAGGGCAGTTTCACTCTTCTTGTGTGGGAGTGTTGTGTGACAAGGTGCACGTGTGTGGGTTACAGCATGAACGCTTTCTAGTTACTCAACATACACCGAGTACTTCTGGAAGATGACAAGTATGTTCCTGGGACACTTGTTGCTTTGTTGCTCAAGCAATAAGGAAACCTGACAGTCGGATAGATTTCACATGCTGAGACAGAAATAAAAGTTTCTATCGAATGATTAGTCAAATCAGATTCCTATTGTAGAAGTCATGGGTAATGACTCATCCAAACAGATCTGAAGATTCCAGAGTCAGCAGCCATACAAGTCCCACTCCTTCCTTCTTCCCTAGCATCCTGTGTGCTCCTTGAAAGGCAATTTTTTTCCTTTCCACTTGCTCTTAATTCTTCATAATATGAAGTACTTAGGAACAGTTTTTGGAGGGACGGCCAGCTGATGGCTCCCTACTCGTTCACCCAATTTGCTAGTTTTACACGGATCAGCTCCGGTGGAAGGTTTCAAAGAGGCCCACGAAAAAGCAGGATACGCCTATTTTTGGTAAAAAGGGACTGTGGGAATCCCTCTGGATTTTCTTGGAACTTGGCTTCTTTTAACGAAACAAGGAAAAGAATTTTATCCTCTGACGTGCTTTACAGATAGAAGGGTGATCTGTATGGTGGCAGGGAAGAGCTATCTTGTCAAAGAAAGCTGACAGAGGCATAGGAGTTATTTATCTCAAGCACAAAGGCCTTCCCCAAGTGATAGCACTCCCGTTTTTCGGGCTGAAAGGCCTGATCACAGTGGAGGGACTATTGGGGCAGGGATAGAAACCTGCTGGTCAGTTCAATGTGTGCTGAAAATATTCCCCCAGAAACCTGAGTACCTCTGGGAAACTATGAGAGAAGCAGGAATGGAAAAAAAGGGGGAAAGAAAACCTATACCTTTCATTGGAGGGATCTTGTCCCTCTTGGGTGTGTATTTACAAATGCTGGGATTTCAGGCCAATGATCTGCCACAGACCCGAATGATGGGTCTTCTAGGGAAAGGGTCCAGTTCTCTCTTTGCCAAGTTGCTATCCTCAAGGAGTATGTATTTAAATTGTAAGGTATATGGCATTTTGCTATAGGATTTCCTTTTGCCGAGTTCCCCTAATTGGATGTGAGATAGTAAATAGGAGGAAAGAAAGGACTGTCAGTAACAGCTAGTTTGAAAATTACATGTGATTAAGGAGAGGAGGATAATTGAGACAAAATTTTGTTTATCTGGCAAAGAATAGCAAGGTGGGCTGTGATTTTGTGTAGGGATTTTAAAAAATATATATTGGAAATGGTCAGCAGTGGAAAATTTCTTCGAAGTGAGCAGCACCGAAAAATCGTTAAATTTTAGAATAGACCAAAATCATAGCATCTGTAAAACGAAGACATCACAAATTCATTCCCTCTGAATATTTCCCCTAGCTCATAGCTCAGTGTTGTTTCAGTCCAGCTCCCTTGATGGGCAAAGCCAGAGGAAAGTTACCAGTAGATTTCTCTCATCCTTCAATGGGACACCAATCCCTCTCCTTCCTGAGATGTTCTCCAGGGGCTTTATGTTGCATTGTTTCTTCTTTCTGTGAAACTTTGAAACATGGCTTGTCTCTACCATATAACTCACCAGCTTACATTTTTTCTTATTTAGTTTTTAAAAATGAAATTTAAAAAAAAGATTTTCTTTATTTATTCATGACAGACACAGAGAAGCAGAGGGAGAAGCAGGCTCCCTGCGAGGAGCCCAATGGGGGGGGCTCCATCCCAGGACTCTGGGATCACAACCCTAGCCAAAGGCAGATGTTCAAGCACTGAGCCACCCAGGTGCCCCCTTCAAAACAAATTTTATGTTATGTATAAGGACTATATTGTAAGTCCCAAAGGTTTGGGTTTGGGAAGAGCTTGGCTCTACCAGTTGAATTTCCAAGTCCCATTATGCTCAAGTGAATTTATGGTGCAAAGGAATCAGTCTACTCACTATTTCCCTAACCAGCTATACCATTTCATGTGTATATGCCTTAGCTCTTGGGGTGCACGGGGCGACTGATTCCCAAGCAGTGCACCCTTCCCCCACAGGACTGAAGAAGTACACTCCGGAAATTCATCTCCGTAAGAAGGGGTAGAGCTAGCTGTTGGCTTCAGGGTAACTACTTTCTCCACTACTATCGCCTCCTTCCCAGACAGTGGTTGATTTGAAATAGCCATGTGATCCAATTCTGGCCAATGAGAAGTTTGCCGAAGGCTTCTGGGAAAATTTCTTATTTTTAAGCAAAAGCCTTGTGAAATCAGGCTCGCTCTGGCTCCATTCAGATGTGAACAAGAATGCTGACAAGTGCTGTCGGCCACTAGGGGAGCCAAACTTAGCAAGAGACCAATATGGAGGAAGGAAAAACAGAGACCTGGAAACAACCTGAATGTGAGACTACTTTTTTTTTTTTTTTTTTTTTAAGTTGCTAAATCTACCAACCCTGAAGGCTATCATGCCTCCAGATTTCTCTGGATCTGTGCTGATTATTTAAGCCAGTTTGTTGCTGTTTCATGTTACTCCCAGCCACAAACCTCACAACTCATGCAGCTCTTTTTCATAGGCCTGGATTGCCTTTTCACTCATACTCTGCTGGAACCTCTTCTGACTTTTTTTAGGGTAAGAGGAAGAAGACTAGGCTGTAGGATAAAATATACTAAAAACTCTTCACATATGTTACTCAAGTGCTTTCTGGGGAAGTTGAGCCATTTTCTCTCTTCCTGTGCCTTTTTCCAGCAGCAAACACTACTTGATGCTGAGATGTAGTCCCAGGGCCCTCACAGAGGAAAGGCCTATCCAGGAGTAGCTGATGCCCAGTGAAGGAGTTGGGAAATGGACCTGCCTGGAAATCGAGGACATGGGGCAAGCAGAAGGATAAAGGAGATAATGAGATCTCAGCCTGGGCCCTGCCAGAGATGGAAGTGGGGAGAGTTAGCAAGAAAGGTGTTGATGATCATCAGATGTTGAAAATATACGTGCAGTGTGCTGATTTGATATACATGTACAATGGGAAAGGGTTCCCTCCGTAAGCTCACATGGTAACATTTCTTTCCTCTCCTTTTCTTTTTTTTTTTTTTAAAGGATTAACTTTATTTGTTCATGAGAGACACAGAGAGAGGCAGAGACACAGGCAGAGGGAGAAGTAAGCTCCTCGCAGGAGCCCGATGTGGGACTGGATCCCAGGACCCTGGGGTCACGCCTTGGGCCGAAGGCAGACGCTCAGCCACTAAGTCACCCAGGTGTCTCCATAGTAACATTTCTTGTATGTGTAAGAACATTTATATTCCAGTCTCTTAGCAAATGCCAGTTAGGTCTTACGGTATTATCCACTGTAGTCACCATGTTTTGCACTAGTCCTCAGACCTTATTTTCTATTCAACTTTTAGACTTTATCAATCTCAGTGTCCTTCAGGAGCACTCATAAGTATGGCTGGTTTGTTCCGCCCACAACTTAAAGGCCCAGGGACTACCTGGGTTAGATATGGGAGTTTTGAACAGGTGGTTCAAGGGCTGGAAAAAGTATAGACAAGTTAGCTTGCAGAGGTATAGAATGTGCCTTAATTCTGTACCTTGTTTTTCTTGTTGAGACTGTAAAGGTGTTGATCTATTTATTTTCACAAAGTATGTGGAAGAATGGCAGTATCTTTGGAAATCATGATTTCCTAAAAGTGGGGATTATGATGTTGGAATGTTACTGAGATGGGTTGAGAAATGTCTCCTGATTGTCTTCACCAGTGGCATGATGGTAGTTACTCTGGAATCAGGTGACCTTCAGGGGTCCCTGTCAGTAAGGAAGTCCATGACACTGCAAAGCTTTGAAACAACGGAGTTTCCAGGATTTCCATGAGGGAGTTTGTTTCTGATGCTGATTAAATACATTCTTCTTAAAGAATTCAACTTTTCTGAGGTTCAATATGCTACTTCAAGCCCCCCATTTATAAATGATAATTGTTCCAAGTTTTCTGTTATTTTTTTTCTCTGGAAGAAAATTACGAGAGTCGTTTAACAAAGTAAGGCAAGCAAATGTAAAGAAAACTCCAGCTATTGTGTGAAGAATTTTGAAGATCGACGATGACATGGAGATTGGCATCGAATTTAGGTCTGGATGAAAAACTCATATGCCACCGGGGAATGTGGACAGTGACCAGATGGCCAGGCCACTGGGCATTTGTTGTGATAACAATCTCTTGGGAGGTGGTCCCCCCCCCCCTTTTCCCTTTTTTAATAGTGAGATCATGACAACCAGCATTTTGCAGAATGGAGCCAAGAGAACTGTCACTCTCTCTAATTTAAGAGGATGAGTGTATAGGCTGAAGAAAGTTTGTAAATGGTATTATGACACAAAGATAAACAGGGCTGCTTCCCAGAGAAGAGATATACACGGAGGAAACTTCTTGTTTTTCTCTTCTCTTCCTCCCTTTCTTCTTTGCTTCCTTCCCCTTCCCTTCTCCTCTTTCATTTTCTCTTCTTCTTCTCTTTATGAGCTAAGTGTTCATTATTCAATGACCTCAAGTTCACTTGCCTGAGTTCGAAGTCCCGACTTTCATCAGAATCCTAACCACTGCCCCCATCACTCCTTGTCCCAAGATTTGAAGACAGAGGGCATCTGTATGGCTTCCTTTTTCTGTTTCCCTTGTCAGTATGTCCATCCTGCCCTAAGTCATGGTGTTCAGCACCTGAAGCCTCATGGGTCTTGTCGGCCCTGGTCGGTGGGGGGTTGAACCCATGGGAGGAGGCGTGAGAGGAGGGTAGACATGGATTTACTAACAAGCTGAGGGAACTTTAGTTTCGGGAGCTCCTTCTGTGCCAGCCTCTTTCCAAGGCCCTAGAGAGGCCCTAGCAATGTGTTCACATGGTCAAATGTTCAGTAACATGTACAAAAGTAAGATACTTTAACCATAACTCCACTGGCTTTTTCATTCCAACTTGCCCCTGTCATACTTTTCCTCATGTTGGAGAGTTAAAGTGACCACAGGCATTTTTGGGGGGATCTGGCTAAAGGGACACGGTAGAAAGATATATTTGGATGGTTCACAGTCACTTCTCCACGTAGGGAAGTAATTGCTAGCCATTGTGGCATGAGTACTCCTATTGCCTACCTGTGTCCTCACAGGAAGGCATAGGGCTAGAGGTGGCATCATGGTATGTGTCCCATAGTGTCTGACCCTGCACACACGTGTGTAGTGGAGCAGAAACAAAGTTTTAAACGTATGGAGCCAGAAGGTAGTCTGTGGGAAAATGTTACAGAAGTGTGGAATACAAACAGTCTGTTAATTTTTCTGGATTTTGTGGTTTGTGGTATTTGTTACTTGAAGTGTTTTTCAGTTTGCTGTGTCTGTTCTCATTTCAAATAAACATTCATTTTTACCTAATTTTGAACTCATGGTTTTGTAATATTTTTCTTAAATAAGACTCCCTACACTATATACAATTTAGGTCCAACCTATCTTGACTCTGCCCCTGGAGGAGATGCTTAAGAGGGAAACTGAAGAAGAAGAGAGTGTGGGGAGCACTCTCCAAGGTGACAACAGAGACAGGCATGTGAAAGAGCATTAGGGGAAGGGGCATAGGATTTTCGTCCTTTGGTACCCATGCTTATGTGTATGTGAGGTAGGCATTGCTAAGTGCACAGTGTCAGGAACCCTGTAGACATTGACACTTCTGCAGACTGTGGAGAAAAAAATGAAGCCAGAAGGGGGAAAGGAAAGCTATGCTAATTGTTATAATAATCTACACGAATTGCTTACAACGGATACCTCATTACAGTATAGCACAATAATAATTATGTATACTAGCTAATGTTTCAGATTAACTTGACCAAGTTTTGATTATAACCTCACATATTTTCTACATGTGACAGTGTTACAAAATTTGAAGAGTGAGCTCCAACAACTGAAGCTTCGATTGACCCAAGATTTTAGTATGTCAAATCACAGTGCCTTCAATGGACATGTGTGCATACGTGTCAACATCCTGTTCTAAAATGCTCCCCACTATTAAAAATAAATAGACTCCACACTTTTAGTGGTTAGAGTTATCTTTAGGCTAATGACCTCTTGGAAGATGTGGTGGGTTGCATGTACCCTGTGAGACAGATCATGTTTTTCTTTTTACTGTTGGCCAGATTTTTTTCTGTTTATAGTTGTAAACCACCTTTAATGTAGTGTTTATTATTCTAATGTGCACAATGAGTATTTTTTTATGTTTTCCTTTAAATATATGCTCTGAAAATTTCATAACCTATGTATTATGTGTCATTTTTTGAGTGCCACTATGTGCCAAAGATCCACCGCATATCTACCAGGCCTGTGAGAAAGAGGGATCCACAGACATACATGCTGATAGCGAGGGGTGAGCTGTGAGAACAAGCATGATGTGTGAGTGTGCCTGCTGACTTGGTTGTGTGTGGGGGCTTGAGGGGTACAGAGGTTACAGGGTGAAAGCTGAATCTTGAAGGACTCTGTTCAGAAAGGCTTGGATCCATATAGAAGAAATGCCAATTAATGTGTCAACACTCACAGTTAACATTTTTGCTTTCACTAAGCCCTTTTAGGATCTGGGTAAGAGGATCTGACCAGTCACAAGGGTCCCAGAGAGGAACATCTGCATTTTTTATTTTCCCCAGTGTATTTTGAAAGGATTGTTCTTTCAACTCCTTCTTGCCTTCTCTTGCCTTCTGTGTTAAGATAACACAAAGAGCCAGGGGAGCAATCAGCCAAAGCCGTAATTAACTTTCTTCTTGGATGGGTATAATGAATTGAAGTTTCTTGGCTGATGAAATTACTGCAGATTGTTTTATCTGATAACTCCTTTGTTGGCAGTTTTGCCAACATAGATGCCACTTTTCCTGAGCTTTAATTAGTCAAATATCTCAGAAGCGCAAATCATGGTACCTTTAATTTGTATGTATATCAATATCCTGCTCTTAAATGCTCCAGGCTCCTTCCTGCATATTTCTCTTACCACAATGCCTTGAACTTGGTAGGTACACAGTCAACTTTTGTGAATGAAAGAGCGGATGAATAAATGAACGAATTTCCAAATAAGCTTTATTAATCAACATAAGTAAGTCTCAAAGTTTGGGCAGTATGGGGAATAGTAAAATTATTTTCTTTCTTTTCTTGATCTTAATTATGCTACTCCTCTGCACCACCCCCCAAAAGTAAAATCAAATCAATACCCACTCACAAAAACACTTTAAATTCCAAAGAGAGAGGAAATAGTTAGTTCTTAGTCTATTTTTAAGCTCACAGGGGTTTTAAGACTAATTCTCTGTGAAAATGCATCTAATTCAGAAAACATGCTTTGCAGAGGTCCAAGAACAACACATATTTTCTTTGAACAGTTTAGGTTTAAAACACACACACAAAACTCAAAGAAAAAAAAACCTCCAGCCATAGTTATGGCTAAATGGCAAACACAGAGGAGTGAATTACCCCAGATCACATCCATAAAAAAAATGACAGCCCTCCTCCCAGCCAGCCTGGTCTGGTTGGGGAAGACTTGTGGGCCAGGTTCAGGCATGAGGATCTTGTTCCTCTCTTGGGCCCCCAACCAAGGAAGTTTCCACTGTCACCTACTATGATGCTGATCTAAAGTGTAGCTGAGTGTGTCTGAAACAGAGATTGACAGAGCAAGACATGCCCAGATGACCCTGTGATGAATCACTGCCGAGGCTGGGGGATCCCTGCCAAGGTGAAAGGTTGTATAGGTAGCACATCTTGGCTCTGGTGTGTCTCTAGTAAAGACCCAGATGTGTTTTCTTTTATTTTCTTTTCTTTTTTTAAAAAATATTTTATTTATTTGAGAGAGAGAGTATGTGCAGACATGATTAGGGGTAGGGGTAGATTGGGAAGGACAGGGAGAGAATCTTAAGCAGACTCTGGGCTGAGGGCAGAGCCAGACTCAGGGATCAATCTCATGACCCTGAGATCATGAACTGTGGGCTCTGTGCTCAGCAGGGGGTGTGCCAGAGGTTCTCTCTCTCCCTCTGCTCATCTCCCCACCCCTACCTCTAAAATAAATAAATAAATCTTTTAAAAAATTAAAAGGCAGAAAACTGAGACTTCTCTGAGATTACCAAACACGCTGTAAGGGCTATTGATAACTATTCACCTAATAAATATCTGTACGTGAAGCAGAATTTGGTTCAAGACTTGGTTTCATTATAGTTGGTAGTGAGATAGTGTAGAAGGGTCAATTTACTACAGGTGTTCATGGGTACTGAGAATCCCTTCCAAGGACAAATCTTTACATTAGTGACGAAATGGAGTCTTAGTTTCCTGTGATCCAAATAGTGGCCTTCCCTTTGACTAATTTTAAATGAGGTTGTCTTTTCAACAAAACACTTATTTATGTTTTTTTTTTCATTAGAGATTCCCAAAATATGTGCCACAGAACATTTCTCAAATCGTAGATTCTACAATTAAATAAATTTGGGAAACAGCTAAATGCATGTTTGAGATCACATTGGAAATTCAGAATACATATTAACATCATGTAAAAGATATGAAGTCTACGTAAAGAATATTGTTTAAATTTATTTAGTCCGGCATTACCCACAGGACCACAGATCATTTTTCCCTTTTGGGATGCTTGTTAATATCTCAAGGAACTGTTGTTCCAGGGAACATACTATCTATTTTTTTTTTTTAAAGATTTTATTTATTTATTCATGAGAGACACAGAGAGAGAGGCAGAGACACAGGCAGAGGGAGAAGCAGGCTCTATGAAGGGAACCTGACATGGGACTCAGTCCCAGGTCTCCAGGATCAGGCCCTGGGCTGAAGGCGGCGCTAAACTGCTGAGCCACCTGTGCTGCCTGGGAAACATACTATCTAAAGTGTGGTTCTAGAAGGCTATTAATGCCTGTGATTAGATTGGCTCCTTTTTTTCTTCACATACCAGAGAGAATTCTATCTTTTGCTTAATTCTATCTTAAATGCATGAAAATTAAGGCAGGGCATAGTTTTACATCTATGGTGCATCAAATAATTACATACCGTTATATATTAATTATATATCAACTAATTATATATCATACCCTCAGATTTGGTGGTTTATTTTGAGTGGTCAAGAAATGATGTAGCAAATGAGTAGCAAAATGATGTATTGGAACCCAGGCAAACATCCCTGCAGAGCGTACTGGGAAGGCTTTTCTAGGCCCTTTTTGTTATGACTCTCAAATGGTCATCCCATACTCTGTTCAATTCCGCCCTCTAATTGTTTGCCTGTAAATGCTTGTTCTTTTAAATATCTATTATTTCCTAAAATTTAAATTAAATGAAATAAAAAGGTATAAAATTAAAATGGTATGAACCAGACATTTCTGGACTCAAGTCAAAAGCACCAATGAAGGAAAACAATGAAGGAAAAAAAATCAGTAAAGACACCGTATAACAGTGAGGAGTATGCACTCAGAATTGTCATCCAAAATGGGCCACTTGTTCAGATTTAGTCAAATTCTGGGCTGGCAAAGAGTAGTTCTTGGTTGCAAGTGAGAAATGTGCTCCAAGGGAGAACAAAGAATAGCCAATTTTAAACAATGCTAACTTAGCTAAGGCTAATCTAAACCAGAGGAGGGGTGGGGCCACTTGAGGGTGGTTTGGTGCTAAATTTTCCCTCTGCACTGTGTGCTTTCCTTTAATGGATCAAAACATCAACCACAAACAAACTTTAAAATCCTGATTGAGGGTCTTCTGTGATAGAACACTATGAAGAACAGCAAGTGAAAGAACATTCTCCTCCAGGATCATGTTTAAAAAAGGTAAATATGGATATGTGTGTGTGTGTTATATGTATTGCTATAAGTATGATTACAAAGTTTTCTGGGGGTGGGGGAGCACATATTTCTCTCCTGGTCTTCCTCATGCAAATAAGTGCCATCATCATAGTACTCCAGCCAGCATCCTGGCAGTCATTCTTATTTGCTGCTGCTTCTTCATCTGTCACACTCAGTCTACCAGCAAGGCTGTTGCTGCAAAGTGTATCTCAAATTCCCTCCTTATTTCCAGTATCATGACTTTGTCCAAGCTACCAACACTTTATTTATGACATTGGAATCCCTCCCAACAGGTTTTCCTGCCATATGACTTTGGTTGGAACATTTACTCTCTTATTTCTGGTAAAATAAAGGTAATAGTTCCTATTTCAGAAGACAGATGAGAAATTTAAATGAGAAGATGGGGACAGTACTTGCTTAGCATAATGTATGGGTTATGGCAAGTTCTTAACAAATGTTACCAGCACAGCTGCTACCTTCCACATGAACAAGAACTTCCACTGGGATTTTCTTTTTTCTTTTCTTTTTTTAAGATATTACTTATTTATTCATGAGACACACAGACACACACACACACACACACACACACACACACACACAGAGGCACAGACATAAGCAGAGGGAGAAGCAAGTTCCATGCAGGGAGCCTGATGTGGGACAGGATCCCGAGCCTTCAGGATCACACCCTGGGCTGAAGGCAGAGCTAAACTGCTGAGCCACCTGGGCTGCCCTCCACTGGGGATTTTAATGTCAATAGATAAATCCCTTAAGGAGTGTATGCTATAAAAATACTCGGTTTTTCTGTGTCCCTAATCAGTGATTTAATACTATAATTGTATATTTGCAGGCTCTTGGTTCACTGACATATTTTGGGGATTCACAAGAGAATTTCTATGTGATTTCACGTCTTAGGCATGCCAACCACATGGGCATGATGGAGGCCATGGAAATGAAAGATCCTGTTCAGTTTGGGGTGGTGAGGATTGAATGACTCCACTTTCTTCCTGGTAACCAGTTGTTTTATATAAGCAATGCAATTAGCCCCAAATGAGGAAAGATTTGATGATACCTTTGACTTTAGACACAATTAGAAATAATTTACCAGGCCAAAATATTTAGTAATTACTTGATATTTATGAATATGTGGCCATCTCTTTATTGATCAGTGTCATAAGGTAAGGACTTTCCTAGAGCATGGATTACCCAAATTTTCTGTAATCAGTAAGATTTGAAAGTAAAGTATGGTCTTTTAGGGGTTACTTGCATTTATAATTAAATTACTAGCTATGCTGTGCATTATTATGAAGCTAATCTGGAAATCAGCCATCAGAAAATCATAGTAAACTTTAATTAATTTAGACTAAGGAAAAGGGAAGAAGTCAAAGCCCCAACAATTCATTAGTTTAAAAAATTCAATCTCTGAATTGGAAGGATAGCATTATTGAATTACAGAGTCTATTAATAATCATGTAGTTAGGGGGTACCTGGGTGGCTCAGTCAGTTGAGCATCCGGCTCTTGATTTCAACTCCAATCATGATGTCAGGGTTGTGAGATCTAGTCCCGTGTCAGGCTCTGTGTAGAGCCTGCTTTAAGATTCTCTCTCCTCCCTCTGCTCCTCCCCACTCACATTCTCTCTCTTAAAAGAAATCATCTAGTTAGTACAATCAACAAGGGTCACTTTTTTCATTGTCAAAACCCCAAGATGTGTTAAAAACTATCATCAACGGTGAAGAACCTATTCATGTACATTTGTGGATGTGTATATTGATGTGTGTGTTTAGCTTGACATAGTAGTTTCTTGGTGCTGTCCGCTCATATTTCCAAGTTGATTTCCTTTAGGCAAGTGGTAGGATAGAATTTCTATGTTCTTTTGAAGACAGCCATGGCTATATGACTTAATTTGGCCAATAAAAAGTGATTGGAAATGATGTGTGTGCCTTCAGACAGATGGCTGTGGGAGCCAGCACATAATTTTCCACCTGTCCTTTTCCTAGCCTGGGCAATAATAGCTGACAACATTTGATTGTATGATTTCCAGTGGAATGGGCCCTGGAGTCTGGCTCTCATGGAACTGAGCTTCTCATGATACATGGTGATGATTTCTCTCAGTGAGAAAAAAACTTTCATGGTTCTAAGCTTCTAAGATTTCATGGTTGATTACTAATACAACAGCGCAACATAATGTAGCTCATCCTACCTAATATAAATGATAACAGAAACTCCAGACGTGGCATTGGCCATTATCTTTGAGAGCTGGAAACGATTCTTACAATTAAAAACCATAGGCAGTGTTGTAATTTATAATTATAAATTTATTATAAAGAAAAGTGGTGATTTATTTTGATATAACAAATAAGAACTAGAATAAGAATATACTATTTGGAAGTAGAGGATGGCATTATCAGTATGATTGCCTATCTACAAACCCAAGAGGACAAACTGAAAATTATTAAAAATTCAACAACATAAATATATTCAAAATATAAATGTTCAGAAATCAACATTTTGGCATCAATCATAACCAGTTAGAAACTTTATTGGAAAAAACCCCTATCTTTTTCAATATGCAATACCCTTTAGTAATTCCAGAAGGATTAAATAGATAATTGTTTTAAAATGTGCAAGAAGAAGCACTGGAAATGTAAATAGGACACTGGTAAAAATGAATATCCACAGAGAATGGGGGTGGGTGGGGTGAGGAAGGTAGAGGTAGAGGCAAGACCTTTGTATGTACAGACATAAATGTATAAATTTGGCTCTGTGATCATGTAAGTGCATTATTTTTTTCAAACCCTAAAAACTGAATAATACTTATTTGAAAAAAATGAACCTAGATGTTATATCATGTAGGGAAATAATTTCTGTATGTAAAAACAGGGAGATAATGGAAAGGAAAATATGGAGTTTTGACTACACACAATTAAAAGATTCTGAGTACGAAATAACACCATGAACCAAGTCAAAATTAAATGATAATGAAAAAATAATAAATAAATATATTATAAATATATAACATATATATGACCAAGGAGATATTATGTCTTCATAATCTTTTCAACTCCAAGAAAACTATGAATACTCTAGCAGGAAAGTAGGCCAGGGTGCCTGGGTGGCTTAGTCTGTTAAGCATTTTTACTCTTGATTTTGGCTCAGGTCATGATCTCAGGGTGGTGGGATCGAGCTCCATATCAGGCTCTCTGCACTCATTAGAGAGTTTGCTTGACATTCTCTTCCTCTCCCTCTGCCTCTCCTCACCAGTGGAGAGCATGCTCTCTTTTTCTCTTTCTCTCTTTATTTCTCTCTGAAATAAATCTTAAAAAAAAAAAAAAGAAAAGGAAAAGTCGGCAGAAGACACAGAAGATAATTTATATATGAAAAAATACAAGTCATTAATTCAAAGGAAAGCAAAGGCCAATCCCACTAGTCATCAAATAAGTAAACATTAAGATGAGAAAATTTTTTGTTTATCAGCTTGTTAGGTTTAAGAAGAAAGCTAATAAATATGGTGTTGATGATGCTGTGATAAAATGGACAATGTTATAGTAAAAAAATGAAAAAGCAGATGTTTGTATCTTCCAATTAAAAAATACATGCAAGGGATCCCTGGGTGGCGCAGCGGTTTGGCGCCTGCCTTTGGCCTAGGGCGCGATCCTGGAGACCCGGGATCAAATCCCACATCAGGCTCCCGGTGCATGGAGCCTGCTTCTCCCTCTGCCTGTGTCTCTGCCTCTCTCTCTCTCTCTGTATGACTATCATAAGTAAATAAAAACTAAAAATCTACTAAAAAAAATACATGCATATATGTTTAGAATAAAAAAACACAAATACAGTGGAGTGTTAATAGCAGTTGCATGCTGTTGGCCATGCATAATCTATATTTTTTACTTTTACATTTTTTATTTTAAAGATTTTATTTATTTATTCAGGAGAGACACAGAGCAAGACAGAGACACAGGCAGAGGGAGAAGCAGGCTCCTCGCAGGGAGCCTGCTGTGGGACTCAATCCCAAGACCAGGATCACGCCCTGAGCTAAAGGCAGATGCTCAACTGCTGAGCCACCCTGATTTCCATACTTTTAGTATTTAATGTGTTTTTCAAAATTTTCAAAGTTTCTACAACCTGCACTATTTTTTTTTTATCAAGAGAAAGTGTCATTTTTTTAAAGGATGCGAGATAATCTAAAGTCCCTCTGAATCTAGGTTTCCTCTTACCTTTTAATAAAAAATCTCCTCTTTTTCACCACAAATTCTACTGAAATATGATTTCCTGAGTCTGTCATCATTAAAGATAGCTTTCAGATGTTTTAAACAACTACTTTATGAAGTTACAATACCTAGTTGTTAAGTCAATTATAATCAGGCAGCAGAAATGTTTTCCCCGTTTTCTTTGTATATGTATAATTTTACCTGCACTATGAATTCATGATGTGGGGACTGCATACCTGGCGAGGACGGATAACTTTGGACAAATGTGTTGGACCTCTAAACAGCAACAACAACAACAAAAAAAAACAAAAAACACTTTGGGATATAATTCCCTTTGAAGTAACTAGTGCTTTCAGATCTTGTTATTTGAATTTCCGATCATTTACTTTAAGGGTGTTTTCTTATCTCAAGCAGGATGCTGACCACGGCTCGGGTATATATACACACACTGTGCTGAAGGAATTGGTTCTCCACACTTCCCAGAATATGTTAGGCACTCAACAAATGCTAGTAGAGCAGAATAGAAAAGAGTCTTGGTCTGGAATAAGGGCATTGAGTTGCTGCAGAGAGGACAGCCCTATGCCGACAGACCGCATTCCAGCAGCTTCCAGGTGAGGGCCTTGGCATTGTCTTCTGGTCTTTTCACCTGGATCAGTAAGCAGATTGCATTTCACTTCAGAGGATTAAGGTTGGGAGTTTAGCTCACCAGTTCCTCCTCAGTCCTGTTTGGGTTCTCTCCCTCACACACACCTGGGGTGACATTGAACTCCTGGTCCTGTGAAGGAGGGGCTGGTTCCTGAGCTCTGAGTTTTGTGTGTCTGAGACTTGAGCCTGCAAAGACACACCCTCCAAGACCAGCCGGCTTTTCAGTGGAACATCTCTCAGCTTGACAGTCCCTCTCTCTCTGTCAGAGTTATACTCAGAGGAATGCCTCTTATTACTTTGCTCCTCTTAAAAAGTCTGCCATTAAGAATTAAGCCAGTAATAACATAAAATTATTTTAAAAATTTTTATTTAAAAAATTTTTAATAACATAAGATTAAACTTTTATGGTGTTTTGTAAGATATCGAGCTCTCAATTTACCCATATTTTATAATAATGGAGGGATTGACCCTGTCGTCTTTCTAAAACGAAGCAATAAAAACCTCTATGTTTTCCAGGAATTTCCCCTCCCAGGGACGCATGCTTTCATGCAGAAGTCTCTTACTTCATGTGACCGGAATGTTAGTGGGGCAGGGGCTGTGGTTCGAATAATGTCACTCTCCTTCTCTTCCCGCTCATCCCTACCAGAAACTCCTCTTCCAGTTGACCTGAGACTTGTTTGCTGATGAGTGGGTTTGCATGCCATCCCAGCCTGAAGATTTCTATCTGCATTTGGGTCTTAGAGGCTGTGGCATCCACTCATTTTTGAGAGGCTAAGGATCTCTCCTGGGGAGAAGGTGGCCAGCGCTCTGATCACCTTAGAAGCTCAAAGTAAGGCTATTAGTGAAGTGGGACTCAGAGCAGTTGTTCCTTCAGGAACACAGACCACAGACCGCCTGGATTGACGTCACTTGTGGAACTTGTTTAAAAAAAAGCAAATTCCTGGGCCCCATCCTAGAATCTCCATTCCTGGGGAGTAGAGCTCTAGGATTTGCATTTTAAACCAGAGCCTTGGGGAATCCTTTCATACGCTAGTTTAGAGGCTGGATGCCAAGTCTGGTTCTCTCTTTCCCATGCTGGGATGGCTCTCATCATTGCATGCTCTGTTTAGCAAATGCTTTTTCCCACCATTTCCTCTGGGAGTAGGTTTCAATGATCCAGCCATGCATTCTTTGATTTTTTTTTCTCATTCTGCAGATATGTTTTGAGAACCTACTATGTTCTAGATATTGGAAAATCTCAAGAAATCCAAAGATGGCATCCAATGCTGCCTTTGGGGCCAGTGGCTGCAGTAAAACAGTGCATATTATCATTTCCCTGTTCCCTGCCTTTTTGATTGCTCATATTGGAAACTGAGTGCTGGGAAACCCTTTCAGAAAGCCAGGCCCTCCTCCAGTCCTCACTCCTTGGTGGCAGAAACAGCAACGTTGTCACCACAGAGGGTTTTTGAATGATGGGGGGTGTGCTAAGAAGAGGGACTGGTGGGCTCATGTGAATTTGTTCTTCTGTTTTTTGGCCTGGGTGCAGGCACCCCGTGTTTAGTTAGAAAATTTCAATATCTCAGCTGCTTCTCAGTTCGCCCTGGTGGTCCGAAATAGAAAAGACTCATATAAAGTCAGCAAGAAACATCTTTAATTGCTAGAAATGTTGATTGGACTTTTTGGGATCCAGCTTCATGATAATCTCTCCTTCATCCCAGCCATAACACCTTTCTTCTTTCCGTCCAAGGAGGCCCATCACCAGCAGCCGTCCAGCTGCAGTGCCTGCTTTGTCTGCTTGTTATTTCATATTTCGCTTGGGATAAATAGTTGCAAGAACAACTTGAGTGATGTATTGGTCTACACAAAACAGGAGGAACACGACATAGTCCCTGGAGAAGTAAACAAGGGGAGCAAGTATATGAAAATTCTTCATCTAGGGATATTGCAAATGTATTTTGAGACTTCTAGCATCTTTGTCTTTGCTCCACTTTTGTTTCTCCAGCCTCTATGGAGCATTTCTAAATGCTTCACCCTGAATGCTCCTTACAACCCATTTTACCGATGAGGAAACTGAGGCAGAAAGAATCGCTCAAACCCACATAGAAAAATGCTGGAGCCAGGATTCACACCCAGACACCCATGCTCCAGTGTCTGCACTCTTAACTGCCCTGCCATCTGCCCTTCTGGGGGATCCTACATTTCCCTCCATGTCCTTTTAAATGCCTGACTGCCCTACGACTCCTTTTCATTTCCTTCTGCCTGATTCTCGACCCTTTGGGCCAGAAGTTGGCTCACCTGAAGTCAGAAACCACTGAATTCCACATGAAACATTTCCAAGGAGTAGAGGCACTCCCAGAAGAAGGGGACCTTTGTCCTCCTTTGCTTGGTAATGAGCCAAGCGGCCATGAGATTGGTGGGAACCCCACATAGATCCATAAGGGAGAGGCATGCTCATTGGCTGCGTGTCAGTGCGCTTGGCTCTAGAAGCAGAGGCAGGCAGGTGGAATTGAGGCCAGGAATAAAATGGGGGAGGAGCCCTCTCAAAGACAACGGTGGGTGACCGGGCAGCAGAGGGAAAGGGCACAGAGCTGGGGCTCAGAGGACACGCTTCCACACAGCTTGTTGCACTCGCCCTGTGAGTCTTTGCATGCAGCTGCTTAACCTCCCCACCTGCCTCACAGCTCTGCGTTCATGTTAAATGGGAGCAACGTGAATCACATGGCTGATGCAGGGCTTTCGGCACACGCTGGCTGTTGAGGTCCCCTTCTCCCTAGCCAATCCCCCCTCCCTTTGGTCTTCTTAGATCAGGCTGCTGCAGAAGTACGAAAGCTTCCTAGAGTTCGGCCGTTGGCACACGCTGTTCAAGGTATGGCAACGGTTGGGAAGATCTTGCAGTGGATCATTTGGTTATTCGACCTTTCTTGTAATCTTTTATTTTTCTAGAAAGAAGCCATCCATGGCTGGCATCAATACAGTCAGCGTGCTTTGCCTTGGTCCGTGCCGTGGCTGTGGCTGAAGCACCCCTGAAGGATGGGTCAGAAGGGTGGGCGGGGGTGGCTTGCTGGCTTCCCTACAGCCTGAGCCTCCCTCACCAGGGTGCTGGCCCCCCTTACCTCTGTCGGCTTAGACATTTTCTGTGGCCTGGGTACTTCCGTTTCAGCGGTAGGAAGGGGTTCTGATTAATGTCCCTCTGATCAATGAGCAGGTCAGCCTTTTTATAAATAATCTCAGCTCTCTGCTGTTTTGTGCATAGGTGGAAACTTGTGGGCTCATCATCAATCTCATTTTGCTCTTCTCCCTGGGTTTGCCAACTTCTTCACTTACAAGTCTTCAGCTATCTTTCAGGGGTCTTTCGTTCTTTTGTCTACAGTGCTGACTAGAAGGTAAAATGAAATCTAAAGTGAGCAAGCACTGATCCCAGGACACCCTGCTCGTCACCTCTGCTCTTTCTGGAGACTTGCCAGAAACTCTCACCTTTCTTTCAGAATCTTTTGTTAATATTCAAGGCAGGGGAATTGTTCTCTCTGCCCATTTGAACACTTTCAGCAATTGAAATTGTGGGAGTTGCTGTATAAAATGTTGCAAAAGGCCTGTGTTTCCTTCCTCCTATCATATGGTTGCCCTTTCCAAAACAACAACAACAACAAAAGAGCTGTCGGGTTGTTGCATTCTTTGTCCTTAAGCAAGCCTTTTTGCTTATTGCCTGAGAATTCTACTGTCCTAGATAAATTTACAAATTACATTTTTGCAATGACTTTTTTACCTTGCTAATTTCAGACCTACAGGTGCTGGTTAATTTCAGGACAAATGACCAGACACTTTCAGTTTCCACTGCTTTCCACCCCTCTGCTGGCCAATAGACCCTGAGACATCATGAGACCTTTCCCACTGAATTCTTACCTGGGTCTCTGAACATGCCAAACTATTTGTATTTGTATTACCTGGGTCTCTGAACATGCCAAACTATTTGAACATGCCTCTTTGATTTGTAGATGTTCAGGTTGTCCAACACCTGCTTTTTGTGTTATTTTCCATCAGCTCCATTTGTAGAGTCTTTGAAGTGATACCAGGGCATCCAATTTCTTTTAAATAGCAAAGTCCTTATCTGAGAGCGGTGGTTTTTAGCCGGAGCTGCACATTAGAATCTAAAGTGGAGGCCTTTAAAGATACAGATGCCCCGGCACCCCTCCCCACAGGATATTCTGATTTAGTAGGTTTGGGGTGGGCTCTGGCTGCCTATATGTTTTTTAAAGCTCCTGAATTGGTTGTAAGGGCAATTGAAAGCCACATTCCAGAGTAAGTCCCAGCTCTGCAGTGTGCGCAGCACCACCTTGTTTGGCTCTAGCGACCCCTGCCTGGTCCATAGACATGCACCCTGGGCTCTAGCTTCTATTACCTTGTCCTGACTGCAGAAGGGTCCGTCTGAGCTGGAGAGTGTGTATAAGGGGGAGATGAGGGGCCAACAGGAAACGAGGGCTTTTTCAGGTGGAGGGAAGAGCAGCATGAGTGGCGCAGAGGCAGGACAACAGAAGCCGGGCGGTGGTGCGGGGAAGAGCCAGCGGACAGGACCGAGCACAGGCTGAGGAGGCCAGCCCGGAGGTATTTCCAGGTAACAGGCAGCAAATCCCAATGACCTCACCTCTGCAAATAAAGCCAAGTCCTATCTTTCCTCTCTTCATTATGTCCAGGACAGACCATTTGAACCCAGAAGTTCTTGAAGCAATTTAGAATACACTTTGTTTTTCATGCTCTTTCTTAGTGGGATTAGAATCCTGATAGGCCTCTTGCACACGTTTTGGCCAGAAGCCTGGCTCCTGCTAGGGTAATCCCCTGGATCTTTGCACCGGGGCACTGCCCTCTTCCCAGCCAAGGCAAACCAAAGATGGGACGCCCTATTCAGGATGGGGGATTTCTGCCAATGCCGATTTTATTTTTAATCTATTTCTTTCAAACGTATTTTCTTTTATTTTTGCTGAGATCTATAGATTTCCTGTACAAGATGAGGGAGGATAGGATAAGGAGCGAAGAGCATGTTTATATTTTAATTTGTCCCCAAATGTATTTGGACAGGCATTGTTATCTACCTTTTATGGCCACAAACATGGAGGCTGCAAAGAGGTTAAGTAACCTGCCTGCAGTCACCAGATAGTAAGTGGAGGAGCTAGGGCGGAGAACCAAGTCTCTCTGGCCCCGAAGCCTTGCTTTTTCCATTACACCACTTCTGCCCGGTCTGGGTGGAAGATTGGCCAGAGGCTGTTGAGGCATCCCTGATGAGGTTAAACCTCATTTGCATTTTTAATCAGACACCCGTCTCATGGCATGTCTGGGCTTATTGGAGGATGTGGGGCATCTCGAAGGCAGCTGACAGTGGACGTAGCGTCTGGGAGATCGATAATGAGGTTAAGTTGGGACGGTTACAACTTTGCCTCTTGTGCAGTTTGGCCCAGGGCTGTCCTAGCTCCAGCTGAGGCTTCGGCACTTCTCTGGCTGAACATTGAACATCTCTCTCCAGTTGAATCTTTTTTTTTTTTTTTCCTGCTTGGTGGCGGTGGTGGCGATGGAGAGGGAAACAGGTACAGCTTTGAAGATTTTTCCTGACTTGCTCTGGGTAATCCTTTCCTCAGGATGCTTCTGGCTGGGATTTCCCTTTCTCTGCACTCCTGGGAACATCTGAGGGACGGATCAACTGCAGCACTGCTCTGTCTGACAGTAGAGTTGGGTCAGCCAGGTTTGGAGGATATCTCCTAATACATTTCCGAGCCTCTAGAATATAATTTCCATGAGGGCAGCGTCTAGGTCTACATATCTTTAGCACCTAATAGAGTGCCTGACGTAGAGCAAGAGCTTTAAAAATAGTTATTGAATAAACACAGATGTTCTGGTTCCACATGGACTTGTCTGCGATTAACGGTCCTACAGCAAAGAGATCTTCCTGGTTCTACAGACAGAATGGAGAGGGATTAGATCCTCGGTACTACCCTTACTGCTTACTGTTAGTTTTCTTGCGTCATCATGCAGGCTCTTTAGGATCCCTTTGTCCCTTTTAAGTTCCCCTTGGTATATTCTTGACTTGTAATCACATTACAGAGAAACACTAGGTAAAGAGGGAAGGAGAGTCCATCCGTACACCTTGGTGTCTTACTGAAAACACAGAATCGTGGGTCCTGTTTGTTTTGAGGGACCCCTCACCCATGGCCAGGCCAGGAGGACCTCCTTGGTTGGAAAGGGCAGGGCAGCAACAGGCACTGCACTTCTCCCTGAACTGAGGGCATAAAGAAGACACTCAAAGGGCACATCTGTTCTTGGAGCATGGATGGAGTCTGTCCTCACAAAAGTGTGGAGTAGTGGTGGGGCATGATGTGTCTGCCTTAAATCTCACCCCTTAAAAGCCTTCAAATTGTCCATTAAAGTGTTTGAACTATCTTGGGGTGGGGGGTAAGGCAACGGGGAAAATGGGAACATTTGATTTTTTTTTCAGACCTAGAAAACATCGGGGGCTTGGCGGTGGAACAGGGTCAGATTCTTTGAACTGCTTTGGTGGGTGGTTGGGCTCTGCTGAAAGTCAGAGCATATGCACAGGGGATGATCTGAACATGGAGTGTAACTTTGCATCACCATTAGTTAATCCAAATATAAAATCTTATTTTTAAAAAGCGTTCCCTCCGCCTTAGTATTAGGACCGGGTTACTCCTTCCTGCTGCCTAGAAATTCTTGGTGGTGTCATCTAAACGAGTTTCCTTTATTTGAATTCTTTTTCTCTAATGCTTGTGATAAAGGCCTGAGGATTTTAGGATTTTGAGGTGGGAATGAACAAGTAAATTCCTTCCTCCTGAATTGTCAAAGTAAGCCAAAGAAACCAGACATCTTCGAGAGTTAAGCTGTTAACTAAGAAAAACCAAGCAAAGCAAAGCAAAGCAAAGCAAACCGAGAGAAAGCAAAGGAAAGCCGACGAAAACCACACATCTCCAAGACACTTACCCGCTGTGGAATGGAATTCCAGATGGCTGAAAGGTACCTTAACATTTTAAATTAATACTAAATTCCACTCCACATCGAGCTTGCCAAGCGGTCATTTATGCCATTCTTGAAATATCCAGTGCTAGAGATCTCACTGTATTTTATTTTATCTAAAAATCGGTCTGGCTATGAGATAGAATTTTACTCAAACAAAATTTGACTGTTTTCTTGGATTTTCCGCATACAGTCACCTCTGGGTCATTGAATTTCTCTTACACTTTATAGTTCTTTAAGTGATATGTTTGTGGACATTTATAGTTTTACAGTTCTGTATGCTGCTGTTTTCACTTAAGTTATATTGTGAATACTTTCCCACATCACTACATATGTTTCAAAAATGAATTATCATGGTTGTGAAGAATTCTGTATCATTATTTTAGTTATCTCCTCTTATGGAACACTGATATGCTTCAGAGTTTTTAAAAGAGTAATGCCACAACAGCAAACTCAAAACTCTGGTTTCATTATTTCCTTAGATTGTCTTGGATGTGAGGCCGCAGGATCAATGTGTGTGAATGTTTTTTAGCCTATTGTATTTCAGATCATGCTCCAAGGAAATAGACTCTGAGCTAGAGATTTGTGTGTAGGAAATTTACTAGGGAGTGCCCTCAACATCTGTGGAAGAGTGAGGGGAAGGGCCGGGCAGAGGAAGTTGAGCTATGATGTATTACAACAATGACCTCAGCTGATCCTGGGGAGATCTGAGTTTGGAAGTCCCTTTAGAATTGTCCCAAACTGAGGCACAGGGGCTGATCATTCAATGGCTGCAGGTGCCTCCTGCAGGGAGGTAGCAGGCATGGCCTTAGGTGAGGCATCTCCCTCTAGCCAAGGGCAATTCCTGGAGAAGGACCCAACTGCTAGCTTTCAGCAGCTGATGATTCTGGCAGCTGGGAGAATGAATCCTCAGCACCAAGAGGGGAATCAGGAAGTATATCACAGCTTCCACTGAAGTCACTCCTTGAATCTCTTGGATGTACAGTTTCTCATAAAGAATTCAGCCTATCTGGAAACAGATGCTCTAGAATTCTGGTCAACCTCTTTTCCCAGGGAAATGAACAAAAGGAAGTTTAATGGGAGAAATTATAGTGCTCATCGGTGCACCTGTTCTTGGGGACACCTGGCACTCCATCAAATCCTTCCTCTACAACCCATTGTAGACTCACCCCTTAGCTAGAAGTTCTGCTGGTCCAGGGGGAAACCTGGTGGGTGACCCAGATCCTCGTCCTCTAATGAGATGAGCTCCTGGTCATCATGCTCTTCTCAAGCCATGACTCATGCTCTTGTCCTTTTACCATTACAGTTGCTTAGGGGATTACCAAGAGATGCCCCAGAGGTCCTTCTCATTACCAAACACAGTCTTCTCTATCTTCATTGTGTAACAACAGTCCAACCTTCTTCTGATGACCAGGGTCAGTTGCCCCTGCAAGGATGACAGTGTCTTTCCTTACCTGTTGATCTCTTGGCACAAGAAGTCCAAAGTACCCAGGTAGCAGCTTTAGCTTAAAGTTTGGTGGGATTCCTGCAGTGCCCCTGGTGGAAGTATTTGTGTTCTTGCGGACAGAATCTCTATATACTCAGAGCCAGGAATTTATGGAGGACATATATTCCCTGGGCAGATTATTGGGTGGTATGCTAAGTGGGACCACCATACTTTTATCCTGAACCACGTATTCTATACAGAGAGGACACAATACTAATATACTACTCATTGATGAAGGGGGCTCACTGCATCTTGAAGGATTATATCCCATCCTTAAGCATAAACTGTCATGTGCTTCAGTCTTACCCTCAAAAGTCTGTATCTTCACCCTATACAATCTAAAGCTTCTGGGCGGTATAGTATGTGACAAGACCTTTGGATCCCATGATCTCATTGCTGTTCCTCCTTTGTTTTAAGTAAGCTCCTTGGTATGATGGGATATTGTGGGGGATCCTGTGTTAGTGAACTAAATGTGAGGCAAACCCTGACTGAGGGTCTATGGACAGGAAAGGCAAATCCATACCCTGAGTATGTGCTGATTTCATTTAAGATAGATTGCTGACCCTCTCATGTAGAAAAGTGTTCAGTGTAATTAGTGCATCACAAAGTAGCTGGATGGTCTCTTTGAAAAATGGTTCTATGTACCAGGAGCTTGACAATGACCTCTGTCCATCTAGCTGAACATTCAGCAGCCAACAGTTGATAGGTCAACTTCTATTGTAAGCTGGATTTATGCATAGCCTCCATCCCTGTCACCATGACCACTCTGTGCATATGCCTGTTGTACCAACACTGGGTGGCTAATGAGAGAGGGAGGCTATCTGGTATCTACTGGCCAGCAATTCTGTCTGCTTGACTGCAAAGTGCCTCATCCCCGGTGAATGCTTTTCAGTGGGCGTTAACATGAGATACAGAAATCTCTGTGCTTCATGTCCGGTTCCATATTCTTCTTCTCCAGACTGCCCGGTCCCTCATCTTTTAATCTTTCTCCTTTCAGGTCACTAACCAACCAGCCAAGTTATTGACCTCTGCTCACAGGCCTTTATGTGTTTCACAAAGTGAGTAACCAGGTACATCTCCTGAAGTTCACTGGGAGGATGTCCTCTCACGACTCTTTCTCAGGGTTAATAGTGAGTGGGACCTAGAACACTAAAGTCCATTTCTGGTGTGCATTTATCATCAGGCCCACCCATCTGTGAACAAATTTCGGCTTTTTTCCCTCCTTCCCCCGATCAACTGGACATCAGGGGTCCCCACATAGGTATGGTCACAGTGGTGAATGACTCTATCCATCAGGCTTCAAAATGTTAAGTCATTCCCTCTTCCTTGCTTCATGGTGGCTTAAGTAAATGGCCATAAGATCCCTTAGGGAAGACTGAGGCCATTAGCACCTCACACACTGTGGCATTGCAGGAGTATTCTGTTTGGGTACCTGGCCTTTCCTGCAGCCAAACGGTAGAAGATCCGAAAACTGGTTTAGCTCTGGAAACTGGGCAAGAGATCATAGCCTTTTATTAGGCAGTTGCCCTTCACCTTCTGATCATCCAGTCCTGGTTTCTTTCAACAATACAGCTTGAGAAATATTTGCATCGACAGCCCATCTTTCTTGCCCTTAGGGATTCCGTGTTCTAGCAACCATGCCATAGCTCCCTCCGTGCCTGGCATCCCGGCTGCCACTCCCGTTTTACTGCTCCAGACAATCACTGTACTCATCTCGTTTCTGTCAGGTGAGTGCTATTATTTGGCCTCTATTATGTTTATTATTTCCTATCATCTCCCTTGCTTTCAGGGAGCCCAGTTCCGTAGCAGCATCTGCTCTGGTCAGCCCAGCTTACAGAGGACAGTCACCTTAACGGCTTCTTGCTGCCGTTGCCCCCAGTACATTTCTCATCACTCTGGTGAATACAGTGTCCTCCTGGCCACCAGAACATAATCCACTCTGAGGTTTTCCAGCCTCATTGTGTGCTCTACCTCATGCCCGCCTCTTTGAGCCCTAGATCTCTTCTTCCCCAGTAGATCATGGTAGCCTGGCTATTCTCTTTTACTTTCTTGTGACCTCTTGCTTTCACCTAGTTTCCAAGAACCGTTCTAGCAGATTGTCAACCCCATCAGCATGGGCGCTCACCAGGGTTCATAAATCCTGTGTCAAAGACAGTGCTTTCATAGCTTTCTCTTGTTCAAATTCATATTCCATTCTCCTTGATGCCACTCTCTCAGGATCCAGTCTCTGTTAGAGTTTACTGACTCCTGCTGCCACGGGTCGTCTGGGACCTGCAGCCCCTTTGGGGGGTTGGCCTTTTTCCTCCTATTGCAGATTTAGCCCTTTCCTGGCCAGGTTAGGTTGCAACTTGACTCTTTGGTGGCCAGGAGGAGAGATGGGCTAGATCCTGACAGAGAGCATGCTATCTTGCCAGGCAGAGACTCTTGCATTGACTTCAAGTGAGGGAGGAACATTAGCTTTAGTGGGAATAGGGCTCAGGTCAGTTGTGTATCTCTAAGAAAGAACTTTACTTCTGTGCTTTCATTCATCACTGTCTCATCTCTGGTTTTGATTCCCCCTTGCCATCTCAAAAGTTTGACTTCTCGTTTTCCTGATATATTATAGTGAGTCTTCCTCTTTTAATTAAGTTAGAACAGAGAACTCTCTCAACCCCCTTTTATTTAAAAAAAAAATATTATTATTATTTTTTAAAGATTTTATTTATTTATTCATGAGAGACAGAGAGAGAGAGGCAGAGACACAGGCAGAAGGAGAAGCAGGCTCCATGCAGGGAGCCTGATGTGGAACTTGATCCCGGGACCCCAGGATCATGACCTGAGCCGAAGGCAGCACTAAACCACTGAGCCACCCAGGCTGCCCCCCCCAAAATTATTTATTCATGAGAGACACACAGAGAGAGAGGCAGAGACACAGGCAGAGGGAAAAGCAGGCTCCCCATGAGGGGCCTGATGCAGGACTTGATCCCAGGACCCCAGGATCATGCCCTGAGCCAAAGGCAAATGATGTCCAACCACCGAGCCATCCAGGCACGCCCCTCAACCCTTTCACTTCTTCTCCAATAGGATAGCTTACTTACTCTCATTGTCTCTCTCTTACTCATTCTCTCACTCTCTCATGTGCAGGCACACATGCACACGTGCAGGCGCGTACACACACACACACACACACACACACACACACACAGTCCTGGTGAAAACAAACAGCGTATAACCTGGCAAACTGCTGGAGCAGTTTCTCAGCACCAATATCCTTTGTCTAGAGTCAGCTTCTCCAGTGAGATTGCCGTCCTTTGCAGTTCTCATTGACACCATCCTCAGCTCATTTCCCTAGTGCAGTAGCAAGATAGATTTTAGCTGTGCTGTCCACTCTGACCTTAAATTGCCAAGGGCACCAATAAATCATTTCTTTACTGTGCCTCCCTTATTGCTCTGTCCCTGCTACCTCCTTCCCTTAGGCCACGCATAGTTCTTTGGAAATTCTTGGAAAATAGCTGCCAGCAGTCTAGCTCCTCCAAAGTTATTGGTTTGTTGTCTATCCAGTAAGTAGAAAACTTGGAAACATTTTAGAGAATTTCTCACCTTTCCTACCTTCCAGTCTGTAGCAAGGCCAAACTGGGATTCCACTCCAGAATCTGAATACAGGAAATAAGCTTAGGAACCACCTAGGTCTGTTGGTTCCTGGGCATTCTTGGGATTGGAGAATGTTTCTGTCTGGCCAAAAATGCTCGGCTGGCTGTAGGCCTTGGAGGGCAAGGCAAGGACAGCTCTAGAGACAGAAGCAAAACTGTACCCTCTATTCTGAGCCTGCCATTAAAACAAAACAGGAAAAGACACATATCTTTCAGTTCCTGGGTTAATTCTGTATAAAGATGAAATGCCATTAAGGTCAGACATTCACGAAGGAACTTTCTCCATGAGCTGCCAAACTTCTTGTGATTGTCTTTCCATTGAGAAAGTTAAAAGTTCATTTTTTGGGATTTTTGGGTGGCCATTCAGCTCAACAATGCAGAATCTTTGTTTCTTTTATGTTTGGCCCTGTGGCCTTTAACCCAAGACAAGGCAACTTTTTCCTCTCTCTGAGGTCATATCACACCTGATTTACCAAAATGGCAGGCACTTTTCTCCCTGGGAAAATGTGATATTTGGTTTCCTCAACTTGATTATGGGACACAAAAAAATGAAGGAATCAGAGGACTGGCTTTACAACTTTTTTTTAAAACTCCAACACACTTTGAATAAATGATTTTTTTTCGGGGAAAAGTAATCTATTTCTCTATTTGCAAAAAACAAACTACCAAAGAATAATTTACCAGGAAAGACAATAACATTTTAGGGTGAGGATTTTGGTTCTCTCCTGCTTAGAGGGCTTTCTGTTCCCATAAGATTTTCAGCTAAGCCTTAGGAATCTGGAATGCAATGGGATTGGCCCAAACTGTGGACAAGCCCTGATGAAAAATGTCTCCAGGGATCACTCATCCTTATGTAAAGAAGACAGAGCCATAGACCTGTGAGTCTTCTCCTAGAGTCTTTGCTGATATTCAGTGAGGAGGGGAACCTGCTGTTTGACTCATGAATGGTAAAATAGCAAGGGGCCCTAAATCAACACTCTCTGCAAGTCTTTACCAATTAAGAAGTTCTTGGCAAAACAAAGAACAACTTCTCTACAGTTTGATAGAATAGGTAAAACAGATAATTCTTGCTTACCCTTACTTGTCTGACTACTACCATCCTCTCCGATCAAACTATAGGTCTAGGTTACAAATCTCCAAATCTTCAGTGGTTAGACTATGACCAGTGACTACTGATTGGCTATAGATGCCCACTACCATGTAAACTTAGGAAAAGGCATGATTAGGGGGATACAAGGTTTGAAAAGTCTTTTTCGGTTCCTTTGTGTGATTAATTTGAGCCTGTGAAGATAGATGGACATTCTTATGAGAGGGTCTCTGGAGATACTTGTACTTAGCATCCTTCATGGATTCTCCTATGGGGAAGATGATCAATATCAGTCCTTATTTTAATGTAGTGAATCCTGCTCACTAGCACAGGTTTTGAAAGCCTACTGTGTGCAAAGTATTCTCCAGGCATTGTAGAACATACCGTATGTTGGGTCAGGAAGAGTTCTTGCTCTTAAGCAGTTTAGAGTTGCATGTGTGTGTGTGTGTGTGTGTGTGTGTGTGTGAGAGGGGGGGGGAGGGCAGAGAAAGAGACACACACACACACACACACGGAGAAAGACACAGAGAACAAGAGACAGAGAGAGAGAGAGAGGGGGAGATTGAGAATAAGAGTAAATAAATTACAAAATTCCCTAAAGCATCATTTTTTTTTTCAAATTTGTTTTATATCAGTGGTACTGCAGTGGAGTGTTTAGTAGATAGGTTTTTACATGGGACATGATTTGTTCTTTGGTCACAAAGCCAGTTGGGGATCATGTGGGGGAGGGTGGAGGCTATCCCTCAGAGTTCCTACTGGTTCTAAATGCCAAAGGTGTTGGAGCTACCAGTGCAGCTCAGTCAGAGTAAGACTCCTGCAGCCCATCTCTGGCCCTTTCAGGGAAATGAAGCTCTTCCACTAACGGTCAACTTCGTCAGCTTGACTTGCGATTTCAGTTGTGCTGCAGTTGTGCCTTCCGGAGTAGTTCCATCAAGATGTAGGAGAATCTCCTTGGCCAGGAGAATGTGCTTGACACCAAAGCCTTTCTTTGACTCCGGAAACAATCAGTCTCCCCTTCCCAACAAAGTAGTTGGGATTAGGAAATATTCTGATGGAAAGGCAGGATGTTATCACTGACCTTAAAATGTGGGTCCTTCTGTCTAAAACCTACCCCTTATCTGCCATCTCACCTTTGTCCTTCTATACACAATCCACTTTCTCTATTCCTTCAGGAGTCTGTGAATTCTCCCCTAGAGCTGGAAAAATCCCGTGGAGCTCCTGGAATCTATGGCAAGGTCTAAGAATGCGAGGATCTGGGCCGACCTGGGCCAGGGAACGTTTACCTATCCAGGCTCGCCGAAGGCAGGATGGCTGAAGGGAGTTTGCAAATCACCACGTATTGAGGGTGGGGAGAGAGGGCAGCAAACGTCATTGGGGTGGTGTCTATTGTCAGATTCAAGAGCTTGGCAAGACCTTACTGGGGAGGATGGACTGTTAGAAGCCAAGAAGAGTCAGAACAGGGAAAGAAGCCAGATGTAGGTACCAAAAGGTGTAAGCAGGTGAGAGCTGATGTGATGAGACCAAGCAGGGTGCCAGCATCTGCTTTCATATAGGATCAGGTCTGCTGGAAGTAGGAGTCCAACAGGAAAGATAATGAGGACCTTAAATCACTCAGCCCTGATGCTCTGCCTGCGTTAGGAGCTTCTTCTTGGCCTCCTTGGCACCCTCTGCACTCTAGATTGTGGTCAACTACTAGCTCCCTTCTCTAGGCAGGCAGTTGAGCCCAGGGATCTTTGCTTTAATAAGCCTCCAGGTAGGTTTATACATACTAAAGGTTTGCATAACCACTTGTTTGCCCTGCTATTTGTTATGGCTTGAAGTCTTTGCCCCTCTGGCTCATTTTGTTCTTCAGCCACTGAGGACTCAGGATTGGAATGCCTTCATCATGGTATGTCAGATACCCGTGATCCCCACCTGTAAGGAGGGATCCTAACCCTGTGGGTGCCTTGTTAGTTTGCTCCCTTGTCTCTGGTCCCACACTCTATCCCCAATTACCCTTTGTGGGGGGACCCACCCCATGCTGGAATGTATGTCAGCTGCTTTCAGAGGGCCTAAGAGCCACACTAGACTTGGAAAGCATTAGCTATTGTTTCCTTCCATGCAAAAAGGGAGGTAACCATGCGACATTCAACAGGGTAATTGAAAACAGGTTGATATTTCTGCAGCTTTGGTCACAAGTGGGAAAAATGTCTAGTGTCCACTTCCAAATAGGAGTAGGGGGAACTGGAAATGCAGCAGCCCAGTTGTTAAACAGAACAGATACACAAACAAACAAAAAAAAATCAAGGCAAACTTTGCCAGTCCCATTTGGAAAGGGCCTTTACCATCTTTTATTCTGATGGGATCTTAGCATGGGGAGCAGGAGGCGAGGAAGGCCTGGTGTAGCTGCCGGGTCAGGGTGGGGAGCTCCCCTGTGCTGCCCGCCTAGAGAAGGGAGAGCAGGCCCTCTGTGAATTCCTGCCGACAGTAGGGCAGCCTGGGGGTGGGGGGGGCAGACACCTGCTCAGGCACTGACTGGAGGGAACATATGTCTCACTGGACATCTTCTTCACCTTTTTGTTTTTTTTTTTTTTTTGTTTTGTTTTTTTAATTTATTTATGATAGTCACAGAGAGAGAGAGAGAGAGAGGCAGAGACACAGGCAGAGGGAGAAGCAGGCTCCATGCACCGGGAGCCCGACGTGGGATTCGATCCCGGGTCTCCAGGATCGCGCCCTGGGCCAAAGGCAGGCGCCAAACCGCTGCGCCACCCAAGGATCCCTTCTTCACCTTTTTGTACCGTGTGGCTTGGCAGGTGACAGGGCACTGGGAGGCCCACTGACTGAAATCCTGGTAGTTCCATGTTTCAGAAACCCACCCAAAGGTGATGGCTTTGTGGCTTTGTTGTGCCCAAGATCGTGAATCCAAGAAACCACCAAGGAGCCCACACCGATGCAAACACACGAGGGTTTATTTGCAAGCTCGAGCCTGGGTCCAAGTATACCAAGCAGGGACTTGGACCCCGAGGTCGGTTTCAGCTTAGTTTTAAGGGCTGGTCTAGGAGACCTCCAGAAGGGCTGCAGCAATTCCTCAAGTTCTGTTTACATTTTGATATGGGGCCTTCAAGGGCATTGAGCTCTGTTCTCATTCTAATAGGGGCTTCCTGCCCTTGGCTTGGGCTCTGTTCTCATTCTAATAGGGGCTTTCTAGGACGTTAAGCTGCAAGCTGTTTACTTCCTGTAACTGAAGTAAGGTAAAGTTCAGCTCTTATTCACAGGGGCCTGGGATGGCTGCACTTGTGATAACGCTGAACTCAAAGTGGAATGGCCTTAATTTTCTCGGCCTCCACAGCTTTATTGGAGTGCCATCAAATCTAAGGTTGGCCTTGTTGAGAATGTGGCCCCTCTGTTATGTCTGGTTGCCTGTCTTTCTCCAGTCTTGTGAAAGCAAGAACTAGAAACGCTTTCATAAAGGGGCTTCTGAGAAAGAGTCCCCAGACTCTTTGCTCTGTGCTCACTCACTCTTGTCCTTGTTTTTCAGAGGCTGCAAATGAAAATGAAAAAAAAAATCATATAGATACAGACAAGAAGGGACAAATAAGCCTGTGTGTTTGAAGGGCCACCCATGGTGAGGAATGGGAAGGTAGCACAGAATGAGGGCTGGCTCCGGCCTCTCAGAGTGTGGTAGCCTGGCCCATGGACCCTAGAAACTTGGACTCTTGGGCAGGGATTTTAGGGCCTCTGTGACACAGCCTGGGGAAGGATGTGACCTTAGCTTTGCATCCCATGCAAATGCACCATGATGATTACATTTGCTTGGTGCTCAAATTGTAATTGCTGAACATCTGCCTTTTACTGGGCTTTTTGGTTTGTTTGCCAGCATGGAACTATGCCCTCTTTGTTTCATTCATTCACTCATTTGGCAAACATGAAATACTGGTTGGTAGGCATCCTATTCTTTCCTCTTTGTAATGCTGAGTCAGAGGTACCCCAAGGACAAGGTCTCTTGGCGTCTTCCCAAAAGGATGGTTCCCTTAGGTTCACGAGCATGTTTTTCCTGTGCACTGAATGAATGAATGAATGAATGCGCCTGAGACAAGACCAACTTTCTCTAGACCATTGTCTTGTTCCTCATAAGTTTCTAGGACTTTGAAAAACATACTTCCTATTTAAATGAGCTGCAAGTATCCATCTTTCTCTGAAAGGAAAGCCTTAAAAAACCCAACTAGCCTCAGGGTGCCTGAGTGGCTCAGTTGGTTAAGTGTCTGCCTTCTGCTCAGGCGATAATTCCAGGGTCTTGGGGTTGAGCTCCGAGTGGGGCTCCCTGCTCAGTTGGGACCCTGCTTCTCCCTCTCCCTCTGCCACTCCCCCCCGCTTGTGCTCTCTCACTAATAAATAAATTAGAAATTAAAAACAAAACAAAACAAAAAACAACCAGCCTCAAGATGGCTTCTACCCCCATTGTATTAGAAAAATAAATCCCTTCCTCTAGAGCATTTCTGGTCATGCAGTCTTACTTGGCATCCTACAGCAGGGAGAGGTCAGGGCTGGAGATGTAATGTTGGGAATCATTAGTGGTATTAAAGTCACAAGACTGGTGAGATCACCAGGGGAGTGGATATAGAACAAAAAGAGAAGAGACTGAAAGAGCAAGGGCACTGTTACATCAAATGGTTGGGGAGACAGGGAGAAACCAGTGAAGGAGACCAAGTAGGAGCAGCCAGAGAGACAGGAGGAAAAGTAGGCATGCGTGTTGGGGATTGTCCTGGAAGCCAGAAGAATAGATTTCAAGGATGAGGGAGTGGTCAACTTCAAGGAATACCACTGAGTGGTGTAGAAAGAAGATAAGCTCTGTCAGTCATTCTACGATGTCAAGTTATTGGTGACCTTTAAAAGGGCATTTTTGGTGGAGAGATGGAAGTGACAACTTGATTGGAGTGGGCTCAAAGAGTTAATTCATCCTTGCTGCTTAATAAAATGGAATAAATCAAGAACTTAAAAAATCTCTGATCAGGACAGGTAGTAATTCACCCCGCCTGCATTATCTCTTCTTATAGCTTACCTAGAATTTTCTAGTTAGTGGGAATATGCACAAAGCTCCAACCATCAGGAACTGTGTCATCAAATTTTGAGATCATAGCAGTTATGGCAAGGCTTTGGAATGAAAGCTTTAGGCTTTAGAAGAACATAAAATGTTTATATATAGGAAGTTAGAGGTCATCCAAATTGAGTCCTTCTATTCTACGCATGGGGGAAATTGAGGCCCAAATCCTGGAGGTAACTTATTTATGGTTACACAGCTGCTCCAAAGCATTGCGTCTCTTCCACCCAAGTGTACCTGGCAGATGAGTGTCTCTACATTTTTTTTTAAAGACTTATTTATTTGAGAGAAGAGAGAGAGAGTGTGTGGGGGGGTGGCGGGGGGGGGTGCTCATGGGGAGGGGCAGATGGAGACAATTTTCAAGCAGACTCCCTGCTGAGTGTAGAGCCTGACCACTCAGGGCTCAATCCCAGGACCCTGAGATAATGACCTGAACTGAAACCAAGAGTCAGATGCTCTACAGACTGAGCCACCCAGGTGCCTCTGATTAAAAGATTACAGGGGAAAAAATAAAAAAGATTACAGGGGATAGATCTCTTATTTCTATTTCCTTTGGATACCCATTTTGGGATCATCAAATTCTCTTTATAAACTACTCAGATTGCAATGTAAGCCAGTTTTCCTTATGAAGGATTAAGCCTACTAAAGTCTAAAAATCTGGAAAGGCCCTAGTCAGGCAGCCCATTCCTTGAGAAAAGAGAGGAATCCTCTGGCCTAGTAATAAATTCACTTTCAGAAAATCCCAAGATGTCCTCCTCCTCGCACTTTTATGTGATGTAAACAGAGTCTATCTGGCCAGCTTCTGCAGGCTTATTCCTTCAAGATGGTGGCTAGCTATCTGTACCTCCTGCCAGTTGGTGTTGTCATTCTTGGAGGGGGCCCAGGTTGGACAATGCTCAGGTGATTAGAGTTTGCTGGTGGTAAGGGTGTTCATCCAAAGAGCATCACCTACTGGGCTTAGATCCAAGGGGAGGGAAAGAGCTCAGATCCTCTTGCAAGGAGTTATAGATTAACCAGGAACAACAATGAGCCCTTTAGGCTAGTCATCAGCCTGATTCATCCCTTGATTCTCCTTCTATTCAGATATGAAAGGACAAGTCCTCACTCTGTCTTCTGAGAGGATTCCAGGCTGTGGTTGAAAAGCTGTCCATTCCTGGGCTGAGCCTGTGTCTGAGTCCCCTTGCCTAATCCTCCATGGCCATAGATAATGTGAGGTATAATCTTGGGGCTCATTAGAATTAGGAGCACCAAATATTAATTTAAAATCAGTTTATAACTTAATTATGAGGAGGGATTTCTGTTTTGTTCAATAGCTGGATATTGAATGAAGGAACTGGAGAGATGCTAAAGCAGTGGTTCTCAAGCTGTGCTTCCCTTAGAGTCATCTGGGGGATCTTTGAGACCCTCAGTGCCCACATCACACCCACACCAATTAAATCAGAATTTTGAGAAGTGGGACCTGGGGTCACTTTTTGGTTAAGACTCCCCAGGTGATTCCATTTATACGCACTTTGACAATCAGTCTGATAAATCAGTGCTTCTCAAACTTTCCTATACAGAGCAATTGGTCCCATTGAACTATGGCTTCTGATTTAGTGGTTCTGAGGTACAGCCTATATTTCTATTCTGACCAACTCCCTGGTTTTACTGAGGCTGCTGGTCTATACTTTGAATAGCAAGATGCTAAAGGCTCAGTAGCAATAAGCTAAGGTGCTTGCTGCTGAGTGGTGTAGGAGAGGCAGAGGTGGAAAGAGCCTTGAGAGCTTCTGGAAGGACTCAGTCCCTCTGCTGGGCCCTGAAGGAAAGGCAGAACCCAGGGAGGTGGGGGGGGGGGGGGAGGGTATGGGTGAGGGGGAGGAGGGAGAGGGAGAGGGAGAGAGAGAGAAAGAGAGGAAGCTTCCTCTGCCGCCGCTCAGGTCTGGGTGTTTGAGGCCCTGGAACATAAAACACATCGGCTTACTCAGTAGAAACCCTGAAGAAAGCGGATAGATGATGACAAATCTCTTTTCTCAGCATTACAACCTTAGGACTTCAGTGTTGGAAGGCCCTGGAGTGCTAATCTGGTTCGACCCCATCCTTTATGTTGTGGATGAGAACCCTGGGCTCCCTCAGCCCGGGTGGCCTCAGCCGCAGAGCCCACTAATCAAGGTGAAGCGTAAGATGAGGTAGGGGTGGGGTGGCGAGGTGGAGAGGGGTCACGCAGCGGCGGAGGCATCCGAGCTGGCTGCTTGGTCAGCAGAGCGCATTGGCCCTGCGCAGGGCGCCTGGCTGTGAGGAGCACCCGGCGCAAGGCGAGGCCTCGGAGAGCCAGAGATGAACAAGCCCGCTGTCCCCCTTTGAGCTGCTCCTCCGGGCCAGGGAGGGGATGGATGAATGTGGCAGCATCTACACTGAGATCCAACACGGGGGGCTAGGCTGTCTGCAAACTGTCCCCGGGCCCCTCCTTGGCTTCCACTCCTCCAGTCCTCTGGCTCTCTAGTGCTCTCACGCACATGCCCGCCTCCTACTTTCCTGCCCTGAGTTCAGGCCTGGTGGGAGGTGGTGGGCCTTAGCCGGATACACGCTGACCCCACGGACGCGTCCCCCTGCCCCTCCAGCCCCGTGCAGTTTACCCGAGAGACCAGTGGGCTTTGGCAGGGAGAGAAGACTCCAAGCTGCAGACGGTCAGTCATTGCTCCGAGGAGCCCGCAGCAGGACCCTGTCTGGAGGGAGGAGGGTTGTGTGCTCTGGAGGAGGCAGGAGCGCGGGCAGGGGCTATCCTCCTCGGCTCCCGGGTTCCACCTGTAAATAGGGGAGGCCCACACAGTGCAGGCTGTAAAGGAGCAAGCCAGACACAGAACTAGCTAAGGGCGATTTTCAGCCTTCAGTAGGAAGGGGAGGGAAAATTATCAGACAGAACAAAGTAGAGAGAGTTGGTGCTTTTTGTGCTCCATCGCCTTGGAGGTGAGTGTCCAGGGAGGTGAGTGCCCTTGGGCGCTGTCTTCAGAGCGGAGCTTAGATACTCACGACTGCCTCCCAGTTCGCTTGGCCCACTTGCCCGTGGGCTTCCATTTGCTTTTCAGGCCCCTGGGGCTCTCTGCCGAACCCTGGCATGAGCTCCATCATCAGAGCGTGATAATATAATTTCCCCAAAAGCTATTGCCTGCTTAGCTCTCGTGCTAAAAGAAAGTTCCCTTCCAGAGCAACGGACTGGTCCCAAAAAGTCTTTTGGAGAAAGCCTTTAATACATGGATGTTTTGCATGAATTAGGATTGTATTCTTAAAAAGGGTGAATGCAGATTAATGGGGAATGCTGAAAATCCAAAGGCAGGTTGGGAGGTAGGAGGAGAGGGGAGGAAATCCCACAGTGGACTTGGGATTTCACAGGAGAGGTGGGGTGGGGGAGATGGGCTGATATAGTCACAGAAGAGTAGTTGAGACAATATGTAGGGAAGGTGTGGTCTCCTGTGCACTGAAGCAATGTCTAACATCTGTGCAGATGTTCCCAGGCCCTACATGCTCATCTCCCTGTTGTGGGTGCTTATCTCATTCTTGATTTCATCCTCACCTCTGCTTGGGGGCTAGATTTTCAACTGCTCCTCACAAATTTCCTCACTTAGTCTGTAACTGCTTTCCCCTCTGTAGTAAGAATGGGAGCCAGCAATTTTATATTATTAATTGGATGTGCAAAGAAAACGCAGTTTCTAATTTTTTTGTAATGGATCTAATCTTGCTCCGGCACCTTCATCCAGCTGGTGAAAAAAAAAACTTTCCTAGTATTTCAACTTGGCAATTAAAGCATCCAAGACTCTTGTGGTTTAAAAATGTCTTTTAGTTTAAAACAATCACCTTTGGGGTGCCTGGGTGGCTCAGTTGGTTAACCATTTGCCTTCAGCTCAGGTCGTGATCCTAGAGTCCTGGGATCTAGCCCGACATTGGGCTCCCTGCTCAGCAAGGAGTTGGCTTCTCCCTCTCATTCTCTCTCTCTCTCTCTCTCTCTCTCTCTCTCTCTCTGTCTTAAATAAATAAATAAATAACATCTTTAAAAAAATCAAAGCAGTCACCTTTGGGGAAACACTTCTTCTGGGTAAATCTCAGTCTTTCAGATTTCTACTCCTACTTTTTCTCCTTTCCAGAAAGGTGGCTGTGGGCCTCACAGGGATCAGGAGGATGCCTCAGCTGCAGGTAGGCTTGCACTGACCCCTGGGTCCCTTCTGCCTTCTGCAGCCAGATCATAGATGGGTCTGGTCCTGGGGTCCTTGGGCATAGCCTGCACTGCAGCTGACCCTTCCAGCATTTTAGGATCGCCGGCTGATGAAGCTCATTGCTCTGGCAGTTTGCTAATTAAATCACACTCTGTTGAGAACCCAGCACCTTCCATTCCCTCACTAGGTTATACGGACCTTCTTTCTTGACTGGATTTTTTTTCCCCCAGAGCCTACCCTACTCTCTTTGATTTTTGCTCCTCCCCCAGCACCCTAAACCCAGATGCCATGTCCATGAAAGGACATTAATCCTGCTGTTCTTCTCCTTCCTGTGGAACCATGGAGCTATCTTTTATGAAGTGAGAGGTGTTACGGGTTTAGTTGTATCTGCCGCCAAAAAAGATATTTTGGAGTCCTGCTCCCCAGTACCTCAGCCTGTCACCTTATTTGGAGATTGGGTCTTTACAGGTAATCAAGTTAAAATGAGGTCACTGGGATGGACCCTAATCCAATATGACTGGTGTCCTGATGAAAAAGGATAAAGAGTGGGAAATCTGGAACAGAGACACATATAGAGGGGAGATGGCATGACATCATGGGGGAAGGCAGCCATCTGGCAGTCAGGCAGAGGGGCCTGGAACAGATCTTCCCCTCACAGCCCCTCCCTCAGAAAGAACCAAACTGCTGACACCTTGATCTCAGACTTCTCACTTCCAGACTGTGAAAAAAAAAAAAATCAATTTCTGTTGTTTAAGCCACCCAGTTTGTGGCATTTCGTTATGGTGGCCTTCAGGAACTAATCTGGGAGGAATCAACTTTTTATTTTATTTTTTTTAATCCCAAGTGAGTAAAGTAGTTCTTCAAATTCTAGTAGTCTGCTCTCCTGTCGGTACTGGGTGCTCTGGATACTGAATCATAAAACCTCCTTGGAAACCCTGCTGGTTGAGATTGATGCCTTTCATGTGTGTTGGATGAAGTAATATCAAAGGGATTAGGAAGGCAATTTCTCTTTCCATTTCAAGGAGGTTGTATGGTTCCAGGCTCCTCCATGAAAGTGAAAATTATTATCATTGCTTTGGCTTAGAAAGCATTTCTACTTAATCCAGGTTTTGCTTTATCAGATCAGGCCTCTCTCATTTCTAAAGCAGGATGACGGGCCCACAGGCCTGGCCTCAGCTTGTCTCTACAGCTGAAGGAATACTTCTCCAGCTTTCTGCAGCTGGCCTAACGGATACTAAGTGACAGTGTGATAACACATCAGCTTCCCTATCATAATGGGTGTTCAGGCCTTTATCAAAGTCAGGGTACCATTGAAATCTGGACTTTGGAAATACTCTCTCCAGGAATGGCTGACAGACATTGGGTGCCCTTAGATGTGACAACCATGTGGCCACATCTGGCCATCTAAGGGGGTGCCCATTCTGTTAGAGCCCTGGTTCTTCGACTAAGACCTGGCCTTAGGCTAGTTCTCTTCACAGGACTTTTGTGGCTTTTGAGTCTTTCAAAAACATTCCTGCCAAATCTTGTTGGAGGAGAAGGGGATGATGCTAAGACCAGTGATGGATGGGCCTCCAGAAAAGCTAATTTGACATCGGATGATGTGTTAGCAATCATGTGGCCCCACCACTCAATTTTACTGATGCCAAAATGAGATGTCAAGTGAGTAGTGAGTAGCCCAGGGTCACAGAGTGAGTTAGAGGATCTGCCTTCCCAGCTGGGGCTCCTTCCTTGACAGAAGAAATGAGATGAGGCATTGAGCTTGTTGATTGAAAGCTCAATTGCCTCTCAATTTAATGATCTTTTTCCTCTACCAAAGCTTGTCTTTCTTCCTGATACATGAAAACCTTGAGGCTCCTTCTCTCCTTCCCACCTCTTTCAGAGTCTCCCCAACCTCCTGCATATATTCCATCCTCCCTGATTTGTTGTGTCATACTACACCATTCCCTGACCATGCCTCCTGCTAGTGTTTCCCAGCTTTTAGCACTGGCAAAGATTTTCCAGAAAGCCTTGAAGATGTAGATTCCCTGGCCTACGTGTCAGCCTTCAGATATTCTGGATCTGAAGTTTTCACAGGCATCCTCTGTGATTCTGATGCAGGCGAGCCAGAAATCACACCTTAACACTCCCTATCTCACAATCTCCCACCTCCACTGGGGGCAGTTTTCTGCTTGTGTAATTGAGGTCTTTGGAATTCCCACCTTGCCAATTACTAGCTCATTTGAGCTTGGTCACTCAACATTTGTTGAATGGATACCAGTTCCTATATTCTAAGGGTGTCATGGAAAATTAAAAACACAATGTTCAGAGTAGTAAACAGTAGTTCTGATCATTGGTCGTCTCAAAGAATAGGGCATAAAATTTTCTTCTTTGGCGTAGGTCTGGTCTTAAAAAGTGATGTGGGGAAGATCACAAAACTCTTGAAGTTTAAAGAAATGAATGCCAAAATATGAAGCAAGAGGCTATATAGAGAAAAGAGTGGGATTTTGATTGAGACATTAGATCCAGGAGGTTGAGACGTAAGCCTGATTCTAGGTAGGTGACTTGAGCAAGTCATTTGGTCTATCTGAAGCTCAACTATCTCACCCATAAAATGGAGATGATAATAATGACTGTCCTTACCTACCTGTGAGATTGTGGTGCCAATCAATGGCACCATTGGGATACACCTAAGCATTTTGTGAATTATCAATTTTTGGGAAATATACATAAGTTGTTTTTGCACCAAAAATGCAGGTGCCTAATCCATGGATATTTCTCTCAGGATCAGAATAAAGGGACCAATTAAAAAGCAGATTTTCAGGAAAAACACTGACCAAAAATAGAGCCAGAGATGGATCAGTGTCTCATGTGGTCCAGAAAAGTATTCAATTACTGTCCTTTATTTGTCTGTTTCTCAGAGTTGTAGTATTGCTATATCATGTGAGTAAGGCTTTGGAATTCCTGTTCTAATCTTTAGTAGCAACTACACAACCTGTAATCTCTTCTTTTTCTCTTTGTCAGCCATATCAAGCTCAAACTGTAGGGACCTAAAGTTAAAGCTTCTGGGCAGTGAAAAACACCAAAAATAAACAAAAAATCAAAGACATGGAACAGTCTACCAAGACTTCCTGAATTAATGTTGATAGAAGGTCAAAGGAAGTTTAATAAAAGTGGCATCTGATTTATCCTTGGGGCCCACAAACCTGGCTTTCAAGACTTCTGTGGCCTGTGACTTCACTTGCCTTTACCTCCTGGGTCCATCCTTTGTAAATTCTCTAATCTAGTGAAAAGGTCTGCATGACTTTCCCTATCCATTGTGCACTGTCCAACCACTGCCTTTATTCACATCAGCAAACCACCAGCCCCAATCATGGGTGTCCTCTGCTGTACTGTCACCAACGCTGCCCCTTTCTGCTTTAAGAGTACAAGCTTCCTCTGGAAAGCCTTCTAGAGGCATCAGTACTCTTTGGAGGACCTCTGCCTGAACCATGCATGTGCCCTGGGCTTAGCCTGCCTCGTGTTGCACATTGCCTATTTGGACAGCTGTTTTATAGACTCCAAGACTCCAAGGCCCTCATGACTGTCTTCTTCCTCCTGCATTCCAGGGTCTAAGTGCAGGTCCTGCAAACAGGAGAGCACAAGCATTATTTATTATTGTTGATAGAGGTTCTGAAATGATAGTCTCCCATGATGAGAAAGAGTAAACAGTGATGGATACCACTTTTTTAATCTTTCCATTCCATTTTTTAATTTTAAATTTTTTTGGTATGTTTTTTTTATTGGAATTCAATTTGTCAACATATACTGTATGTGCTCATCCCATCAAGTGCCTCCCTCAGTGCCCGTCACCCAGTCATCCCATCCCCACCCACCCACCTCCCTTTCCACTACCCATAGTTCGTTCCCCAGAGTCAGGAGTCTCTCATGTTCTGTCACCCTCTCTGATATTTCCCACTCCTTTTCTCTCCTTTCCCCTTTATTCCCTTTCACTATTTTTTATATTCCCCGAATGAATGAAACCATATAATGTTTGTCCTTCTCCAATTGACTTACTTCACTCAGCATAATACCTTCCAGTTCCATCCATGTCAAAGCAAATGGTGGGTATTTGTTGTTTCTAATGGCTGAGTAATATTCCATTGTATACATAGACCACAACTTCTTTTTTTTTTAATAATAAATTTATTTTTTATTGGTATTCAATTTGCCAACATACAGAATAACACCCAGTGCTCATCCCGTCAAGTGCCCCCCTCAGTGCCCGTCACCCAGTCACCCCCACCTCCCGCCCTCCTCCCCTTCCACCACCCCTAGTTCGTTTCCCAGAGTTAGGAGTCTTTATGTTCTGTCTCCCTTTCTGATATTTCCTACTCATTTCTTCTCCCTTCCCTTCTATTCCCTTTCACTATTATTTATATTCCCCAAATGAATGAGAACATATAATGTTTGTCCTTCTCCGATTGACTCATTTCACTCAGCATAATACCCTCCAGTTCCATCCATGTTGAAGCAATTGGTGGGTATTTGTCATTTCTAATGGCTGAGTAATATTCCATTGTATACATAAACCACATCTTCTTTATCCATTCATCTTTCGATGGACACCGAGGCTCCTTCCACAGTTTGGCTACTGTGGACATTGCTGCTATAAACATTGGGGTGCAGGTGTCCCGGCGTTTCACTACATTTGTATCTTTGGGGTAAATCCCCAGCAGTATAATTGCTGGGTCATAGGGCAGATCTATTTTTAACTCTTTGAGGAACCTCCACACAGTTTTCCAGAGTGGCTGCACCAGTTCACATTCCCACCAACAGTGCAAGAGGGTTCCCCTTTCTCCACATCCTCTCCAACATTTGTTGTTTCCTGCCTTGTTAATTATCCCCATTCTCACTGTTGTGAGATGGTATCTCATTGTGGGTTTGATTTGTATTTCCCTGATGGCAAGTGATGCAGAGCATTTTCTCATGTGCTTGTTGGCCATGTCTATGTCTTCCTCTGTGAGATTTCTCTCCATGTCTTTTGCCCTTTTCACGATTGGATTGTTTGTTTCTTTGGTGTTGAGTTTAAGAAGTTCTTTATAGATCTTGAATACTAGCACTTTATCTGATAGGTCATTTGCAAATATCTTCTCCCATTCTGTAGGTTGTCTTTTAGTTTTGTTGACTTTTTTTTTTTTTTTTCTGTGCAGAAGCTTTTTATCCTGATTAAGTCCCAATAGTTCATTTTTGCTTTTGTTTCTCTTGCCTTTATGGATGTATCTTGCAAGAAGTTGCTGTGGCCAAGTTAAAAAAAGGTGTTGCCTGTGTCCTTCTCTAGGATTTTGATGGATTCTTGTCTCACATTTAGATCTTTCATCCATTTTGAGTTTATCTTTGTGTCTGGTGTAAGAGAATGGTCTAGTTTCATTCTTCTGCATGTGGATGTCCAATTTTCCCAGCATCATTTAATGAAGACACTGTCCTTTTTCCAGTGGATAGTCTTTCCTGCTTTGTTGAATATTAGTTCACCATAAAATTGAGGCCCATTTCTGGGTTCTCTGTTCGGTTCCATTGATCTATGTGTCTGTTTTTGTGCCAGTACCACACCGTGTTGATGATCACAGCTTTGTAATACAGCCTGAAATCCGGCATTGTGATGCCCCGGCTCTGGTTTTCTTTTTTAATATTCCCCTGGCTATTTGGGGTCTTTTCTGAATCCACACAAATCTTAAGATGATTTGTTCCAACTCTCTGAATAAAGTCCATGGAATTTTGATAGGGATTGCATTGAATGTGTAAATTGCCCTGAGTTGCATAGACATTTTCACAATATTAATTCTTCCAATCCACGAGCATGGAATATTTTTCCATCTCTCTGTGTCTTCCTCAATTTCTTTCAGAAGTGTTCTGTAGTTTTTAGGGTATAGATCCTTTACCTCTTTGGTTAGATTTATTCCTAGGTATCCTATGCTTTTGGGTGCAATTGTAAATGGGATTGACTCCTTAATTTCTCTTTCTTCAGTCTCATTGTTAGTGTAGAGAAATGCCACTGATTTCTGGGCATTGATTTTGTATCCTGCCACACTGCTGAATTGTTGTATAAATTCTGGCAATCTTAGGGTGGAGTCGTTTGGATTTTCTACGTACAGTATCATGTCCTCTGTGAAGAGGGAGAGTTTGACTTCTTCTTTGCCAATTCGAATGCCTTTTATTTCTTTTTGTCATCTGATTGCTGAGGCAAGCACTTCTAGTACTATGTCGAATAGCAGTGGTGAGAGTGGACATCACTGTTGTGTTCCTGATCTTAGGGGAAAGGCTCCCAGTGTTTCCCCATGGAGAATGATATTAGCTGTGAGCTTTTTGTAGATGGCTTTTAAATTTTTATTTAAATATTTCATTTATTCCTGAGAGAGAGAGAGAGAGAGAGAGAGAAAGAGAAAGAGAAAGAGAAAGAGAGGCAGAGACACAGGCAGAGGGAGAAGCAGGCTCCATGCAGGGAGCCCAATGTGGGACTCGATCCCGGGTATCCAGGATCCCACCCTGGGCCAAAGGCGGCGCTAAACCGCTGAGCTACCGGGGATGCCCCATAAGTGGCTTTCAAGATGCTGAGGGACGTTCCCTCTATCCCTACTCTGAAGAGTTTTTGATCAGGAATGGATGCTGTATTTTGTCAAATGCTTTCTCTGCATCTATTGAGAGGAAAATATAGTTCTTGTTTTTTCTCTCGTTGATATGATCTATCACGTTGATTGTTTTATGAATGTTGAACCAACCTTGCATCCCGGGGATAAATCCCACTTGGTCATGGTGAATAATCTTCTTAATGTATTGTTGGATCCTATTGGCTAGTATCTTGTTGAGAATTTTTGCATCTGTGTTCATCAGGGATATTGGTCTATAATTCTCCTTTTTGGTGAGATTTTTGTCTGGTTTTGGAATCAAGGTGATGCTGGCCTCATAAAATGAGTTTGGAAGTATTCTATCCCTTTCTATCTTTCGGAACAGCTTTAGTAGAATAGGTATTGTTTCTTTTTTAAACATTTGATAGAATTCCCCTGGGAAGCCGTCTGGCCCTGGACTTTTACGTCTTGGGAGGTTTTTGATGACTGCTTCAATTTCCTCCCTGGTTATTGGCCTATTCAGGTTTTCTATTTATTCCTGTTCTAGTTTTGGTAGTTTGTGGTTTTCCAGAAATGCATCCATTTCTTCTAGATTGCCTAATTTATTGGCATGTAGATGTTCATAATATGTTTTCAAAATTGTTTGTATTTCCTTGGTATTGGTTATGATCTCTCCTCTTTCATTCGTGATTTTATTAATTTGAGTCTTTTCTCTTTTCTTTTTAAAAAGGGTGGGTAATGGTTTATCTATCTTATTCTTTCAAAGAACCAACTTCTGGTATTGTTGATCTGTTCTACAGTTCTTCTGGTCTCTATTTTATTGAGTTTTGCTCGAATCTTTATTAAGTCTCTTCTGCTTGGTGTAGATTTTATTTGCTGTTCTTTCTCCTGTTCCTTTAGGTGTAGGGTTAGCTTGTGTATTTGGGTTTTTTCCAAGTTTTTGAGGGAGGCTTGTATTACGATGTATTTCCCTCTTAGAACTGCTTTTGCTGTATCCCAAAGATTTTGAATGGTTGTATCTTCATTTTCATTAGTTTCCGTGAATCTTTTTAATTCTTTTCTAATATCCTGGTTGACCCATTCATCTTTTATTTTTATTTTTATTTTTTTATTTTTTTTAAATTTTTTAATTTTTAAATTTATTTATGATAGTCACACAGAGAGAGAGAGAGAGAGAGAGAGGCAGAGACACAGGCAGAGGGAGAAGCAGGCTCCATGCACCGGGAGCCCGATGTGGGATTCGATCCCGGGTCTCCAGGATCACGCCCTGGGCCAAAGGCAGGCGCTAAGCCGCTGTGCCACCCAGGGATCCCCCCATTCATCTTTTAGCAGGATGCTCTTTAACCTCCACGTGTTTGAGTTTCTTCCAAATTTCTTTTTGTGATGGAGTTCCAGTTTCAAAGCTCCAGTTTCAAGTTTCCAGTTTCAATTGAGGTCTGAAAATATGCAGGGGACAATCCCAATCTTTTGGTGTCGGTTGAGACCTGATTTGTGACCCAGTATGTGGTCTATTCTGGAGAAAGTTCCATATGCACTTGAGAAGAATATGTATTCAGTTGCATTCAGATGCAAATTTCTGTATATATCTGTGAAATCCATCTGGTCCAGTGTATCATTTAAAGCTCTTGTTTCTTTGGTGATGTTGTGCTTAGAAGATCTGTCATTTGCAGAAAGTGCCATGTTGAGGTCTCCTACTATTAGTGTATTATTATCTAAGTATGTCTTTACTTTGGTTATTAATTGATTGATATATTTTGCAGCTCCCACATTAGGGGCATAAATATTCATGATTGTTAGGTATTCTTGTTGGGTTGGATAGACCCTTTAAGTATGATATAGTGTCCCTCTTCATCTCTTAGTACAGTCTTTGGGATAAGTTTTAATTTATCTGATATGAGGATTGTTACCTCAGCTTTCTTTTGAGGACCATTTGAATGGTAAATTGTTCTTCAACCTTTTATTTCAGGCTGGAAGTGTCTTTAGGTCTAAAATGAGTCTCTTGTAGACAGCAAATAGATGGGTCTTGCTTTTTTATCCAGTCTGAAACCATGCGTCTTTTGATGGGATCATTTAGCCCATTCATGTTCAGAATAACTATTGAAAGATATGGATTTAGTGTCATCATAATACCTATTCAGTCCCTGTTTTTGTGGATTATTTCTTTGGACTTACTCTTTCTTTTACAGGGTCCCCCTTAATATTTATTGCAGAGCTGGTTTGGTGGTCACATGTTCTTTCAGTTTCTGCCTATCCTGGAAGCTCTTTATCTCTCCTATTCTGAATGAGAGCCTTGCTGGATAGAGTATTCTTGGCTGCATGCTCTTCTCATTTAGGACCCTGCATATATCCTGCCAGCCCTTTCTGGCCTGTCAGGCCACTGTAGAGAGGTCTGCTGTTAATCTAATATTTCTCTTCATATAAACTAGGGATCTCTTGTTTCTCACTGCTTTAAGGGGATTTTCTCTTTATCTTTGGAACTTGCAAGTTTCACTATTAATTGTCGAGGTGTTGCATGGTTTTTATTAATTTCTGGGGGGAGACCTCTCTATCTCCTGGATCTGAATGCCTGTTTCCTTCCCCAAATTAGGGAAGTTCTCAGCTATGATTTGTTCAAATATGCTTTCTGGTCCTCTGTGCCCTCTTGGCACTCTCTGGAACCCCAATTATATGTAGATTTTTCCTTCTGAGGCTATCATTTATTTCCTTTAACCTTTCCTCATGGTCTTTTGTTTTTCTCTTTTTTCCTTAGCTTCCTTCCTTGCCATCAACTTGTTTTCTATGTTGCTCACTGTTTCTTTCACCTCATTAACCCTCATCGTTAGGACCTCCAGTTTGGATTGCATCTCATTTAATTGATTTTTATTTTTTTAAAAGATTTTATTTATTTATTTATTTATAGAGACACAGAGAGAGAATGAGAGGCAGAGACACAGGCAGAGGGAGAAGCAGGCTCCATGCAGAGAGCCTGACATGGGACTCGATCCAGGGTCTCCAGGATCATGCCCTGGGCTGCAGGCAGCGCTAAACCACTGCGCCACCGGGTGTGCCCCTTAATTGATTTTTAATTTTGGCCTGATTAGATCTAAATTCTGCAGTCATGAAGTCTCTTGAATCCTTTAGGCTTTTTTCCAGAGCCACCTGTAGCTTTATAATTGTGCTTCTGAATTGGCTTTCTGACATCGAATTGTAATCCAAATTCTGTAACTGTGTGGCAGAGAGAACTGTTTCTGATTCTTTTTTTTTTGTGCGGTGAGTTCTTCCTTCTAGTCATTTTGCTCAGTGCAGAGTGGCTGTATGAGTGGGCTGAGTCCAGAATATCAACCACTACCTAAGTAAATTTCACCTTAGATGATTCTGATGAGGTCAGAGACCAGAAATTGAAAAGAAAGATCAGAACAAAATAAAAGACCGCTAAAGGTAAACACCAATTTTAAAACAAAGTAGTAAAAACTAAGAGGCCAAGAATCCCAAAGAAGAATAAAAAAGAAAAAAGAAAAAGTAAAGAGGAAAAAAGAAGAAAAAAGAAAAAAAGGAGAAGAAAAAAGGGGGAGGCATCAGAGATGGTAGTGGTGACAAAGTTGTAGTGGAGGGAGAATGTAGTCTACCTGAGGGGTCCTAGAGGGTGAGCCTCTTGTTTCCGAGTGTATTTTGTTCTGTATGTTAGAGGATGCCCAATTCTAAATTTATATAAACCGGAAATACTTGTAGAAGTCCCCAACATTGACCACCAAAACATAAATAAGATAAAAGCAGGGGGCAGAATGGGAATGAAGAGAGAATACAATCTCACAGAATGAACGAGTGCGGTATTCCACTTGGTTCTGGGTGCATGTTGGTCATGTTTTAGAAGGTAGCAATTTCCACCACTGTGGAACGAAATGAGGCCTAAAACCCCCCCCAAAACAAATACCCATATCTTGTATATCTCCCCAAATTAAATTGAATACATTGAAGGGAATCCGGAAGTGAAAACTATATCTAAGACATGTAATTGTAGAAATACGAAAGTCAAAAAGGAAACAAAACAAAACAAAACAAAAACGAAGAGGTGTGAAATATTGTTAAGGTGGGAAAAGAGAAAATTTACTGGAATTTTTTAGTTTGATATAAAAACTAGTCATAATGGAAAAAGAAAAAGAAAAGAAAAAAGGACCCTCTAGTTCTATATACTATATTCCCTTGGCATTCCCTCGGTCCTGGAGCTTTCCAGTGCTGCGGGGTCAAGAACTTGCTCTTCCCCGTCCTTCCAGCGGGTCTTCTGGGGGAGGGTCTGCTGTGCTGACTCTCAGGTGTGTCCACCTGGGGAGATGCCCCCCCCCCCCCCAGGTGCCGGGCTCAGGTGAGCTGTTGCCCCTGAGGCCTCCTCCCCGGAGGCCCCGCCCCTCCCGGTGACCAGGGGAACCAGGAGGAACAGCCCCACCGCGGCCAGGTCTCCGGCTCTGGAGTCAGCTCCGCCCGGGGAACTAGCACAGCTCCCGGCCCCACCGGCCTAGGGGCTCCCGGGGCGGCACGGGGGTGCTGCTCTGCACAGCCTGGGGGGCCGCGGCCCGGCGCCCAGGGCCCTCCCTGCCTCCCCCCGTCCCCGCGGCGGGAGAGGCCTCCCCGTCCCGCGCCCTCCCTGCCTGGCCCCGGCCCCGTGGCCTCCCCGCCCGGCCTGGGGACCACGGGATCCCCGAGCGGCGTCTCCCCAGGCCCCGCGGGCTGTGCGCTCCGGCCCTTGACCCCGACCCCGGGCGGGCGCCCTCCCCGCATGGCGGCCCCGGGCCCGGAGGCTCCCCGCCCGCCCGCGCTCCCGCCCGCGCTCCCGCCCGCGGCCCCTGCTCAGCGCTTTCCCGCCCGGAAGTCCCGGCGCCGAGCTTCGAGTTCCGCTTCCGGGGCGGGGCTTTCCCGCGCAGGCCCCGCGCTCGCGCTCGCGCTCGCCGCCGCCCAGCGCCTCGGGGCCTCGGGGCCTCGGGGCCTCGGGGCCTCCCCCGCCCGGGCCCTCCGTGCTGTCGGCCTTTCCGTCTCGTTAGCAGCCAGACGTCCTCTCCGCCGCGGCCCGGGCGTTCTCTCTTCAAACCCCAGGTCGACTTGGTAGCGGCTCAGGGCGCCCTGCGAGTCCCCCGGTGAGCCGGTGGGGCCGGGCGGTGCGCTCCCTACTCCTCCGCCTTCCTGCCCCTCACCAGATACCAGCTTTTGAAGAACCTGATGAGGCAAGAATGTGTTAGGGGGAGTGGCTGTGTGCGTGGGCCCTGGAATCGGACTAGAAGCCCGTTTCTTGCCTCCAAACACATGTAAGCATTAATTAAAGACGTGAAAAAGTCAGATACTCCACCTCTGTAATAATACCATTTTTTTCTTCCTGACTTAGCGTTCTAGCTGTTATAATCACTGGCTCATGAACCAAAATGTCTTTTCATTTAGGCATTGGAAACAGACATGGAGGTGAATATTGAACCCATCTAAAACAATTTGGAATGGCAGCTAATTTGCCAAAAAGCGGTTTTGTAACCCGGCAAGAAATGCTATTGCTTCAAAGGCACTAGACTCCTCCTCACAGAGAGGATTGGTAAGTAGCTCTTTTTCTTGTTTGTTTTCACCAATGTGGTCATCGTCACATTTTAAAAAAGCCTGACGCTCTACCAACTGAGCTATCTGGGCTTGCACCATAGTCACATATGAATAATTTCATCAAATGAAGGCAATTTACTTATGAGACCAACTCCAAGGGAGGCCAAAGTTTTCAGGCATTTGGGGCCCAGGGACTCAGGTATAAATGTACAAAGTGCCTGGACTTATACCTATTCCTTCTACAATCCAAGTGCCACTTATAAATTGCAGATTACAATTACAAAAAATTCCTTTTTCCTCAAGAATTAAAGATCTAAATTAAACTGAACACGTGTATACACACACACGTGCACATACTTAACGATGCCTGCCAATTATCCCTAATTTTAAATGAGTATCTTGAGACAGCAGACAGATGAAAGACAAAAATCCCTAATTTTAAATGAGTATCCTGAGACAGCAGACAGATGAAAGACAAAGAACAGTGCCACCGGGGAAGAGGAACTGCTCATCACTGCTGCCACTAACGGCAGGTGGACACGGGGAGGGGAATTCTGACTGCTGCTATTGGCTGTTAGGAGAGGCTGCGGAGAGACACCTGGGGCCTCTCCCACCTTCTAAGTGCCACATTGGTCTAGCCTGGACCCATAATGAGGAAGATGTGAACTTCTAACTAGAGTATAATGAAACCTAATGAAAGCAATTGACCGGGCAGCTCTACGACACTCATGAGCCCTCCGACTGCCACACTTCCAAGTTGATTTACCACATGAGGATGAATGGGGATTGATAAAGCCTCATGGAGGTGAGGCTGCTCTTGGGGGGACAGCCTCTCTCTCCTCACAGAGCCCATGTTGATGGGTCTCGGATCAGGGAGCAGGACTGAACTGTGTGCCTTAGCAAGTGGCAAAGGAGGACTAAAATAAAAACGGATCAAGGCAATGGATCATGAATAGTTTACCTCTCCAATACCAAGAAGTTCCGTTATAGAATATTTTCCCTCTCAATCTGATGCTGGGGATAAGATGCTCGAGAGTTAGCCTCGCTTGGCTGCCTGAAAGGCGGGGAGTCTTGTCTCGACTCTGGGATTGACATCGCAAGGAACAGGCTCCAAGCTGTGCTATGTGCCTCACTTTCTCCATCTACACTTAGTGTAGATGCACTACACTTAGTGCTTTCAGCTTTGGAGAATGCAGTGCTCTTGGTAAAATGAAGTTAACCATGAACTACTTTTACCAGTGGCTGGAGTTCTTAGTGATGCATAGCCTTCAGCAGTTCAGATCTGGTGCCAATCACCCCCATTCAGAGAACCACTCCAAAGTTTCTGCATCCAAGGCTCCATAAGAAATTCAGCAGTCTATGCTCTAGGGAAAGGCTTTTTTTTTTTTTTTTTAAACACTTTTGAGAAAAAAACAACAGTGTTCCATTTCTCTGCTCTTCCCCCCGACCAAGGGGGGACTGCTTTGCATTTTATTCCATGCCTCTTTTGGGCACCTGGAAAACAGCTGAAAAATGCAGCGGCAGCTCTGCACAGAGTGGAGCTACAGACAGCTGTACTGAACTCGGGATCTGAGGAGCGTTTTTAGAGCTGGAGATCCTTGGCAGGAGCTGGTGAGATACGCATTGTTGGGAAATTTTTGAGTTTAGTTCTAAGTCTTCCTCTCTTACTTTCTTCCCTTAAGGGAAGGAACGCAATGGGAAAAGCAAATTTGTTTAGTTTCCTGACATTCCTTCATCTGCAGAACATTAGTGGCCTGTTGGTTATGGTCCTGGTTAGCTACTGGGCCAGAAGGGAGGACATTGGGGGTATAGGCCAAAAGATTCCTTGATTTAAAGATACAACAATGCAACCAAACAAAATCCACAGACTGAGCCTCAGGCCTGGTGCTTAGTGGGCAAGACTCTATAAGCAAGGACCCAAACTGCCTGTACCCTGAGGTTACTGAGCTTCTCTCCGTCTGAGCTGTGTATGCGAGCTGACAAGGGAAATTAGCATTCTGTGTCTTGCATCTCTCCTAACCATCACATCTCCTTGTGTTTCTGTCCAATGACCTGGGAGAGCTTAGGCACCCTGATCTCCCCTGATTCTTGAAGCCTCCATGCTGCGGCTGCATTTAGTGAGGGAGAGTATGAGCATCAGTACCACAACCCAAACATCGGGGTTCATGGAAACTCTCTGGCCTCAGGCCAGGGTAATTGAGGCTGTTACCAAACCCACAAAGCCATGTGTGTGAATTGGCCATGCTACACTCCTGTGTTTTTTTTTTATAGGATGGAAACCCATTATGGCAGGAAACACATCCCTATGGCAGGTATAGCTCTCGCGGCATGTTCTCTTTTCCTCCAGTGTGTGTATCCTGTCTGGGGGTAATCTGTCTCTTAGCTTCTCATCTGGGTGACACCTGGGAATTAAATTGGATTTGTTTGGTGCCATGTCCCTATCAGTGGAGATTTGGGTGGCATCTAGATTCTCTGTCACCTTTGCCACACTTTGCAAGGTAAGTGCTGCAGCTGGTGTGGGTACAGATGGCAAAATGTATGTTGATGTCCAAGGAGTGCCTGGCAAGTGGCAAGTGTAAACTTGTCTCTTGAACTCTGGGCACACTGGGGAGCCCGCCAGGATGATGGCCTCTCTGAGTCTGTGGAATCATATCACCAGAGTTTGGTCTTATCTGTGTCTCTTCTTCCTAAAGCTTGGCTGACAGCTTGGTTGTGAATTAAATTTTGATGATGAGAGGCAGGTAAGAGTCACAAGGCCACCGTGCTCGGATGAACATAATTTCCTTTTTAATTAAGAGGGAAGACACTACTAAGAAAGAGTTAGAAGCTATTAGCAGGAACTTCTGTTCATGCTGTGAAAGTAGCTTAAGTTGCTGTGAGAATTCTTGAGACTAAGGGCAAATCTAGGCCATAAGTTTTGCCTGATAAGCACAATGGTAACATGTGGAGGAGTGATATGGTTCAAGGAGTCCCACACTTGCTGTCTGAAGATGTGGGTTTTTGGAATGAGGCTGTCCCTTATCGGCTGGGTAACTAGCAAGTCACAATCTCACCCAGGCTCTGTTTCCTCTTCTGTCATATGGTGATAATAATACTTGCCCCAGCTACTTCATGAGGTTGTTCTGAAAACTGGAAAAGATACAGCAAAGCTTCATCTTACATGAGGTTCAAAAGTCAGCACCTATGGTGGAAGTCAAGGATAGCGCGATTATCCTCATGACTGGGGACATGCCAACGCAATTAGAATTTCCTCCAGTTATGGGACAGGTCATTGAGTGTAAGCTGGAGTAGTTGGTTTGCATTTTGAGGCTGTGTTGTACAGAAACCTGTGTTGTAAACGCCAGAATTTCACTGCAAGTGAGGAGATTCTCCTAAAATGAGAGACGTACGGGCGATCTGGAGAAAGGGCACTGCCTCTTCACCCCTCTCAGACTAATGGAATGGAAAGGTGGAGGGAATCACTTGTGCTGTGTACACAGTTTCCTTACTTGTAAAAACCATAATTGCTTTTCTTTATTGCCTCACGTTTGTGATTGAATTCTTGTAAGTTAAATGAACATATGGAACTACACTGCAGTAAAACCTTCAGAAAAAAAAATTCAAAGGGCTCTACGAACGTGAAAGGCAAGTTGTAAGGTAAAGAGCAAGATGAAAAGGGGCTGCCTGCGAGGTGCGCCAAGATGGTGCTATTCCGTTCAGGGGCTGCTGTGGAGGAAGGGCGCTGCTGTCTCCATCTTATGAGCAGGAGCTCAGCAGAAAAGGTGCATTTTTTAAAAAAAGCTGCTTTGTAGACGTATGATAAACTGTATGTATCTGGCATGCAATTTGATGATTGTTGACAAACATATGTTCATGAAACCGTCACCACAGTCAAGACAACAAACATTTCTATCAGTTCCAAAAGTTCTCTTGGCCCTTCCATCATCCCTCCCTCCTTCCACCCTCATTCCCAGGCAACCCCTGCTCTGCTTTGTGTCACTGCAGATTCATTTGGGTCTTCTAGGATTTATGTAAATGGAACAATATGGCACCTATTCTTCTTTGAGGGGGTTTGTTATCTTTTACATAGCATAAGTGGTTTGGGATTTGTCCATATTTTGTGTGTGTCAGTATTCTCCATTTTATTGCTGAGTAGTATTTCATTGGATATATAGGCCATGATTTCTCAGTTTACCTGTTGATGGACTGTTTCCAGTTTTGGTCATTGCACATAAAGCAGCTCTGAACATTCATGTATGAGTCCTCAGGTGCATGCACATTCTCACTTATCTTGGGTCAGTACCTAGGTGTGGAAGACCTGTGTGGTATGGTAGGTTTACATTTAGCCCTTGAAGAAAACATAGTATTATTTTATATTTCCATGGGTAGTTTGAGTCCCAGTTACTTTTAATCCTCACCAATACTTGGTATGGTCAATCTTTTTAATGTAAGCCATTCTAGTGGGTATGTGGTGACCTCTCATTGTTTTTTTTTTTTTTTTTTTTAAATATCGAATGCTTCACGAATTTGCGTGTCATCCTTGCGCAGGGGCCATGCTAATCTTCTCTGTATCATTCCAATTTTAGTATATGTGCTGCCAAAGCGAGCACTCATTGTGGTTTTAACTCACAGTTCCATGATGATTAATGATTCTGAGCATCTTCTGTATTTGATTTTGGTTTTTCATATTTCTCTCTTTTGAAGTATCTATTTTATTTTTGCCCATGAAGGAAAATAGATTGTCTTCTTTTTATTGAGCTCTGAGGATCCTGAGCTCTAAGAATCCTGTATACATTCTGGGTACAAATGCTTTGAAAATTTTCTCCTGGCTTGTGGCTTGCTTGTACCTTTCCTTTTCCTTTTCCTTTTCCTTTTCCTTTTCCTTTTCCTTTTCCTTTTCCTTTTCCTTTTCCTTTTCCTTTTCTTTCCCTTATTTGAGGGAGAGAGAAAGAGAGAGCATGTGTGAGAGAGCACAAGTGGTGGAGAGAGAGGAGCAGGCTGCCAATGGAGCAGGGAGCCTGATGCAGGACTCGATCCCATGACCCTGGGATCATGACTTGAGCCAAAGGCAGCCACTGAACCAATTGAGCCACGCAGGTACCCCACTTGTATGTTTTCTTAATGGTGCTTTTCAAAGAATAAAAGTTTTTAATTGTGATGAAGTAGAATTGATCCCAAAACACTTTTTTTAAATGGCCCATTCTTTTAGTTGTCCATCTAGGAAAACTTTGTCTACCCTAAGGTCACAAAGTTATTCTCCTTTATCATCTCTTAGAAGTTTTATAATTTTTGGTTTTACGTGGAACTCCATGAGCCATCCCAAGATACTATATGTGTGTAGTGAGAGCTAAGGGTCAGTCTTCTTTTTTTTCTCCCGCAGGTGTCTGGTTGATGCAGTACCATTTGTTGGAAGGGCTATCCTTCCCTCACTGAATTGCCTTGGCACCTCTGTTGAAAATCAGTTGACCATATATATGTGGGCTTTTTTTGGGTCTCTATTCTGCACAGGGTTTGTAATAGTACCCTGAAGGGACAACGAGCTATATGGGACTCATCCTTTCATACTGGAACCAGACATCTAATTTGGCCTTTTGAAAGAAAGTTTATATTTACCATTAAGAAATTAATGTATTGATTCCTGAATAAAATCAGGAAAGGAGCAAACACGTAGGAAGTGGGGGGAAAAAATCCACTCATTATTTCACTCTCTGAAGAAAGCCACTCTTAACTTGAAAAGTGCATGTTCTTCCAAATTTTTTTTCCCTTCTGTGAATATTAAGGGACAGAATCAGAGGCAGAATGGCTCGAAGGTTCAAAGTACAATCTGGAGTTAGATTACTTAAATTCCAATTCCAGCTCTTCCACTCACGAGCTTTGTTATCTTGGGCAAGTAACTTAATATTAGTTGGCTTTGTTTCCCATGTCTATAGAATAAAATCTACAACATATGCTGGTTTGGTGGGTTGAGATAACCTATGTGAGGCACTTTGTGTAGTCTCTACAACACAATACATGCCACATAATTCTTGGTTCTCCCCATCGTTACCTTCATTGCCACCATTATATGCAAACACTGCTGTTTTGTTAGGGCCAGGTGAGTAGATTGGAGTAGGGTCCATGAAGAACTAGCCAAATCTCACTGTGGGTGTGCTTTCATTTCATTTCATTTTTTTTTTTTTTGTGCTTTCATTTTAGTATGATTGTTAGTGTCTCACTGTATGCATCTTTGCATTATACTTAACAGATGAAGCCCACCCTGAAGAGGGCTAGCATGTGTTCACATACCAGCACTGTATTCCATGTTCAGTAAAGGCCTTGGCCCCCCTGGCAGCAGCTGGATGCCAGTTAGCAGGATGTCCTCCACCCACTAACTGTGCAGTATTGGGAGAGTGGATGCTGTTGGCTCTGAAAGACTGGGTGGTCTCTGTAGAGCTGGCTTCTGATAAGTTCACACAACTTATTCCCTGCCATGGATATATCAGCCTTTCAAAAGTGAGCTACTTTAGTTCTTCCAGCCTAGGATATGTTTAAGTCTTGTTACAAATACAGTATGCAGTGCAAATTTGGGATTTGTTCTAAATGTGAGATGAAAAATAGTCATATATTAATGGAGTTAGTTTTAATTTAAAAATTACCCAAGTATTACAAACATTAAAAAATAAATTTACCTTAGGTTATTTATGCCTGAATTTGCTTTTCACTTTTTTTTTTTTTTTTTTCAAAGCCCAGTGAGCCCATTGCTAGATTTTACATGCAGAAATTTATAGTATGAGGAAGGACAGCAAAAGCATGATACAGCTGTGGAGTCAACTCCATGGAACAGGTGGGCCCCAGATGTCAAGACTCCCCCAAACAGGAAAAGATACAAGGTGACATTTCAAACTCTCCTGTTGGCCTCAGTTTTTTTTGGGGAAAAGATTTTGTCTTTTAGAGTATAAATCGGCTGTAGAACCTATGTAGATTAGGAAAGATGGAAGTGAATAAATCTTTTTTTGAGATTTCATGGGTGTACTGGATGCCTTCCATTGACACCACTGGACCAATTCCTGCCCCCCCTCCTCATGCCACCCTGCTCTGTGGAAGCTGGCCTGCGTGGACTTCATCAGGGAGCATTGGGTTTGGCCATTGGGAGGCATCAGCAGGAGAGCAGAGGGTGGGGTTTTCATTCTCCTATCTCCCTTTGAGCCCCACCCCTCCACTGAAGGATTTTTGGTTCTCTGGAGCTGCCCTCTCAACTATGGCTCTCTCAAGGTTCTGGTAGCAGCTCCCCTCCTTGACCCTTCAGGTTTAGTGGAGATGGCATTCTTTCTGCGGTTGCTAGTTCTGAAATGCTTAACCATTCCCTGCTGGTTCCCTTAATCCTGCACCTACCCCTCCAAGTGGTTTCTTCATTAAGCTCTCCTCAACTGGAATGCACCATCTGTTTCCTGTCAGGACCCTGACTGATACAGTGGCCAAAATAAGCTCCTCTAAGTGAGGAGAGGCAGAAAATAATAATAAGCACGATACTGCTATCCAATTATGGAAGCTTTCTATGCACTAAACGCTGTGCCAAGTGTTTTGCAGGTATTCAATAAATATTTACTCAGTGCTTACTATAGGCTGAACACTTGGGTAACACAGATTCTGCTCTCAAGGAGATAGCACGACTGGATTCTCATAACAGCTTTGTTATTGCTGTCACTACTTCAAACACGGGTAAGCTGAGTCTCAGAGGACTTAAGTTACTTTTCTAAGGTTACCAGCAAGCAAGTGCAGAGCTGGGATTTGAACCTTTGCCATCTGATTCCAAAGCCCATGCTCTACTTACTCCATGGCAGCAATGGTTGCTCAAGTGCCCTCTCAAGTGAGCAGTTGGATGAATTCCCAGGAATGGAGCCGGTTAGTTCTGCTTGGGGACAAGAAAAGTATGGGAGAAGCCTGGAGCCTTCATGAGATGAGGCCATGGGCTGTACTTGCTTCAGGACATCTGCATCATGGATGGGCCGGTGGAGGGTTGTGTGTGATGGGTCCTGATAGATGATGACACCTGGGGGTGAGGCCTTCAGACTCTCACTTTGGCTCTTCCCAGTTTTCCAAGAGCCATCTGCTGACAGCAGGTAGATGTAGCTCTTTTGTTCAGGTCCAGGCACTTCCCTCTGCACCCCCCCAGGCATTTGCTCGCCATGAGGGGACAGGGTCACACGTGTAGGAACTGTCACTAGGAGTTCTGTTCCTTTGCAGTTTCCTGAAGGACATGTTAAGTCCCAAGAGGAAAATGAATTGCTGGCATGTTTTTGGAGTCAAGACTCAATATTTGGATCCCCCTCCATTTTTCTGAGGATTGCTCATCGAATTCTGAAGAGAATGACCTTGGAGTGAACCAGTTTCCTGCGGGCCAGTCCTGACCAGAGGCAGGAATGGCCTGAACGCCCACAGTGGATCCTCTGAGCACCTCTCCGAGCAGCCACATGGGGAGCAGGGCCCCTGCGTCCCAGACCATCTGGCTGAGGCCCAGATGGCTGCCTGGTTCTCGGTTTTGAGGCTTGGTGGGGCAGGACACAGGGTGGGGTGGGGGGTGACAGGAAGGCTTGTTTCATTCTTTTTCTCTCTCTCTCTTTTAGATTTTATTTATTTATTCATGAGAGACACACAGAGAGAGGCAGAGACACAGGCAGAGGGAGAAGCAGGCTCCATGCAGGGAGCCCAAGGTGGGACTCAATCCCGGGATCACGCCCTGAGCCAAAGGCAGATGCTCAACTGCTGAGCCACCCAGGTGTCCCATTTCATTTTCTTTCATTGGCAGAGGAACCAGGTTTCATATTTCTTGACTGAGTAGTAAAATCCAATGGGCTCCTGACGAGCCCAGGGTCTCTCCTTCCCTTTCTTCCTCCACTTTGCCTTCTCTCTCTCACCCTTCCTTTCTTCCCTGTATCCTTTCTTTCTTGAATGAGCTACTTCAGCTCCAGTCATCAGATTAAGCACTGCTATTCAAAGTGTATGTGACTCCTTCATTTACCTCTTTCTGTGGTACCCACGTGGGTGTCCCAACGCTTCAGGCAGATAAACATATGGCTCTTGACATAGAAGAAGCTCAACCCTAAAAAGATTCAAATGAGGAAATGATGGAACGGAATGGAAATGTGGGCATCAAACTAGAACTTTGTCTTTTGAGGAACCCAAAGAGACATGTTGGTTTTATTCATGCCCATTTCCCATCTCTGATAAGCAAGTGGGGTATAGTCAGGCCAAGCTGTATCAGCGCCTGAAGAATAGTCATAGCAGAAAAACTCATTTTTTATGGAACTAAAGTACAGGCTGATTTTGAAACCTCTTTGCCTCTTGGTTTTAGAAGAGGAGGGGAACAGGGAGCTCAGGCTAGGAGTCAGGTGGTCTGACTCATTGCAGGGGCTTTTCTCCTGTTTGACAGAGCTCTGCTTACCTTTCAGTGAGCCAAGGAGCTTTCTTTAAGCCCCACTCCATCCTTATATATGACCCATAGCACAGGATTTTCATGACCCGGAGAATAATAGTCGATGATAGAAGTGAGAGGCAATTGCCAGGAATTTTTATTTTTTAGGGAAATCTCTAGAGAAGCTCTTATGCATCCCCACCCTATTCCAGTATCTATTCTATTCTGATTGGCCCAACATCCATACAACCCAGTCCAAGAAAATAGGCGAGTCTGTTCCCCAAAGGCCTTATAACTTGAAGTGAGGGAAGGTCTATAGCTGGATGTACATCTCCCACGCTGCCATCTGGTACGGGCTGGGTGGTGTCCTATGAATAAAGCACCTGCAGAGTGTCAGGAGTGCCAGGACACTAATCCTGACATCACCTGGCACACATGTAGAGCTGCACTCCCCGGAGTTGTGAGCTCATTCTGCAGGGCGGAAAGAAGGGAGATTATCTGTGTGTTTTCTGTCTAAAGATGGCTGCTCCAAGCTTGACCTTGTAGAGGCTTGTTGGCGTAGGGGGAGGTGATGTCACTCAGTGTTTCCTGCAGCTGCTAAAGCGTGAGGAGTTGCTCCCACCCCAAGGCCCCAGAGAGGAGCTATACTTGAGAGCCAGTGTGTGTGGGCTTCAGGACCAAAATGTCACTGTGGTTGGGAAAGTAGGGAAAAGAAACCATATTCCACATAGCAAGTGGGTTGATAGAGAACCCATGTGACCTTAAAGCAGATCCATGTTTCTTCCCCAGCCCTCTGGGGTGTGACCCATCCCAGGCTAAGCTTGAGTCTCTTTTGTGTCCAAGCAGTCTAAATAGACCTACTGAGTTGTTCTTAGAAAAGGTCAAAAGCTCCTAAGTACTAGGACCGGGTTAGGATTAAAGTGTTTCGTTTTTAAAATTACTTTCTTATAAGCAGTGACTAAATAAAAAATCCAATGTTCTAGGGTATCATTTTCCCCAGTTGGCTATCCACGCAATCTCAGTCGGCAGAACAGTTGATGTGTGTTAAACAGACCCAAAACAGAAATATACCCAAGTACACTTAACAGATGCTGCAAAGTATTTCCCTTTGGACATTTGAACTGTACTTAGCATATTAGAGGATTAAAATGTCCTGCTTAAGTTTTAAAAATCAGGTGTCTGTCAAACATACTTGACCATGCCACTTTCTAGCACATCTGTTTTATCCTACAGAATACAGCATGTTCTATTCTAGGTGAGAAGATAAAGCCAGCATGGCTTCTCCTTTTATTTATTTAAAAATTTTTTTTTGGCTTCTCCTTTTAAAGATCTTTTTCACCTTAATTTGTGAATCATTAAACAGACCTTAGTTGAATACATTTATTCATTCACTCACTTATCCACACACCATATTAAAAAAAAATCTATGAAATGCCTCTCATCATGGCAAGCCTTGAGGGATCCATGATGGTAAACGGGGCATGGTTCTTCTCCTGGAGGACCTAACAATCCAGTGACTAGACCGAGGCCACCAGTGGAGATAAAGCAGCTGAAGATGGAGAACCTGAAGCCCAGGAGACCGATCTCGCCTGGGCCATCAATCTGGGGAGGTGTGAGCCAAGAGATGCAAGTGGTGGGACAACAGAGTGGGAAGAAGACTGGGTCAAAGATGGAACTCCAGAAACAAACACACTCATGGTTGGAGAAAGGGAGAAGAGTCCGAAGGCAGAAGGAAGCATCCTTACCATTAGAGCCAGTCTGGGCTCTGAGCAACATGGTGAGGCGCTGAATTGCCTCCCTGGGCAGGGAGAGAGAGGACTGGTGTTGTATTTGTGTGTGTGTTGGGGGTGGGGTGGGGAAGGGGGTGACTGGGTGAGGGGAAAGTGGCAGTGAATGAGTTGTTGGGAGGAAACTTTGGTTCACAAAGTATAAACAAATGTGTAAATTGTTTGGGAATATGACTCTAGAAGCAAATGGTCTGGTATTTAAGAGCGTGAACCATAAAATCAGATCTGGTTTGAATCCTGATTCTGCTGCACGACAAATTTTTCTTTGAACCCTACCCTACTCTACCCTCCTTCATTCCTTAATTAGTAAGTTTATTTATTTTTAAAAAAGATTTATTTATGATTTTTTAAATGTTTTTCTGTTTTAAAATATTTATTCACGAGAGAGAGAGAGAGAGAAAGGGAGAGGGAAAGAGAATCTGAAGTAGACTCAGCACTGAGTGCAGAGCCCAGCGTGGGGCTCGATCAGTGACCTTGAGATCATGACCTGAGCCAACACCAAGAGTCGGATGCTAAACTGACTGAGCCACCCAGGCACTCCTTTATTTATTTATTTTAGTGAGAGAGAGAGAGACTATGCAAGCTGAGAGGGGCAGAGGGAAAGAGAATCCTCAAGCAGGCCACCCAGATGCCCCCCCTTAATAAGGAAGTTTAAAGAGAAACTTCACTGGGGCACCTGGGTGGCTCACTCTGTTGTGTCTGATTCTTGATTTTGGCTCAGGTCATGATCTCAGGGTTGTGACATTGAGCCCTCGGTGGGGAGCTGCTTGGGTTTCTCCCTCTCCTTCTCCCTCTACACTTTGCCTACTCATGTTCTCTCTTTAAGGAAAAGAAAAAGAAAAGAAAACTTCACGGAATCAGGGGATGTAATGTAAATTATGGTGACCTGCATATAAAACCTGGCACCAAAGTTGGCCTTTGGGGAGCAAGTCTATATAAAGACGTGTTAAAATCTGCACCAGAACTCCATGTTGCAGCTGATAACTCTGGCAGGAGTGGCTCTGAAGGTGGGTGAGGATTCCCCTCAGATTTCAGGAGATCCTTGGAATTACTGCTGAATGGACTTTGTAAATCTTAAGTTGGTGTCCGTGGATTTCAATAAAGTAAGAACATTTCTCTCCTACCCTCACTTCCGTGTTTGTTGAGTGCTGTGCTTGGCAATGTCCCAGGTGTGTTCCTTACATTATCGTGTTGGTCTTCAGAGCAACCCTCTGTGGTTGTACTGCCCAGGTGAGGGAAGTGAAGGTCAGAGAGGTTCAGGACTTTTCCATGGCGTCTGGGTAATAAACTGTGAATCTGAATTTGATCCCAGGTCTGACACCAAATCTGTTCTGCTTGTTATTGCCAGCTGTCCTTCTATTTAATTTTTCTATAGTTTGGCATAAACTCGTGCTTTGAATGGATGAAAGAGCAATCAGAAAGAATGAGCTATTAATGCCCACATTAGAAACACTTGCAGGTTCCACTTTTTCTCTCAGAACCCAGCCACCCAGTGTAGAAGTCCAGGCTATTTTGCCAGAGAGAGAAAGAGAAGAGGCACCCCAGCTAACAGCCAGCACCAGGGGCCCAGACACATGAGTGAGACCATTGTAGGTCCTCCAGCTCCAACTGAGCTGCATCACCCAAAGTCTCGTGGGGCCGAGATGAGTTAAACCTACTGAGCCTTGCCCAAACTCCCTGCCTAGGTGCAAAGGCATGGAATCAAGTGGTTATTATTGTAAGCATTTTTAGGGTAGTTTGTGACACAGAAATAGAAAACAGCTACACACTGGCTTTGGTTCTGTGAGACTGAAGAGCTACTCTCCTAACCTTCTTTCTAATCCCTTACCCTGTCCCTGGACATGACCCTAACACCCCCTGTCCTGTGCCCCATCCAACTGAAGTCATTTCTTAAGCGCCTGGTTGGACTGACTCAGCAGATGTGCAAAACAAACAAACAAACAAACAAACAAAACCAATGTGACCTGGGCACTAATATCTGGAAGTTTTGTTTGGCATCTGGAGTCAGATGCAGAGAAAGCCCAGGCCTGAGGGGAGGGAGGGTGGCATGCCAGAGCCACTTCTTCCCCCTGAAGCACTGTGTGCGCTCGGAAGGGTCCGGTCACCACGCCGAGCTCTGGGCCCCTCATTTGGATTAGAGCTGCTCATTTGTAAGTGCAAGGCACGGGCTCTGGAAGACCCAGCCCATCTTGCCGTGAAGACTTGCAGTTCTGAAAAACTCCAACCAAATGTTAGGACAGGTTCTCCCAGGTTAGTCGGGCACCATGGGCCTGGGCAGCTCTCCGGTGGCCTCATCTCGGAGAAATGAAACCATGTGCTGCATGACAAGGGGCAGCTTTCAGGCAGGATATTTGGGAAATGTTCATTTGGAAAAAATTGGAAGTGCCTCAGAAACATAGCTGAGAAATGGTGGCCTCCAGGCCAAAGGACAGCCATACAGACAGAGCCACAATGTGCTGGTCTTTCTCTGCCAGTCACCCTGCTACCTAGGAGGCCCCTTGTTTTTTCCTTGAAGTTCCTGGACACAGGACCCACTGCTTTATTTCAAAACATCACCCTTTCCCAGCTCTTCTGGTCCTTGGGCTGTTCATCCAATGGTGGTGGGTCATTGCTGCTTCCCATGTCACCCCACTTGGCTTCCCACTCAAGGCCCACACCGGTGCTGCTGCCTCCCCCAGGCTTGTCCTTGGCACAACTGGGAATGGGAACAGGAGACCCCCCAAGGCCTTCTCTGTACAATCCCTCCTTTGATTTTGTCCAAGCCATGTCACACACTCCGTCACCCCCCCTGTGGGAGCTGGGGGGAGCACAAAAGCTCCTTGAGAGGGTTGCAAGCTGGATGATGCTGACATCATCAGAATTCACCTTGTTTTAAAAAGAAGCCTCTGCAGCTGTTCTGAGATGTTATCACACCTAATATGATCCTCACACAGTTGTGGGCATTTCCCTTTCTGTCTGGTTGCAAGGGGAGTCCATGTTCTCTTCTCTGTGCCCGGGGAAGGATGGTGTAAAGCTGCCCTTCAGTCATCTTCCCGCATCCTCTCCGGCAGCCAGGGGTGGGAGGGGGGTGGTCAGATAGTAGATTGTGCTTTAGCCCATCTTTTTCTGCCCATGCTCTTCTGGGTCTGGGATTAAAAGTAGCATCACTCCTGTAGCCCTGGCCCTGGGTGCCTCCTAGGAGAGGATCCAGGGTGATCCACACCATTGTGGAACTTTTCCCTGAGTGTGTGTGTGAGCTTAGCAGGGAAAGAGAGAGAGAGAGAGCCCCACAGATCTTGGCATGTGGGGCAGAAAGTTCTAGCTTCCCAGGGGCATCAGTGCCTTTTCTAAACCCTCTGCATCTGTCTGCAAGGTGGGCCGCTGAGCGCAACTCGCCACAAGTCTAGGTGATGCCTATTGTGTTCATCTGCTCCGTGTGCCCTTCCTACTTTGGCGAATGAGTCTCTGGGGGGAGTGACGTAATTAGAGGGGTGCTAACTAGACCCCTGTGCCAGTTATCAGTTTATTACCCCTGAGTTCCAAATCCATTCTTCATGGTTCTGCCCATGATGTTGGAGCCTGTCTACCTTTCCAGCTGGTCAGAGAACTCTAGAGGGGACACAGAGGCCTTCCCCCCTGGTTCTGGTATGCTATTTTGGGCCTACTCCTAGGAAATGCAGTGGCCAGTAAAGCCTGGACACCCCTTGGTGCTCACCTTCCAACCTGTGGTTGGCGCCTTGGCAGGAGGGAGGTGCTCGTCTTGGAGTTTGCTGTCTGTTGACCAGTCCTGACTGGCAGCTTCTCGGCCCTCGCCATCCGTGGGCTGCAGTCTGTATCCCAGCCTGGGGAAAGCATCTTCTCTTCCAAGATTGTTCCTTGTATCTTGCAATATGACGATTTATGAGAAACGTATGTTGGGTTATTCAGGCGACTGAAATATGTTACTCATTTATATTTTGTCATCACCCCTGGTTCCTGGCTCATAGCTCTCCACACTCTTGGAATTTCTCAAGTGATAAGAGCAGTGAAGCATCTTTTGTCAGAGTATTTGGTCTTTTCTTGTCCTCAGGTCCTGAAAACGCTTCATTTGCAACCATAGAGGTGAAGTGGGAGTCTTATTACTCATCACAAGCCTCTTTCCACCACAGCTGGGTTTATGGTAAAATAAGGAGACTTTTGAAGGGGGCTGATTGCCAGGGCAACCAACATTGACTATAAGTTGGAACTTTCAGCCCCATCCCTGGTTCCTGGGGTGGAGAGAGAAGCTGAATTGATAGCTGATGGCTGATGAGGTAATCAAGTGTGCCTATGTAATGAAGCCTCCACAAAACCCCAAAAGTGTGGGGTTCACAGTGCCTCAGGTCTGGTGACATGGAGAGGGGAGAGTGGGGTGCCTGCAGAGGGCATGGCAGCTCCATCCACTGCCCTCATACCTCGCCCACTGCATCTCTTCTCTCTGGCTATTCCTGAGTTCCTTCCTTTATGATGGACTCGTGATGTGGTAAGTAAAATGTTTCTCCGAGCTGTAGGAGTCACTCTAACAAATGATTTGAACCCAAAAAGGGGGTTGTGAGAACTTCTGATTTGTAACCAGGGGGTTGGAAGTACAAGTCACAACCTGGGCTTCTGACTGGCCTCTGAAGTGGGGGAGTGACAGTCCTGTAGGACTGAGCCCCGGACCTGTGGATTTGCATGCTGTCTCCAAATAGGTAGTGTCAGAATTGATTTGAATCAGGGGACTCATTAAGAATCAATTGCTTTGTGGTGGAGAAACACCTCCCAGCCCACGTTGGAATTGGGTCTTAAATTCTGTAGGGTCTCTTGTGTAGAACTAGCATGTTCTTTAGCGTTCTCTTTTATTCTCTCTTAGTAGCCGATCTCTTATAAATAGCTAATTCTTTATATTAAAGCTCCTTTTTCTCATAGCCCTGTTGTCTGGTTTCTGTCCCCTGATGGGACCCTGATGACTGTACCCTCTTACCAAACTCCCTTATTTAATCCTAACGATGTCTTTATGAGGTAGGTATTTTCATTCACCCCATTTTACTGGTCAATAAGTAGTAGTAGTTTCCAACACGAGTTCCTGACTCCAGACCGAATGAATTGGTTCAAACTAAGTTCTTTTCCTATTTCCTGAGAAAACTCTCCAGAAGTGCTGAGCCTGTCTCTTTCTTATCTCAGTCTCTTTGTAAAGTTGCCATGATATTTGTTCTTAGGTAACACCTAGGACCCTTGAGAAGCCTTCGAGAAGAATTGCAACTCTGTTGATGAGCCTGAGTGAAAATAAAACCTTCTAGGCTGAGGTACCAGGCCTTGCCTGGCTTATGTCTTCCTTTGCTCTTCCCACTTGTAATGTGTCTAAGCCTTCTGGGCCTCTCCTGGCAACCACTATATCTAGCTAAAACTGGACTTTTGAGTAAGAGCCTCATGCTATGATTTTGGAATCCTTGTGTCTTCTGCCCTCTTTTCATCTGGCCTCAAGTGAGATTATAAGAGCTGCTGGTTTGTCTTCTCCATCAGATGGGAGATCCCTGGCTCACCTGCTCCAGAGCAGGGCTTGCTGGATGGGGCTGCATAGACCCCATCTGGAGGAGAGTAGTCTTCTGGGATGGTGCCTCGGGGGAGGCCGTGTTCCCTGCTTGCTTGGGAACCTAACTAACTAACAGAATACCTGGAAAAAGCAAAGGCTATTAGTTAAATCCAATCTTTTGATGAAAGAGATTATTCCCCCTCAGCCCCCAAAATAAATTGAGTTTCTTTTGGGAGAAATAAGAGTGAGAGGTTTATTTTCTCCGTAGGGAGACATTTGGAAGTGTCTGTGTTTTTCTGGAGATGAAGGGGGATCCTTGAAATATTGCAGGGCTAAAGTCATTAAAATATTTTTTACCCTGTAATCTGAAATTTGAAAATGGAGTTTGTCTTTTGATCGTATCCAGAGGGCCAGGCTTTTCCCTGCAGTTGTGGGATCTCTGGCAGCCTGCTCCTGGGTGAGAATTTTGCCAGTGCACAAGCATGAGGCTGGTGTGTTAGGATCCCCTTCGACAGTGCTGCAGCCACGATTGGCTTTCAGGGCACTGACACGGAACCGATAAGAGGCCTAGCCTCAAATTCCTGCCTTGTCACCTACTGATTGTGTGATTCCAGGAGAATGATTTCCTGTCTTTGGGTGGTGGTTTCCTCACATATATAATAGCTAATGATGATAATGTCTGCCTTTGAAAGTTGTTGGCAATAAGTGAGAAGAAGACAGAGATCATGGGTGGCACGTGGTGACACATGGGTGTTCAACAACCAGCATTAGTTCCCTCATTGAGAACTAATGGGGTTTCTCATTGAGTTTGAGGTTTGTCTTTCTTTTTCTTTTTTTAAAGATTTTTATTTATTAGAGAGAGAGAGAGTGCACACCAACACGCATGAGCATATATGACCAGGGAGGAGGAGCAGAAGCAGGATCGCCTGAGCAGGGAGTCTAATGCAGAGCTTGATCCCAGGATCCTGAGATCATGACCTGAACCAAAGGCTCACTTAACCTGCTGAGCCACCCAGACATTCTTTTTTTAAATAAGAGACACACCTAAGACAAAATTAAATCTTTTTTTTTTTAATTTTTATTTATTTATGATAGTCACAGAGAGAGAGGCAGAGACATAGGCAGAGACATAGGCTTCATGCACCGGGAGCCCGACGTGGGATTCGATCCCGGGTCTCCAGGATCGCGCCCTGGGCCAAAGGCAGGCGCTAAACCGCTGCGCCACCCAGGGATCCCGACAAAATTAAATCTAGAACTAATGATGTACTATTTGTTGCCTAATTGAATTTAAATTAAAAGAAAAAAGAGAGGGATCCCTGGGTGGCGCAGCGGTTTGGCGCCTGCCTTTGGCCCAGGGCGCGATCCTGGAGACCCGGGATCTGGTCCCACGTCGGGCTCCCGGTGCATGAAGCCTGCTTCTCCCACTGCCTGTGTCTCTGCCTCTCTCTCTCTCTGTGACTATCAAAAATAAATAAAAAAATTAAAAAAAAAAAAAGAAAAAAGAGAAAGAAATGTTGGATGTAGCCATCAAGCACTAAGCAAAGAGCACAAAGCTTTTTTTTTTTTTTAATATATTTTTAAGATTTATTTTTTTTTTTTTTTTTTTTTTTTTTTTTTAAAGGTATTTTTTTTTTTTTTTTTGTAAATTTTTATTTATTTATGATAGTCACAGAGAGAGAGAGAGGCAGAGACACAGGCAGAGGGAGAAGCAGGCTCCATGCACCGGGAGCCCGACGTGGGATTCGATCCCGGGTCTCCAGGATCGCGCCCCGGGCCAAAGGCAGGCGCCAAACCGCTGCGCCACCCAGGGATCCCTATTTTTAAGATTTATTTATTTAAACAGGCTCAGTGCTGAGTGCAAGCCCAACATGGGGTTTGATCTCACCACCCTGAGATCATGACCTGAGCCAAAATCAAGAGTTGGAATAGCGCAAAGTTTAATCACACAGCTTCCTGTCCCTATTTTGGCCCTACTACTCAGAGTGCCTCAATACAGAGTAACTATTATTTCTCCAAAAACCTCCCTTTGCCACTCCAGAAAAATACTTTGCCATAGTTAAGTGTGAGGAATAGGCAAAAATAGGACCTAAGGTTTTCCTTGGCTCAGTCTGCTTGTTACTATGTTGTGTGTTTGCTCATTCATTTAACAAAGGCACAGTTATCTATTAAACATATTATTAATAGTGACATTTTGTGTTTTTTTTAAAGGTGGTTTCGAATGCTTACTATGTGCCAAGCACTATGATAAGAATTTTACACAGATTACTTTTATTATATAATCACCACCACCATTTATTGAGGGTCTACCACCTGCTGGGAGCTGTACCTGATGACTTGCAAACCTTGGCTCTGACTTTTGAAAGAATATTTCTGATCTTGGTCATCCATTATGCATTTGTGTAGACACTGGGTGCAGCTCTTCTCACGTTCCTAGTGATACTGGATCACCCCACCCCTTTCTTCCATTTCCAGCTGGTTTTGACCATATTGGAATACTTCACGACTCTTGAAATATGTCGTGCTTTTCTGACCCTCCCTGACCTCGCACTTGTTGTCCCATCTACCCATGTGTGTGCATGGTAGTTGCCTTCTTCATACTGGGCAGACCTCTGCCCTACTGTCACTTTCCAGTGAGCTGAGCTCTAACTACTTCCAGTCAAGTAGCTGCCACTCCCATAGCCAACCATTCTCTATCCTGTCATCTGGGGTTAAGCAATATTTGTATTATGTTGTTTTCTTTTTTTAAAGCAAATTTTATTTACAAAAGGAAAAGAGTTTTTTTTTTTTTTTTAGATTTTATTTATTTATTCATGAGAGACACAGAGAGAGAGTCAGAGACATAGGCAGAGGGAGAAGCAGGCTCCCTGTGGGACTTGATGTGGAACTTGATCCCAGGACCCCGGGATCATGCCCTGAGCCAAAGGTAGATGCTCGACCGCTAAGCCACCTAGGCATCCGAGAAAAGGTTTTTAAAGAGCACCTACTTGCAGTTTGCTGTCCCTAATATGTAAAACTGAGAATATCCTTAAAAAATACTCTGCAAAAATATGATAAATTCCAATCTCAGATGAGTATCTTAAAGGCTGTAATTTTGATTTAATTCTTATTGGAGTTACAGTGTTCTCAAACAAATACAACTGAGTGGTTTTCTTAGAACACTAACTGGATAGTCTGTCTTGCCCAAATTTGGTCACTCAGGAGTTGGCAAATTATTGGCCCAGCCATTTTGGTTTCTTCATCTGCACAATGAGAGCATTGGGTTGATTGATCACTGTGGGCCCTTCTGGCACAATCTCCTAAATATGCAGATGGCTACATTTATTGTGTCAGATACTGCAATGCTTTCCATATATTATCTGATTTGGTTCTTCTGGCACTTTTAAAAGGTATCTCAAAAAAAAAAAAAAGTATCTCATGTCATTTAGTCTCTTTAGATTAGAAAAATGACTCTCAGATGAAAACAGACCGTGCCCACTAAGGTCACGCAACTAATAACCATCTGATTCAAGTATGAAGCTCTTGTATTGGAACATTGCTTGTCTCAGGGCTTCTGGGGCTTGCAGGCCTATATTCTAAGCAGGGGTTAGATTACTTTCAGAAGAGAGCTAGCCCTCTAAGAAGGAGTCATATTGTGTGTAGCTTCTGTTAGAACTAGAAGCTGAACAGAGCAAAAGCCCAAATCAAACCTGAAGCTTAGGTCTGTTCTTCCAAAGACCCACAAGGCCTTTCTTATAGATTTGGATCACACTGTGCCTGGAAAGTGGATTTAGTACTTTTCACAGCAACTTTGTAGAATTGAACTCCTTAAATATGGTCTGTACTGCTCTTTCAGTATCTTAACTTTCAAATCCTCTTCCTGACCATAGTTGCTCTGTTTTCTTCTTGGTCTAATTTAAAATAAATTATGCACCTCCCTGCAACCTGTTAACTATGCAATATACAGTTTTGTGTATTGGGAGTAGAACCCATATATTTACTGAGATATATGGATTTAATTATATACTGCAGACATAGTTCGAATGTTTTTTGAGAGAATTTGTTCTAATCTCTAAATTTAGATGAAAGTGCACACACACATACACACACACATGTTTTGGCTTTATTTCTCAGTCTCTAAGGCTTCCTCTGTTGATTGGCCTAGTCTAGTGTCTTCCAGAAAAGGACTTTTTCTTGAAGACAAGAAATATGTGTTTGATTCCACATCTGTTCACTTAAAACTACTGCTGTCTGTAAAGGAATGGTTAGTTCCAATTTGTTGTCTTTGTGATGAAAAGGATCTCAGAATTCACCTTATCTGCTGTGACCCACACTTGCCTGATCATGAGAGTCACCTGCATGTTCTTGGGCCTGAGTCAGAATGAATCCTCAGGGAAGGTGCCTGGTAATCTATTTTTAACATGCCAAGTAATTTTTAGAATCATGTTTGTTGTACTAAACCTGTTTAGTCCCATACAGGATTGGGAAATGGGTTCCCCTTCGTTATTCCAAAGGGTGTTTAAGTCTCCTTTATAGAAGCACAAAAGCTGTCACACACCAATGATTTTTGGCTTTAGCTCTTTGGCTTTAAACAGATATACTCATTTAATCCATGGAAAGGAGGATTTATAGGACATAGAGTGTCCTTTTGGGAATCCAAGAGTAAGCATTGAAGTACAGCCAGCTTCATGGAATGAAGGTCTTTCATTTGTGATGTTCTTGGTTTTCTCTGTACATCTTGTCCTCCTTCTACCACCCCAGGTTCCCATGGCTTCAGCTTGTCCATAATCTATAATGGCCCCTTGGGCCCAAGTGAGCTCACCCTCTGCTCTTTCCCTAGAGCTCACTGATTCTGTGTTTTAGTTTCCCAATTTATATTTCAAAGCGATCACTCCTAGACTCAGCTCAGAGTTTAATAGACAACATTTGTAGAAAACAACTTCATGATTGTAATTCTGGATTATTGAGGAAATGTTTGAAACCAGTTTGCACTGTGGCTTACTCCATTATAAACAACAGTTCCTCAGGGTTGTGGAACTAGAGGTATGCAAATGACTAAAGAGCAACAAATGAACAAATGTGAGAAAATTTTGAATAGTGTCAGAATCTTGGATGGTCAGAATTCCCAGAGTTTTCACGCCCTTGTAACTTTAGCTTGGATCTAAACAGCCCTTCCAGAATGTACTTGGTAGCTATAAGAAAGGATCAGAAATACAGGGGCTGTAGTTGAGGTGAAACTGGCTTTTTGTAATGTTCTGTTTCATTTAGAGTGGATTGGTGGCTTTCCATTTCTTTTTTATTTTTTTATTTTTTTTTTAAATTATTTATTTATTTATGATAGTCACAGAGAGAGAGAGAGAGAGGCAGAGACACAGGCAGAGGGAGAAGCAGGCTCCATGCACCGGGAGCCCGACGTGGGATTCGATCCCGGGTCTCCAGGATCGCGCCCTGGGCCAAAGGCAGGCGCTAAACCGCTGCGCCACCCAGGGATCCCGGCTTTCCATTTCTTTGAGAAAAAGTTAGAAATTAAGAATCAAGCCTGTTTATATTTTTTGGCTTCCATTTTCCAGTCCAGGTGAGCTTTTGTCCTAAGGAAGAACATATTATGACCTGACTCCCTCTCAATCCCTTTTCTTGGGACTTGTATGCACATAATAGGGCCATCTGTTGGCTCTCATTGGGAAAAAGTTTAAATAAAAATAAAATTCCCTTCTGTCTGAGCTCAGATTTACTGCTGTTCTGGGAAATGTCACAGAAGTAAAGGCAATGTTATTTCACTAAAAATAGTTGTCAGAAACTAAGAGTCATGTCAAAAACTTCTGGAGATTTTGGCTCCAAAAGCCCACATGATGTCTGGTGACAAGTTCTTTGGAGGTCCAAATGATAAAAATGTTTGTAGATATAAAGAAATGATGCTCTATAATCTAGCTCACATATTAATTACCTATTGCCTTTCTGCTCTTTTTGGCTGTGTTCATGACTCTGGGCAGGAAAGACCTGAAAAGGAGGCCAATCTCAAGAGTCAGATGTTCTTTTAGTTGAAAATGTTGATGGGTGTTGTGTTAAAGCTTACCGATATGAATTTTCAGATAATTGAGGATGAGATTCAAAATTATATAGATCTATTTTTAAGCATAAACCTTTGAGTCTGGATGCTGTTTCATCTACTCTGGTATACCTGTGAGACTTCCTCCCTGCTTAGTCTGAGGACTACAGGAGAAACACAAGAAAAAGCTGTATGTCCCTGTTAAGACTATTAGTGTCCAGAGCACCAAAGCTGTCACACACAAAACAAAAAATCCTAAGTTAAGTACTGAACTCCTAATACTAATACCATAGATATTTAAAGGAAAATTCTGTAATGGATAAATCTTTAAACAGATTTGTTTTATCAGTTTTCATGGAGGGAGGTAATGAGACTATAAATAAGTTTTATATTTTATCATCTTTTATATTACCAATTTTTAGAAATCCATTCTCAATCAGATTAGATACAAAATCCACATTAAATTTATAATACTTCATTGTTTTTAAAAATACTTAAAAATTATTTACCATAGTGGTTTTGTTTTTGTTTATTTTTTTTTAACAGAATAAAGTGTGAGAAAAGTATCAAGCATTTTCTCAGGAGGTTGGTTAATTGTTCCAACTGTAGATGTAAGGTCCATGAATATAAGAAATGTGACTGTTAAGTTCTGCTCTTTATAGGGCCCAGCATAGTGTATATTACACAGTAGGTACTTGGTGAATATTTGACTAAGTGAATTGTGCATGGATGATGGCTGTGATTTGGTGAAATGAAGGACAGGTTCAATAAAAGCATCAAGATGGGAATTAGCCTTATGAGAATAGAGTCAAAGGTAAGGAGGATTGTTGGAAATAAGATGGTATAGCTAGGGGAAGGTCAGCCTATAGGAAGTTATGAAGGAATGTAAGTTTGGTAAGACAGGCAAAAGAGGGATCCCTGGGTGGTGCAGCGGTTTGGCGCCTGCCTTTGGCCCAGGGCGCGATCCTGGAGACCCGGGATCGAATCCCACGTCGGGCTCCCGGTGCATGGAGCCTGCTTCTCTCTCTGCCTGTGTCTCTGCCTCTCTCTCTCTCTCTCTCTCTGTGACTATCATAAAAAAAAAAAAAAAAAAAAAAGACAGGCAAAAGAGAGCCACCAAATTTTATGAATAGGAAAATGATTAATGCTTGAAAAACATCTTGCAAGGTTATACAAAAATGAGTTGGAATGAGCAGAGAGGCCAGTCACTTTGTTAGCTAATGAAGCATAAACCTACACGGTGAAAGCTGAGAAAGACAGAAAACCATTCTAAAGAATACGTGCTAGGACCCAGTGACAGGATAGGAATAAAGGGCTGAAGAAGAAGTAGGAAGAAGGTCTGAGAGACAAAGAGTGGAACTAGTATTGAAGGGAATGGGTCAATTAGGAAGGTGAACCAGTTTGGTTGGGTGGGCTGCTTGGGGAAGAAGGGTTCCTGGATCAGTTCATGCTTGAAGCAATGGTAGGACAACCATTTGTAATGGTTGGGTTTCTACAAGCTGTGAGAGGTTAGACATCAGGGTTGGATTTAGAGATCCAAGAAACATTAACATGGAGGGGAAGATCAAGCATATGTAAGATCAGATAGAAATGAGCAGAAGGCAAGAATCCTGGGGGGCCAGAATGAGGGTAGTAGTGGTCAACCTGGATGAAGTTCACCTAATGATTCCTTTGAAAGTAGGGAGCATTATCTATTTGTGGTGCTGCAATGAAGCACCATGGCTAGCTCACAGTAGGCATGCTCAAAAACTTGCTAAAAGAATGCAATTCCTGCCCATGCTGTATTAATTCATGGCAATCCAGGAAACTCAGGAGAGTGCACATTTGAGGTCTTTACTGGGCATATGATGATATTAGAACAGGGGATACAATTTTCCTTTTAACATTGAGGATTCATTGACTTCTTCTATGTATGCCACTTTTTCTTGTCATATGAAAAAGGATGAGCAAGATGTTAGTGCATCTTTGATTTGTGGAATGTTTTTTAGTGGAAAGGAACAAATTAAGCACCAGTGTTCCTTTTTTCTTAACAAAAAAGAAACTCAACAGCAAACTTGTAAAATATTTACAGTGTGCCTGGTATTGTGTGGGACCTAAAGACACTTAGTCCTGTCCTAGACAGTTTATAATCAAAGCAACAATGGATTCTATGAAAGCTAGTTCTGACCTTGTTTCCTGGGCTGCAGCATTCTGTGTCCTTGTTGGCTGGCATCTTCCATCATGGAACAACAATATTGCCTTAAACAAACCAGTCTTAAGAGTCGCTATTCCAAATGCACAAGTGTGAGAATAGCCCAAGATTCTATAATATCACAGCTCCAGCAGACCATGATTATCCCTACATTCGAACTATACTGATTTTTGAAACTGTGAGTTTTTTTTTTAACTATTTGGAATTTCTGCAAACACTCACTTTATTAACTCTATACATCCTGTCAAGTAGATCTTGGCAATGTCTTTGCTTGAAGAATTCCGAAAGTCCAGAAGACTTGCCACAGTATTTCCTTTGCTTTTTCCTTCTTCCATCTAGGCTTTGAGGGGAGCTTGTGAGTGTGGGTTTTGTACCGTAGCCATCCTGGGTGGATGTGAAGTCGTAAATGGCACCTTTCTGTGCAGGTAGTTTGGCAGACAGAATGCTGCTGGCAGAATGGACAATTTCAGGCTCTAAGCTGAGGGCAGGAAACCCCATTTTTGAATTGCTTATTCATTCTTTCCTGAAGGTTTGGTATCTCAATGTTCTACTCAGCATTCAGTGAGTTGGGAGGATTTTTTTTCTGCTTCTTGAAGTGTTTTTTATTTTTATTTTTTTTTATAAAGTTGAAATTAAGAAGTTGTTTTTTCTTTTTGTTCTCTCCTTTTTTTTTTTTTCTTTGACAGAGAGTAGACTCATGGTCCAAAGCTTGGGCTTGGCAATTCTCCTTAGGGCCAGCTTGTCCTATCTGTCCCTGTATTTATATTGCTATGGCACCCTGGCTTCTGTCTTCTAAACACGTGACGCTTTCAGCTCAGACTTGGCTGCTGGTCCCTGTAGGGCTCGAAAACTCAGAGGGAGTTGAAATGGAAATGTTTCTTTGGGCCAGGCTTCTCCCTGGACATTACATACTACTCTCTTTTTCTTCTTTCCCTTGTCTCTGGCCAAACAGGCATCATGAGCTTCATTGGAGGACCAGCATAATTACATGGAACATAGTTGTGGTATTCCTAAATTGGGGCATGATTACATGGTACATAGTACCCCTTGAGTTGGATGCATCTAAGAAGGCAAGCTTCCTTGGTAAATTCTTCTTTGGAGAATGGAATGTGAAGAGGACAGTAGAAGGTACCTATACGTTGTCATTCATTTATGGAATGCACACTCACCGAGTACCTACCACTGGCAAGCCACTAAGAATTCTGAACTAAAGCATGATTCTACCAGTAATATAGCGTGGCAAAGAGATCTTAAGATTTGGAATCAGAAGACTTGGTTTGAGTCTTGGCCACCGATTGATTTAGGAAAATAAGCTTAAGGCAATATACAGGGGCACAGAAGGAAAGGCTGCTTCATTTGACCTTGGATAGATGGAAAAAGTATCAGAGGGGTGAGTAGTAACACTTGAGATATTTTATCAGAAAAACATTGGCAATTTGTTAGGTGGACTAAGTGAGGTGGGGATAGCTTTTAGGTAAGTTAAATAGTGAAAAGAAAAATCACAGATAATGAAAATATGCCTTATCTTAAGGAGACTATGAGCTTTCTGGGGAGGCCAGAGCATACAGTGCATGGGGAGAAATTTTAAATTTTTTTTGATTGAAGTATAAATTGACATACAATATCCTATTAGCCACCCAGGTGCCCCAGGGAATCTATTCTTAACAAAAATCTTAGTTACACACTTGGCTGGAAGCCACTGTTGTTACATTTGTTGGATACTTGTTGGATACAACTGGTGCTCTACTGAGCCCAGAGAGTAAAAGTAGTGATGACTGTGATGCAGATCAGAGCTAATTGGTAGACAAATATTATTCTGTTTAAAGCTAAAGGAAAGGATCAATGGTTTGACTGTTCTGATACTGTGGTGAAATGAGTATTTGCTGTAGTCATTCAGAGCCTGAATAGTGTTACCAGGATGAGTGAAAAATTCTATTGTGGTGACTAGATGGGAAAAAGAATAAAGTAAATACGGCCTCCTACAAACTTATGACTTATTTTATGTAAAGAAAATGCCTAAGTAGCAGAAATTCTGGAAAAGCTGTTGGGAAATATTCCCATCTTAAATTTAAATCTGTGAGGTAATTGATGTTAAGTATGTGCAAGCTACAATGAAGCAATCAAGGAGGGAGTTACCATTAGACTTCAGAATGTGGCAGGAATAAGGGAGGCTTTATTGAGAAGGTGACATTCCTGGTAGTTTGGGTAGGATGGGTGGGCCAGTAAAGAGTGAGAAAATGTTTCATGCATCTGTAATTTCAGTCTCTGCAAACTTGTATGTATAATGTGAAGGTGCAAAGTCATTGTTTTGCATGTGGACATCCAGTTTAAATGATATCCCATTGGTGAAATCTCCCATTTAAAAAAATGTATATGGGGATCCCTGGGTGGCGCAGCGGTTTGGCGCCTGCCTTTGGCCCAGGGCGCGATCCTGGAGACCCGGGATCGAATCCCACATCGGGCTCCTGGTGCATGGAGCCTGCTTCTCCCTCTGCCTGTGTCTCTGCCTCTCTCTCTCTCACTGTGTGCCTATCATAAATAAATAAAAAAAAAATAAAAAAAAATGTATATGGATCTGTTATAGTCACATAATTGTGAAATAATAGACACAAAATCTGATTATCTCTGACTGGTGGGTTAATGAATTACAAATTTCTTTTCTACCTGTATTTTAACAAATGTATATTTGTTATGTGATAAAGGCAGGTTATTATTTTTTAAATATTTATTTATTTATTTATTTATTTATTTATTTATTTATTTATTTGAGAGAGGAAGAGAATCTCAAGCAGACTCCCCTTTGAGTGTGGAGCCTGAAACAGGGCTTGACCTCATGACCCATGAGATCATGACCTGAGCTGAAACCAAGAGTTGAATGTTAACCAATGGAACTACTCAGGCACACCTCAAAACCAGATGATTTTTTAATGTAAGAAGCAGCAGTAAGAAGTAGTCTTGGGTTACTGTTCTTGCTTTAGTGTGCACATGAGTTTGAGTACTAGATAGCCCTGAGAGTAAGGGAAAGGCTTTAATATATGCAAAGTACTTGACGGGTAGTAAGGGTACAGAAATAGACTGCCACACATGCCCTCTTTTTGGGATAAACAGGCTTTATCAAGAACCTAAGAGAAGGGTTTGGTTTCTTTTGGACAGGTGCAGAAGTGGTCTCTGAGCTGAGAATATTTACTTTAGATTGGAATTCCAGGGCTTCTCATCTCCCCATCCAGTGAGCAGTAGCTCCACCATGGGGTTCTCAACAGGCCCACCCAGGAGCAATAGTTGTTTAAGTGGATACATGTCCCAAACACTTCTATCATTGGTATAGAATCAAGCTGATCATCTAAATCAGGCTCCTCTTTTTATAAATTGGGAAACCAATGCTCATAATGACTGAATAGGTAGCCTCAAGCCTTGCAGCTAGTGAACAGCAGAGCTGAGATCAGAATCCAGGTCTTCTGATTCTCTGGGCAGTGACTCACCCTGATTTCACCCACATTTTGTTTCCTTGTATTCACATCTACTGTCTTACAGATCCTTAGCAGAGCCAAGTAGTGTACCTGGGATTGGAAAAGGAGACCAGAAGCTAAGGCCGTGTTCTGGAAAGCCCCTAAGAACAAACATTTATATGACTACATAGTTGAAATGATAAGAGACACAGTGAACTTCCTCCTCATAGAACCTTTTTTTTTTTTTTTTAAACTCTTGTTATTTTTGCTTTAAAAGGCATATTACTGCCATGGAATCATAAATCATCATAAGCCAGTTATAAACAACCATTAATAGAGGAAAGAGTTTGCTTAATAGGAATGCTTGTGGAAACAAAGTTTAGGAGAATTCATTACATTTCCCATTGTCAGTTGGCATTGAAACTTAGTAAACTATTTGTTCCTTTCCTGGGATATAGATATAGACTAAGTGGTATTGTCTTGAAATCCCACTGTATTTTACACGTTAAGACCATATCCAGATTATCACCCACAGTCATGGGCATCATTTAAGATATTGACAGCTTACGGAGTACCTGGAGAGTTGCCCACAAAGATGCTGTCACGTTCCAAACTCCACACTGAGCAGTGGATGCTTGGTGGGAATGCAATGCCATTTGTCTTTTATTCTCCCTCCTAATTGTGAGAGACAATTCTGAGGTCATGGGCTAAGCAGAGATTTCTAAGACAAGGTCAGAAACACCAGGAGTCAGGAGAAAGTGGGAAACATCACAGTTTGGGCTACTGAGAATAGTAGGAGACCACCAAGGGAAAAAATGGTTGCTCTATATGGATTTCTTCTGTTCCTGTTCACAGGTTAATTCTTGCTTGTCTGGTTTATCAATTTTTTTTTTCAAAAAGGGAAAAATGCAATAGAATCTAATAAAGTATATTCTAAAAACACTGTATTTGGCCTGACAAATCATTATTTTACCTTATCAGATACAGTCTAACTTTGAAACTCTAGGAGGATTTCTTATCAGTGCCTGGCCACTTTGTAAGCCCATATCAAACATAGTGCACATCTAAGAATACCTGGTCAATCAAAATCCATCAGCCTGAAAGTAGGAGAAATAGATCTATGCACAGGGAAAGGTGTTACAGCTTCTTCAACCTTCTCTCAGAGTTTACTAGGCTCATCAGGCCTCAAAGAGACAGAGACTTGAAGGACAGTTGTCCCTTTTTTAATTAAATAAATTGCCCACATTCATGTGTGATAATGCTCCATGTTTGTTAGGCTTTCAACTTGATCACTTGGTTGACTATCAGCAGCAGAGAAGGAAGAAAATGAAGCTTCCAAAGTATAGAAAGTCTATCAGAATGTGGATCTCAATTTGTATATTAAAAATACCCCATTTGTTGAGTGGAAAAATACTGCTTCCAAACCATGTTGAGCTTAAAATCACCAACTGTCAAAATACTCGCAGTAAGGTTTTATTAAAGATAGTGCTGTGTTCAGTTCAATATGAATTAAGTTAATCAAGAGGATCCCTGCCTTCAGGGTTATGTCAGCTCTTAGCCTAAAAGACTTAGGCAGAAATGCTCATTATCTTATAGACACACCCTGTGAACAACTATTATTACAGAGCTTAGTGAAACATATTTTGATCATCTGCAAGAAATGAAACTGGTGACAGTGTCTGCTCATGAAAAAACTAAGGAAAGCCCTCCAAAGTCTGCTGGTAATAGAATAAGAGGATCCTGGTTGCTCAGGGCTGGGGAAACCATGGATACATAGGCTTGAATCTTTATTATCACATGGGCTTCTGGATTCCTTGGGGATGCAAATAAAGCAGGCAATGGGAAGAAGGTAAAATCAAATGACTAATAGAGATAATGATGTGTCTCTCTATGATATTGTAAAAGTACTACCAGTTCTACCGGTTTATTTTTGGAGAATGCACAGAAATTTAGAATCTATTTATGGGGCTCCATTATTACCCAGGAGAGATGGATTTTCTCTGCAGCAAGACCAACATAAATGTGTCTAGTGAGTCACAATTTTTCTTGCTGAAGGCTGATTTTAGAACCTCCCCGCAGGAGGGGAGTGCTTAAGCGCTGCTTAAGCATTGTAAGGAAATGCAACTTCTTGGGGTCTCTGTTACTGTCCCTTTCCCCAGCCACTGGGCCTTTGGGTAGAAAAAGCTATTATGATAACGATGATGATGATCATAATCAGCATGGCCATTACTTCGCGTAGTCTCTTAGGTGGCTCCTCTGTACCCAAACAGATTGGAAAGATAACAAATGGTGTCAGAGAGTATAGGCTAGACATAAAGCCTGGACTTTCTCTCTGATGTTAGAATATAAGCAGGAAGATTCTGGAATTCACTTGATGGTGGCATAAGGTTAACCACAGTGGTTTGGAGAGAGATCTAGCTGAGTCTATCACCTCTCTAAGGTGGTTATTCTCATAGGGGGATAATGCCTTGTGTTTTATGGGTTTGTGGTGTGGATGGAAAGAGATGAGATGGATTCTTCTTTGCTCAATTACCCAGCTAATGCTCCCAATTCTTTTCAGTCTCTGGTGTTATATTGCTTCCTCAGAAGGGCTTTCCTTTTGACTCTGTGTAATACACACCCAACCCTTTTGCCCATGCCTCCCTAGCACCTCACTCTGCTTTAGCTTTCTTTACAGTAGTTATCATTGCTCAAAACATATGTCCATGTTGGCTTTCTTTTTATACTGTGTCTCTCTCCCTCACTAGAATGTCTGTTTTATGTGGCTGGGACTTTTTAGGTTTTGCTCTCTCTTTGGGGAGTGATAGCACATAGAAGGTATACTCAGTAAATGTGTTGGATGAATAAATGAATGGATGAGATAAACTGTAAAATGCTTTGCACAGTGGCTGGCATATGATGAGTACTTGAAAGAATGAAATTTCTGCTACCGATTATATGTGGATTAGCACTGGGTAGAAAGCTCTCGTCTGAAAAGAGTGGTCTCGTTCTACTCCTGATGAGGCCAGACAGAATGTGGAGGGCCTACAGGTTGGTATTGGATGTAGCACCACCTAGAGAACATTATCAGGCCTTTGGTGATATAGGGTCCAGCCAACAAGACCTGGAGGAAGGTCCAGAACTCCCCACACATGGAAACCCAGCAGTGTTTGGAGGTCACAACTGGAGACTCTGAATGTTCCTTTGGGAGGTGATCACATGGTACACAACATCTGCTCCCGGTTTGTCTTCAGTTATGGAAATAGGGAATGGCCTTTTCTTTGATGCTTCCCTTCTGGCATAAATGTATAAAATGGGTGTGTATTTATTTTAAAGTGCTGCATACAAGGTAACATCACAGATACAATTTATCATCTTGAACCTCTTTAGAGAGTTCCCTGGCTTCCATACTTATGGTTATCTCAAGAAATCTTCAGGGTGCTGATTTATATCCGAGGGACAATCCTAGCTCCTTCCACTTTGTTCCTGCAGGTGCAATTCAGACGTTCCTCCTGTGTTAGTCATAGTCTTTGAGAAGAGACACCAAGATAGTGTTAAATGTTGCAGGGATTTTCTTAAAGGAAATGCTATGTGAAAGGACCAAGAGAGGGAGCCAGACAAGGTTGGGTTAGCAGTCAGATCACAATGTAGGCCTAACTCGGTGAAGGGGATAAGGAGAGAAGGCTAAGAGGGAGCAGGCTAGACTGCCAGGCAACCTAAGGAAGCATCAGCAAAGCCCCTGGGAAGTCTTTGTGCTTGAGTCAGCCAACAAAGGAGTCTAGGATGTAGTCCTCCCATCACACCCTATTCTTGGCAGTGAGAAGCCCTTGGAAAGTGGGGTCATCATGCAAACAGCAGGGGACTTAAAAGTGCAGAAGTTAGGGCCCTGGTTCAGTTCCATTCTATATAGAAGGAGGTGTGCAAGGCAGATTTTCATGGCTACCATGAAAGCTACATGATACCATAACCAACCCCTAAAGCTGGTAGTTCTATGATATGGTACCAGGCAATCAAGTGGGGAGAGATGGTGTTGGGCCTCTGCCTTAGGAAAATACAAACTAAATGAGTTAACGCAGGCAAGATAATGGAGGGGGTAAATTTCCTTCTTCCAGCAGCTATCCCAGACATAGTGGTTCTTTGATATTCCCGACCCAAGAACATTCCACTCAAAAGTTGGTCTGTGCTCTCTTAGAATCCCCTATATCCATCTTTCCTAGGATACAGCTTGTGCTTAGTGGGGCTAGATCTGGTCCCATTATATCAGTTCTCATAGTTACAGCCTCAAAGAACCAGAACCACTACTTCAAGAGGTCAATCTTGGTGTATAGACCTGTCCACTTATTTAATCTCTTTCCACCATGATATTTTCTATTAATGGAGTATCTCCTTCTTGTCCTGGGCCTTGGTTGGGATTACCCAAGTCTATCCGGACGATTCTCCTCTACAGAGACTCTCAAGGAGTTGGGCTTGCAGTCCTCTCACCCTCAGAATGTCATTTGGGCTCCTTATGAAAATTTCCTCGTTCTCTCCCTAGCACTTTAACATTCCTATATCAATAACTTACTTCTGGGGGAAAATTAGGAACACATGGTTCACTATAGCTCTACTATACTCACTAGCTGAGAATGAGAGCAGTTGAAATAACATCTCCGACAAATATTTTCCATAATCTGTAGAGAGTAATCAATACTTGGAGGGAAAGTTACTTGGCGACAGTGTCAACATTCCATTTTCTGAAGCATTCCTGCGTGCTCAACTTTGCAGTCTCATGCCTTTTCAATATTTCACAACCACTGGTTATTGTGACTTTTCAGAACCAAGAGGTCTTCTCTGTGCAGATTTATGTAGCTGGTTTCTACTGAGTTTCTTTTCTTTTCCTAGGGTTTTGGTATAATGGGACCAGGTCTAGTGAAGCGAGTCACGTAAATGGCTGATTTTGTTCCCTGGAGCCCTGTTCTTCTGTGGAACATTCACCATGTGATTTGTCCATGGGAAGATGCAGCTGTAACAGGCAGCATGTGTGCCCCAAAGCAAATGAGAAGAATCCTTCCTGTGAACTTGAAGCACATGCTGGGGGGAGGGGCATGGGGGCTTTGTTTTTCACCCTTTTAGAGCTTGTTGCTCCCAAATAAGTGCCTGTAAATGGAGATGAAGGGATAAGACTTGGTGACTAATTTCTCTAGGGAACCTAAATATCCCCACTCCTGACCCCAGTGTGTCACCTCCCTTGTCTTCCCACTGTAGGGCTCATAGCTGCTTTATGACAAGGTGGGTGTTTGTGATCCATTTCAGGATGGGGACCAATCCAGTCCCCCCTGCCTCTGGTGTTCTTTCCATGACGGGGCTGACATTCAGCCAGTGGAATCCCATGAGCTCAGGGAACAGGCAGTGTGTCAGGTTGATTCAGCTGAGGAAGTCATGGCCTTGGTTTAGCCTTATAAGTCTGTGTTTCCGGTGGAAGCAGACTGTCTCAGCTAGAAAACCCAAAGCTCTGAGCATTCCCAGATGACATCTGTAGTTTTTCCAACACACATTTGGCCTCCTTGGTTGCTTGCAGTACTCTGATTGTGCAATAACACTTTGGCACATTCCTTGTCCTGTGAAATATGTACATTTTCAGCTCAGATGTCTCAAAAATAATCATTGAAACATTTTTATCAGAGTGGTTTATCGTAAAGCAGAGTGATGTTCACCGACATTTCTGGTAACCAGTAAGAGGAGAGTGATAATCTTAGGAGAAAGTAAGGTGTGGTAGAAGGAGAGCTATCTTGGCTAATGGATAACCAAGTTTCAAGTCCTGTCTTCCTTTTTTGAAGAATCTTAGGCTTTCAGGGGTTCAGATTAATCTTCTGTAAAATGGAGAAAATAGTGTCAACCTTGCAGGGTTGTTGTTAGAGGTCATTTAAAAGTTAATGAAATGGACTCCCCATTTTCTGTATAAATATATATATCTGGGGTGCGTGTGTGTGTGTGTGTGTGTGTGTGTGTGTGTGTGTGTGTGTAGTAGTCATCCTAGTGTAGTTGTGAGTGGTATAACCTGATTATATGTTTAAGGAATCTCAGGTCACTTTTAAGCCTTCAATAAATCACACACATACTCCCAGATGTACACAACATACTTGCATGCACACATAAACAACGCCACAGTCATGCCCACACACACGCATATTCCTTGGAAACCTCTACTTTTGATAAATAATTTGCTTCTGAGGTTGGGCCAGACTATGTGTCTGTGAGTTATTCCTCAAACCCCCAAACTGTCTGGGAATGTTTGAACTGGATTCTGTGCTGATATCCATAGAGACAGTCCTCAACTTCTCATTTTAGCCATCAACTGGTAGCAGGTACAATCAAAAGATGACAAATTGTTGCTAACTTCTTCACTACTATCTAAGATCTGAGGACATAAATCATTCTGAATCCCGGATTAGGGTATTTGGAAAAGAGGGAAATATTTCCCTCCAGCTCTTGGAACACTTCCCTGTCATTGCAGCATTCATGTTCTTTCCAAATAGACTTTATGATAGGCCTTTTGGCACAGTGAGAAAAGATACAGTCCTTTCCCTTATGAGGTCTCTATGTCAAAATATTGGTCACTGGCTTCTTAGAACATTTAGTAAATGGCTTGTTGTCTTATATTATGAAATGGAAGCTCAAGCAATATATTGGAAAATTAAAAAAAAAAAAAAGATAACTCCTGCCTGCAACAAACTTGACTTTTCATTTAGCTCTTGGTATATTGAGCTTTGTTTTCATTTCCTCAGCCAATTGATTAAATAAAATATTTATTAATAACCCATTGCATTTTAGTGGGTTAAATCAAAGTGCTGGGAATATAATGATGGACATGACAAAGAAAATTATTGTCTTTTATTGTTATTGCAGTCCATGAGTTAAGAATCAAGATGCAAAGCCCTAGGGGGAAAGAAGTATAGGGCACTGTAAGAAGACAGGGGAAAGACATTGCTTCTAGAGTTGTAGAGAGAGAAAGCAAAGCATCCGTTGGGATCTGAGAGTGATTTAGTGTGGATGAGTCCTGAGTGCAAAGGAGCAAGCGGACATGGGTGAGGCTATAGAGAGGAGGCAGGGCCAGATAATCAGATCTCAGAGAGAGTGATTCTTCTCTGAGGCACTGGGGGAATCTACAAAGAGTTATAAGTATGTGTTATGTGGAAGGAAGGTCAGAATTTTTAGAGAGATCAATCTAGTGATAATGTAGAGGTTGGGTTAAAAGGACTTCAGTCTGGAAGCTGGGAGGGAGGATATTTGGAATTTGTTGCTGTGGTCGGTGTAAGAGATGTTGGTGGCCTCAACTGGGGCAGTGGATGATGCAATTTTCTACTGTATATATGTTTGTTCAGGGCTGCATTCATGTTTATTTCTTGGAAATACTTCAGGACAAAGTTCATTCATTACCATGGCTCACTCCAAGCATATTTACCAGTGTGGTACTTGAACAAAAGAAAAGGGTCTATCTAGGGGAAACAGTGTGGTTTGCATGTGAGTAGCCTTCGTGAGGAAGTTAGAAACTAAGGAAAGGTACTATTGTGAGTAAAATGAACTTCATTTCAGTATTACTTGATAACCTTGTTTAATGGTAAATTTAGAAATGGTTTCTTTGTAGAATCAGAATTCCCAAGGAGCTGGAAGCAAAAGCAGGACTCTTTGTAAACCCTAAACATGAAGGGCTGTATGTTCAAATTCTATACTGCCTAATTCTAGCATGCCTCATGGAAATGGGCCAAGTTAACTCTGCAATAGGGCAGATTTTATTTATTAGCATGACTCTTATCTTTAAAATTTACGTGAACTCTATAGAAAAGAACATAGTAGTCATTTCTCTTGGAACCAAATATGAATTTTTTAAGGGGAAACATATAAAACCCAGACACATCTTCTTAATAGTCAATAATCCAAGATATTAATCTAGTGACACTCTGGTTCCTTGAGAGGTTATTGGAGAGGACTAAAGTCCAAAAAGCCTTCTTTGTGACTCAAACAGGTTTTGTTATGATCACAATACCTAAATTCTCTCCCTTTGTTTTCATCCTGGCACCATATTTTCTCAGGACCTTTCAAAGATTTACTAAAATGTTATTGAGAAAGAGTCTTTTCATAGATAAGAAGAGCTTCAGAATTGGTGGTTTGAAAAAAGTCTTTATATATGGAAATCAGGACCTTGTGGACATTCCATTTTTTTGCTTTAAGTTCCAGGTTTTTTATCTGGTAACTGAGTTATTTATTTTCATTTTTTCTCTGGCATGTTTATGCCAAAATTGCAATATTGTAATTTTCTTAGTGTTGATTATGCAGAGCCACATTAACAATTTTTCAGAAGTTAGGAGGTCATTTTACAGCTCATCTCACTCTTGCCTTCTAGGAGTTACATTAGTCTGTCCCTCAAAAACCCTGAGATGGAAAACATGGCGGTTCTTTAGAACCTCTCCTTCATACAACTTTAGCTTCTTTGGAAGACTTGTACTGAACGTGATTAAGGGCCAGTGTTGTCGTGAATGTGGTCAACTAGAAAATTTCCTGATGTAAAGGAGATTGGGAAAAGTTGGCTGCCATTTCATGATTCAACCCACGATGCCTCATGAGCTGTCTCCTGGCAGCCATTCAACATTAGAGCTTTTGATAGAAGAAAATATACTCAAAACACGTCTCTCAAACTCATTAAGCTAGAAACATTGGCTATCAGAGTTTACAGGAAGCCTTTTGGATTTTTCACAGCAGAGGCTCAGTGACAGTGGTACGAGGCAAGATTTGAGTCACAGAGGAACTGTGGGATCAGGCAGTAATCTAGCTATAGGAAACCCATAATTCAAGGCAAGAACAGAACTTGCACTAAGATCAACTTGTGTTAAGCTGATGAACTCTTGAACTTCTCATTTTCCCTTTAGAGAGCGTTTGAACTGAGAGTCAGAAGTAGGTTTGACGCTACCAGTGGAGAGTAATGGCCCAGTGGTGAGGGTTAGAGGTAAATAAATCCGTATATCACTCTAATCAATGGGTTAACTTTTTTTTTTGGTGTGGACCTTTAGTAGCTGAAGAAGCCTATAGTGTCCTCAGGAAAATATAAAAAAAAATTTAAACTATGTAGAATTGCAAGGGAGACTTTTTTCATTGAAATACAGTTGTTAAAAAATATAATATAGCCATATATTTGCCCTTTGTTAATGTATTAAATAACATGACCTACCATTGGATTAATAATTTCAAAATAGGGATGCATAAAAATGATATTTTGAGACCTCTGTAGCAATTGTGATGTGATGCTTATATGTTTAAACTGTTTGAATGTTTCATGCATTCACAGAGGGAAGACAATGTAAAGACACTGGAGAAAGGTGGCCATCTACAAGCAAAGGAGGAAGCCTTAGAAGAAGCCCCACCAACAGCTTGATCCTGGGCTCCTAGAATTGTAAGAAAATAAATTTCTGTTGTTTAAGCCACCTCATCTGGTATTTTGTTATGGTGGCCTTAGGAAATTGATATGATTGATAATAACATTTTAGTGTTATCCTCATGGTTTCACTACTAAGCAGTCCTCAGGTCCCTTTCCTCAGTCCAGAAGATCAGGAAAATGGGAGAAATGACCTCCTATTTGTTAGAACAATGGATCTTTTTGGCTAGTGGTTCTTAAGTAGGATCTATGGATACACTTCAAGGATTCTTTCTCTCTCGTGTGTGTATTATTTCTTCATTTTTCTAGCAATAAGGTCTAGAACTTCCACAAGATTCTCAAAAATGTATGACTTCTCAAGAGTTTGTAACCACCATTTTAGAATTTGTTGTATATTCTGGTCTTTTCTACTTTGGCTCCAGCTGGACATAGAGTATACCTAAGGACTACTGCCCATACCTACAACTGAAATTGTACATTTATGCAGCAGTCATGACTGGGGCTGCCCACATGCTCTGAAAAATGTGGAAAATAAAATATAACATTATAAATAAAAAATATATAAATATAGAGACCAAAGTGAAGGCATTTATTTAGGTGTATGTTAGGAATATGGCATGGTGTTAGGTATAGACAAGTATAAGGATGCTTAAGAGAATATCCCTAACCTCATATGTTGGGAGAGCTTCAAACCTAGATATTTTCTGAGTTTCATAACCTGTGGTGTGTCCTGCCTCTTTTTAGCTAAAGCCAAACAGATAGCTCTGTTGTTCCTGACCCTGTGAACTGCCATGAGCTTGCCAAGCCTGTGGTCTCATGTGGGTCCATGGAGCTCCACCATTTTCATGGGAGTATCTTTGTATAGGCAGCCTCATAAATGGGTCTGCTCTCAGGAGAGAACTGGGAGAGAAAGGAGAGAGAGAAAAAAGAAAAAAAACCAACATGACAATACCAAGTGCTGATGAAGATATGGAGTAACTGGAACTCTCGTACATTTGCTTATAGAAATGCCAAACAATATAGCCACTCTGAAAAAAGTTTGTCAGTTTCTTATAAAATTGAACATATGTGCATCACATGGTCATCACTCCTAGGTGATTACACAATGGAAATGAAAACAGGTTTACATTAAACCTGTATGCTAATTTGTATTGAAGCTTTATTCATAATAGCCTGAAAAAATGCAAACCATCCAAATGTTTTTCAACTTGTGAATCTGATAAATAGTGTGGCATTCATAGATTGGGTTGGTACAGCAATAAAAAGAGTAAAAGTAAAAGTATATACCTGGAGTTAACATGGGGGCTAAAAAGGCATTAAAATGATTGAAGTGCTTGAAACAGGGCCAGGCATATAGTGTTTAGTAAACATTAACTACAGTGATGATAGTAAGACCGCACAATAGGCCTCATCACCAAGTACCTCTACCAACACACAGAATCGTGATAGAATTATGCAAATGAGAATGAAGTTTTTTTAGTCAGAAGTAGGTTTGACGCTACCAGTGGAGAGTAATGGCCCAGTGGTGAGGGTTAGAGGTAAATAAATCCATATATCACTCTAATCAATGGGTTAACTTTTTTTTGGTGTGGACCTTTAGTAGCTGAATTATGTGACATCTGGAACAGGTAAAATAGGGCCAGAGAGCAGTTGGTAGTTGCCAGATTAAGGGTAAGGGGAAGATGTGGCCACAAATGGGTGTTCCTAGGGAGTTTTTTTTAGGGGTATCCTGTTTTTGGTGCTGGTTACATGACTGAAGGCATTTGCCAAAACTCACAATTGTAAAGAGTTAATTCACTGTATGTAAAATTTGAAATTATAAGAGCAAATAAAAAGAGAGTAGCTGCTGGCTGGAGCAGAGCTTATTTCAGAGCCAAGAAGGGAGCTTGAGGTCACAAGGGGACATTTTACTCGCTACTGCATATTCCACTGACTTTCGCCAAACTCTTGGTGTGGACAGGCTGTGGGCAGAACATGGCCATTTTCAGGATGCAAGAGCCCTAAGGTTTGACTCAAGGAAGTAGAAATAGAGATAAATCTTGGGAAAGGGCAGCTGTGTTGAAGTGGACAAATTGGTATTCTCAGAATGATGCCGGGACTAAATATTTTGGCGTTACCTCGCCGGGAAAGAATAATGCAGATCAGGGCTCATGGTGTTCGGCCAAGAGATTTGAAAAGCTGCTGGAAGAATTTCCCAGCTTGGGCCTTTCTCCATGTCTGTCTTCTGTGCTAGCAATTCAATGCCTAAAGGCTGTCTGCAAAGAGAAACCAACTATTTGGGGGCAATTAGATTTTAGTCATTTTTGTAAGAGTTGATGGGTTCTGCTTTCACTCTTAAATGTCAGACAGGAGAGAACAAAGGGTTTAGCCTCAAGCTTACCAGTTTACAAGGCTTGTGACCTTGTGCCAGTTACTTACCTTCTGTGAGCTCCATTTCTTTTCTGGGATAGAAGGTTTTTTTGGAGATCAGAGATGAGGAAGAATAAATTGAGAATGAACTGTTCTCCCACCTTCTCTCCTTCTTCCTCTCCCTCCCTCCCTCCCTCACTTTGAAAGGGCTGGGAGAGTCATGGTCAGCCAGTGTTCATTAAGAGATCAGGGTCAGAATCATGTTCACAGTTACGTTCATGATATGGGATGGGAAATAGTGGTGAAGGAGGTCTCCAGAAAGACTGCCTACCTTAGCATGGCAGCATACTTCTTAGACAACCAGTGAGAAGTTCACCATAGCTCTTTTCAGTGGAAGGGTGGACAGGAATGAGAGCACCTGCTCTCTTCCCACTCCTGGGAGCAGAATACTCCTTTGCCTTTGGGTTTGGCAATATGTGGGCAGAGATAAGCCTCCATTTGCCTCCTGATCAAGCTTGAGGGCTTGAGTCTGGAAATCCCCATCCTGTGGGGAAGGTTGGAGTTTCCCTGGGTATAAGTGCAGGAATAGGGGGTGAGCAAGTGGATTCTGAGGAGAAGAAATGGGAGAGGGAGAGAGGGAGAGAGAGAACACACCATTGTGGGGTATGGTTCTTTCTGAACCCCTCATCTGTCTGTAAGCCTTTTCTTTGTGGGGTCAAAAGCAACAAATATGCTAGGAAAAGTGATAACCTCCATTCCCTTTATACTGAACTGCACAATATAGTGGTATAAGTGATCCTTCATTCTCATTTGCATAATTCTATCACGATTCTGTGTGTTGGTAGAGGTACTTGGTGATGAGGCCTATTGTGCGGTCTTACTATCATCACTGTAGTTAATGTTTACTAAACACTATATGCCTGGCCCTGTTTCAAGTACTTCAATCATTTTAATGCCTTTTTAGCCCCCATGTTAACTCCAGGTATATACTTTTATTTTAGAGATCAAGTGTGTGAGGCTCAGATGTATTAAGTACCTTGGCCTTGATTGGATCTAGGCCATTTGGATCTAGAGCCCATGCTGTCAATCACCTTCCCATACACATAACTCCCCCACCACCCCTACCCCACACAAGAAGCTGCAAGAATTAATTCTCAGAAGTTCTAGGTTATCAAGGAAGTCTGTTTGATCTTAAGACTGTTAGAATGGGTGCAGCAATAACTGATGGCTTGGAAGGGCACCTGCATGTCATTAGTGCTAGTATGATCAGTGTTGTCAATGTCACTAGCTCTGTGCTCCAGGGAAAGATGGCAGAGTCTTCACTCCTGGTGTTACTTTTGTGTTCTTTCCATGGCTGTAGCATAGTGAATTGTACTTTGGTTATTTTGGTTACCTAGAAAAACTGTCCATTAAACAGACTTAACTTGAAAACAAATTGAGAGAAAAAAATCTTGCTCGATATTGATGATCTGATGTAACAAATTCCACACCAACTGAAATGATCACCAATAAAACAGGAAGCCTGAAAAAGATCCCAAGGAGCCTTAATTAAGTCCTTGCTTCTATAGAAAAAAAAAGGCATTGATATGCTTAAAGTAATTCAAACCTCACATTTCTTATCAAGGTAAGATTCTTGGTGACTTCCTATCTTCCACCTACTCGTTCCCTCTCTGTCTGGGGTGTGCAGAGCAGTGGGCTTTTGGGGCACAGTCCATCCCTTCAGGAAGATACTAGAAGAATTCAATGATGAGTTCACTATGGATCAAGGCAAACAACAGGATAGGATTGAGTGCTCCAGGGTTCAATTCAAGGCCCTCCATTTCCAGGCTGGCCTGAAGTCTAAGTGTTGAGAGCTAGTCACCACCACCCTTGAATTTTCAGAGCTGTGAGGACAGAAGTCCTGTTGTGTGGTTTTGGGGAGGCTGCCGTTGGAGTCTTTCCCTCAGTTGTTTAAAATAGTGTTCAAGTTTGGCCCGGTTATCCTGATGGGTTAACACAGAGATGCAAGTCTTTTCTTCCAAAATTGTTGACAAATGTTATATTGGTCATATATACTAAGAATCCTTTCATTTTTACCTATGTCTCAGGGCTTCTTTACTAATTATACATTAATCAAGCTGTTACGGGCTGCTGATATTTTCTATTCAAAATGCTATTATGTAAGAATTCTTGTTGACATGGAACATTTGACATTTTGCAAAGCTTCCACTGGACCTACCCACAAGGAGTTGAAATTTCCAGTTTTTTGGAAAGGCTGCCTTGTTCTCAGTGCATTATCAGTGATACTTTGATACTTTGAGTTGATTGGTCATGGTTTCCAGGTATTGCTCTTCTAGTATTAATGATTACATTAAAAGGTTTAAGGACATATGTTTATGTCTTGCAGTTTTTATATTGTTATCATTTTGATTTTTTCGTTTATCTTTTTTTTTTTTTTTCTGTTGAGATCTTTGCAATGATAAATGGAAATTAGTGGGATAGATGGAGTCCTGGGTAGTTTTGCTCTTTCTATAAGAACCACTGAGTCCAAATGAGGTTAAGAATCTAGTATAAAGTTATTTCCATTGATGCATTCCTGCCTTTCTAACCTCCTGGGCTTGCATTTGTGTGCTGCATGGCTAGGTCTATGAGTGCAAGGCCAGCAGGGCAGATCAGAACCATAGTCTTCTGCCAGCAAAAAACAAACAAACAAAAACCAAACAAACAAACCAGACCACCACCAAGGAATTCCAAGTACATGCCCTATTGCTACAGAATGGTGCTCTTTCAAATAAAAAGCAAGACCTTGAGATGACTTCCCCTTCAAAATCTGGAGATGCAGGTCCTACTGTTTATAAAGTAAAATCTAGGTTGTATACTTGAGATGAGACATATGAAGCTCTTCACAATACTAGTTAACTTTATTGCCTAGCAATAAAGCCTGCCACTCCCCCATTAGCTCAGTTTGGCTTGGGGGACTGCACCCGCACTCACACACATCACGCCCTGCCATCTCTGTGGCTCAGCTGAGGCTGTCATGTCAAAGTGGTAGTATATACCTCTTCCTCCATCTCCACACATGTGCCTGCATGTGCACACACACATGTGTATACTCCCCTCAACTATCAATAAAGACCTAGAGTAGCTTTTTGTGATTCTCTTGTAACTTTTACATCAGAGTAAATTTGGGGGTTCAGGAGACCTAATTTTGTTCTTAGTTCCATCCCACAATTGGATCAAGAGCCTCACTAAGTTTTTTTTATTGTAAAACAACAATGATCCCTTTTGTCAGATGAAGTTTATTAAATATTTGTGGGAATCTTCAGATTAAAGAATCACTTCAATGGGAAGAGTTTTGTGTAACATGACCAATGAGCCAAATCCTTTCTTGCATTTGATTCTGATTTATGTGTATTTGCATGTGTGTCTGGAAGAGAAAGGCCTAATGTGGAATTTATGTACGTTGTGTCATGCTTTCCTAGAAGCTCAGTCAAATGTATTCTGTGGTATTTACATTCTATTCTACACAATACAGAACTGCAGGGTTCAGTCAGTGACAACTTTCCAACAAGCAACAATTCTGGGAGAGACATTGTGTTAGGAAATGTAGAAGGTTGCATAGTAGTGCTATAAAGTTTGATTAGTCCATGTGGAACATTCTGTACTTTGCAAAAGGAGCAAGACATGTTTGTCTCAATTTCATTTAAAAGGCATTTTCTTCAGATTTATACACTGAACCATATGACTGATATATTTTTTCATAACTCTGTCACCACATGTGTTACCCATTATGGATTCAGAAGGCTGAAAACACCAAAGCCGATGTTGAGTCAGCAGAGGCCATTTGCAGATAGTAGGTTGTTTGAGTTATTCTATCTTTGGGGCTTCCTTCAACTCATCCTAACCAATCTGGGACAGGGTTCTGGTGCTCCTGGATAGGACTTTAGACTGCATCTCCTAGCTATTCCTTTAGGGCCTTTCTATTAGGATCTCATATTAGTGGGCATCCTTTTATTGACTAGGAAAAAAAAACTTTTTATTTATTTTTATTTATTTATTTTATTTTTATTTTTTAAAGATTTTATTTATTTATTCATGACAGACACACACACACACACACAGAGAGAGAGAGAGAGAGAGAGAGAGAGAGAGGGGCAGAGACACAGGCAGAGGGAAAAGCAGGCTCCACGCAGGGAGCCCAATGTGGAACTCTATCCCGAGTCTCCAGGATCATACCCCGGGCCGAAGGCAGTGCCAAACCACTAGGCCATTGGGGCTGCCCCCCCAAAAAAATGGTTTTTAGAGGAAGAGTTTGAGATATTTCTTTATTTAAGAAACATTTATGTGTCTAATATGTCTAGTAAGTACAGGGATATAATGATAAAAAAGAAGAAATCTTTATTTTTCAAGAGCCTCCTGTATGCTCCCAAGAGTTGAGAGTACAGTGTGGAGAGAGCCATACATGGGTCTGGATGGGATGTCCTGGGGATTTACAAGTAAGATGGTGCTAGGAAAGGCTCATGGAGGAGGTTAACATTTGAGTTGAGTCTTAAAGGATAAATAAGTATTTCCCTAGTTTCAACCTTATAGATACAAGCAAAGGATTACCTTGTTTCATTGTAGACAAAATAAATCAACATATCAAAAAAAAAAATCTAATGTATTTGGCAGAGGACCAAAAAATCATATTTATTGGGTACTTCTAATTCAGTTGTCAGATATAAACTCTCTTCATTACAGTTATAAGCAAATACTGATAGGACATGATATTTGGTTACCCACCTAAGAATTCACCCAAAATAGGATAACAAAGACGACATGCTAGATTTCAGGACCTGCGAAATGGCTTTTAGCAGAATATTCTGCAGAACAGGCAGTCATCACTGCATGACTGTGATATGTATGGATTTCAGATATGATGGTTTACTTAAATCACACCAGTCCCCCAACCACACAGTTCAAATTTCAGTTATAGTATTAATTGAGTATTTGCATAAAGTACAAATGTTGCTGCCACCTTTTCAGTTTATAGAGGACTATGTAAATAACAGATGCACTTCACAATAAGTGACCAATCATGTTGCCTCCTTGTCACTTGGTCATGAAATGACACTTTACAAAAATCAATCACTGAAGGGAGACTGTTGGCTAACAAAGATAAAAAGACAGAAAAGAACAAAATTCAATAATGCTGCAAGTGAAATGTGTATCCATAATGGAGTTACAGAAGAAAAGCTGGCTATGGATTGTTGAGCCTGCCTCTAAGACACTCTAGAAATGCAGCCAGAGGAACTTAGTGAAGATGAACTTGCAAACATAAAGGAACAAAGTATTTGAGACAAAAAGCATGAAGATGACCTACAGGAAGTGATGCCAGCAAAAAATCTTCACGTTAAAGGAACTCTTGGAGGTATTTTGCAACACTGAAACCAAAGCACAAAGGGTAAAATGTTGGAAGATGACTCAAAATTAGAAAAGAGTGTGACAACTTCAAAGCACAGACAAGACCCTTACTTTGTAGTTATACTATGAGGAAAAAGAAAGCAAGACCTGTTCAAACTCCTGTTCAAACTCCTGTTCAAACTCCTGTTCAAACTCCTGTTGATAAGTTGCTTCTTACAAGTAAAGAAAATATTTTAATTTTCAATGTTTCTAATTTTAAAGTTATGATAAATCTATTTTATTTATTTATTTATTTAAAGATTTTATTTATTTATTCATAGAGACAGACAGAGAGAGAGAGAGAGAGAGAGAGGCAGAGACACAGGCAGAGAGAGAAGCAGGCTCCATGCAGGGAGCCTGACGTGGGACTCGATCCAGGGTCTCCAGGATCACGCCCTGGGCTGCATGTGGCGCTAAACCACTGCGCCACCAGGGCTGCACTGATATATATATTTTAAAGATTTTATTTATTCATTTGTGAGAGACCGGGAAAGACAAAGACATAGGCAGAGGGAGAAGCAGGCTCCCTGTGGGGAACCCGATGTGGGACTCTGTCCCAGGACCCCGGGATCACAACCTGAGCCAAAGGCAGATGCTCAACCACTGAGCCACCCAGGCGTCCCTAAGTTATGATATATTTAATAAATATTAGTTTTGCTATTTCCCCCATTTTTCTATACATTTATAACCAACAAATCTTTTCAAGTTTTGAGAGAAATTTTTAAAGGCCATGGAATAATTGTAATTTTCCCCATTGATTACTCAGACCACTTTGCATGGTTTCAGCTTGCGTAGCCATTTTTATAGTTCGTTGCCACCACAGAAAGCAGGAACTTCCTGTACTTTGAAAATACCGAAGACACTCCTATGGGCCAGTAGAAGTCTTTGGCAAGGGAATGTATGAATCTGCTCCTATTGTCAAATCCATTCTTAAAATGAACCTTCTAGCTGTTTAAATAAGGTGCTTTGCTTTCACATTTCAGAATGTTTTCATTTTGTGGCAGGAAGGAGCTTCTTGAATGCAACACTAGTCTTAATGTATGTGCATTTTGTAGCATGGACTGTTTTAATCTTTCTGGTCTCCTAAAGACTATCCTAGTTGCTATTTAGACCTGATATCAGAGTTCACCTTCATGAAAGGCAGTTATGTTGTGCCCTTTGAGTAGAGGAAAGTTCACAATGAAATTTGCTTTTTAATCGTAGGCCATGTACTGATGGGGTCACCAGGTTAGTGAAGGCTGTAGTAAGAAACATCAGCTTTTGCCTGCTTGGGGTCCATTTCTTTTTTTTTTTTTTTAATAAACTTATTTTTTATTGGTGTTCAATTTGCCAACATACAGAATAACATCCAGTGCTCATCCCGTCAAGTGCCCCCCTCAGTGCCCGTCACCCATTCACCCCCACCTCCTGCACTCCTCCCCTTCCACCACCCCTAGTTCGTTTCCCAGAGTTAGGAGTCTTTATGTTCTGTCTCCCTTTCTGATATTTCCCACACACTTCTTCTCCCTTCCCTTATATTCCCTTTCACTATTATTTATATTCTCGGGGTCCATTCCTAAGCTCGACACAGGGCTCGATCCCAGAACCCTGGGATCGTGACCTGAGCTGAAGGCAAATGCTCAACCGACTGAGCCACCCAGTCACTCCTAGGTAGGAAACTCTTAAGGGGCTTCACACTTCCATAGTCATTTTCCCTGGAGTTCAAGTATTGAATAGTGTGACTGTTGTAGCCGACTGTCCTCAAGCAGATGTACCCTGAAATGCTATTCATTAATTCTTTTCCTTATATCTCCAGAGCTGTCTTAATTTCTATTCTTTTAATTTTTCCTTTAATTTTGGAGGCTACATGCAGTTTTCCAATATATTTCCTTTTTTTCTTGCCCAAGTTAGCCAGAATTCTTTCTTTGCTTATTTAAGAAATGTAAACTGTGTTTTGCTCTTAAATTGAACCTTGTTAAAAAGTAAAGACAAAGTTTAAAACCTTCCTGTAGAAAAATAATCATGAGATGCATTCCAAATATTAGCAAATCAAAGACACCTGGATCAATTAATTCAATAGATTTCTCCTTTCTCCAAATGGAGAATTTTGTTGCAGTAGCCCCAAATGCACAAAAAGGTAACTAGATATAAAAAATGACAGCATATCAGAGATCATTATTTTGTTCACCGAAGGTTCAAGTGAGAAGAGAAGGGAACATTTTACCACAGTTTTGTTTACTTATTAAATTACTTGTTTTGACTTACTATGTAATAGGTACTGTTCTAGGCACTTGGGATGGATCAGTCAACAAAACAGAAAATCTCTTCCCTCTTGAAGCTCCCATGCAGCGGGGAGAAACCTAAAGGGGACTCTTCTTAGCCATTATTATTGGGACCTAGGGACTATTAGGTATAATGTTCAGATCAAATAAAATTCTGACTTTTTGTCTCAAATAGAAATCAAACCCAAACTAATAGTTTTCAGAAGTGCTAAATTATTTTCATATTTCTGGCTCCTCTAGTTATTTTCCTTTTTGTCAGTCATGACCAGAATTGGAAGACAAGCATGTCTAGGCTGGGTGAATTTAGAATCTCACCACGAGACTCAACAGTGCCTGGTGCCTGGAGTTTGGCATAAGACCCTCTGCACTCTTGTTGCTCAATAAGCATAGGACGATGGATATTTCTGATCTGAAGCTGGATTTCTCAATAGAAGATGAGAGTGATCCTGCCCTGGGGGGAGGAAAACTCTTTTGCCCTCTCTCCCTCCCCCAGCTTCTGGAATGAGAAGAAAATTACTATGGAAATGAATATCCAGAAAACATTCACTGGCTCAATTTCATGATATTGAAGGTGAAGGAATGGGTCCTTTGGCAAACCTTGTGAATTCTAGCATCTCTTACTGCATTTGGCCAGTTACCATTGTTATTCAAAGGAAAATTCAATACAAACAACTTTCTTTTTCAAGGCTGCCAGTCAAACTCCATTACGAATCTCTAAAGAAGTAAACTTGAAAACAACACATTGTCCTGCTTATAGGATCATTATTTGGGATCTGTTCAGTAGAAACAGTGACATCTAATAGACGAGGCATGATATTGGAAATCCGTGAACACTGTGACCAGTTGGAAATAGGAGACAGAAGGGAATCAGCAGGTGTTTACTCTATTTGTTCTTCTGATGGACAGGTCAGAGGCACTGTTTTTTATATAGCATGTCTGTGGATGTCCTGCATGGCTGTATGATTGTGTCTGTTCATGAAGCAGTAGCCAGCTCAGCACCCATTACCTTGTAATGGCTTTCCACTCTTCCATATCTCACTTCTCTTTCCCTCCATCCTTACTCTCTTAGAATTGCATCTTCCAAAAACCATTAGCCACCTAAGTCTTGCTTCAGGTACTGTTTCTAGAATACCCAAGTTATGGGAGGAGGTGATCTATTTTTCTTAAATGGATAGCCCTTTGTCTTCAATACTATTTACTGAATAATCCATCTTTCCTCATATACACACACCTGGCACTATTTCTGGACTCTATTCTGTTCCATTGATTCATTTGTCTTTCTCTACACTATTATCAAACTTTTGATTCCCATGAACTTAGATTTTAATATCTGGTAGGTTCTAAACAATCCTTAATTATCCTGAGCTTTTTTCCTTCCCTCATGTGCTGTCTTACCTCTGCTTCAATTTTGGTCTGTGTTTGAGTACTATTTTTTTCTGATCATGGAGTCTGTTACTGGCTCCTCTGATCTACTGCCAGCATTTCAGCCAGCCTCATCTTTGAATCCAAAATTCATTGTGATTTGAATATTATAATATTAATTGGTAATGGCAAAGACTCTGCTAGTAATCCTTGATATCTAGTCCCTTCTCTTTTCCATGGTGAGAGAACCTCTGACTTTTGACTATACATGGCCTTTAGGATAGTGATGTCATTTCCTAGACTCCCTCATATCTAGATTTGGCCATGTTACTAAATTCTGTTCGGTGGGATATATGCAGAAATGTCCCGTAGAAGCTTCTGATAAACTTAAGAGATAGTGTGGAAGCCCTTTGCCTCTACCTCTTCATTATCCTTTCTTCCACCCTCCTGCCTGGAATGTACCAGCCACCATCTTGGTCCATGAGGTTGAGGCCAGGCACAGAGGAGCAACAATGTAGTAGGGACTTGAGTCTAAGCTTGTGGAGAAATAGCCCTGCCCCAGACCTCTTATACTGAGACATAAATCAACTTTTATATTGTTTAATACATTCTTTTTTTTTGTTTGTTTAATACATTCTTATTTAGGATTTTTTGCTATTCACAAACTGCATCTGAGCTAATATGTTGGAAAAATGAGATGAAGACTGTAGGGCAAAAGGAGGGTATTGGTCAGAGATATAAATTAGAGGTTTCTCTCATCCTATTCAGAATTTTAGACATCTTAAAGAAACTTCCAGTTTTGGTTTGATAGGACCCTTGTGAACTTTGGGCACATCATTTGATAGATAAATCAAGTGATCGGAAGGCTTAGACAGAGTCAGTCAGAACTTACTATAGCTCAAAACCTTAAGCATCTCCACCCCGTCCTGAATTGCCTTAAAGTTCCACAGAAATCACTTTTTTTTTTTTTTTTACACGGTTTCTTGAAAAGGAGGCATGAAAATAAAGAAGATGTTTTCTGGTTATATTATTAAAGAGTTCTTAAGAAGCTCTTTTGGGTGATACTGGTTGAAAAATTCTATAATTCTGTTGTTGAAGGACATGCATGCTTGGTCACTGAAAAATGGAAAGAAAGCATGTTAATGAGAATTATCTCATTATTATAAAATCAGGACTCTTTTCTTTTGCCTCTATGTGTTGTCATGTCACAAATGAGCCCTGTTTTCCACGTGTGATGCTTGGCTCACTAATGAGTCAGCATTAGCTGGTGTAGGCCTTCCTCTGGAAAGCTCAGAAAACCTCTGACAGATGTGATGGGCTTTGTCTAGTGGAGGGGAAAAAATCCTGGCTCTAGGGTTAAGGATAAGGAAGTTTATGTCTCTTCTTTGGAGAATATGCTTATATAGACTCCCCTAAGGTCCTTCATCTCCCATGTACCTACAGATTTGGTTACACAGAAGATTCCAGGAAGCCAGAGCTAAATATTTTTTTGTTTCATAATGACCATGAAAGTGAAAATATTGGAGCCAGGGGAGAAAGGAGGACAAAGCTCCATTTCTGTGGGCTCTCTGGAGAGATCAATTATATAATGCTTGTTTTAGTGGTTATTTTTCTTGTCTTCTAATAAAAGACTGCTGGATAAGAAGGAAGTTATCAAATTAAAATAGGGCAGGCAATCACTATTTGGAGAGTGGTAGTCAAGAGGGAAAGCATTCCTGATTTAGCTTCCACCCCATCCCCTCTTCTGGTCAGGCTGCACTCTCCAGGACCTTGAGATTAAGCTGTTGCTCCTAAAACACTCTTCAGTTGTGGAAACTGAGAAGGTTAGTTCATCAATAGATGATCACAGTGAGGGATTGACTGTGTAGTGTAGGAGTTCAGGGCCTGTGGGAGTTGAATCCAAGACAGGTACATTTTGAAGAGTCTTTAGGGGCAGGAAATTTGGAGACCAGGTCACTGTTGGGTTAGGGCAGAGGAAGGCCAGGACAGGGTCCATCTAATGGGCAGAGAGCCGAGGGCAGGGTGAGTAGTAAGGCACAAAAATGGTGAGATGGGGACGGTCAAAGGCAAACATAATTTTGTATCAAGGTAGCTTTATATTCAATACTTAAATGAGAAAGCATATTTCTAAACACCTGGACTTTCATTGACTAATTCACACTTTTAAAATGATGGGCTTTGGAGACATCAGAGATATTTTTATTTTTTTCTTACTTATGGAGATCAGATGCAGAACTTTAGAAAACAGATGAGAAACAAGGGAGCTGGAAAAATTTGTGTTTGTGTGTGAGGAGATCCCAGCTTGATCTTAAGCTGTGTTTACTCCTTAGGGACATGTTGGGATTCTTGGTGGGGGAGAACCTGCAGAAATGTATTTGCATGAATGCCGGAAAGAACGTCCTGGGAGAAAACTCATCCTAAAGGAAGAAACAGCATTTGATTTAGTCTATTGGCCATCAGAGGGGAGAAGGAGACTTTTGGGCAATTCATATCATGTGTTTTTTTTTTTTTTTTTTTTTTTCCCTGGGCCACCCTCTCATGGAGTGCTGTCTGTGTCCAGGAGAATGGGATGGAGGGTGAAAACTGAATCTTTCATGAAACTCTAAGACATTTTTGCATAACCATATTGTGATGGTATCAGCTGGGTAAGGAGAGTCCAGAACAGAGGTATAGGTCCCTCTTCTGCATGGAACACAGTGGCTTTGGTGGACTGAGGACTCTAGAGGACACACTTTGGAAACTTTAGGATGTCAACATTTTGGCCCCAACAGAGCTCAGAGTGAGGAGGTGGTCTTCCAGAGAAGTGGCTGCAGTGTTCTGTGGAAACCAAAGAGCCAAAGAACATACAGAAGAACCCAACAGATGGGCCTGAGTGGAAAAGAAGTAGAAGAAAATTAGGACATGTCTCATGGCAGAAGACCTGACTTGATTGTGAGCAGAAAAAGATTGCTGGGACCCCTTTGTTCTTCTTGGGGGGAGGATATCAAATATATTAGTGATGCAGAGGTCCATGAAGCATAGGACATGTGTGTGTGTGTGTGTGTGTGTGTTAAGAAAGAAAGAAGAGATTTTGTTTTCAGTTTTCCTTTGAGTCTGGTAATTTCTCATACTTTCCCATTCCAACCCACTTTTATCAGTTCCAGTTGCTCATCATGACAGTGACCGTCAAGTATTATCTATTAGGAAGTGATGGGAGAATTCCTTCTTAGTGAGAGAGTAGTTGACTCTCCAGTGGAATGTACATGACCAGAAAAACCTCTCTGATATTTCTGTTAAATGTCCTACTTCTTGGTGTGTGTTCTGTCTCATTGTAAGGTTGTTAATTATTAAAAGTACTTGGGATTCTTCCTATTTCCAGAAGACTTCCTGGGCTGTAGAGTTATCAGGCCCATCTCCATAGGCATAGGTCCTGAGTAACTCCTTAGAGTTATTTTATTTATTTATTCTTGAGAGACAGAGAGAGAGAGAAAGGCAGAGACACAGGCAGAGGGAGAAGCAGGCTCCATGCAAGGAGCCCGACGTGGGACTCGATCCCCGGTCTCCAGGATCATGCCCTGGGCGGAAGGCGGCGCTAAACCACTGAGCCACCCAGGCTCCCTTTTATTATTTTTTTTTATTTTTATTTTTTTTTCAGGATCTGTCTTAATGGAGTTTGGTGCTCCCATTGGAATGTGCATCCAGTGCTGGAACAAGGCACTCTGCTCTTGGCTCACTGTCCTCTGGGAAAGCAGGAACCGTCCTCTCCACTGAGACCTGAAATGTCAACATGATGGGCAGATTGGGATGAAGCTGGGCTCCTGGCAACCAGTAGCTGCAACAGAACAAAATAACTTCAATAAGTAAAGAGAGATAAGAGGACAAAACTGATGCCATTTTCCCAGCTGCCACTGATGGCTTTGGAGAAAAAGTCTCAAAAATTCCTGGGCTCTTACCTCTTCAGCAATTTTTTTGAGGTTGGAAGCTGTCTTCCCTCAGAGGGATACTTTAGGGTCTCACAGGGCTTGGGCCAGTGGGGAGGTATTTGTGTTGGAAGCAACACTTGCAAAAGGGGTTTTCAGAATATTATCTATAGACTGCCTGCACCATCCGATATAGTTCTTCAAAAGGAAGATGCCTGAGCCTCTCATACCTAATGAATCAGGTGTTTGGGTTTGACACCCAGGAATCTGCATTTCAACAAAGTCTAGGTGATTATTCTGTTAGGATTTGGAAACCGTTTGTATATGTTCATAACACTCACAGGTGAGCGCTTGTCAGGTGTTAGGCATGGAAGTGCTTCCCATGTGATCTCATCTGAGCCTCGGAAAAGATCATGTGCGGCAGCTATTATTTTGTAAATGAGGACACGGATGCCTAAAGAGGTTGTGTAACTCATTCTAGCTGGGTCACACACTTGGAAGTGGTAGAGGCAGAATTTGAACCCACATCTCCTGCCATCCAGAAAACATTGCATCATTAGCAGAAACATTAAAGAGCATGACAGCCAAGTGTGGAAAGCCAAAGTGAGTCCAAATAAGCAGACTTTGAGGAAAGAGCGAAAGACATGCACAGTGGGACAGGTGCTCTGCCTTTATGAAATGGTTTTAAAAAGTCAAGGACCTTATTCAGTTACTTTTTTCTAGTTGAACTAAAATCGTCATGGTGGCATCATGTGCCTGGCTGGCTGTGTGCAGAAGAATGCCTGATACTTTCTGGCCTTGGGGATCTCTGAGGAAGAGGGTGAGGAGACCAGGGACCCCACTGGATAAATGGGGTAACAGAGCCTCAGCTGAGTGTGAGCCTATCTGCGTGTCAGAATAATACTCAGCTGAGTATTATTCACTAGGGTCTCCACAAACCCAGAGGCCCTCATATCCTGTGTTTTTGAGACACTTCCCTGTCATGATATTATAGGCCCAGATTCCCAGTGACTGGGATTTGTGGCATGTTTGAGGTTTCATTTTTTTCTAGACCTAGATTGGCATTAATCCTACATCCTGAGTAGAGTTATTAACCACCACACTGGAGTGAGAACCTGAGCTTGGGGGATCAAGTTTGGGCTGAAGTCTAGGGTCATTTTGGGATCACTGTTCTTTATATTTTCTCTGGCCCTGTTTTTTGTTGCCATCGATATCATTTTGGGAAATGGTTAGTTATTAAATGTTGAATAGTAAAGGGGGAGCTATCAAAAGAGGCAGCCTGTTTTCTCCTCCCTCTTTCCTATCTTTTCTTTCCTTCTCCCATTTCCCCCTCTGCCAAAAAAATGATATTAACTGTTATTTTCCTACAGTTTCATGCCATAATCTTGACTTTTGACAAGGCAGCTGGATATCAAGTTTGTCAGCAATGAAACAGTTTCTTTTTAGAGTTTCATTTCTGATTCATCTGAGAGAAATTTAAAAACAAATGAAAAGAAACCATCTTCTCAATATTGTGACATCTCCCTTAGGTCCTGCATACCTGGGATGAAACTGAGTACTGAATGCAGTAGATCGTAGTGATCTCCACTCCATTATCATTAGTGGGTATAGGTTAGAGGCCCAAGATAATAGGGTGTGTTGGATACCTGAAGCACTTTTCTCATCACATCAGGAATCTCAAAGGTGCGTGAAGTGTATGCGTGTGCACACACCCTCACACACCCACACACAAATATTTGAATGATCCAAGTCCTAGGAAGAAGGAAGGAAAAAGCAAATTTGGAGATTTGTATCCCTCTTACCCCATGCCCTATGTGAAAATACACAGGTGAATTCTTTATATCACTTTGTGGAATCCTGTTTTGTGCATCCTGTGTATTATGATTCTGCCAAATAGAATCTCCAGGTGTTTTCATGTTGAACTTTTCCCCCCTTTCTTGTCCTCTTTATAGAAATGGTTTACTATCTCAAATGTTTATGAAGATTATTTTGCAGTGAGAGGTGGTTAGGCTCTGCCTACCAGGTCAGTAGGTAACCATTGCCTACTGGATGTGACAAACCTCAGACGCTGCCTGTGATCGTTTAGAAATTCCATATGGCCCTTCCTAAACTGGGAGTTGGGGAACTCATGCTACAAGATGGACTCCGACATTAGCTTGTGGTGCCAGCTTAAACAAGCATGTTTCCCTCTCTGGGACTTAGTTTCTCCCATTGTTTTCCAGTGTCTTACACTCTCACACAACTGCCAGAGTAAGTTTTCTGAAACAGCCAGAATCACATCAGCTCTTTCTTCAGTAGCTACTCGTGGCCTACAATAGTGGCTTTCAAACCCTGGGTGTGACTCTGAATCAACAGCAAAGCAAATCACAATTTCTGAGCATGGAGCTTGGGACTCTAAATTTGCTAAAAAATATTTTAGACCCTTGGATCCCTGTATCCTAAGGATATTCAAATCCCTTCACAATCTGACTGCAGATTCCCATTCTCACCCCATATCCTTCAGAGTCCCCTCTGGGAGCTATGTTCTTGCTTAACAGTCCTGCTTTTTCTTCAAAGCGACCTGTTTTCAGACCACACCCACCATGTGCTTGGTTGAGCCCTGCCACCCTTCTTCATCCAAGCCCCCAATATAGACCAGCTTACACAGGACTTCCCCACCTCCCAGAGGGAGAGTAGGAAACTGCATCCTGCATCCCTGGAGCACTTTGTATTCATATTTTTATTATAAGTAGTATTTCAGCAAATATTCATTTCTATGCCTATTTCCCATGAATTTTTCCATCTATTTCCCTGTTGATGTCTATGGGAATCTCCTTGGGAATAAAAACAGTATCTTAAACAATATTGTGCACCTTGCACTCTGTAGCACCTTCATGTTGCCTTAATATTACAACTGTAGTTTGTACCATGTGGAGGTTCTTCCTCATTGCTCTTCTTTCATAATTATCTTAGTTACCACATGTATTTTTCCCAAGTGAACTTCATTTTCACTAAAATTCAACACAATAACCACAGTAGAAACAGCAAAGAACAATTCAAAAACAATAACAGCAAGAAGAAACTTGGTAGGGTTTGGGTGGAATTGTGTAATATTTATAGACCAGCTTATAAATAATTGGCACGACTTTGACATTAAGTTGCTCCATCTGTGAATAATGCATGCTTATGCATGCTCATTCTCTTCGGTAATTTACAGTTTTGTTTCTTTGAAGTACAGATGCTTTACGTTTCCTGATGCATTTATTCTTAGTTTATGACTATTTTAATGGACTTGCCTAAGTTTTATCTTATATCAGGGGGCTATTTCATTTGTTCTATTTTTTAACAGGACAAATTCAGGAAATCTCATTGGTTCAAATGTCCTTTCAGTTGGTTATCATGAATATTCCAAATGGATCATCACAGCTTTTGCTAAAAATGTTACTTTTCTCTTCTTTCTCGTGTAGTATCGTTAGTATCTTATTTTACAATAATTTCTTTTTGTCAAGTTACATAGAACACAGCTTTGATAACAAAGTAGAATAATAGCGGTGGTAGAAGACATGGTTATCGTATTCTTGAGGTGAGTGTCTCCAGTCTCTGAACCTTAAGTATAAAGGTGATTATTGGTTGTCAATAGATATGATCATTATCATTTTAACAACATATTTTTTAAAAGATTTATTTATTTTAGATAAGAGAGAGAGTGAGAGTGCACAATGGGTAGGGGCAGAGAGCATGAGAAGGCCAAGAAGACACAGTGCTGAACATAGAGTCTGATGGAAGGCTCAGTCTCATGGCCCTGAGATCAAGGTCCTGAGATTATGACCGGAGCTGAAACCAAGAATCGATAGCTTATCAATTAACTAACTGACTGTGCCACGCAGGTGCCCCAGCCAAATATTTCTTTCTGACTTCACTACGATTATTTTTAAATGAAGGAATGAAAGGTATGTTTTTGTTTTTGTTTTTTTTAATCCAATGTCCTTTAAGGCATCTCTTGAGATGGTTATCTGCTTTCTTTGATTTACTAATGAATGATAATAATATAGTTCCTAATACTAAATAATTCATATATTCTTAAATGTTTAATTTACTTGGCCATTTTGAATTATTCTTTTAATACTTAGCTGTAGCATAGGATAGCCATTGTGTTTATACCTCTATAAGTGTGTCTGTGTGCCCGTGTGTGTCAGGTTTTGGATATGAGGCTTCTACCAACTTTTCTTTTTAAGAGTAAAACAAACATTTCTTAGTTTTATAATCTGGCTAGTATTCATTAGAAATGACAAAAGTACACCTTTAGGTGTAGGGAGAAAAATTAACTTGAGATAATATAAAATTACTTTTTCTGAGAAGTCTTGTAACAAATTTAACAAAATTACCTCTAAAGGAAACTGAGAATTTCCTGAACAATAATAGAGGCTTCTACTAACTTTAAAATTAGAAGCCTTCCATCTTTTGCAATTTTCTGAGATAATCCCCCAAGTTTAGGAATTATATACCATTTAGGGCTGGTGATTTTTTTCAAGGTATTCTTTTTGTCTTTTTTTTTTTCTTTTCCAATATCAATTAGCATATAATTGAGTATATCTTGATGAGTCATTTTCTTTCCATTCAAATGTTCTAGAAAATTTTCTAATATATTGACATTTTTAAATGTGTTAGCCTAAAATTGTTTGCAGTATTTCCTTGTAATATTAATCTTTCTTAGCTACAGTTATGTTCCTTTTCTCTTTCCTAGAGTTGATTATTAATATTTCTCCCATTTTCTGCTCAGCTTATTTATTTTTATTCTTTCTTGTTTAATGCTTAAGGCATTTATGAAACCACAGTTTTCTCTAAATAAACTTTGGCTGCACACTAATGCATTTGATATGTTGTTTTGTCAATATCATTTTTTCCCTAAAAACTCTAAAACTGCAAATTTTACTTCCTCTTTGACCCAAGAGTTACTCAGAGAAATGTTTTATCAGCTCCTTTCTAACAACTGATAATTTTCTTGTGGTAAAATGAAAGGCACAGAGAGTACATCTTAAGCAGGAGATGTTGAGGGAAGTCTAGACTGGGACAGTGCTGGTACAGGCAGCGTGGGCAGGGTGCTTGATAAGCAGTCTGGGGGTTCCTCAGTGAAGGATGCAGAGGGCAGAGGATGGTCCAAGGAGTCTTGAGAGGGAATTAAAAGCAAACTTCAAGACTTAACAAAGGGCTAGTCTTGGTTCTGACCTCTCTGTGATTGTTGGCTGATGAATGCAGTCCTCCTCTGGCTTGAACATCTTCTCTGGCTTAGCAGCTGATGAGTGCTGTGGGCGTCATGAAGATTCATGCAACCATCTCTCACACTCAGTGAGCTATGGCAGCCACTCAGGCAGCCAGCATGACAAGGCAAGGTGTGTAGGCCACCTGAGAAGAAGAGGCCTTAACTACATCCTCTTCTTTTCCCACCTGCAGGGATCTCCTTTCAGGAACTATGAACTTTGCCTCTTCTCTGTAAGTGGCAAAAGGTGGGAATAGCTGGATGATAAATTTCTTTCTCTTTTATTTTTTTCAATCCATATTACCTTTATTCCTTCAACTTCCCCCCAGATTTATTGAGATATACTTGACATATAACATTATATTAGCCTAAGGCATATGTGATTAGCTGCATGTAAATATTGTGAAATGATGGTCACATGTTTAGTTAATGTCCATCACCTCACACAGTTACTCTCTTAGCAACTTTAAAATATACAACAGAGTATTGTTAACTGTAGTCACCATGCGGTACATTATATCCCCAGAACTCATTCCTCTTGTAACATTTTGTACATTTGACCCCCTTCACTCATTTCCCTTCCCACCCCAGACACCCTGCCTCTGACAACTCTCAGTATGTTCTTGATTTATAGGAATTCCTCATATAAGAGAAATCATACAGTATTTGTATTTCTTTGACTTATTTTGCTTAGCATAATACCCTCCAGGTCCATCCATGTTGTTGTAAATGGAAGGATTTTCTTCTTTTTTCATGGCTGAATAATGTTCTATTGTGTATATACACCACATATTCTTTATTTATTCATCCGTTGATGGATGGTCAGGTTGTTGCCATATCTTGGATATTATAAATAATGTGACATTGAACACAGGAGTGCAGATTTATCTGAGATAGTGGTTTTGCTTCCTTCAGACAAATACCCAGAAGTGGAAGTGATGGATCAGATGATAATTCTATTTTTAGCTTTTTTGAGGAACCTCCATACTGTTTTCCACAGTGGCTGCACCAGTTTACATTCCCACCAACAGTGCATGGGGGTACTCTTTTTTTGACATCTTTGCCAACACTTGTTATTTCTTGTCTTTTTCAAGATAGCCAATCTGACAGGTATGAGGTGGTATCTCATTGTGGTTTTGATTTGCATTTCCCTGATGGTGAGTGGTGTTGATCATCTTTTCATATACCTGCCGGCCATCTGGATGCCTTCTTTGGAGAAATGTCTATTCACGTCCTCTGCCCATTTTTTAATGGGATTGTTTGTTTTCTCTTTTCTACTTGGATAGCACCAGTAGCACCAGTGCCTTTTGCCACAAATGACAGAGCAACTCCCTTTGGCAAAGATGGACTTCATATTTGGATTTTTTTTCCTGTTTTCTTTTCTCTTTTTGGTACAGTTTAAGCACTGCCTGTGTTTGGCTTGACAAGTGAACCTTCAAACTGACAAGCAGTGGCTTGGAGGAGGCCTGAAATAAATGGAAGACAGGGTCAGCCTGTACCTCTCTCTTCGTCACAGATGTTGGCATTCATTTTTCCCCTTTCTTTCATCTGGGGCAGACTTACTGAGTCCTGGGTCTGTGGAGGGGTGTCTGCCTACCTCTTTCCTGTTGTTTTCCGTTTGCAGGTTGGATGGGCCTCTCAGAGAGTTTTGGCTGAGGTAGTAGCTTTGCTTTACCCCATATGATGGTTTTGGAATTGAGCTTCCTGGTCGTTCAGCCTTGAACCGGCACTTCTGTACTACAGACTCATAGCAGGACATCACATGATGGCTGACAGCCCTGGCCAGACACACCTGGATTTTAGTAGTAAGGTCACAACCTTTGATTTGAAGCCAGCCTAGGGGCTGTATGAATTTTGAAACGAACTCTGTGTGATAGCATTGGTCCCAGGAGAGGTTTGGGGAAATTTATCATTAGGTCCATTCTCTTCCTTTTAAGTATTTCTTCCAAATATGGTCATGCCTTCTTTCTCCCTTTAGAGAATTTGTTATTTCTTCTTCCAATTCACATCTGTCCTCAAGAAATGATTTGGTAGACTCATCCGTCCTGGGGCAGTACTTCTCTATTGTGGAAGAGAGTGCTCATTGTCCCCTGATTGCACATCTTTCAGGCACTGGAATGCTTGAATGTCATCAGGGCCTGTGGCAGCTCAGAATGAAAGACTAGATATGCTAGCCTCTCTTGCAGCTCTTCACGGCCAAGTAACTAAGTTCTGGCCTCTTCCACCTCTTCCCTGCCCACACCCGGGAGTGGAATGTCGGTGTGCCGAGGGTCATCTGGGATCACAGGAAAAAGGACAATAGACAAAGGCTGGCAGAGCAACAGGATGGATGGTGTCTGGATCTCAGACATGGAGGGGCTTATACCTTGAGCCCAGCTTATACTTAGTCCTTGTGGTTTAGGTTCTGTTCCAGCAGGTGAGCCTGATCCTAATCATGCCCATGAGATGTCAGTTGCTGGGGTCTGAGTAGCAAAGTAGCACCTGTTCTGTGAGAGGGAATCAGTAAAGGCTGGTATCTGGCTCTATGTAGCTAGCTGTTCCAGGGGCTTGTCATACACCTGATCACACTTGTGCCCAGGGGCCTATTTGGTAGTCAACAATGATGGTCTTTCCACGTATGTTTGCTACTTCTGAGCTCCCTCTGGTCCTTATCCAACACAGTATATGTAGGCAGGAGAAAGTTTGTCATGCTTTCTGAGCAAACATTTTAGGCTGTCCTTTAAAATTGTTCTCTATACTGATATTAGAATAGATAAGAAGTCTTTCTTGAGTATGAAAATCAAATGTTCTCTGTGTTTCTATAAAAAGCAGTTGTAATTTAAGCCCTCCTCTGGCACAAGATATATCAGGTAAAAATGAATAAGTGGAGACCACTTCTTAGAGAATAAGTTGTGTAAGGGGTGCCTGGGTGGCCCACTCAGTTAAGCATCCAACTTTTGGTTTCAGCTCAGGTCATGATCTTGGGGTCAGGGGATCAAGCCCTGTGTTGGGCTCTATGCTCAGCAGGGAGTCTGCCTGAGATCCTCTCTCCCCTCTCCTCCTGCTTGTGAGCACCTGCTTTCTCTCTCTCTCTCTCTCAAATCAATAAATAAATCTTAAAAAAAAAAAAAAGAAAAAAGTTGTGTGAAAGAGTTTAGGGTAAAGGTTGGCAAACTATTACTGTAAAGGTTCAGACAGTAAATGTTTTTGGCTTTGTGGGGCCAGAATGTCTCTGTTGCGGCTACTTGGCTGTGCTATTATAGGTTGAAAGCAGCCATAGACAACAAATATGTAAACGAATGGCCATGGCTGTGCGCCAGTGAAACTTTATTCACAAAAAAATGTAGTGGACTGAATTTAGCCTGTGGACTGCAGCTTGGTTGATCCCTGATTTAGGGTCTTTTAAAATTGTTCACTTTTCAGGAAAGTTGTATCTAAGATTGTTGAAAGGGTTAACTGCTTTTTGTATTCTGCTTATTTTGAATCGAAACTAGTTGACAGTTGCATTGATAATAATCTTATTAAACGTATATTAACATTTCAGTTGGCTCTTTGCTTGAACAGGAATGATACTACTATTAAATTAGAAGACTTGTCTACCAATAGGTAAACTCTCCATACTGACCCTGTGAGGTAAATGCTCACAGGTCCCAGCAAGGAAAGGGAATAGGCTGAGAATCTTGGATCCTAGGTGCTGTGGAAGTATTTTGGAAGAATGTTAGATTTGCTCAAGGCAAAGAAACCCCTGTATTACAAATTTCTTTCTTTTTTTCTTTTTCAAATATTTATTTATTTGAAAGCAGGGGAGGGAGTAGGAGAGGGAGAGAGAGTCTTAAGCAGACTCTGTGCTGAGCATGGAGCCTGACTCAGGGCTCGATCTCACAACCATGAAATCATGACCTGAGCCAAAATTGAGAAGTAGGCTGCTTAACCAACAGAGTCACCCACATACCCCCTAGGTTTATTTCTTTCTTACAGAATTATATTTTTAATTTTAAGATCACTTCTAGTAGTTGTGTAGAAGACACGAAACCTAGGAAAGAGTTCAAAGATGTGTGCATCTTCTGTGCCTTTAAGATCACAGTGTTAGTACATGCCCTTCAAAGTAGGGGCTCAAGATTATTTGTTGGTCTTTTTCCTCACAAGGGAAGAATCAGAGATGATTGGGCATTTTTGTGCTTTCATTTTTATTTAAGAAGTCCTGACAGGAAAGAGGCACACCCATTGAGAATTTAGCAAAACCAGAGAGCTGTGCCATAATATTGGGGGATTTATGTATGCCCTTTCTGAGATACTTTGTAGTAAAGTGTCCCTGTGGTTTTCAAATGAGAAATGAAGTGTTTATTTTCCTCTTGAAAATGTGTGCCTGTGCTTTGATTTCAGCTCATTGAAATTCAATGTCTTCGTTGAATGCTTTCTATGTGCTTGTTCCATGTATGTTAAAAGGGGAAAAGAATGGAAGGTCCTGAATTTTCCTCACAGAAAAGAGGCTCATGGTTTTTGATTTGATGCCTTATTCCTATTGTTTGTGTAGATCAGTATCCTAATCATATAGGAGAACTGTCATGGTTTTCTCTGTTGTTTTACATTGGTACCTAGAAGAGAAAATTGGAACTCTCTGATCCCTCAATCCACCCAAAATAGCTGGGGTGCTTCTGGACATCCCCCTTCTCACAGATGAGTCTTGTGGGCACATGATTTTTAAAAAAATTAATTTCGTCACAAGTCCCCACAGAAAAGCATCTCTCTGTGGTACTGAAAGGGACCCAGACTCGCCTCATCAAATTCCTGCTTCAGACCAAGGGAAAACAAAGTATGTGGACACAAGATAACCCCTTCTGCAAACAGGGTGCCCTTTGAAAGTGAACACAGCAAATACTTGAGGTGCTTTTCTTCCCGCCTTTCCTCTCCTAAGCCTTATATGGCAGAGGGGCCACAAGGATCAGCCTTGCTGCTTTTAAAAAAAGAAATTCTTTGAAGTGGGGGACTGAACTGGGCTGAGACTGGTGGGAGGAAGTCAGGGGAAAGGGGAATTAAAGTTCATGGGGGAAGCTGTAGTCCTTAGGTCACATCGAGATGTGACCTTCAGAGTTTGCCAAGTCTGTGAGGGAACATAAGTTGCCTTTGGATGGCTTCTCAGCGGCACTTCTGTGGCCCTGAGTTCCCGGTCCTGGTAAGATATTCTCTGATGTGAACTGGGAAGTTAAGCCCACACAGCAGGGACCTACCCTCTACATAGGCTGCTAACCAGTGGCATCATCTTCCAAGTAGGGACTTGGAGAATGGGAGCATATGCATAAAACTCTTACCCCGATGCTCTAGCTACCTAGCACTGTTGGTTGGCTTCTTTTCCACCAGTAAAGAGGAATGCTGATTATTTTTGTGTTTGTTTCCACTCCCAAAGTATTCACTGGTTCAAGGTCAACTACTTTCTTCTACTTAATTTATGAGCTTTCAGCTCTCCTTGAGTCCTGCTAAAATATCTCAAAATGTGTCCTGCCGCTCCTGAAACTCCAAGAACGACCATTGCTTTCTGTGACCCAAACTCTCGTTTATTTAATCCTCTTAAAAGTCAGAATCATTGCCAAGCCATAGTTTTTGTTTGATTTTATGTTTTGTATTCTCCCAGGGACACGAGCAACATCAATTTTAAAAGAGGTCATGTTTATGGTTATTGTCTCGTCAGTTGGCCTTTCTGGTTCTTAGGCACTGACCTAAGTCTGTTGTGTTTGGGTTCCCAACACTACCGAGAATGTTGACATTTCAAGTCCCTTTCAACATTCTCTCTGTCTCATTCTCTCTCTCTCTCCCCTTTACTCTCTTCCCTTCCCTCCCTCCTTCTCTCTCTCTCTCTCTCTCTCTCACTACCCCCATACTCTGTATTAAAGAAAAAGACTTTAAGAATGCATCAAGAAAAGGATTTTAGTTTTTATTTTGCCTTTGTATCACTAGCATATTTCTAAGACAATTTTTTCTTTGGACTTTAAAATTAGTTTCTGGAGCCTAGACATTTGTGGTGACATATTGATGGCCTGTCAGAATGTCTGGAAGACGTTTTGGGTCAACGATCAACTTCCAATCTGGTTGTTCTCCAGGCCCTTGAGTTTGGAACACAGGTTAAAAAAGTCTTCTTTTTTTTTCAGTAAGGTTTTAGGGGCAAAAACAAAGACTTTGACAAAAAAAGACTCACATTCTATCTGTATGAAAAGTTAACTTGCTTCCTCTAAATCACGATTTCCTCATGTGCAAAATGCAGATATAACCTGCTTGAGATCCTTCTAAATATTGTGTTTGTGTCTATAAAATGGCCAATATCAGTCCGATAATGGTGCATAAGAGATGTTTGCTCAGTTCTCCTCCCTGAATCCCTTGATGCCTGTCTATTGGCTCCCCTCCTTGTGGGTATGTGGACGATGGCCAAGCTAGTGCATCACTCTGTACTAGTCCCTATGTGGGAAGGGGGCTGCTGAGACTCTATGTGCTGAAGGCAGGAAAGTCAAACTCACCTTTACTGAGCTCTCTTATGCACCATGCACCTTTTCGCCTTTCATTCATCCTCAGAATCAACAGCCAGACCGAGATGGAGACACTACCATATGAGTTGTTTTGGCTGGGAGGTGCTTGGCTGCCGCACACATCACAAGAATGAAGGACAACACCTGCCCCTTATGATGTGGTGAACACTGTGGAATGTACACAGAAGGTCATCTGTCTGAGGGGCCACCTATTCTCTTGACTTTCCATCCTTAAAGGGTGGGAGAAATGATAACACACACAATGTTCTCTAGAGGTGGGAGGCCAGATTACAGGAACTTAACTGATTCCCTCTGAACATTCAGTGTGATCATATTTGAGGAGGGTAAGCCTGGTATGACGTGGGTAAGTAGAGTACTAGGGTGGTTTGTTAATAGAGCTGATGAGCACATTGTTGGCATTAAAAGGAGTTGTGTTGATAAAGGAAAGTAGAAACTTCTCTTCTAATGCTGATGGCCACTCCTGCCACAGACCGTTCACATGATGAATACTTTTTCTTTTTCATGTTGTTACTCTTCCAGAGAAGGAGGGTTTCAGCTAGTAAGCTACTAGCCCCTGTGCTGAGTGGTATTCCCAGAGGAGTTTATTCATAGAATCTGGCCTATATTTGGCTAACTTGATATATTTCTTCTAAGATCCCCTCTACATTTCTTGATCTTTGAACTATAACTCCAAATGGTTGCAGATACTGGTCTAAGTAATCCCAGCTTGCCTATTTATTTGGAAACATAATTAACAGTGCAAAATACCAAAGACCCAGGACTTAAAATAAGTGAGGCTATTCAAGAGAAATGGAGCTGGAATCAAGTGAAGATGTATTGAAAATGGAAGGACATCACCACAGCACCAGGAGGATATTGGTTAAGGTCACCAGTGCTCAAGGCTTTTGGCTATCTCCTTACTATGACATTGATGCATGGGCTAAGAATGTTGATTAAACTGACAGATTTTAAAAAGCATCTTCTAATGTAGATTCTACTAAATACTTCCACTGAGCTCATGAAAGATCGCCAGAGGCTGACTCTTGACAATCTATTAATGGAAATGTGCACATAACATGTTTGCTATCTTTATATAAATGCTTGCCCAGGAAGATGTTGTACATGGGGGATGTTTTGTGACCAGGAAAATGCAGTCATCTGAGACAACTGTGGCAGGGAGCACCGTCTGGAGGAGATATTCCTTTCAAGACCCTTCTGAAAAGCAAGTGGGGAGAGGGATAGTGTGAGAGGGCTAAATAGTGCTGAGCAGTACAGAGCAGACTTATTGAGCTGGTAGGCAGCATGGGAGGAAGCTGGGGAGAACCCGGGCTGTGATAAAATGAATGTCAAGAGAGTGAGCTACTGAAAGCCATTTTGGCAAGTGTCTCCCCAAGGAAGAATTTATGCCCCGTGAGGGGGACAGATGGAGGATACTTTAGGTTTAATAAAGGACCCTTCCAGGACCTCTTGACTTGATGCATCTAGTCATCTCAACAGCATTTATTGTGACACCATGATAGGTACTGGGATTACAAAGTGAGGCTACCTCTCCCTTCCCTGAGCCAATGCCATCTCTGAGGGGACCAGATCTACACAGACACACACATCATCTTACTTGTTTGGTGATGAACGTCATGGAAAGACAGCTAATGCATTAGAGCATGCACTCTGTGAAGGATGAATCAGACTGCCAAAACCATAGTCTGATTCACTGGTTGACAGTCTTTTTCTCTCACAATGAGCTATTTTTCAAATGTAAATGAATTTCAAATTTCTCTGAAATGAGCAAAGACCATTTTTTTCAAAAGGGAAATGTACAGCACAACCAAGGCTCTGGCTTCCCAGTTTCTTTTTTCCTTGCTCATAAAGGCAAGAATGGAATAAGGCTTAAGAGGAGTTCTATGTGCAGGGAGGACACATGACATGGGCAGCAGATTCCACCCCAGGAACCCTTGAGCAGCTGAAACAGAGGCATCAGGATATTGCTTGCCCTGCCTGCACTGGGATAAACTGTTCTCTGTCTGAATGTTTTACTCTTTGAGCTTTCTCACTTATTACCAGAGCCTTTGGTATGATCTCATGCATTTACTTCTTTATGTATTCAGCACATATTTTGACCCCCACCTATGTGTCAGTCACAGTGTAAGGCTCTGGGAATCCAATGATATACAGGCCCCAACAGTCCCTGCCCCCAAAGAGCTTAAACACTAGTGAGGGTCACATTATTAATTTAACAATAATTTCATACATTATTTTCATTGTGTAATATTGCTGTCTAAAAATTACAATTAGGTTAATTATGAGATAATTTACAAAATGCCCAGTGACTAATGAGTATGGTCATTTTCCAAAAGCCATGCACATTATGATTTCATTATGATGCTGGCGAGTGCTACACTGGCAAGAGATGGGATGTGATAAAGAGTGTATAGAGGCCACCTGCCCTCGCCTGCAGGACCGGAGAAGGCTTTCCTGAGGAGGTGAGTTGTAGCATAAGATTTGAAGAATGAATGAAAATTGACCAGGAGAAAAGGAAGCAGAGATGAAGAACAGAAAGTGATCCAGGTAGAGGGAACAGGATGAACAAAGTCTGTATTTGTCAACACTTTCAGGGATGCTCTCCAGACTGGTCCCCTTAAGAGTTTTCAAACAAAGAGGGTTCAAAATGCTTCCAATTGCTCACATTATATACTGTCAACTTCTTCCCAGCTCCCCACAATTCTGTCTCCCTGCTCTCAAGCCCTCTCTGCCTGTCATGTCCTGCTGGCTGTACAAGACACCAGGGATTTTACAGACCTTTTCCTTGACCCTGGTCAGCATGGCTTTGGTAGAAGACATATGTGTCTAAACAAAAGATTGGTTAGTCTTTGTGAAAGTAAGTGTTCCAGGTCTGACTCAACCTGACCAAGAGCCAAGAGGGAGATGATAAGGCTGACGGAAAAGATCTCCTTAATGAATGGCAGTAAAAAACAGCCCAAAGGTGAAGGCACGAAACAGCCTTGGCATTTCCTGAGGCCGCTGGCCCCAGACAGGCTCTTGAAAGCGTCAGGGAGGTAGACAGGTTATTTCATTTCCTCTCCACGACTGGTACTTTAACACTTTCCTGCCTCTCCCACGGGTCTCCATTCCCTGCACCTCCTGCTCCATACACTCTGTGGTTTTGAGGAGGTAAATACTATGCCTCTTAAGTTGTATTAAATGTCTAGATTCCACAGTCTGTAGAAATGGAGACTATTCAGTCCACGGTCCCCCTGCTACTTTTTTTTTAACCCTTTCAATCTCGGTGTGTTCATTTATAAAATGATTGTAAACATGAGCCTATGATGTCACCACAAGGACAGAGCGCTTAAACAACAGATTGTAAATTACACGGAAAGTTGGACATTAAAGAGGAAGATTCCTTTATTATTTTCTAGTATCTCTGGGTGACTATTATCCATGGTGGAGTTGTTACCTTATGTGGACTTAAGGGACTTCACTCTGGGGGACCACCAACACACTAGCAATCTTGCAGGGCTTTTTGTTTTCCTTCCAGAAATAAGAGAGGTTTAATTAATAGCCATAAGACATACTTTGTCTCAATTTTAATGAGACAAATTTCAAATATAAAGCCACATCTAACTTTAAAAAAAACACATTATAACGTGGAGGCTTTTTCAAGACCATGTCACGAGCGGTGGCAGGTGGCAGAGATAGGTTTTGACCTAGATGTTTTGATTTTAGGTCCAGTGATGTTTCTATTTTATTTACTGCCTCTGGACCCAAGGACCCATGCCCTGGACTAGTAAACAACCCAGTCAATGGAGGGCGTCTGCTATGATTCATTATGGCATCCTGGTATGTTTTGGAAGCCAGCAGTATTGGAAAAGCAAGATTATTTTTTCCCATTTAGTATCCAGGAGGGCAACTCAGGTCCTATAAAGGAGCTCCTGGATTTTCATCTATTGGCTGGGAATTTGATGCATGCCATGAAGATCCTAAAAGGGCTTAGATCAGAACTTGGTCTCCAGTTCTATGTTTAGGTGGGTGGAGGTAGGTATTTGGGATGAAAGAGGGGAACATAATGTAAAGCATAATGAAAAAAAAATAATGTAAAGCATAATGAAGATTCACATTCCTTATCCTAAGACCTAGTATGATCATCTTGCATCACTGCCTTCATGCTGGGAACACTGCTGGATGTTTAAAAATGCTGAGCAACTGGAACTCAGATAAACTCCCTCCATAAAGTTTAGAGGTTTGTCCTGTGCTCCCTTACTGCAGGAGGAGAGACAGGAAGTGGAACAATAATGGATTTTGGAGTCAAACAGACATGGGTTCAAAATTGAGTGCTATCGCTTCTAGGCTTGTGTGATCTTAACTTTAATTTTTTTTATTGGTCAAGTGAAACTAATAATACCTATCTCAGACGATTTTCCTGAGGATTTAAATGTGTGAATAAGGGTCAAATGTTGCACAGAGGACTCTTTATTATATTATTTATTTTATTATGCAATTATTTATCCTCTGCCACTCTATTAGAATATAAACTCTAGAAGGTCAGTTACATCATCTTTTGTGCCTATAATAGTGCCTGGAACATGGTAGATGTGAATAAACATTTACTTAATAGATAATATCATTTAAACAAGTGTACTCATGCTAAAGCAGAGAGATAAAAGTCCTCAGAAAATATGTCAAAAGTATAAGTAGCCCAGGGAAGGACATCGGCAACTGCAGGCCAAGCTGGGATTAGGGCATGAGGGTTAGGGCACTCTGGAGGGGATCACATTGTCTGCCTTTTCCCCTGGCAGACCTGCACATCCACGGCTCCAGGGGTTCTCTTGCGGCTGGGGCAGGGAGTCAGGCTGACTACAAATGCCATGAAAAAGTAGCTCCTGTTTCAACATACAGAGGATCCATCTTTCCTCTGCCTGGATCTCTAGGATCATAGTTTTATGAGCTGGGTCAACCTATGTTTTGACCATGAAGATGGATAGCTCTGCTAAGTCTTTCCTCAGCCTGTGGCTAGGAATGCTCTTTGGTCCCAAGTAGAGACTGGTTGGAATTCTGGAATTCCTGGTTTAGTATAGCACATGACAAGGAAGACACTTCTGTGTCTGCTTGCTTATGGGAAAGCCCATCTCTGTGTGAGCTCCTAAAATGCTTATTACTCTTACATGATTCTTATTGGGGGACAAGTGTCAAAGGAGCAGACAGCACTTCCCAAAGAACATGCTGCATATTCACTGCCTTTGTCAAAGGTGGTGGCACGTGTCAAAATCATGATGACACATGGGGCAGACTTTGGTAGTTACTTAAAAATAACTGAGGTTTTGGTTAACCACAGGAAAGCTTGGGTGGGGGGCAGTCCCTTCACTTGTTCGTTTCCCTCCTTAGATGATTCAGGGTGGTCTCTAGCTCAATGTCAGAAAGCCAGATCTCTGCAGGCCACCTGTTGCCAAGTGACAGGAATGATTTGGGTCAAGTCATGGACAGTGACCAGAATGGGCAAGGGAGAGGGGGAGCCTGGAGGACTTGAGAAAGCTACTACAGCCGCATGCATATGGCTCTGCATTAGAGCTCTGTTGCTGATGATGCAGAAAGGCATATGGTTGACAGATGTTATTTACAAGCAGGACTGAACAAACTGAAAGAAGCAAAATTCTATGTAGTAGAGTCAGAAAAAAAAAATCAAAGAACACCAGCAATTACCACACCCATGACATTTTTACATTTTTTTTGTGTTTGGGGTTTGCTTCTGAAATGCACTTTTTCTTGTGGCTGGCTTGTGTAAGTAATGAAAGTGAGTTCCAGGCCACTTTGACCTCTTTTGCTTCAATTTGAGCAAGTTCCACACCATGAGCTATAGCACAGTTTTTAGAGAGATGGTCTCATCTCCACCCCCCCACAATGGTGAGCTCCTTGAGGGCAAGAGCCAGATAAGTCCATCTTAAATGCCACCCTCCCAACATTCCACACACAGTGTCTAGCACACTTGGATTATTCTAGGTGCTTGGTCAATGTTTGCTGAACTGAAAAGCTATTTTATTTTTTTTTGGTTACTATTTTTACTTCTCTTCCACCATCACTGCTATGCACATAGCATGTTTTTATAGGTGAGTTTTTCTCCACTTCTCCTACATGTTAGCATGCCAAATGGAGTTGGGTTTTTGTCCAAGCTTGGCATTAGAAAGTGAGTTCACGAGGGGAGTTATTTGGCATTGGTTATGGGAGTGATGGAAATGAGGACAGAGGCATTTAGAGCCCTGCTCCAGAGAATGGGGGGGTCCTGCTGTCTGTGTCATGGTCCTGAAAGCAGACTTTCCCACAGTGGCTTTTCTTAGATTCCAGTGGCATCTTTGGTAGGTCCCTCAGCAAGTAGGATTGGAAAGAACAGGCCTGAAACAAGCTACCCAAGCTCTAGCTAGGGCTCTGCTCTGTGACTGTGCAAGCCCTATTACATCTTTAGGTTTCAATTTCTTTGTGAAAAGAAAGTGGAGGATTGATTGCCATGATGGTACTTGTTAGCTCACCACAGAGTGTACCATCTCCTCATCCGATACCCTGCCTCCTAGTGTGAGTGTCTGCCTCCCCAGAGCCCTCTTGGCACAGTGACCTCCTGTAACCACTCTGGTGACTTTCAGACTCATCTAGCAAGTGATCTGATTCTTTCCTTCTTATGTCTCTTGGGCAAGGTAGGTCTAAATTTATGAGAATGTGGCTGGGGGTTGGAAGAGGATATACGGAATGGGAAGAGGGCTTTGTATAGTATGGTGTGCCCTTTCTTTGAGAAGAATTGTTACTCAGGAACAGTTGCTAGAATTCCTGGGACTGCCCTCATTCAGCTTTAGAATCTGACTTATGTAGACTCTGGTGGGAGCCTATGGCACCGGCCTGAATCAGACTAAAGTGCCAGATGCCAATTATTAGAAATAACAAGAGAGAGACTTTGAATCCACATGCCTATTCTTCCTCTTGTTAGGCTTAGAAAAATAAATTCCAATGGGGTTTACAGTAATGCTATCTTACAAATGCAGATTCTCTAACAATTCTGCATGTGATTGTGATTTGCAATTTTCTTTTGATATATCCATCAGAGTCTTCAGCAGTTTGGATTTTCTCAGGGGCTGGTTGGTCTATCTCATGCTCTCCTCACATCTACCTGTTTTCCTTCATCTGTCAGAGGGAAACACAGGTGAGAATGAAGATCCAGAGACTGACAGCTTTCCTTTTCCCTGAACCTCACCCTATTCACTAGGGGGTGGGGTCAAGATTTGGTCCTTTCAGATATATACTGTCCCCTGGCTAGGCAAGACATGTGTGGAGAAGTGCAGCTGCCAGGCTGCTTAGAGGAAAATGTAATAGGCTCCTTCTCAAGATCAACTCCCCCCACCCCGGCCCTTGTAGAGCTAAGCTTTAGATGGGGGCCCCTGCCCTGGTGAATGTCCCCTCTGTGTGCCAGCCTCAGGAGACAAATAGAGAAGAGTTCTGGGGGGGTGGGGGGGGTGGGCGCATTTCTGAATAGCTTAGTGATTCTACCTTTTTTCTTTTAATTGCTTTCTAAATGTACCAGGTATAGTACATAGTTCTGCTCTGTTTTAATCAATAAACACTAACATCAGCTAATAAATAGCAAGTGCAAAGCACAACACCAGGACAAGTAGAGAGCAGGAAAAAAGAAATAGCTCAATATTTTAATGCCTAAGCACTTTTATCCTGCTTTGTGAACAAGGAGCCTCACAGTATCAGTTTACACGGGTCTCTACAAATTATGCAGCTTGCCCTGGGCCACTTCAATAACCTTCCTAGCTGTCTCTTGGCACCGCCTTCGCTTTCTTCCCAACAGTTCACATTGCAGACAGACTTGATGCTCCAAACCAAAATCTGATTAGGTTCCTGCCTCCCTCCAGTGAGGGCTGCTGAGAGCTCCCCATTGGTTACAAGGTGAAGTCCCCTAAGGCCTGTAGCAGATGCTGACTGCGCTCCACCTATGTTCTACACTGGAAGGTAGTTCCTCTGCATGCAAACAGCTTTATCTTTTCCAGGGGGCCACTGTAAGGGTTCCAGGAGCACCCCTTGAAACAGTGGGAGTTGGGGGATCAATGGTCCACCTTTCTTTCCCCTTAGAGGGACAAATCTGAGGTATGTTCTACATGGTCTTTCTGAGGTCCCTGGTTGGACAGAGCTCACAGCAGAAACCTGCTCATCACTGCCCTCCTATTTGCATTCCTCTCTTCCTTCTCCTTCTCCCCCTTCCTCAAGGAGCTCTCTGGAATGCCTCCTTGCTAAACTACCTGAACCCAACCCTCATCTCAGAGTCTGCTTGTGGGGGAACCCAAACTAAACCTGGCCCCATCTGCCCTGTAGCCTCATCCTGCACTGTGCTCCCTCTCACTGCCCCTTTGAGTTGTGGACCTTGCCATGCTCCTTCCCCCTATAGCCTCTGTAGGGGCTCTTTTTTCTTTCTGAAATGCTTCCCACTCCATTCTCCATCCCAGCTCCTCATTCCCGATTAACTCCTATATATCCTTCAGATCAGCTGGAAAAATCTCACCAGGGCAGCCTTTCCTGGTTTGTAAATTTGAATGCATTATTATGATAATTTGATTAACATTTACCTTCAAAAGACTATAAGCTTAAAAGGAATGGCCACTTGCCTTAGTCGGTTCCATTTTCTCTCCAAAATCATCACAAAGCCAGGCTCATTCCTGGTGTCCAGTTAATACTTGCTAGAAGCCAAATGAATTCAAAGAATTTAAAAATTGTCACAGAGGCTCCGCATAACAATAATTAAAAACTCAGAATCACTTAAGCTGTGTGATTTGGACAATTTCCTAGAACTCTCTGAGCATCAATTTCCCAACGTGGCAATGGGGCTGATAACAGCTCTTAGGTTTTAGGGCTCTCTTAAGAAGTGAACAAGATATTGCAGGTGAAGTGCTTAGCAAGGTGTCTGACACATAGAAAGTCCTAATAGTTGAGTTTCTTTCTTTCCATCTACACAGTTTGGGAGAGAACTAGGGATTCCATAGAAGGATGAGGAAGAGGTAAAAGTCAAAATTTATGAGAACGGCAAAAATGAGGGAATCAGTATGTCTGGAAAAAAAAGAAAGACAAGGAATTCTGAAATGCCACACCAAGAATAAAAAGATGTGATCCAGGGGCACCTGGGTGGTTCAGTTGGTTGGACATATGACTCTTGGTTTCAGCTTGGGTCATGCTCTCAGTGTCAGGAGATGGAGCCATAAATCAGCCTCCGCGCTCAGCAGGGAGTCTACTTGAGAGTCTCTCTCTCTGTCCCTACCCCACTCAAGTGCACATGCACTCTCTCTCTCTAAAATAGATAAATAAATCTTAAAAAAAAAAAAAGTAGTCCCTAGGAAATTATAATGGGTTCTTCTCCATCTTCACTCGATATGGGATATGTGAAAATTTTGACAAACATGAGCACATTATATATGTTAGTTATAATGTAAAATTTCTATTAAGGGGACACAAATTTACTGCTGTCTCCCATCGTTTTTTCTATTCTTAACTATCGTTGTGATAATTTGGTCATAGTCTACACATTAGCATCTCTGTGTTGCAAAAGGTTTATGGTGTGTCACTAGAAGCTGAAATCCGTGTTTCAGGCAATGTATTAATTTCTATTCGGGCATAGTCAGCCAAGGTACATCCTGTCTTTGCGTGTTTTCTTTGACATATGCTCTCCAGATGAGCAATTAACATTTAAATGTGCATTTCAGTGCTTTTGAAAGATGAGGAAATGTAAGACAATGGGACATACTTGTGACATGAATTCTCTGACATAATTAAAAGCTGAGATGGTGAATTGTCGCCTAGGACTTAATTTTTTTTTTTTTTTTTTTAAGTAGGCTCCACATCCAGCATGGAGCCCAACATGGGGCTTGAAATCACAACCCTGAGATCAAGACTTGAGTGAAAATCAAGAGTCAGATGCTTAACCAACTATGCCACTCAGGTCCCTCCCCACAAAACTTAATTTCTACAGCCTGAACCCCGTTTTATTTTTGCCTATTTATTAGTTGTCTATTTAAGTAATATCTGCATTGTATTTATTTTTGCATTTAAATATTTAATGTTTCTACCCTATTATATGTGTATTTATTCAGACATTTAACAAATATTTATTAAGCATCTTCTAGGTAGAAAGGGTAATGTAAGGATTCAGAAAAGAACTGGAGATGTTTCTAATTCTAGAAAGCCTCATTCTGACAGGAGTGAAGTGTCTAGAGCAGAGGTAATTCCTCACATGATCAAAGGCTATTTAGCACTTGCTATGCTCCAGGCACCACTGTAGGCACTGGTGATAGAGTCTTGAATAAACAAGACAAAGTTTTTAATTTTTTGGAGCCTACAGTATATAATTCCAGATTACATATGATAAGTTTTGTAAAAGAGGAATACCAAAGCACTCAAGAATACACCCATTGTTTGAAAAGAAAAGAATATATCCATTCAGGAAATTTTCAAGGAGGAGCTGGACCTTAGAGAAAAAATAGAAATGTGGCAGCTGAATAAAAGACCCCAGGGTTTACAGGGGAAGAGAGAGCACAGAGAGGGTGAAATTCTGATTCCCAATTCCAGTGTGTGTAGGGTTCCCCATTCCCCAGCTAAGCAATTCTCTGTAACACCACTTAAATGTCCTACAATTCCACACAATTCTGACACTATCTACCCAGAGACAGCATCAGATCCCACAGATGAGGGCACCGTCCTATAAGACTGTCTCCACTTCAGATGCCAATCTCAAGTCCAAATTGTTACCTGTACTTCTGACAAACTGGTTATAAATCAGAGGTTCCCATGATCCCCTCCTTGGGTTCAGTTAATTTGCTTAGCAACTCACAGAACTTAGAAACCCATTCACTCACTAGATTACTGATTGATTACAAAAGATATTAAAAGATAAGAATCAACAGCCAGATAAATTGCTACATGGGGCAAAAGAACTTCTGTCCTCTAGGAGTTTGGAGCTTGGCATGGTAGCAAGTAGAAGTGTTCTGGTTCACCAACCTGGAAATTCTCTGTACCCCTTCATTCTGGGCTTTAATGAAAGCTTCATTACATAGGCATGATTGATTAAATCATTGGCCATTGATGATTGATTCAAACTTTAGTCCCTCTCACTTCCTGGAGGTCAGAGGTGGGACCTCTAATCATAGGGTCAGTTCCAGCAACACCCCCCCCCTCCTTAGGTGTTTTTCAAAAGTCACTATTAACCTTTATCACTCTCTCCACGTGGAAAATTCCAAGGGTTTTAGGAACTCTGTGCCAGAAATGAATCAGAGACCAAAAGTATATTTCTTATAAATCACAACATCATGGGGTCTTGAGGGTTTGAGCACACGAGCAATGTTTAGGGAATTGCAAGTCATCTATTGAAGAGTTGGCTGTGAAAAAATAAGTGGAGAGAAAGTTGTAGAAGTTTCTCCATAGAGCTACACAAGGCTTTTCAAGCTCAGTATTACTGATACACTGGGCTGGATAACTCTGTTGAACGAGCTGGTCTGGGCTTTGTAGGGTGTTCAGCAGCATCCTGGCCTCTGATTCATTAGATAACAGAAGGTAGTATAGGAAAGGAAAACTTTTCCCTTCATCCCTTATAGGTTCTTTGGATGGTCTAATAATTAAATTGACATAAAATAGCTTAACAGGAGAAAACCAAATTTAATTACATACATACAGTAGCTCCACAAAGAAATAAGAGGTTCTCAGGAGGCAATTGAGGTTCATATGCCATCCTGAGCTAAGGAGAAAAAGTCAAGGGCCTGAGACTTCAAAACAGGGAAGATGATTTATAGGAAGACGAGCAGAACAAATGTTTGCATGCCACCAGAAAATTTTTTTTCATGTAAAAAATAGATTATCTGTTTCTGATATATAAATTCTTTTAGGCAGTTAAAGGTGAGGTAAAAAAGCTTTTCTTGAGTTTGTTTGGCCTTAATTATCTTCAGTCAAAATAATTTATATGCTGAAGTGGGGCATTCTTGGATGGCCTACCCTGAACCTCAGCAGTAGCATGTCCCCAGTTATGACAAATAAAAATGTCTCCAGACAGGGCCAAATGTACCCTGGAGGACACAGTGGCCCCTCTTGAGGACCACCATGATAGAGGAAGACCAGACTGTAGGGACTCTTAACCACCCAAGTAAAAAGTACTGATTTTAATTGGACATAAAGGGCCCATCAGTATCAACCATGGGATTGAGATGTTTGGCTTGTGTGTCACATGGATGTTTGAAGATGTTGAGAGGGTGATAGAGAGGTCTCTAATGGAGAATTGGTAATCAGAGATTTGCTAGGTCATGGGAGGAAGGTGGAGGGGGAAGGAAGATGGTATAAATATATTATTCACCTACCTTTTCCCAGTTGTTTCCAAGTCTTTTCCAACTATCTGTTCATTTTAATCTTCTGACTGTTGTGCTAATGGCTGAAATTTGCTCTCTGAGGGAAGATGCTATGGAATGTTATAAAACCAACTTCAATCATTTCTATGTTATCGGTGAAGTAGATTTCTTAAGGGACATTTCTGCCTTGGCGGGGGGGTGAAGGGTGAAAAGTGTACAATTATGTGGGTTGTTTTGGGACCATGGGAAATTGGAGAGCAAGAGATTTAGTCCCCTCAGGGCTCCCTGGTGGTATTTCCAGACCGGTAAACATTGAAAAGATGTTCTTAAAAAAGCTTTCCAATTATAAATTCAGCCATCTTTGTAGAAAACTTGAGAAGGTCAACTCTGCATCCATCTTGTAGTATGCAGGGTGTATGTGTGTGTGTGTGTGTGTGTGTGTGTGTATGTGTGTGTGTACATATGTGTGGTTCCTTTGTCCTGCCTTACAGCATTAGGACTTGAACTTACTGTGTGCTTCAGCATGGTGCCCTGTTTCAGAGTGGTGGTAAGCAGGAAATACGGAAACCTAGTGGTTTCCAAGCCCAGTACACTGGGCTGATACACTGTGGGATGTTGGGCAAACCATTTAACTTCCCTGTGCCCCTGCTTTAGATAATTGAGAGCAAGAAAACAAGATTCCATAAGACATTTAACTTTCAAAATAGGTTGTGGTCAGAGCGATTGAGTGTCCTGGCTAATTGGCTCTCCCTCAGTTAATCTCCATTTCTAGGTTATGATAAAATTGTGGAATGTGGTGGAGTCAACAGCCACTCAGCCTGACTGTGGTTTTACCACAGTCTGACCTTGAGCCTGGATATATGGATCCAAATTGTAGCCTTCAATAAGCCCTCTCAAATTCTTCCTGACACTCTGCTGGTGGGTTGCAAGGTGCAAGATGCCAAGAAGAAAAGAGAAGTCTTGAATAATCTAGTTGGTCAAAGCCAGCTTTTAGAAATAATTTTGCCACCTTGCTTAGGTAATTGATCTTTGGGCTTAAAAACGTCTTGATTTGTCTTATACATTGCTTTGGTTTAGCTCAATATATACTGATTAAGTGCTTCCTAAGTGCCAGGAACTAGGCAATAAACAGAAAACAAAAGGCATATGAAGCTCCTATCGTCATGGAGGTTATAGTCCAGTGGGAGGAGACAGACCATAAGCAAACAAATGTTTGTGTCTGTTTTTTGGTGATGATAGGTGATACAAAAAATAAATTATGGTAGAGAAGAAAGGGTGATGGGAAGGTTTTAATCTTTTAGATAGGGAGGCATTTCTGAAAAGGTGGAATTTGAACAGTGAATTGAAAGCAGTAGAAGAAATGTCCCAGGCAGAGGGGAGCAAAGATGCAAAGATCCTGAGAAGGAAGCCTGGTGTGTTCACAGAGCACAGAAGAGCCTTTGCTTGAAGCTCAGACTATGGCTATGAACAGTCTACAGAATGTTCTGTGGTGCTGGGATATAAGCCACGGTGTTCAACTATTTTGTATCCCTTTCTGTTTTTCTATTTCCTGCTCAGAAATGTGCCAAAAACCTGGTGCCTGCCCTATAGTTCACTGGGAAAAGCTGGGTTCTGGTTTGAGGCAGAACAACCAACTTAAAAGGAGAAGTTCAGAAAAAACTCTGAATGATATAGCTTTGTACCTACTGGGGTGGGAGCTCATACAAATGGACTAGGGTTGGAGAACTGATGAGTGGAAGAGATTCGAGAGTAGTGGTTATCATCTATGAATACCATTACCAGGACGCTGTGAGGCTTTGGAGGGTCCTCTTTGGCTCAGAGAGTCCAGAGAGGGTTGGCAATAAGTAACATATGGCTCGAAGTCCATGATGTTTAATTGCCTTGTAGACAGGGACCATGTTTTCACTTACTGGCACCTTTGACAGCATAGAGCCCAGTAAGAGCACAGTCCTAGGCAAATCATCAGCACATAATCATTGTTTATTGAATGAATATGTTGTAATTGCATTTCATGGAACTGGAAGTATCTTGGAGGAGCTTCAGGTCCTGGCCCTTGCTTATTAAAGTATGAGTTCATTTCAAGGCCAGTATGAAAAACATCTTTTAAATTTATCTCAGGATAGACTTAGTAGTCATAAACCAATCACTTTCCATAAACTGGACAGCAAAAGATATTGTCCTGAAGGAGATTTGTTACCAAAGCTGTAGTGGTCACAGGATTTTGGTCTTGTATTAACAATGACTTTTTGATGACCACATCCATAAAACATTTGCATGCTTGCCAAAATTGAGAAACATATTAGTGAACATGGTTTGCTCCTGTATTTGTGAAGCCTGTGAGAGCTCACTGTCTAGCAGAATATTTCAGCTGCCATTCTTGGGAGATGAGTATCTTATATTTCACATTTATCTATCTTTTTTGGAGGACTCTAAGTGAAGGATATTCCACAAAATCACTTGGAAAAAGTCTAAGGAAATACTAGCTTTTCTTTATTTTTCCTTATTCTTCTTGTTATCATTACATCATCATCATCATCATCATCACCATCACCATTGCTATTTTACTTCTTTTATTGTTTGTAGTGATCTTTAGTTATTTTTCTTCCCATTCTGTTAATGAGTACCCTTTGCCATAGGGTAAGTTAATGAATTGCTAGTTTTGTTTCAAAGGAGACTGGTAATTCAAATTTCATTGATAGGAATGATAATCCATTATAGTCATACAGAACTGATATGACCATCCCACTGTTCTGCAAAATAGCATTGCACTTGTTTGCTATTGCCTGAAATTTCTTACTTACTTTGTGAGCCTGGGTACATCATTTAGCATCTCTGAACCCCATTTTCAACATTGGTAAAGTGGGGAAAAATAATAATTATGTCAGATTTTTTTTTAAAATTGACTGATATATGCATAGTTTCTAGTCTTTCAAGTCTCATGAACTGGAATCATTAGCTATAATTATAAATAGAACTGGAAAAAAACTGTAATAACTGAGATACAGTTTACCTACATCAATGAGCACACTCCTTAACTTTGTATAAATTAAAAGAACTCCTAGATAGACTAAGATCTTCAGAAATAGAATTGGTCTTCACATGTTTGGACCAGCGTAGGTAAAGCAGTTTGAACAATTTTGTTCCCTTTTAAACACTCCTTGTATCTGATATCCTGGTTACACATTTAGACTTCCCTTAGCATTATCGCTCACATTTTGATTTTCAAAAAGTCAGAATAAGCAGGAATGATCTGTACAACTGTGGTCAGAGAGTTGTACAGGAGATTTCACTCAGATGAGTGAAAATCTATGAGCCTCAGACCTTATATACCCTGGGTTGGTAATATTGAGTTATAGCAATTATTGTAGCCATTTTATAGAAGAGCACACTGACATGGAGAGGTAAAGTAACCTCTTAGCACAAGTTCACACATTTTATAAGTGGTATTCACACTCAGGTTGACTTGATGATATTGTTAATTTCCTGAAATACTACATTATACTGCCCATACCAAAGAAAACTGTAACCCCTCAAAAATTCTGAAGCAATACATTTAATTTTATTTTAAAATATGGATATAGTACCAAGTCATAAAATAATAGAGATTTAAAATAAAGCAGTGTATGTTTTATAGAATATCTCGGGGGGGGGGGGTATGGATATGGAGGTTGATTTAGACAAATCAAATAATATCAAGGTTTCTTAGACAAGGTTGTCTTTTATTACTTTAGGTAAGATTTGACAACCATGAGTCACAAGCAAAGAAGACTAAACAGTTCAGCTAAGCATTGTCACTTAATTGGATTATAATAAAATTTGATCACATTAAGATACATATGACTTCTGTTGTATTTGCTTGGTATTTGGCCATACTTTCATGGATATATGGTTATATTTAGTATTAAAATGATTACCTTTAGTGTGGATTTTATAGTAAAAATAAAACTTGTCTTCTCCCATTGTTTAGTTCCCTAGTATTAAGAATTGGTCTTATTATGAATAGTTTTTTTCTGGTGCTATATTTTTTTTCATTGTTACCATCATTACCATGAATATAATCACACTCAGATGGACCCTAGGTCTTACAAGGAGAACAGGTTCTCTTGTTCTCGATCTTAATGCCCTGTGTTCAGTGCCCTAGCCTAATGCACCAAGTGTCCTGGCATTCTTCCCTGTTGGGGCATCTCTGATATTATGATGCAGGTCTCTTTTGTTCTTTTCAGATTATGAGTCAGTCCATGGATCTTGTTCAGAAAAACAGAGTCCCTATACCATATTGTGGTTAGTTCAAAAGAACTGAGTGACCAAGAACCTCTAGAAACTGAGGTTGCTTCAGGGGCAAGGTTAGGAGAAAAGTAGCTCATGACTTCTTATGAGGGTACAAGGTTGTCCCTATTGTACTGGCCTCAGGAAGGGGAGAGGGCTGAGTCAGAGTGCGTCCTGGACCATCACTCTGGGCAGATGTGGCAGGAAAATGGGAATAGACAAGATATCTTCTTGTTCCTTTTCGTTAAGTGTTCTGCCTCCCATTCTACTTCAATACCAGAACACAATGCAGTGGACAAGTTCCTACAGCAAAAGTTTAGGTTGAAGATGAATTTTAGGTGTAGTGGAGCATGAGAGGTGCTTCCTTGACTTCCACCAAACCCTTCTGCCAAAGATCTCTCCATCTGTTTTCTATTGCTGAAATTCTTTTAAACATATGTCTTTAATTGCACAATAAAAGATTAAAGGCTTGCAGTTGCAAATACGGTAAATGATGAATCCTTTGTTGAATTCAAAGAAGGGGTTAGAAAGGGGACTTTAGAAATATAGAAAAAATGCCTGACCTTCACAATTTTCCTTGGGCCAGCCCTGTCTATTTTTATCCTGCTGAGAACCTTTGTGTAACGTTTTTTTTTTTTTTTTTTTTTTTTTAATGGAATGATTCTTCATGCTGTGAAACTCTAATCACAAGTCATTACTAGACAGTGTTTTCCACACAGTGACTTATGTTGTCATCAGTGAATAAGTCTAGCACATTAGACTATAACCAGATTCTGTATTTTTTTAAAAGATTTTATTTATCCATTCATGTGAGACACACAGAGAGAGAGAGGCAGACATAGGCAGAGGGAGAAGCAGGCTCCATGCAGGGAGCCCGATCCGGGACTTGATCCCGGGACTCCAGGATCACGCCCTGGGCCGAAGGCAGGGGCCAAACCATTGAGCCACCCAGGGATCCTAACTAGATTCTTTTTAAAAGTCCTTGTTGGAGGATTTATGTTACCTCTGGTAGGTCACAGTGGTTTTTAATGTATCAGCTAAGTAAATCTAGCATGAGGGCAATTTGAGATCTTATCTAAAAAATTGAGACAAAAATGAAAGGGATCTTAGTCATTGGGGGAAAAGAGGAGCATTGTCTTGAATTTTATGAATGAGCTGCATATTTTGGATTGAACTTCACATTTTATTTGAGTGTTCACACATTCAGCAAATTTATACTCCAAAGCAGTCTATAGATTAAATGCAATTCCTATCAAAATACCAATGGCATTTTTCTAAATGCCTAGAACTAGAACAAATAATCTTAAGCTTTTTATGGAACCACAAAACCCTGAATAGCCCAAACAATCTTAAGAAAGAACAAAGGTGAAGGTATAATGCTCCTGGATTGCAAACTATACTACAAAGCTGTAGTAATCAAATCAGTGTGGTAATGGCACGAAAACAACACATAGATCAGTAGAACAGAAGCAAGGAAGCAAGAATATACACTGAGGAAAAGACAGTCTCTTCAATTAATGGTGCTGGGAAACTGGACAGCCATATGCAAAAGAATGAGACTGGACCTCTTTTTTATACTATACACAAAAATAAACTCGAAATGAATTGAGGACTTCAGTGGAATACCTGAAGCTATAAAACTTCTACAAGGGATCCCTGGGTGGCGCAGCGGTTTGGCGCCTGCCTTTGGCCCAGGGCGCGATCCTGAAGACCCGGGATCGAATCCCACATTGGGCTCCCGGTGCATGGAGCCTGCTTCTCCCTCTGCCTATGTCTCTGCCTCTCTCTCTCTCTCTCTGTGTGACTATCATAAATAAATTAAAAAAAAATTAAAACTTCTAGAAGAAAACATAGGCAGTAAGTTCTCTGACATCAGTCTTAGTGATTTTTTTTTTTTTTTTTTTGGTATCCATCTCCTCAGGTAAGGGCAACAGAAGCAAAAAACCAAAACAAAACAACAAAAAAAAACCCAAACCAAAAATCCAGGAGTATATCAGACTAAAAACTTTTGCAAGGTGTAAGAAACTGTCATCAAAATGAAAAACAACCTATTGAATGGGTGAAGATATTTGGAAATGATATATCTGATAAGGGGTTGATATTCAAAATATATAAAGAATTCCTACAATTCAGTATCACCCCCCCCCCCAATTTGATTAAGAAATGGGCAGAGGACCTGAATAAACATTTTCCCAAAGACACACAGATGGCCAACAGGCATGTGAGAAGGTGCTCAACATCATCAGGGAAATGCAAATCACAATGAGATACCACCTCAAACCTGTCAGAATGGCTGTCTTCAAAAAGACAAGAAATAATAAGTGTTGGTAAAGATGTGGAGAAAAGGGAATCCTTGTGCACTGTTGGTAGGAATATAAATTGGTATAGCCCCAGTGGAAAACAGTATGGAGGGTCCTCAAAAAATGAAAAGTAGAACTACCATTTGATCCAACAATTCCACTTATAGGTGTTTATTAGAAGAAAATGCAAACACTAATTTTAAAAGACATACACACCCCTATGTTTATCACAGCTTTATTCACAATAGCCAAGATATGGAAGCAACCTATTGTCTATTGATATAGATATGATATTGATATATGATATATACATACATATTGATATGTGAATAAAGTAGATGTAATATCTACGTTTTATAAATAAATAAATATATATATATATATATATATATATATATATATATATAATGAAATCTTGTCATCTGTGACAACATAGATGGACCTAGGTGGTATTATGCTAAATGAAAATTCAGACATAGGAAGACAAATGCCATATGATTTCACTTTTTGTGGAGTCTGAAAAAGCAAATGAACAAACAGAAACACTCTCAGGTACAGAGAACAAAATTGTGGTTGCCAGAGGGGAGAGGGTAAAGAGATGGACAAACTAGGTGAAGGAGATCAGGAGGTATAAACTTCCAGTTATAAAACAATAAGACATGGAGATAAAAAGTACAACATAGGGAATATAGTCAATAATATCATAACTTTGCATGGTGGTGACACATGGCAACTCGACTTTTTGTGATGAACATTTCCTAATGTATGTAAATATTGTCACTATGTTATACACCTGAAACTAATACAATATTGTCAGTCAATTACACCTTAATAAAACAAAAATACTCAGCATCCATTATGTTCTAGAAACTGTACTCAGAGCTGGATTTATAGTGGTAAACAAGAAAGATGTGGTTCCTCTTTACACAGAGCATGGTCTGGTGGCTAGGAGTAGAGCCAAAAGACTCCATGAGATCATCTGGTATAAACCTTCTTATTTTATAGATTGGAAAATGGAAGTACCCAAGAATGAAGGAAATTGCCCTTTATCACAGCTGGGTAGTGGCAGAGCAAGAACTGTAACTTGACTCTTGAAGCTTCCAGCCCAAATCTCTAGTTAAACTAACCAAGTGAGTTAGCATAGGCCCATGGGCGTTGTGGCAGCGATCCATCAGATAGTTCCCAATTGCTTGGAAGGGTCCCTGCCCTTCCTTAAGTCTCATGAATGCCCCAACAGTGACTTAAATATTGGGGTGAATTTTGTTCATGACATTTGAGTATGTTGGGGTATGATGAAGAAGCAGAGCCATGAATCATTATTCACTTTGGGAAAAAGTTGTCTTCTCCCCCTCCTTTCCTACTCTTCTCCCAGCTCTTTAGAGCATTTCTGGGCCTGCCTGAGCAGAGGAGTTTGGCCGACTACTGGATTCTTATTAAAGTGATAATTAAAAAGGTAAGAGGAAGGGAGCATGTCCCAATACCATTCAAAAGAGTCAGCACTTTCCCTGGATAATGAATTCTTTATACCCCGAGTTATTACTCAATGGAGGGGAACCTATAATGCAGTTGTGTCTGGAATCAATGAAGACATTCTCAACCGATGGATTTAGGGACCAACTTCTCACTTACAAAACTACCTTAGAGGAGAAAAGTAGGTGATGGTTTTGAATCATCACCCAATACAATCATATTGCATCTGTTACTGTTCTTTGCAAGGCTTTTGCCGACAATTTTAAGCCTCCTTTTAAGATTGCCTTCTAGAAAGGCCTGTATTCCTGGGATTTTCCTGGGAAATAGTTTTAAGAGTTTATTGGGAGCTTTTAGATTTGCTTCATATAGCACTGGAAATGCATTTTAGTATGGAGGGTTGGGGGTTATTCCTGCAGGGTGCCCAAGGTTACCAAAAAGAAGTATCCTTCTTGGAGTCCACTCCAGCACATTCCACTAGTGGCCTTTGCCTGTATATGCATCCCACTCCTATGGGTGAGCCCAGAGTTCATGTCACCACTGGATGGCACTGTCTTTCCCCTCCTTTCTCTCCCACTGAAGGAAGCATACTCATATGAGTTTCCCAAACTCATCTGAGTTCTGAACCCTTTCTTTCAGTGATTTCCTATTAATAATTTGTGTAACTACTATTCTGTAGAAACAGACTTGAGACAGTGACAGATAGACACAAAGCGGGGCGATGTGATGTTGTTGTAGGACTAGCTTTGCAGTAGTTCGGTTTATCAAAACGAAATATGTAATTTATAAAATTCTGCACATTATTTTTTAATGTCAGTCCACCTGGAGTTGGTACAGAGCTCGCAAGTGAATGGAGGTGTTAGGTCTATCCCCTTTAGTTCTGTGGATGCAGAAACAATGGTAAGCCCACTATGTTGAGTCCAGTGTCTACTACCACCCCAGGGTCTTTGCCCCACAGAGGATGTGCCTCACATCAGTAGGGCTTCCTCACACCTTTGTGTTCATGCATGCCTCATTTCCCAACAGCAAGAGGGGAAAAGCAGGCAAAAAGATAGTCACTCAATTAGTTAGTCATGCTGGGAAACTTATCTGTTTCAGGAATTGGTTCCTCTCAAGCAAGGGTGGCAGATACATGGTCCAGCTTGCAGAATAAAGCATTTCCCAGTACTATCACTAATATTCAGTGTGTGCTATTTCCAGCTTGTCATTTGTCCACTGGCTTGCGAAACTACCATAGAAGAGAGCAAAAACATTTCTACTCCCTTGGGCCATTTCCTCCTGACATTCTTTGCTGATTACCTCGGAAGCAGTGGTGATCACTTCATTGCATGGTCAACACATCAGCCGATGGCACATTGTCTCACCAGAAACCGGCCAGTCCCGGCTGGTCCCAGCAACAAGCCTGAGGGTGAAGTTTGGGGATACAAGGTCCTGGCCTGGCTCCCAGCTAGGCTTAACAAAGCACATTTTGGAGGCATGATGATCGGGAGGTGTTATGATGGGGTGAACTGGTGGAATTATAAATATTTAAGTCCATTCCCCAGCCTGTGGAAGGAATGAATCTAAGCCAGTCCAGACTGACAAGAAACAGAGATATTATTGGTGGTCCTTTGAAAAGGAGATTCTGGGGGCACTTGGGTGGCTCAGTAAATTGAGTGTTCAACACTTGATTTCAGCTCAGGTCTTAATCTCAGGGTCCAGAGTTCAAGTCTTGCATTTATTTTTTTCTAAATTAAAAAAAGAAAAACGAAAAAGAAACAGGAGATTCTATGGTTACCTTCCTCCCATTTTGGTAGCTACACGCTTAGATAAGTATGTAGTGGTAATGAAAAACTAAGGTTTGCCATTCTCCATAGAATTTTCTTTAAGGTCCATTAAATTAATCCTTTATATATTAATGATTAACATACATATATATATATATCATTACATACTAGTAATAGTATGGGATATATACATCATATGATATATATATAGATATGATATGTGTATATATAGATATGATAGATATAAGAAGTATATATCCCTTTCCATATATATCATATATAGTATATGTATCATATCTTGTGTGTGTTGGGGGAATATAAAAATGTGTTACAGTCTGGAGCATCTAGGTGGCTGAGTGGTTGAGCATCTGCTTTTGGCTCAGGTCGTGATCCCAGTGCCCTGGGATTGAGTCCTGCATTAGGTTCCCTGTGGGGATCCTCCTTCTCCCTCTGCCTGTGTCTCTGCCTCTCTCTCTGTGTCTCTCACGAATAGATAAATAAAATCTTTTAAAAAATGTGTAACAGTCTGCATCCAAAGAGATTTTAATCTATTTAAAAATATAAGACATGTGCAAGATTACATGTGATAAGAACCACGTGAGTCTGGATCATGAACTAGGGTTATCATGGAAAGTACTATGAAGGAGGTACATCTTCATCTGGGCATTAAAATACAACAACTACTACTACAACTTTTTAACATTTGTTGAACACTTACCAAATTCCTGGTATGGTTCTAAATACCTTTACATCCTTCTCCTAGTGCTTTTTACATGTTTACTCATCACATTAACACTATAAGACAGAGGAGGAAACAGGCATAGGGAGTTGAATAAACTTGCCCAAAATCACATAGTTAGTGGTGGAGCTGAATTTAAATCAAATGCAGACTGCAAAGCCCCTGCTTCTGTGTGCCAAACATACTGGCTCTGATGGAAGGATTTAGATACTTGCACAGAAGGGCACAGGCATTCCTGATGAGGGGACCTGGGTCAGCAAAGGAGTGGAAGCATTAAGTTTAAGTGGAAAAGGCCTGGCTGGTGGGTGCTTGGTGCAATGATTGGCACAATGCCTGAATGGAGTAAGTGCTTGATAAATGTTTGTTGAATTATTGACTGAATGCTTAGGGAGAGAAAATGCTGGAGAAGTAGGCTGTTATCAGATTGTGTAGGGTTTTGAATTACAGTCTAAGTGGTTTAAACTTAGTACAGTGGATAATATCTTCTCTAGAATGCTTAAATTTCTGGAGGGGGCAGCTTACTAGTCCATAAACGTGTCATTCTAATCTGTATGTTCTCTTCTTCAGTGCTTTCTATAGAATTGCTAGGGAAAAAACTGAAACCATGCTAGTGAAGCCTGTTACCAAATCATGCTGTCAAGTTTTGTTGAGTCTTCACCGTAAAAGTTAGGCTTGGGCTTGTTATGCTCATATTCCCTTCTAAATACACATGAATGAGTGAGTGGTTGGGAAGCCAATTACATATGTTGTGAGCCCACCTTCCTTGGCTAGAGATGACTGGACTTCTGGGGGCATTGTGACAAGAAAATGTACTCTCTTTGGGAATACCAAGAATATGAAGTGTTTGGCAGGAGGGGCAAGAACTGAAGGGTCATGCTGGAGAGAAGAGCCAAAAAGGACACAGCAAGAAGAAGAAGGGAGAAGAAAAAAGTAAGCAGAAAGCATGATGTAGAGAGAAATTACTTTATGTGTATCTTGAGCCTAAGTCTTTTGATCTCAAATTCAGTTCTGAATACTTCCTGAGATTCTCCAAAAAAATTAAAAATCTTGTCACTCCTTGTGAGTATACATTGTTTTTGACTTTTTAGCTGCATTTTGTGTCATTGCTCCTTCACTCCTTTTTGAAACTCTTTCCACTGAAGTGCCCTATCCATCTCTTCCTCCTTCTACCACTGCCTTCTCTTCTTCTTTTTTTTTTTTTTAAAGATTTTATTTATTTATTCATGAGAGACACATAGAGAGAGGCAGAAACATAGGCAGAGGGAGAAGCAGGCTTCTCACAGGGAGCCCGATATGGGAGTCCATCCCGGAACTCCGGGATCACGCCCTGAGCCAAAGGCAGACGCTCAACCACTGAGCCACCCAGGTTCCCCACTGCCTTCTCTTCTTAAGCTCTTCTTCCTCTACGCTCAAGGCTTGCTGTGTCATTTTATCTATCTTCAGGCTTTGCACTTATATCACTTTGCATATGGTACCCCAAAGTAAGTAACACAATGTGGTATCTGTTCTGAGTTCTCAAGAAGCTCCTATTTCCAACTGTTTGCCCAAATGGTTAACGCTCACCTAATTAGAGAAGGCTCCATGCAGTTCCATGGTCATCTTGCTTAGAGTATCTGGGTTTCCCCCCAGTGACTTTGGAATGGGTCTGATTCCCTATCCGGAACAAGATACAGCTTGCAAGAGCTTATGTAGAATTGTTTATGTCAAGGTCCCTGGATTTCTGTAGCACACCTAGCTCAATGGAGGAGGAGACTGAGGGTCTCAAGACACCTAGGTGTGGCTTGCCTCTTCCTCCACCACATCATTCAGTTAATGAATCTCTCTTGAATACCTGTTATATACCAGGCTGGCGATGCTGTTAAAGACAAATAAGTCACAGGTGTTAGATTCAAGGAATTATGACTTAGTACTAAACTGCTTTTAAAGTCCAATCAGGATAGCATTTTATAATTTTTAGCATGAGCTACAGACCAATGGATTTAGATATCTATTAATACTCTACACATGGTAAGGTCAACTTTATGGAGAGGTTAAACAAGGAACTCCCCTGATAGAGAGAGGATGTATATCATTGATGAAAAACCCTTTCCCCAAAAGTGTCTCCTTTCACCCCCAAGTTCTCAAAATATTTTTCACTTTCCATTTCAGACAATAAAGATGTCTAATTGTACAGGTTTTTTTTTTTGTTTTTTTTTTTTGTTTTGGAGTGGTAAACTCATTAAGCATATTAAAATGACAGATCAAACCACTGCATCAGTTTAATTTCACTGTGAAGCTCTAGGACTTTCCTTTTTGAGTCTGGAGCAGTTTTCTTCTTTTTTTAATTCCTATCCTGTGGTTCTACTTCCCTTAGGCTCCTACTTTATTTCTTTTTAAAATTTTGTTTAATTTTAAAAAATTTTTTAGAGAGAGAAAGAGGGGGGGAGGGGCAAGGGAAGAGAGAAAGAGACTCCTCAAGCAGACTGTCTGCCCAGCATGGAGCTTGACATGCAGCTTAATCTTACAATGCTGAGATCATGACCTGAGCCAAGATCAAGAGTTACATGCTTTGACTGACCGACCACCCAGATGCCTCTAGGCTGGCATACTTTCTGCTATGTAAGAGAACAAATGCTAGGGGTAGTGGATGGGCTTCCTGAATTCGCAGTGGAAGGAGAGAGAGTGTGGACTCCGTCACAGAGACATAAGAGCCATGGTAGTCTCTAGCAGTGAGGTGGGTGCTGCATAGGTGCTGAGAACAGCTGAGGGTGAAAGGGTTGGGAACAATATCAAGGGCCGAACAATGTCTGGGGAAAGTGGAATTTGTCACCTAATCATTTCTGTACAAACGGGTAAACAGGTAGCTGGATGGTGTGTGTGTGTGTGTGTGTGTGTGTGTGAGAGAGTGAGAGAGAGAGAGAGAGAAATCACTAGTTAGCTAGTAGAAAAGGTATAAGATGTCTGATCACTGCTCATCTATTTGTCCTAGCCCCAAAGAATGACTAATGATGGACATTTCAAGCTAGAAAAGAGGGGAGCTTGTTGACTTGCCCTGCTGGGTGAGACGTGATTTTAGAATACTTACAACTTTGCAGCTCCCTCAAAATACTCCTTGAAGCGTTCTGAAGTGTGAGGCTACCTGAATGTTCTCCAGATTGAAAATGGAGAGGATCATGTTGGACCATTTCAAATGTCTTGGACATAGCCCCAATTAGCCCTCTAAGACATTGCCCGAGGCCAGTACATTGTAGTAATACCAGCAGAATAACAGCTACCATATGGCAGGCCGACTCCATCGTATCCTGCACTCTTTTGCTTACATGACTTCCCTTTAATCTTCTTGATTAGCACATGAAGTATTACTAACTCTGATTTATGGATGAAGAAACTGAGGCTCAGAGTGAGTAAGTAACCTGACTGAAATCTAAAATCAGGAATTTCTGATATAATGCATTTCTGTTATACAATGTCTTGATTCTTTCATGACCTATGATTTCACTTAAGTGAATGAATTTCTGATAAGGTTCTCTATTCTGTCTTAGTGAAAAAAGGTCACAGGGCCACAAGGTCTTGGACTGATCGCTCCAATATGACGCAGAACAGAGGCCTCATTTCCACATTGCCAGCCCTCCTTGTATGCTAGCTTGCTACAGCTGGCTCTGTGATGCAATGTCCATCTTCTTACTCTCCTTATAACTTGGTGATATCAATAGCAGGGCAGCAAAACATCTGTCCTTTGAAGACCACAAGGGAAGCTACTGTCTTCTCTGTAATAGTGTTAAGTGGCAGTGGAGAGAGATAGGAGCCGTCCCGCCCTGGGGAATCATGATGTTATTTCATTGTATTTGGTGTAGAAGCTGTCGGTTTGGTTACTCTCTGGTTCCCAGCTAACTTTTTAATAAAGAATTTATCTTTTTGTACAGAGCTTGCATATATTTCAAGTTCCTGAATCTGCACACTTAGCTGATACACTGAAAATTATCAGCTTACATAAAATAGCAAAAATCAAAATGTTTAAATTCCCAGTGCTGCTGTTTATTCTAGTATGATAGATTTTACTTCCCTTTGGGCTAGACGTCTGGAAAATCATTCTTACTATACAATAGGAGTAGTGCCAACAACAATGATAAAATCCCTCTGGTCCATCCTTCCATGTCTGTGTCCATGGTTAGTTCTTGCATCCAAACTCTGAAGCTGTCACTCTACAGACATTGAGCCCTCGAGCCTCTGTTCTTCAGCTTTGCATACTGCCTCCTCCTTAGTTTTCCCATGGTACTTTATATTGGTACAAATGATATATTAATAATCCATCTCCTCAATTGCATTCTAAGCTTTGTGTCAGTTAGGGGCTCACTGCAAATAGAATTTTACTCATGTGGTTTAACCGAAGAAATCTTAGTAAAGAGACTATGCAGAGTAATTGAAGGCAGGTTTAAAGAAATTTGAGATACTCAGGCACTAAAAAATCTGAGAAGCCATTGGCATCTCTGGGCCAAGAGGAGTAAGGGGAGAAATAGTGTTCCTGAAATTCAGAGCAGACTGGAGTCATAGAAGATGAACTGCCAGACAGGAGCTATAATAGTGAAGAAAAGTGATCATAACCATCCCTCAGAGAGGAAATAAGGAGAGAGCAGGAGGTGAAATGCCCCAAACTTTCTCCTGCCCTTTCTTTCCTTTTTTTTCTTTTTAAGATATTACTTATTTATTCATGAGAGACACACAGAGAGAGGCAGAGACACCAGCAGAGGGAGAAGCAGGCTCCCTGCGGGAAGCCCAATGCGAGACTTGATCCCAGGATTCCGGGATCCAAAGGCAGATGCTTAACCACCCATGTGTCCCTCTTCTGCCCTTTCTAACCTCCCACAAGGTTAGAAACCTCCCTCTCACACAGTGAGAGCCATGGACAACCAGAGACAAGGGTGCCTAGCCACACAGTAGGAGTTATATTTCTGGAGTACAGAGTAGGGCAAAAAGGTGACAGGATAGATCTGAGTATGAGGGAGTAGCAAATGGAGGAAAACCAGTATAATATCTAAGTACTCAATGGATTGTATAGGGCTCAGCACTGAGTAGAAAGTTAACAGGTTAAAAAACTTTAAGATTTTATTTATTTATTTGTTTGTTTGTTTGTTTGTTTATTTATTTATTTGAGAGAGAGAGAGAGAAAGAAAGAGAGAGGGGAAGAGCAGAGGGAGAGGGACAAGCAGACTCCATGCGAAGTGTGGAGCTTGACATGGGGCTTGATCCCACAACTCTGAGATCATGACCTGAGCTGAAATCAAGAGTTGAATGCTTAACTAATGGAGCCACCTAGGTGCCCCAACAGGTGTTTTTTAAATGGCACAGAACTGGAAGAGATCTCAGAGCTCAGTGGGTTCAGATCCTTGGCTTTATTGCTGAAGATATTGGAATTGAGAGATGTGGAGGTGACGTACTCAAGGCCATGTTAACAGCTAGTGGCTAAATGAGGATCCCGGAGAAGGCATCTGGGTTCCATGGCAAGTGCTACGTCCACACCACCACCAGCTCTGGGTGAGCATAGTTGATCTTTTTCTCTCAGCTCATTCCTCCACTCCTCATTATTATTCATATCAGTCTTTCAGTTCTTTTGCCTCCTTCACCTTACTTCCACACCTGGAACAGCTTTCCTTTCCTTCCTCTTCTCCGTCACACACATTACCAAGCACCTATTATACACTGGATAATGCACTCAGTCCAGAATTTCCAAATGTGAGTAAGATCGTGTCAGTGTCTGTGCCCTTTCTGCAGCCACTCCTTAGTACTGGCTATTCCTTATCCTTGGAATGTAATTCATCTCTGTGACTCTCCTGGCCAGCTCTTGTCCAACAGTCACAGTTCAGCTCTTGTGCCGCTTTTTCTGAGAGACAGCCCAGACTCCCTCTTTCTGGCACTTAACTCATTGTACATGTTGTGCTCCTCTACTTAAAGATGAGCACTCATATTCCAGCATGATTCCTATCACACAGTAGGTCTTAATAAATGCTTGATGAGCAATTGAACAAAGAGTGTTAAGGACTGGATCTTCATTTGAGGCTGCTTGCTTTCCCCTCTATCCTGCCGCAGTAACTCCCAGCCACTCTCAGAAGGTCAACACATTTTACTCTTGGAGATGTTATTACTGTTGGTGGAACACCTAAGACTTGCCAAAAGCTAGTTTAATTCCCATTTGATAGGTGAGGAAACTAAGTCACAGAGTAAAGACTTGCCCAAGGTCACATTGCTAGCAGATTTGTGCTGGAATTTGACCCCAAGACTGCCTGATTCTAAGTGTATGAGAGCTATGCTTATAAGAATATATTCACTACTTATGAAATCGAGATGTTTAGTTAAAATGCTACATAAAGGACATCTTCTCCAACATTTTCTTCCTCACATTCATCTCTTCTGCTGTAAATGTAAATGTAATCATTACCCTTTATTTTTATGACACTTAAAAGGTAAAGAGAGTAAAATCGTGTTTTATATTTTCTGAAATCACCTTTGGTACTTTATATGTGTATAGTGAACAGATTTTATCATCCTGTGACATTGTAAAGAGATTGAAATCTCCATTTCTGTAAGAAGGCCAAATTGAGCTTGGTATAGTTAAGCAATTCAGTCAAGTTGTCACAATGAATGGTGGCATAATTTTGACCACAACTGGGAGAAAATGGGAAGCACAATTTATGTCTTGACCTACTTATTTCAGTATCAGGCCTTTCTGCACCGTAAACATTGAATTATGATCTAATAAAGCTGTGGTCCATCCTAAGACAAACTGCATTTTTAAAGTGTACCTTTAAGATTGAAAAAACTCCAGAGCTAAAAAATGTTGAGTCACAGTGGTAGAATGGCAGATAATCCCATTAGTAATTTGGGCAGCAACCAGTTGTTTATACTGAGAGTGAAAAAAACAGGCTCATCTAAGGATAAGACCTCAGCTTCCCCTGTGCTCTGAATTCTTCGCATCCAATGGGGTGTTGATGCCAGGTTCCACCCTGGATTGTCAATTTTTCTTTATATATACAAGAGCTCTGACATGACAACCAAAGTAAAGTGAGGGCTATCCAAGACCTAGCAAAGACACCTGGACTGACAAACTTGGAGGGGATGAGAAGCATGGTTTCGTAGAAGGAAAACTGTGGTAAAAGTATAACTTAAAGAGTCTGATCCCAAGAGTGACTCATATTTTATGTGGAAGACAAGCCCAGAGATAAGGAATTTGATAAAAACTTGTTCTGGTAAGTCCAGAAACTGTAGTGGGTTATATATTATTCCAGTAAAGACAACGAAACTTTTCAGGTCTTCAAATGTATATATCCAATAGGGACAGAGAGAGAGGGAGAGAAAGGGAGAGAGAAGAAAGAGCTGTGCTGATCAGTATCTTTCTGGTCTCTCCCCTGAAGTGTTGATCACTGCTGTCATTTCGATGGGTCTGACAGCTGACCCTGTTAGGCACGTGTGTGCTCAGCAGGTTCTTAACAAGGATGATGCCTCCATGAATACTGATGGAGGGGGCTCTGGCGTCTTTCCTGGAGTAGCAGACACTCAGGCATGATTGCTGCCTGGGGAGGACAGGGGAGTCTGAACTACCTGTGCTGAGGGGGCTGAACAGGGGAGGTTTATAGGCAGGTGTTGGGCACCCATGTGTGTTTGCTCCACGCGTGTGTATATATCTGTGTGCCAGGGCACGTGGGCATATGTATCTTTTTCTTTTGTCGCTTAACCTATTCTTCCCCCACCTTTAATATATTTAATGGTCTCCTGCATGAATTCTAACTCTGGGATTGTTACAAGCACTGATCTTATTTTTTTTTACTTCATCTGCACTTAGATCATTGGGTACTAGAATATATTAAAAATTGGGGCGATGGTGTTTTTCACATACCCAGCTTGGTCACTGTCTAAATTCCTTTTGGTGCTTGTTCTTCACTTAGTTGCATTTTCCCTGTCATTTTATTCATTGTTTCAGCATCTGGCAACTAACTGCAGGTTGGAAAATACTTTTGCTATATATACTAAGAAGAAAGTGGTAACTTTGCTTTTGCTATTTTCACATTTCAGTGATGTTTCTTCATGTTTGCATGGCAGTGATCTTATCTGTAGACTCTGTCAGTTATCCCTAGAAATGTGGGCGGAGCAAAGATCTGTGGGCTAGGAGCCTATTTGTAACACTGCCCACCCTTATATCATACTCTAGTTTTTTAGATTCCTGGGACAGAAATAGAATTCTTTGCTCCATAAAAAGAGGCTAAAACTCTCAGAGTGCTGTTTCTTGATTTAGGAGTTTAGAGGTAGATTCTAAGATATTCTCTTAACCAACAAATGAAACATGCTTTGGCAAAGATACACATACCCATGTGAAAAACAGTTTTCAAAATTTGAAATCATAAACTAAACCTTTCTTTTTTCATGTGTACAAATATCTTAATTTTTCTCTTCCCTTAAATATTAACTCGGATGGCTATTGATTTCTAGGTTGAGAACTGCCATGCACAAATATGTTGCAATCTCAAATTTAAGGAAGAAAATCCATCTCCCCAACAAGAATATGGTTTAAACATTTTTAGCCAACCTGATGTAGAATCTTATACATGGAACAAAAAAGAGTAATTCATATTTATGATATTATATTCATTAATTTTGTAACACAAACATTTAAGACATCATATTACAAAAATCACATTTTAGTTTGAAATATCACTTTCTTGATTTCTTGTTTTCTTAAATAGTTCATATTTCCATTATGAACTAAACTGAAGTATAAAGTGTGAGGCTTTTTCATAAGACTTATTCAACTCTCATATTCCAATGCAACAAATATTTATGAAATAGTGGATTTTGGCATCGCCACTTGTGATGTAGTGTCCTTTGCTGAGGACATGAATGTTGTGCTTATAACCCAGCCTGCTGCCTAGTGTCATGAGAGTTCTCTTGCAGAGGAGTTGCTATGACCACAGAAGAGTTTCTTTGCCTTTACTGGCAGTGGTAAGGAGGATCTGCTCAGATGCAATAGGTCATCCTGTGACCTAGGAGTGATAATTTGACACACAGAGACACCCTCTCAGTTTGGAAGGAAAACTTCTTTGGATTATCCTTAGATTATTAGAAAACAGTCTTTCAGGGAATGGGTAACCACGTTCATTCATTTGTTCAACAAACTCAAATGAACACATTAATGTAGAAGGCACTTAGGAATAGACAGATGAACAAGATGGTCATTTTCTCCTGTTGCTATGGAGCTGACATTCTATAGGGAAAACAGACTTTAACATAAAGACCTAAACATTTAATCATTACATTCTAATTATCATTATTTTGCAGGTAGAACAATAGGGTACTGTGAGAAAATATAACAGGGACGCTTAATTTGGACATCTAAAAAAGTGACATTTAGGTGGAACTGATGAACAAAAAGAAATTAGCCCAGTGAAAGTGGTGGGCTCGGAGTGGGAGGAAAGTTGTGATTCAGGTGAAGCTATAGCATGTGTTAAGATCCCAAGGCAGGCAGGTGTGGTCAGGAACATAAAAGGACAAAATAGAGCTTAGTGGGTTCCATCAGGCTGAAGGAGGGTTGCTGGTTATGGTCCTGAGTTTAACTTTAGTCTAAGAACAATGCAAAGGTTTTGAGCAAGGGCACAAAACAATGAGACAGGTATGTATTCCAAGAAGAGGGACTGCCTTCTGGAAATAAGTGGGTTGAAAGATGGTGAAGAATCTGGGGAATGTGAGAATAAGGCAATTTCCACAGCAGGAACTAGGAAAGGTGGTTGTGGTTTCTGTGTGATTTGATCCTTTATGTGTCTACTTCCTTTGGGGTGCTCATTCAGGATTAAGCGGTGCTATCGAGTCTGTGCATTCATGGGTGGTTTCTCAGTGTTTAGGTGAAGGCGTGAAAGGTTTGGCTCCCAATCCCCTGAGCCAACTACATCTCTCTCATTTGGGATGTATTTCAGGATAGTATGTATAATGCTACATATTTCCTTAGACCTTAGCACCCTGCAGAATTTAAGGCAGCAAGTTCTATGAGCTCTGGCTTTTGTAATAGGCAGTGAAGTTTTGATTATTTAAAAGCCATCTGGCTGCCAACATTCTTACTCTGATTATTTTGACGGTTAGCATGCCATGCTATTTGAAATGCCCTGTTATGCAATAGCAGGGTGACTAAATGAGGCAGGATTCCCCACGCAAAGGGAATCTCCCAGCTTCCTGATGAACATCCTAAATGTGAATTTCAGGATCAGATGCACCCAGACTCTGCAAATCAGGTGCCCTGTCTTCCTGCCAGAGCTCTGGGTGCTGCTGCTAATGATGTGAGCCACGCAGCTCTGCAGCTACTGAGATGCAGCTTCCTAAAGATGGAGCCAGCCTACGTGGGCAAGTCTTCTTCCTTAGTTGCTTGTTATGCTGCATTGGGTTTCTGAGCTTTTGGGAGGCTGGAAGAAACATAACAGAATGGGAAGACGGCAAGCTTTGAAGATAGGTACATCTTGATTGTGCCGTGGGGAGCTCTGTAACCTCCCGCACCTTGGTTAGCCTCTCAGAGCCCGACTTCCCTCACCTCTGTAAAGGGGCGTATTTAATATTAGCCTCTTGGGATTCCTGCGAGGACAAGCTGTCATGGTAGAGGCAAAGTGCCCCATGCAGGGCCTCCCACACTGCAGGCTTCTGGTAACTGTGTTTCCTTCCCTATGTGAACTGTGTAATAAGTAGCTTGCTTGATGTCACCCAGGGGCCCCTGTTCTGTGGTAATGGGATCAACCTGCATCCTCATATTTTGTAGCTGACTTGTGGGTATTTCACTAATGTGTGCTCTACCTTCTTTCTGAGGGCACAGATCATTGAATTTTCAGTTGGAGGATGAAGCAGATAAGCCCATAAACTCTGAATATATGACTCTAATTTGTAGACTGTCAGGAACCTAAGATAGCCAGTCTGGCATTTGGTCTCTAACAAATGCATGAAAAGATGCTGTGGTGCTCTCAAATAGTGAAGAGGGCGGATCCTTCATCTACACATTTATTGGGATCTCTTTAGAACCCTTGATGACCATCTACCACATTTTCAGGTTAATAGGTCCATGAATGTCCTAATGACATTCAAAGAAATACTTTTCTTTCAGATCTGAACTTACCTTTTCACTAACCTCGCATCATTCTTCTTGGATCTGATATTTTCTTGGATTAGGGGATACATTCTTAGTTACCCCTGCTCTCATTTTAGGCAGGTGAGCTATAGTGAAAAAGGTCCTGGGCTCAGGGAGTTGGCTGAGAATCTCATTTCTGCTACTTGTCATTTGGATAGCCACAATTTCTTTGAGACCCAGTTTTCTCACATGTGGAATGGTGATCATTCTACTTACCCGGCCGGCCCCCTTTCCTTATTGGCTGTGAAGATGAAAGTCTTTCTTTGAATGGTGCGGAAACTGTAAAGCACCGTACAAATGGTTTTCATCAGGCACCTGCATCACCACGGAGGTTACAAAAAACTCTGATATCAAGCCTCCCCCCAGTTCTACTGGATCACGGTGTCTAGTAGTGGGGCCTGGGCACTCTATTTAAATGAATGAGTGAATGAATGAATATATGTGTATACATATATATATATATTCAACTAAGTATGGGCAACAAGGGTAGAAATCCACTGCCGTATAAAAACATAGGATGATATCACTATTCACAATATAGAGACTTCATTTGTCTGAAAGGATGAGCTCAAATCCTCTGATCCATCTTTTGCCACAGGTGTTTGCCGCTCACACTGAGTATTTTCAGATCTGGCCACATTCTCCTTTCCAGTCTTGTCTTGCTACAGTGCAGTTCTCCAGCCTGTTAAACTAGTTGCCATTCACTAAAACCCCCATTCCCTTCCCTGCCTTTGTCATTCTGCTCTGTGATTCCCTGAGAGGATGTTCTCATTGGAGTGCAGGGACCTGGTCTTGGTGGAGCACCGATAATGGAGACATAGACATTTCAAATAGGAAATCATCTTATGATCATTCAGTTTGTCTTCTACTTTACAGACAAAAACCCCTGAGACCCAAAGAAGGTAACATAGGCCACAGCCCAGGCCAGACACAGCCAGTTAATGATAGAGTCAGGATTAGAATCCAGGTTTTGGGACTCCAGACCACTGCCCTTTACACCATTATACCACTTATCCTTCTAAAACTGTTACTGGAGCAGCTGTTTTGTTTGGCCTATAGTTGTATCTCAAAACAGCCTTGTGTAGCTACCATTCCAAACACAGAACACTTGTCTCTAGCACTTACACTTTTAAAAATTATTCCTTTTAGTCTACTTAAAAATACACTCAATCTTTTTAAAATATTTTGTTTATTTATTTGAGAGAGAGAGAGAGAGAGAGAGAGAGAGAGAGAGCATGAGTTGGGGAAGAGGCAGAGGGAGCAGCAGACTCCCTGCTGAGCGGGAGCCAGACATAGGGTTTGATCCTGGGAGTCAGGACTCTGGGATCATGACCTGAGCCGAGGGCAGACACTTAACCAACTGAGCTATCCAGGCACCCCAAAATGCACTCAATCTCTAAATCTTTTCAGGATATTATACTTTCTTCTATAGAATCTTCAGCTACCACTCATAGCCCATGCACATCTACCTTGCATTATACGTCTGACCTGAGTCAGGGCTTTCAACTTAAGCCACCCCCTGGGCCAGGTTCAGACTGTTAGCACCGATGGGGCTGCTTCTAGCTCATTTCCCTCAATCTAAGTGCTCACACAAGGCTGCCTCACAGTCACTCTGTCAAATTACCTGGCATAGTCTTTACAAGGACCCTTTAAGTTTGGTGCCTTAATACCAGTGCTAAAGGACTGTTACCTGAAGTTTGTTCTCAGTATTGTACTTTGGGGGAGATTTGTAAATAATGTAAAAGAATTTGACTAAAGATTTATTAGGATTTGTAGAGCCTGACTTGGACCAGCACATACTCAACCTAACCTCCAAAGTTACCCTGTCTACAGCTATGGGAACATGCTATCTATCAGATTCTTAGATTGCTCAGCGCTAGAAAACTCCTACTAAATATAAAGATTAAATGAGTAGGGGGGTAAGTTCAGGAAACTGTGATTTCTTTTCTCATTGCTCCTTATCCAATGTGGTTTCGAAGCAGAGGTGCAGAGGTTAGAGGTTAGATGATCACTAGAGAGTTCTTCCTGAACATAAGAAGAGCGGCATACACTTCTCTATTTGATGACCCAGGATATGAGGACTACATTAAGCAATGTGTGCAAAACTCATTGTTCTTTCAACATTTCCTCTGCATCTTTGCATTTATGAGGCCCCTGTATTTCCAGCACGTCAGCAACGTCAGTTTAGCAAATGAAAAATAGTGATGGATCAGTACTACATGTCATAATATTAATATTTTTTATCCCAGTATAATTAACCTGCAGTATTTTATTAGTTCCAGGTGTACAATGTAGTCATTCAACAATTCTATACATCCCTCAGTGCTCATCGAGAGAAGTGTACTCGTAATCCCCTTTATCTATTTCACCCATTCTCCCACTTTCCCTCTGGCAGCTATCTGTTTGTTCTCTATACTTAGGGGTCTCTTTATTTGTCTCTTTTTTCTTTGTTTGTTCATCTGTTTTATTATGAGATCAAATAAGGACCAATGTCTATACCAGTGAAACAAAATTGGCAAACTTAGTATCTTACATAAGTTTCTAATGCCAGAACCTACCATGTATTGTTTAAAATAAGGCTACCTTCACTAAAACTACTAGGACTTGTAAGGAAATTATTGTGAGTTTGAGATCTTTAAAGATCTATATTTCTCTCTAGGGGTTCAGAATTAGGCAAACACTGAGAACTGATATAAAACAGAGTATAAAGGACATTCTCTTAAGCTCTTATTTACTTTTCCTTCTTAAAAGAAAGACCCATGCATTTTGTTGTCACTGTTTTCTGCTACGGAGATTTGTTAAAACTTGGTCTTTATCCACATTCTCTTTTATGCTTTTTCTATGCATTACTTTTTTCATTCAACAAATACTTACTGAATGGCAGGTATGATTCTAGGTGCTAGGAATGCCACAACGAACCAATGTATTCCTACCAGGGCAGGAGACAAGGGTTGTGTAGCTTAATGAAATTGACAAACTTTTGACAGATGTGATGAATAGAAGAAAGAAAGAATAAATGGAATGAAAAAAGAAATATAACCACAGACTCTGTATTTATTAAAAAGATAATATTCTGTAGACTTGTATGACATCAAATTAGAAAAATTAGATGGAATATATAAATTTCTAGAAAAGAATAGTATATTAAAACTGACTTAAGAAGAGATTACACAGTCTAAATGATCTTGTAACTATTAAAGGAATTGAATGAGTTATTTAAAATCTACAAAGAAAACATCAGCCCCAATAATTTTAGAGGTGAGTTCTATCAATTATCCCAGGAATAGGTCATTTATTTCAGGTTGCGTAAAAGGGGGAATAATCTCTCTATTTCATGAAGTGACTAAAAACCTGTTGTTAAAACTAGATAAGGACAGATAAGAAAGGAAAAATTACATGGCAGTTTCACTCATGGACATAGATATAAAAATGCTAAGTGAAAATGTTAGCAAGCTTAATCTGGAAATATATTAACAAAATATAATAAATCATAACCAAGTTAGATACAAGGTGAATTGAACATTAGAAAAAATATTATTGTAATTCACTATTGTATAGTTTAGAGTAAACAAAAATATGGTCACCTTCATGTAAGAAAAACATCTGATAAAATCCAACAACCATTCGTGATAAAATGTATAGCTAAGAAAGCAAATTTCCTGAACCCGTTTAAGAGTGGCTGCAAAAAACATTTGATACTTAATGGCAAAATGTTAAAAACACCATTCTGTTTAAAATCGAGAACAAGACAAAAATGCCTGGTAACTGCTTCAAAGCAAATGGTAAAGCAAGAAAAAAATAGCAAATGTATAATGATTGGGAAAAAAGGAACAAAAATGTCATTTTGCATGAAAGCAAAAAGAGTCTACAAAGTTTATGGTTGCATGTCAGGTATATTAAGATTCTTGAACTCTCAAATGTAACTTACTTGAAGGAAAGAGGAGTTTAAGGGTTAATATATGTTGGGCCTTTGCAGGTGACAAGCTTAGTGCTGGATTGTTCTCTTAAAATAATAATAAATAGTATAACAACTACCATTTATTGAATACCAACTCCTCTGCCAAGAACTAGATAAATTTTTAGAGTTAACATTTTTAATCCTCACAAAACTTCAAGTACTATCCAAAGAATTATTATCCCAAATTTACAGATGAGAAAACTGAGATTCAGAGAAGTAACTTACCCAAGTTGACACAGCTGTAAAGTGTCAGAAATGGAATTTAAAAGAGGGTCATTTGGACTCTAAGCCTGTGTACTTTACGATGCATGAGGCTTACCAAAGGAATAGAACTTGTGTCCTGGTGGTGTCCTAGATGCTCAATAAGTATCTGTGGACTGTTTCACTTGGAGCCCAAGTCAAAAACCTGTCTAATAAAAGGATCAGCACTTATTGAAAATCAAGAGTCAGCACGTATCACTGGTTCTGGATTTTCTGATGTCGTTGCTTTTCCTCTTGAGGCCAGAAGGGGATTTCTAGGGATTTTATACTTTGGGTACTAGAAACAACGGAGGATATCTGTATTAGTATGCTCAGGCTGTTACAACAAAATGCCACAGACTGGTAGCTTGAGCAACAGAAATTTATTTTCTCACAATTCTGGAGGCCAGACATCTGAGAGCAATGTGTTAGCAGTCTCTCCCTTTGACTGGTAGATGGCCACCTTCTCACTGTATCCATCACATGGTCATCTCTCTGTGTTGTCAGGGTCCTAATCTCTTCTTCTTAAGGACACCAGTCACATTGGAGTGAGGCTCATCCTAATGACCCATTTTAACTTATCTCCTTAAAGGCTCTATCTCCAAATATAGTCACACTCTAGGGTAGTAGGGTTTAGGACTTCAACATATAAGTTTTAGGGGGACATAGTTCATCCCATTACAGTATTTCACGGGAATAATAGGATAGAGTTATAGTCTTGGAGAGTTTGGATACTTTTGAGTATGATAATGAGTCCGTAAGGGTAATCCTCCTTGGACAAAGAATGGAAGGCAGCTCCACCAGGTTCCACTGGCAGTTAACAGGAGTATAGATACACTGAAGGCTCAGAACACTACTCTCATTGCGCTCATTGATGAAAAGGCAAACTCAAGGTCAGTTCTCCATTGAAAACAGGAGCAATCAACAGGATATTCCTCCCTCCTTGTTTTTCCTTCATCTTTTATGAACCTGCCAAGCCTGTGTGAGTGGGAGCTTCTAAACGCCCACCCAGCTGGCCATGCATTCATCAATTCAATAATCTGTTAGGACAATGGGGACTTAGAAGCAGTCTCAATTTTCCAGATAGATTTAGAAAATAAAACTTTGACATTTCATGAGAGTATCTTTTAAGGCCATGTTTTGGCAGCAGAGGCCATACAGAGGCATACAGAATAGAGCCTGGGAGCCTGGGAGAAACCTGCATAATATAAGTCAGACTTGAAAACATTATTCAGGGCTGCCTCTCCTTTATTCTTATCCTCCCCCTGTGTTCCTTTTAGCAAAGAAAGAGCTTCCTTTTGGAAGAGAAATTTGGAGACCCAAGGACAATTTCCCAAAGAGCCAGGCAAGCATTTAGTCCCTGCCTAGTCCTTCAATTTGGTAAAGAGATACTAGAATTATCTTAATCTGCTGAGTAGAGACAATGGGTCTCTAGGTAGCTTTTTTAGTCATTACCTGGATTGACATTGACCTTCAATCTGAAATTGATGTACTCATACATAGCTCTATTTTTAACCTGCCTTAGCACTGTGGTCACGCAAAGACTCACAGAGGGTTGGGAATTGGGAATTAGGTCTCTAGGGTAACAATTGAGAGAGTATTTGATGGTTTGAATGATAGTTAAGTTAGAACATTAGAGCATTGAAGGATATTTTCTAACCTTACATTTCTGGAATATGCCAACCTTTGTCACGATTCATTGTTTCTTGACTTAGAATATAGGATGTTCTTGAAACTTACAACTTACTTAGAGCATTATAGTAATATTAGAAGGAAAATAGTTATAAGCTACATGGAAGGCAGTTAACATTTATTGAATGTTTTCTCTATGTTTGGTACTGTGCTAGTAACTTTATATTATTTAATAAAAAATGACACAGTAGTCACAATGTTTAGCATGGAGATATACCTCTAGCACAGATTCAAAGCTTGAGGGGAGCCATGTAAAATGCAAGATATCTCATACACTTACATTCTTAACACTTACATGTCTTAACATACATGTCTAGACACTTACATGTCTCTCCTTTCTCCTTTTTTCACCCACTTTAGTTCCCAGAGGCATGGTGGCTATACTTCAGTTACTCCTATTAAATGTTGCTTTAGAACAGATAGCCTTTAGGAGATAATGAGTTGGAAAATCATCCTCCAATGAAAGGCCTTCCTTGACCACCGTATCTAGAGTAGCCACCAAATATCCACTCCAACAAATCCTTTTATGTCATCGTCTCATAGCATTTCTTACAATTCTATATTTTCCTTGTCTATTACTATCTGGGACCTCTGCCAGAATGCAGCCAGTCTTGTTTTCTGCTGTGTCCAAAGGACCTCAAACAGTGATGGGCACAGAGCAAGTTTCAATGGTTATCTGTTGTGTGACTCAAATGATAGCAATCCCACTAACTGGCTGGCTGGAGTAGTTTAGATTATGTTTGTAAGAAATCAAAGCTCATGCTGATGATGGCTGAAATCTCAAGCTTTCCCATGAATTCATAAAAATTTAAGACTGGATTTACTTTTAATTTGCCATTGTAAAACCTGATGTCTTATTAATTCACTAAAATATGCTTCCATTTTCCTGTAATTAATGTTTCCTTAGTGGAGGGGGGTAAAATAGTGAATGGGGCTATGCCATGAAAACTTGTGCAACTTCCCCTGCTATAGAATATTTTATTGCTTGGATATTACACCTTTTTTAGTCTGTTCACCTTCTGATGGGCATTTGGATCATTTCTTTTCTTTCTTCCTGCCTTCCTTCCTCCCTCCCTCCCTCCCTCTTTCCTTTCTTTCTTTCTCTCTTTTCTTTTTCTTTTCTTTTCTCTTCTTTTCTTTTTCTTTCTTTTCTTTTTCTTTCTCTTCTCTTCTCTTCTCTTCTCTTCTCTTCTCTTCTCTTCTCTTCTCTTCTCTTCTCTTCTCTTCTCTTTTCCTTTCTTTCTTTCTTTCTTTCTTTCTTTCTTTCTTTCTTTCTTTCTTTCTTTCTTTCTTTCTTTCTTTCTTTCTTTCTTTCTTTCTTTTCTTTCTTTTTCTATTTTTACTTAGAAACATTTCATGCATGTCTCCTGGGGCACATAGTCAAGGATTTCTCGAGGGTATTGGTTCTCAAATTGTGACCCTCAGACAAGGAACTTTGTCTCCATTCCTGACTTGCTGAGTTAAGAGTTTCTGTGGGTGGGAACAAGTGATCTGGGTTTTAATAAGTTCTTCAGGTGATTATCAAACACAGCATAACCACCCAGTGAGCTTTAAAAAGCTACTAATGGCTGAGCCCTACCTCAGAATGATTAAATCATAATTATTTAGGATGTGGCCAGGTGATTCTACAGGGTTGCCAGAGTTGATTGCTATGGCTACTGGCTAAATAAGTAAGAATAAGTCAGAGTGGGATTGGCACATCATACGGTACAGGTTTTCAAAATTTTACTAAATGAACTCAAATTGCTTTTCCAAAATGGTTGCCTGATTTTTGCTCCCACCAGGTTTTTATGAGTTCTCTTGTTGCTCCAAATCTTCACCAAATCTTGTATTATTTGGCTTTTTAATTGTTACCACTTTTATAGGTAAGAGGTAGGCATCTTATTATAATTTTCATTTGTGTTTATTTGATTAATAGTGGGGCTGAACATTTTTTATATGTTTAAAGAGCATTAATATTTTCTGTGAAAAATGCCTATTTGTATCTTCTGCAATTTTCTTTCCTACTGGATTGTCTTTTTATTGATTTGTAGTCATTCTTTATGTATTCTGGATGCTAATTCCTTGTCACTTGCATATGAAGGAACTGCATTCCTTCTACTTTTTGGTTTTTCTTTTTATTTTCTTTAGGGAATGTTTTGACTAACAGAAGTTCTTTTATGTCATTGAATTTTCCTCTTTTCTGTTAGGGTTTGTGTTGTTTATATCCCTTTTGAGAAATCTTCTGTATACCAAAAGTCCAAAAGATATTCTCCTGTACTCTCTTCTTCTTCTTTTTTGTACTTTCTTCTAAATATTTTAAACTGGGGATCCCTGGGTGGCTCAGCAGTTTAGCGCCTGCCTTTGACCCAGGGCATGATCCTGGAGTCCCGGGATTGAGTCCCACATCGGGCTTCCTGCATGGAGCCTGCTTCTCCCTCTGCCTGTGTCTCTGCCTCTCTCTCTCTCTGTGTCTCTCATGAATGAATAAATAAACTCTTAAAAAAAATGTTTTAAACTTTTGCCTTTCATGTTTAGATACTTAATCTATCTCAAATTTTAAAAATCAATGCTTTGAAGCAGATATTTGTTTTCACTTATTTTCCTTATGTATAAACAATTGTCTACTATCATTTACTATTTAACCCATCCTTTCTCTCCTAAACTGCCATGCCAGCCTTGTTTACATATCTATGTTGGAAAAATACATGGGTCTATTTCTGAGCTATCTTACCTATATGTGTGTTATAAAAACAGCTATGAGCCAATGCCTCATTGTTTAATAATTATAGATTATGATCAGTCACAATACATGACTGGGCAAGTCTCCTACTTGGTTTTTCTCCAGGAGCATCTTGGCTCTTCTTGGTGCTGTGCACTTCAATGACTAGATAGACTTGTCAGCTATCATGAAAGGCTTGCTAGAATTTTAACTAGAAATGCATTTAATCTTTATATCAACTTAAGGATCTATATCATTGTGACCCTTACAATTAGTGAAGATTGTATTCTTTCTGTTTTGGGGTTTGTTTTTTTTTTTTTAAGGTTTTATTTATTCGCGAGAGACATACACTCACACACAGAGAGAGAGAGAGAGAGAGAGGCAGAGACACAGGCAGAGGGAGAAGCAGGCTCCATGCAGGGAGCCTGACATCTTCCAATAAAGTTTCATATTTCTCTACATAAAGTCCTTACAAAATTTTTATTGGATTTATTTTCTGGATCCCTTACGTTTTGTTGTTATAAATATTATCTATACTTTTTAGTGGCATTTCATAAATACTGGTATCTGTATGTAGAAATGAAATTGATTTCTATATGTTAATCTTATGTCTGGTACCCTACCTAAATTCTTTTATTAGTTTTAACTATTTCATAGATTATTTTGAATTTTCTATGTAAACAACTATATTATTTGTAAACAATTTTTTTTCTAATCTTTTTACTGTATGTGTGTGCCTTATTACTTAATAGAATACCAAGTTGTACAGAATTGGTGGTAGTGAGCATCCTTGCCTTGTTCTCCATTTTAAAAGTACTGATATTTCAGACATTTTATCATTGAGTAATCTTTTTGTGGTAGGATTTTTGTTCTATTTTGTTTCCTTTCTTTTTGTGCTAATTTTGAGTGGACTGAAACAGTTCCCTTCTTTTCATCATTAGCTAAGAAATTTAGTTTGAACAGTTGCTATTCAATTTTATCAATTTTATCAATTGCAATTTCTGTCTGTATTAAAATAGTTATTTAATTTTCCCCCCTTTTGTAGTCCATTAATATGGTGAACTATATTAAAAGATTTTCTAACATTGACTCAACTTTGCCGTCCCCACTGGTTGTGATTCATATTCTTATTTTTACTCTGAACATTTGGTTTTCTTTTCTTTTTTTTTTTCCAAGATTTTATTTATTTATTCATGAAAGAGGCAGAGACATAGGCAGGGGGAGAAGCAGGCTCCCCACAGGGAGCCCAATGTGGGACTGGACCTGGGACTCCGGGATCACACCCTGAGCCAAAGGCAGACACTGCTTAGCCACCCAGGCACCCAGCATTTGGTTTTCTAATGTTATAGTTCAGGATATATTTACATTTATTTTAGTGGGTAATACTAGCATATAATTTTTCTTCCTTTTACTCTCCTATCTTGTGTTGGTATCAAGGTTTTACTCACTTCACAAAATATTTTGGGAGAGTAGCCTCTCTTTTCCTACTCCGTGAAAATGTTTGTATGGATAAGAATTACATTTTCCTTCCTATTTGCTAGAATTCTCTAAAATCCTGTGGGTCTAATACTTTGTTTTTGTAAATATTTTGTTTTGTGCCGTTTACTCAAATATACATGCAGGGAGGCATAGAGCTGATGAATGATCACAAACTGAACCCATCCTTTAGCACCCAGATCAAGAAACAACATTGCCAGTGCCATGGAAGCCCCTGACATGCCTGTTCCCACCATTCCTCTCACAGCAAGATTTCAAGTCAGAAATACTTGATGTCTAACACCATGTATTACTAGTTCTGCCTGTTTTTCAATTTTATATGATTGGAATTCTATAGTATGTATAAGTCAAGATGTTTTCAGACTCATAAATTTCTTTAAAGGCTATGGAGTTATCATATTTCTTATTTTCTTTTTATAATATATATTCTAAAAATGTATTTTTGTTCATCTCAGTTTTCAAATATGTGAGTGTGTACTTACTCAAATTATTTTTTATTTTTTTAAAGATTTATTTATTTAAGAGAGAGAGAATTATGATGGGCAGAGAGAGAATCTTTAAGCAGACTCCCCACTGAGTGTGGAGCCCATTGAAGGGCTTGCTCTCATGACCCATGAGATCATGACCTGAGCTGAAACCAAGAGGTGGAAGCTTAACCAACTGAGCCGCACAAGAACCTCAGTATTTTTCTTTTTAATCAATGTGGTATCAGTAGTTAGGTTTCCATTTTATTTTATTTCTGCATTATATTTTACTAGATTAGTTTTGTTAAAGGTTTGTCAATCTTACTCTTTTTGAAAAGTGACTTTTGGCTCTGTTTCTTCTGTTTAGTTTTTATTATATTATTTTCTGTTTATCATATTCTCTTTCTACTTTCTTCAAGTTTATCCTACTGTATTCTTTATAACTTGTTTTATTCTTATCTCGTTAATTTTTAACCTATCTTATTATATATGTTTTTAAAGGTTATTTTAAAACAATGAAGCTCTGTGGATATCATTTTAGTTGCATCCAATATGTTTTATTAAGCAGTACTTAACAAGCATTGTTTAAGGACATGAGTTAATTTGGAGATTTCAAAATGAATCAGATATAAATTTTGCCCACAAGGAGAGGAAACCTAACAAAAATATATCATAGTAAGTATAAAAATACCCAAAATACTAGGTAAAATAAAGTAAAAGAAATTCAGATTTCCATTTCTGGAAATACAGTGAAATAGATTTATAGAGAAATCTATCCCAGGATAGAAATAGAAAAATCTGGATAAAATAAAATTTTTTCCTCAAAATCATAGCTAATTGGGACATAAATAAAAGGAAGACATAGCACAGAAATGACATGGGAGTATGAAGAACCAGAAGAACAGGCCAGTTCTGGAGCTAATATTTTTTGTAAGGGCATTTGAAAATTTGAGTGCTCCACAGATTCCATTCAGGAGAAATAAGTGAGGAGAGAATTAGTGAACTAGAAGACATATATGAAAGATAACCTAGAAGACAAATACACACAAACAAAAAGATGGAAGATTTGAATTTGAAAGTTTAAGAGGTACAGTGATTAGAATAGTCAATATACACATATATAATGAAGTTGCAGAAACAAAAAAATGGAAGAAAGATCATGTTCAGAGATATAATAAATAATAACTAAGGACTTTATTCTACTGTTATTTTTACAACCTAAGTTTTATTTTTATCTCATTAATTTTTAGCCTGTGTTATTTTCATATATATGTTTTTAAGAATGATTTAAAAAATGAAGGCCTCTAGGTATTTTAGTTGCATTCAATGTGTTTTATTAAGTAGTATTTTTATTATAATTTAGTCCTATGCTGAACACAATCTATTAGGCTCCTTGAACCTTGGGATTCAAATATTTCATTAGTATAGATATATAAAATTACAAGGTTTTCAAAGGAGAAAGAGAAAAGAGAGAGGAGAGGGACATAGTGACAGAGAGATTGCTACCAAGGGAAGACAATTAGCTTCTAGCTGACTTCTCAACAATAAAGGAGTTAAATGACAGTAGCAATATATTAAAAATACTGACCTTAAAATGTTATCTATTAAAGGTATTTTTTTAAACATAAGCAAAATAAAGAAATTTTCCAATGAACAAAAGCTGAATTTACTATCAATAGTAGCTTACAAAAGGAACTTCTAAAAGACCTATATAAGAAAGAAGGAAAGGATCTGAGAAAGGTCTGATGTACAAGCAGGAATGGCTAAATAAAGAAAATGGTAGATTTGTGGGTATCTCTAAGCAAGCATTAACTGCACAAAATAGTTACAGCGAAGTCTGATTTGTAGAGTTAAAAACCTAGACGGAGGGGATCCCTGGGTGGCGCAGCGGTTTGGCGCCTGCCTTTGGCCCAGGGCGCGATCTTGGAGACCCAGGATCGAATCCCACGTCGGGCTCCCAGTGCATGGAGCCTGCTTCTCCCTCTGCCTATGTCTCTGCCTCTCTCTCTCTCTCTCTCTCTCTCTCTCTCTCTGTGTGACTATCATAAATAAATAAAAATTAAAAAAACCTAGACGGAGTTAAATTCTGGGTATCAAAAGTGTATAAATTAGGAAGGTTATACTTGAATTTAATGTTTTAAGGCAAAGCTTCTCAATCTCTAATATGACCCAGTCACTGGAGGATCTTGCTAAAAATCCAGCTCTTAAATCAGTGGGTGGGGGCAGAAATTTTCATTTTTTTCCAAGTTCCCAGATATGTCAGTTTTGCTGGTTGTTGAATTAAACTTTGATTAGTAAGATTTTGAGATCCTTATTCAAGAGTAGGGTAAGAGACTAATTAAGTTCGTATTTGTTAACATATATGTATGTTAAAATGAGTAAGCCCTAAAAGATTAAGATACTACATAACTTCCCAACGTGTAAAAAAAAAAAAAAAAAAAAAAGAATTTGTAGAGGGAAAAAAAAAATCTCAATCTAAAACATGACAAAGAAGAAAAAGATAGGAAGGCAGAAGGGGAAGAAGGGCGGAAGGGAGGGAGGGAATTTCTTTGGAAATTCAGGCAGAAGTCAAGACAGTAAAACAATCCAGCTATATTGTATTTTTTAAATTCACTTAAAATTTTTTTTAATTTATATTTTTAAAGATTTTATTTATTTATTTGAGAGGGAGAGAGGGAAGGCATGTGCAGGGAGCAGGCACAGAGGGAGAAGCAGACTCCCCATTGAGCAGGGAGCCTAATGTGGAGCTCAATCCCAGGACCCCGAGATCATGAGCTGAGCTGAAGGCAGCTGCTGAACTGACTGAACCGCCTAGGTGTTCCTATTTTTTAAAATTAAAATTAAAATTTTAACTACGAGACACACCTAAGACAAAAATTTAAAATATTGAAAATAAAGAGAAGGAAACTCTACACCAGGCAACTACTACGCTTTCCAAAGAGTGACTATTAATAACAAATAAGATGGGATTTAAGACAACATTTTTAAAGGCAAGGATGAGGGGTGCTTGGGTGGCTCAGTTGGTTAAGCCTTGGACTCTTGGTTTCGGTGTGGAGTCTGATTAAGATGCTCTCCCTCTCCTACAACCCATCCCCCTCATGCATGCAAGCATGCATGAGCTCTCTCTCTCTCTCTCCAATAAATAAATCTTTAAAAAAAGGCAAAGATGACCCCTACATAATTCCCTCGAAAACATTAGAATTCTAACATAGCCACCTCAGAACATAGCTTTCAACTATATAAACAAAATACTGTCAAAACATAAGGGATATATTTATGGGTCCATCATTATAATAGGAGATCTAAACCTTTTTTTCCCCAGTAATCAATAAAGCAGATAAAATAAATCAGAAAGTGTGATAGTCATTAGTGCTGTTCACCAAAATCTGATTTTCCCCCTTTATAGTACATTATAGGAAGATGTTTTCCCAACTCCTTGAAATTGTGTGTGGCTTTTTTGGTCATTTGACTTGCCTTGGCCAATGCAGTGTGCTCAGAAGTTAATATGTATTGCTTCCAGGCTAGCGTGAAACACTGCAGAAGTTCTTTGTTCTGCTGTAGCAATCATGGAAGTACAGAGTTGGATCCTCTGTCAGCCTGATTCATCAATAAAGATGATATGAACATGAGCCAGAAGTAAACTTTAATTGTGAGGCCCTTTCCTACAACTTAAACCATCCTCACTATTATAGTAAGGATACAAAAGAATTAAACAACATAATTAGAAAGATAAATCTATCATATATATTTATTTTTTTTTTTTTTTTTTTTTTTTTTTTTTTTTTATCATATATATTTAGAACACACAGCCTCCAACACTTAAAAAATAGATACGCTTTTCAAGTAGGCATAAAACATTTAGAAAGCTCAAATATATTCTAGATCACAAAGCAAATCTCAAAAAATTCCAAAAGTCAATGTTAAACAGGCCACATAGTCTCACTACAATATAATAAAATTAAAAACAAAACCCCAAAAGTTAACTCTCTTTTGAAAAAAAAATTAAATAATTTGTATGTCAAAAAACACATTGAAATATAGGGGGATAAATGATTCCAATGGTTATGGAGCCTTCTCATAGCACCCAAGACTTGCTTGTATCAGAGGTAATATCATGAATTTAACCATTAAGAATTCAAGCACACAGTCAGTTGGACAGGAGAAAGTTCCTATTCAAGTCCCAACTGTTCTTTTGTCTCTTGGGACAACTTCATAGGTTGGAGAAAGTTAACAAAACCAAATATTTTCTCTAGATGCTGACAGGATTGTGCAAAAATTTGTTTTCCATGAATTCTTTCACATTTTAATTTTTAACAGACTATTAAAATGGTTTTTGAGTTCCAGACCACAAACTCTAAAATGAACATAAATAATACAATTAAAGAAGACACTGAAAGGGAGATGGCTAACAAGCTTGGAAAAGTATCCTCCCTCTGCTATATGGTCTCATCTCATTGCGAAGCAGCTTTAGGTCTTATAAATTCCAGTTGAACACAGGCTTTCCAATTTTTTTCCATATTTAATCAATTAAGGAGTGAAATCCCAACATCTACATAATATTCCAAATATGAAAACTTGTTACAGCCAAGAAAGGACAAGATATTAGCAACGTCATCTAAAAGATGACCAAGCCACTCAGAGATTAGATGTACCAATCTTCTCCTTTTATGACTTAATGACTCAGGATAGGCTTACTCCAAAACGAGTGTCTACTCTCAATCTCCAAAGACTGCTACACTTAGAGTTCATTTCCATTTATGGCAGAGTAATAAAATGTTCAAGCCTATAGTTATAGCAAAAATAAATAAATAAATCCCTAATATTAGGAAAGATTTTCACCCAATTTACAGATCAGCTTTTGACCTAAATGAAGACAGTGTGAGATATTCATTAAGTCTGAAAAGACATCAAAATAATATTGGTGAGTCTAATGATATTATTTATGTTTGCCCTATTTCTTTCTGGCTAATTAGAACAACAACAAAAATCCTTCATTATATCAGAACCACTTAGAAAGTTTAGTTCAGTATTCCATTAATGACATTGAATCATATGTATCTCCTTTTATTAAATTTTTACAACATTTGGTAATTTGCCAGGACCAGCTCACTAAAGACATTCATCTCTCCCTTGGTTTCTGTGATAGGAAACTTCCCTGGCTCTCCTATCTTTCTGTCTGCCTCTTTTCCCTCACCTCTCTCCCCACACCATATCCTCAGCCATTAAATTTTGGCATAATCTGAGATTTTATAGTTTTCCATGAATCATCTTATTGGATCGCACTGAACTAATTCTAAGATCTTACCTCTGTATATTTCTCTCATTTCTTTAGGCTCATGTTTCTAATTACCTACTTAATTCCATCAGGCCATCCCACAGATAATTTCAATTCACTGTACAAAAGACAAGTCATAATTTTGCCATTTTACATCTATTTGGCTAAACTAGAAATCTTAGCTTTTTTAATGTTTCACTTTCCTTCACCACTCATGCATGTATAATTACCAAGGAAATCCAATTAAATATTCAACAAGTAGTTGTATTCCTCTGCTTTGCACATGGTGCTTGAAATCCATTTGAAATTCCAGTAAAAGATCAGTCATTTTTCAAGAGCTACCTCCAAAAGTGACAATTCTGTAAGTCTCTTTCAATATCCCTTAATGGAATGAATCGTTTCTTATTTGGAATTTTCCTACTTTTCTTTTAATAAATATCCCTCTTAATAGATAAAATATGATTGCCACTCTTTAGGTATGTGTATACACATGTCGATCTTCCTACATAATTTAGGGTGTGACTTGTTTCTTCACTGAACCCCGAATAAACTTAATATAGTACTGTGAAATGTTAGGCTTTCAATGAATACTCCCTAAAAGAAAAAGAGGTGTGCATGAATATTCTATCTATCCCAAACCCAGCTAGCAAAACCTATCTCTATTGGAAAAGCAGAAGACAACCCCACAAAAGAGCTACCATGTTTACTACAAAAGCTATTAAAATGAGAGTTGCTTTAAAAAACCTTTCATTTACTGTGGGCTCTAAAGTCAATAGAAGAGGCAACTTTAATATGTATCAGCTCGTAAATGGTGATGAAGCAAAGCAGGCAGACACTAAACCAAGCATATTCTCTCCCCCAACCTCTCTCTCTCTCTCCCTCTCTCCCTCCCTCCCGCCCTTTCTGGCCAGTGCAAGAATGACCCAATATCAATTTAAATTCATTGTAACATATGCTTAGTATTTACTATATACAAGGCATTAAGGGCAAAAAAAAAAAAAAAAAAAAAAAAAAAAAGAGTCACTATTCAAAGGGGTTTTTCTTCTTTTGCTTTACCAAAAATTTTCCTTTTTTTATTTTTTATTTTTTTAATTTATTTTTTATTGGTGTTCAATTTACCAACATACAGAATAACCCCCAGTGCCCGTCACCCATTCACTCCCACCCCCCGCCCTCCTCCCCTTCTACCACCCCTAGTTCGATTCCCAGAGTTAGCAGTCTTTACGTTCTGTCTCCCTTTATGATATTTCCCACACATTTCTTCTCCCTTCCCTTATATTCCCTTTCACTATTATTTATATTCCCCAAATGAATGAGACCATGTAATGTTTGTCCTTCTCCGATTGACTTACTTCACTCAGCATAATACCCTCCAGTTCCATAAACTTTGAAGCAAATGGCGGGTATTTGTCATTTCTAATGGCTGAGGAATATTCCCTTGTATAAACCACATCTTCTTTATCCACTCATCTTTCGATGGACACCGAGGCTCCTTCCACAGCTTGGCTATTGTGGCCATTGCTGCTATAAACATCGGGGTGCAGGTGTCCCTGCATTTCATTGCATCTGTATCTTTGGGGTAAATCCCCAGCAGTGCAATTGCTGGGTCGTAGGGCAGGTATATTTTTAACTCTTTGAGGAACCTCCACACAGTTCTCCAGAGTGGCTGCACAGTTCACATTCCCACCAAGAGTGTAAGAGGGTTCCCTTTTCTCCGCATCCTCTCCAACATTTGTGGTTTCCTGCCTTGTTAATTTTCCCCATTCTCACTGGTGTGAGGTGGTATCTCATTGTGGTTTTGATTTGTATTTCCCTGATGGCAAGTGATGCGGAGCATTTTCTCATGTGCATGTTGGCCATGTCTAGGTCTTCCTCTGTGAGATTTCTCTTCATGTCTTTTGCCCATTTCACGATTGGATTGTTTGTTTCTTTGGTGTTGAGTTTAAGAAGTTCTTTATAGATCTTGGAAACTAGCCCTTTATCTGATACATCATTTGCAAATATCTTCTCCCATTCTGTAGGTTGTCTTTGAGTTTTGTTGACTGTATCCTTTGCTGTGCAAAAGCTTCTTATCTTGATGAAGTCCCAATAGTTCATTTTTGCTTTTGTTTCTTTTGCCTTCGTGGATGTCTTGCAAGAAGTTACTTTGGCTGAGTTCAAAAAGGGTGTTGCCTGTGTTCTCCTCTAGGATTTTGATGGAATCTGGTCTCACATTTAGATCTTTCATCCATTTTGAGTTTAACTTTGTGTATGGTGCAAGACAGTGGTCTAGTTTCATTCTTCTGCATGTGGATGTCCAATTTTCCCAGCACCATTTATTGAAGAGACTGTCTTTCTTCCAATGGATAGTCTTTCCTCCTTTATCAAATATTAGTTGACCATAAAGTTCAGGGTCCACTTCTGGGTTCTCTATCCTGTTCCATTGATCTATGTGTCTGTTTCTGTGCCAGTACCACACTGTCTTGATGACCACAGCTTTGTAGTACAACCTGAAATCTGGCATTGTGATGCCCCCAGCTATGGTTTTCTTTTTTAAAATTCCCCTGGCTATTCGGGGTCTTTTCTGATTCCACACAAATCTTAAAATGATTTGTTCTAACTCTTTGAAGAGAGTCCATGGTATTTTGATAGGGATTGCATTAAACGTGTAAATTGCCCTGGGTAACATTGACATTTTCACAATATTAATTCTTCCAATCCATGAGCATGGAATATTTTTCCATCTCTTTGTGTCTTCCTCAATTTCTTTCAGAAGTGTTCTATAGGGGGATCCCTGGGTGGCGCAGCGGTTTGGCGCCTGCCTTTGGCCCAGGGCGCAATCCTGGAGACCCGGGATCGAGTCCCACATCGGGCTCCCGGTGCATGGAGCCTGCTTCTCCCTCTGCCTGTGTCTCTGCCTCTCTCTCTCTCACTGTGTGCCTATCATAAATAAATAAAAAAAAAAAAAATTAAAAAAAAAAAAAAAAAAAAAGAAGTGTTCTATAGTTTTGAGGGTATAGATCCTTTACCTCTTTGGTGAGGTTTATTCCTAGGTATCTTATGCTTTTGGGTGCAATTGTAAATGGGATTGACTCCTTAATTTCTCTTTCTTCAGTCTCATTGTTAGTGTATAGAAATGCCACTGATTTCTGGGCATTGATTTTGTATCCTGCCACGCTACCGAATTGCTGTATGAGTTCTAGCAATCTTGGGGTGGAGACTTTTGGGTTTTCTATGTAGAGTATCATGTCATCGGTGAAGAGGGAGAGTTTGACTTCTTCTTTGCCAATTTGAATGCCTTTAATGTCTTTTTGTTGTCTGATTGCTGAGGCTAGGACTTTCAGTACTATGTTGAATAGTAGTGGTGAGAGTGGACATCCCTGTCTTGTTCCTGATGTTAGGGGAGAGGCTCCCAGTGCTTCCCCATTGAGAATGATATTTGCTGTGGGCTTTTCGTAGATGGCTTTTAAGATGTTGAGGAATGTTCCCTCTATCCCTGCACTCTGAAGAGTTTTGATCAGAAATGGATGCTGTATTCTGTCAAATGCTTTCTCTGCATCTAATGAAAGGATCATATGGTTCTTGGTTTTTCTCTTGCTGATATGATGAATCACATTGATTGTTTTACGAGTGTTGAACCAGCCTTGTGTCCCGGGGATAAATCCTACTTGGTCGTGGTGAATAATTTTCTTAATGTGCTGTTGGATCCTATTGGCTAGTATCTTGTTGAGAATTTTTGCATCCATGTTCATCAGGGATATTGGTCTGTAATTCTCCTTTTTGGTGGGGTCTTTGTCTGGTTTTGGAATTAAGGTGATGCTGGCCTCATAGAACGAATTTGGAAGTACTCCATCTCTTTCTATCTTTCCAAACAGCTTTAGTAGAATAGGCATGGTTTCTTCTTTAAACGTTTGATAGAATTCCCCTGGGAAGCCATCTGGCCCTGGACTCTTGTGTTTTGGGAGGTTTTTGATGCCTGCTTCAATTTCCTCCCTGGTTATTGGCCTGTTCAGGTTTTCTATTTCTTCCTGTTCCAGTTTTGGTAGTTTGTGGCTTTCCAGGAATGCGTCCATTTCTTCTAGATTGCCTAATTTATTGGCGTATAGCTGTTCATAATATGTTTTTAAAAAATTTGTATTTCCTTGGTGTTGGTAGTGATCTCTCCTTTCTCATTCATGATTTTATTAATTTGAGTCTTCTCTCTCTTCTTTTTAATAAGGCTGGCTAATGGTTTATCTATCTTATTAATTCTTTCAAAGAACCAACTCCTGGTTCTGTTGATCTGTTCCACAGTTCTTCTGGTCTCGATTTCATTGAGTTCTGCTCGAATCTTTATTAACTCTCTTCTTCTCCTGGGTATAGGATCTATCTGCTGTTTTTTCCCTAGCTCCTTTATGTGTAAGGTTAGCTTTTGTATTTGAGTTCTTTCCAGTTTTTGAATGGATGCTTGTATTGCGATGTATTTCCCCCCCCCAGGACTGCTTTTGCTGCATCCCAAAGATTTTGAATGGTTGTATCTTCATTCTCATTAGTTTCCATGAATCTTTTTAATTCTTCCTTAATTTCCTGGTTGACCCTTTCAGCTTTTAGCAGGATGGTCCTTAACCTCCACGTGTTTGAGGTCCTTCCAAACTTCTTGTTGTGATTTAGTTCTAATTTCAAGGCGTTATGGTCTGAGAATATGCAGGGGACGATCCCAATCTTTTGGTATCGGTTCAGACTGATTTGTGACCCAGTATGTGGTCTATTCTGGAGAAAGTTCCATGTGCACTTGAGAAGAATGTGTATTCAGTTGAGTTTGGATGTAAAGTTCTGTAGATATCTGTGAAATCCATCTGGTCCAGTGTATCATTTAAAGCTCTCGTTTCTTTGGAGATGTTGTGCTTAGAAGACCTATCAAGTATAGAAAGAGCTAGATTGAAGTCACTAATGTAAGTGTATTATTATCTAAGTATTTCTTCACTTTGGTTATTAATTGATTGATATATTTGGCAGCTCCCACATTCGGGGCATATATATTGAGGATTGTTGAGTCCTCTTGTTGGATAGATCCTTTAAGTATGAGATAGTGTCCCTCTTCATCTCTCACTACAGTCTTCAGGGTAAATTTTAGTTTATCCGATATAAGTATGGCTACCCCTGCTTTCTTTTGAGGACCATTTGAATGGTAAATGGTTCTCCAACCTTTTATTTTCAGGCTGTAGGTGTCCTTCTGTGTAAAATGAGTCTCTTGTAGACAGCAAATAGATGGGTCTTGCTTTTTTATCCAGTCTGAAACCCTGCGCCTTTTGATGGGGTCATTAAGCCCGTTCACATTCAGAGTTACTATTGAGAGATATGAGTTTAGTGTCATCATGATATCTATTCAGTCCTTGTTTTTGTGGATTGTTGCACTGAACTTCTTCTTAAAGGGGAATTTTAAGAGTCCCCCTTAAAATTTCTTGCAGAGCTGGTTTGGAGGTCACATATTCTTTCAGTTCCTCCCTGTCTTGGAAGCTCTTTATCTCTCCTTCCATTTTGAATGAGAGCCTTGCTGGATAAAGTATTCTTGGCTGCATGTTCTTCTCATTTAGGACCCTGAATATATCCTGCCAGCCCTTTTTGGCCTGCCAGGTCTCTGTGGAGAGGTCTGCTGTTACCCTAATACTCCTCCCCATAAAAGTCAGGGATTTCTTGTCTCTTGCTGCTTTAAGGATTTTCTCTTTATATTTGGAATTTGCAAGCTTCACTATTAAATGTCGAGGTGTTGAACGGTTTTTATTGATTTTAGAGGGGGATCTCTCTATTTCCTGGATCTGAATGCCTGTTTCCCTTCCCAGATTAGGAAAGTTTTCAGGTAGGATTTGTTCAAATACATATTCAGGCCCTCTGTCCCTTTCGGCGCCCTCGGGAACACTAATTAAATGTAGGTTTTTCTTCCTCAGGCTGTCATTTATTTCCCTTAATCTATCTTCATGGTCTTTTAATTGTTTGTCTCTTTTTTCCTCAGTTTCCCTCTTTGCTATCAACTTGTCTTCTATGTCACTCACTCATTCTTCCACCTCGTTAACCCTCGTCGTTAGGACTTCTAGTTTGGATTGCATCTCATTCAATTGATTTTTAATTTCTGCCTGATTAGCTCTAAATTCTGCAGTCATGAAGTCTCTTGAGTCCTTTATGCTTTTTTCTAGAGCCACCAGTAGCTGTATAATAGTGCTTCCGAATTGGCTTCCTGACATTGAATTGTAATCCAGATTTTGTAACTCTGTGGGAGAGAGGACTGCTTCTGATTCTTTCTTTTGAGGTGAGGTTTTCCTTCTAGTCATTTTGCTCTGCAGAGTGGCCAAAAAGCAAGTTGTATTGGGAAAAGGAGGAAAAGAGAGGAGAGAAAGAAGGAAAGAAAAGAGAAAAAGAAAAAAAGAAAAAATGAGAAGAAAAAGAGAAAGAAAGGGAAAAAAAGGGCGGGGGAAGCAAACAAATCAAAAAGCAAAAAAAACACAAAAAACAAAAAACAAAACAGAATCTTCTGATTCTGTGTACTTTAAGTCCCTTGACTTCCCCTGGAACTGGTCCGTCTAGCTGGTCTTCTGGGGGAGGGGCCTGTTGTGCTGATTTTCAGGTGTTAGCACTTGGGGGAGCTGCTCTGCCCCCTGCCTGGTGCAGGGGTCCATGGGGGTTGTTTACCCGGTGAGGCCCCAGGAGCAACAACCCACAGCTCTGGAAACCTGGATTCAGCTCCTGCAAGAACTACTCTGTCTGCAGGGCCTGGAGGCTCCGGGGCGGGGCCGCTGATCTGCTCAGCTCCGGGCAGGAGCGTCCTCGCTGTCCTGGGCCCTCCCGGCCTCTGCCTGTCCCGGGGGAGGCCGGATCCTGGGCTGTGTCCCGGCGCCCTGTGCTCCGGAGCCTGCGCTGTTGGATTCGCGCTCCCGCCCCGCAGCCCCCTCCGCAGAGCCGCCCCCGAGCCCCCCGAGCTGCTCCCACCCCGCAGCCCCCTCCGCGGAGCCGCCCCCGAGCCCCCCGAGCTGCTCCCGCCCCGCAGCCCCCTCCGCGGAGCCGCCCCCGAGCCCCCCGAGCTGCTCCGGGTCCCGCCGTGCGCGCTGCAGCCCTTAGGGAGCTCGGCGCATCTCCCGGGGCGCAGGTGTCTGTTAGTGTCCCCGGGAGCCCGAGGGCATCCCCGCCCTCCTGGGTCCTGCTCCACCTCCCCGCGAGCCCCTTTCCGCCCGGGAAGGTCGGTGCAGCTCCTGCGTCTCCGGGACGGGGCTCTCCTGTCCTGGGGACACTCGCCCCGGCCTCAGCCCGGCTCCTCGCGGGCCCCTCCCCCTTGGAGGCCTTTTGTTTCTTTATTTCTTTTCCCCCGTCTTCCTACCTTGATAGAAGCGTGAACTCCTCTCACTGTAGCATTCCAGCTGTTCTCTCTTTAAATCTCAGGCCGAATTCGTAGATTTTCAGGATGATTTGAAGGTTTTCTAGGTAATTTGGTGGGAACAGGTGATTTGGGGACCCTGCTCCTCCGCCGTCTTGCCCCTCCCCCCAAAATTTTCCTCTTTAACTCGGAACGACTCGTCTCTAACCAAGGACATTTAAAAAAAATTTTATTTTTTATTCATGAAAGACACACACAGAGAGAGGCAGAGACAAAGGCAGAGGGAGAGAAGCAGGCTCCATGCAGGGAGCCCGACGTGGGACTCAATGCGGGTACTCCAGGATCACACCCTGGGCGGAAGGCAGGTGCTCAACCGCTGAGCCACCCAGGCGTCCCTAACCAAGGAAATTTAAACATGATATTATTGGCTACTTGCAAGGTAATTCTATTTCCATTGATAATGTCACTGGCTACTTGTAATATAGTTGCATCTTCACAGGCTTGAAAGTGCCCTTTCAGATGGATAAGGATAGAAATCATATGGTAATCCTGATAATTTAGGGTTGTTTGATGATAACACAGACTGATAATTCATTTTTTCCTCAAAAAGTGTACCAAATATTAAACTTTTTTTTTTTTTAATTTTTATTTATTTATGATAGTCACACAGAGAGAGAGAGAGAGAGGCAGAGACATAGGCAGAGGGAGAAGCAGGCTCCATGCACCGGGAGCCAGACGTGGGATTCGATCCCAGGTCTCCAGGATCGCGCCCTGGGCCAAAGGCAGGCGCTAAACCGCTGCACCACCCAGGGATCCCCCAAATATTAAACTTAAATGACTTGAGCCCTCCTTAAACAATTTGTCCCAAAGAGGTAATTGACAAACTTTGTTCAATAATTCCTGAAGTATGAGCATAGTAATCATTCATATGATTCTAAATTGCATGGAAAATCAGAGATTAAAAAAATCCTTTTAAAGGACTGTTTTTAGATTTGCACTTCACTTTAGGACCTAATAACACAGTACGCTTTCATTGCCTCTGTGGACCACAATGTACATGCTGTACTGTTTACCTCCAACAGGAAAAAAACTACTTCTTGACACATGCTATTTAACAATAATTGCTGGGGCTATTCATGTCTGAGTCCTAGAACTGGAATTTCCTGCATTATGGATGTTTCATGTTGGAAATATTGCTGGTTTGGCAGGATGAAAAATAGAAGGCTTTGGCTTTCTGGGAAATAACACTCTCAATGGGTTCACTGTGACATCCTCTAGGCTTAACTTCTAAGTTTGGTGAGTTGGACTGAATTATGGAGGTTGAATGGCTTTGGTAGACACCAGTAGGTGTGCTAGAAGAGGAGGTTATAAATTGCTGGACATTACTTAATTTTGGGGGTAGAAATGGGGAAAGAAAGAAGAAGAGCATCTAAACTATAAATGTGTGTAATAATTTATATTATGTGGTGGTCGTATTAGTTGCTGTCCAAGAAGGGAGAGTTATGTCCCATGTCATGTCTATCGATAAGCAACTAATTCATTCAGTCAATGCTTGTGATGTGATGGGGCTATGCTAGGGGATGAGGACAGAGTCCAATAAATCATAGCACTGAGCTCACAGATATGATACGCTAATGAATTTAGCCTCAGTAAATCTTTTAATAGAAAGGATTAGAAATTGCTCATGAAGGTGGATTGCATTCCAAGTCAGAAGATAATTTCACTTCTGAATTTACATAGTTATGTGGCAATCTACCTTCTCCTCATCAGATATTTAAAACTAGGGTTGACCATATAATTTATCACCTAAATTGGGGGTAGTTTGGAATGAAAGAAAGAGGTATGTATAATTATAATTGTGTAGCATGAGTAAACCTAGAGAAAACTTATTTTATATATGGGCACCCTATCTGAAACCAGAGTTGTTCTCTGAATCAATGATGTGTATTACCCAATTTGGAACCCTCACCAAGGAGAAACTCTAACCGTTTGTCTTAATGGATGGCTAACAAGTGGTATTAGATAGAACGAGTCTGAAAGACATGTTATTCGTTCACTCTTCCAGGTATTTCAGGTTCATTTTATGATGAACAGGAAGATCAGAAATCACATATGTAAGTCATATTAGCTGAGTCCCCAACAGAACTACCTTCTTTAAATTATGCTTTACCATTCTGAGTATGCATTAAATGTACACGAAAGAACTGTGCAGCCATGTGACCTTTCATCTGTGTTTGTGATTTTAAAATGTGGAAGATGGGACATCTGGGTGGCTCAGTGGTTGAGCATCTGTCTTTGACTCAGGGCATGATCCCGGGGTTGCAGGATTGAGTTCTGCATCGAGCTCCCTGTGAGGAGCCTGCTTCTTCCTCTGCCTATGTCTCTACCTCTCTCTCTGTCTCTCATGAGTAAATAAATAAAATCTTTAAAAAAAATGTGGAAAATGTTTCCCATTTTGTTATTTAATGGCATGTCACATGATTTTTCTTAGAATGTTTGCTCTCTTTCCAAGAACTAAAGAGCATCTTTGTCTCAGATAAAGATTCATACAAGCTTCTAATTTGTCCTCTTATGCTTGGCTCCCATTGTTCAATCACAATGGATTGGCTCCCATTGTTCAATCACAATCACAGGAATTCATTCCTGAGGTGAAGCATTTATATTCTACTAATTCTCCTGTTTGTCTATCTCTTTTTTGATGTGGCACTGTCTTCTAAACTGTTTAATTTTCCAAGGTTTTATCTTTTAATCTTTAATATTTTCCAATTACCAAATAAAATTTAGACTCTTTGGCCTCATGCTCATGGCTTACATATCTGACCCCAAGCTCCTGGTCATTCTCACTTGCTAATACTAGTCCTCTGTATTGTTTCTTTATTTGAACTACTTACTCTTCCCAGGACAGGCCTCATATTTTTTGCCTTTGTGCCTATGTTCATGCTATTTTCACTATTTGGAGGTTTGAAGAAAGTGCATTAATATCTGCAGTGTGGAGTAGAGTAGGGATTTTATGGGGAGAAGGATGAGAAGAGTGTCCACCAGAACATTTGGAACTTGTTGGAAGAGAAAATGTGAAACAGCCTGAGCCCTTCTACATCGTACATGCTCTGGCCTGGTGCAATTATCCTTTCCATATGGGAAGACTTGTCCTGGAAAATTTACCTCTTGAATGAGCAGAGGCTCATTTTTAATTCTTTTTTTCTGGGCTGTGAGAGAAAGTGAGTGGCATGGAGTTAAACAAATCATGTGTTGGGCACAGGCCTGCTGATGCCATCTGCTTTTCTTTGGGTAGTCATTCAAATCTTTTAGGCATTTGCCCCCAGCTCCCCAACCCCAAAGTCAAAACTCAGGGCCTATACCCCAAGGAATAGGATCCCAGAAATTTACCTCGTGTTTATAATCCTACAATCTTTTTGGGTGGGGAGGAAAGAATGAGAAACACTTGGAGTGAACTATTCCTACATATGACTATGCATTCAGGATCTGCATGTTTTTGTGTAGTCGTGAAAGAAAGATGTAAAAAGAAAATGTGATGTATGGGTAACAGTCACAAACCCCAGTTTTTTCCGTGGCTCCCTCTTTATTTCCTCTTTTTTTTTTTTTCTACTCATTCATTTTGTAGGATGGGCTCTTGGCTCTAGTTCAAGCACATTGCTGAGGAAGAGTGGAAAGGGATTGTGGTTAGCTAGGTTATACAGAGAGACAACAAAGAAATCGAATACCCACCTTGGCCGTGGCCCAGATGCCTTCCAGTGGACACTAGTTTATTATAAGCACAAAAGACCCATGCACGGCTTGAAAATGTGGTTGGACCTATTTACTTTTCAACACAGGAGGAAATTAGAAACAGAAGTCTGGCTTGCCACCGAGAGGCAATTTTAAGTTAATTAATCAAGTGAGGGAATCCAATGGCCAGGAAATGGCAGCAATGGAGTCAGGTTTGCACTTTGGGCCTTCAGGCAGGTCCTCTGATGATACTAGTAATATGACTGTTGTGTGGTCTGGGATGCGGGGGGCTGTTTGCCATCTCAGCATACCCTCGCATCCCAGTTGCTGAAAGAATGCAAACTTCCTTACCTGTTTTTATGTTGTGCTCTCACCAGTGGTTAGAAAATAGTTTGCAAAGATAGCTGTAGAGTGACAGCTGCAGAAGGATGGAAATACAGGTGTCTTTACAGTGATGACAGCAGTTTGTTAAGGTAAAGTTGTAAAGACTGGACAGGTGATATAAGATAGTGTACTATTATACTGGATTTGACAAATACTAGGATTTAGGCAAATCCTAAAATAATCGTTCCGTTAGTTGGCAAGTTCACTAAAGGCAGAAGTTGTGTCTTGCTTAGTTTTGAAACAACAAACTGCCCAGCCCACTGGGTATCAACAAATGAATGACTCTTCCAACCTAACTTCTTGCCCTTTGCTATAGCTTGAATGTCTGTGTCCCCCCAACCCCAATTCATATGTTGAAATTCTGACTCCTAAAGTGATGTTGTTGGGAGGTGGGGCCTTTGGGGGTGATTGGGTTATGAGGGTGGACCCTTTGTGCATGGGATCTGCACTTTTATAAAAGAGGCCCCACAGAGTTAGCTTGTCTCTTCTATTATGTGAGGACACAGCAAGAAGGCACACCCTTTTTTAAAAAGATTTTATTTATTTATTCATGAGAGACAAAGAGAAAGAGAGGCAGAGACATAGGCAGAGGGAGAAGCAGGCTCCCTGCAAGGAGCTTGAAGATTCAGGACTCCATCCCAGACCCTGGGATTATGCCCTGAGCCAAAGGCAGACACTCAACAGCTGAGCCACTCAGGCATCCCAAGAAGATCATCATCACCATTAATGTGAAGTCAGGCTGTCCCTAGAGGATGAATCTGCCAGGACCTTAATCTTGCTCTTCTCAGCCCCCAGAAATGTGAGAAAGAGAGTTCTGTTGTTCATAAGCCACCCAGTCTGCACTGTTCATTTATAGCAGCTCTAGTGGATTAAGACACCCTTGAACCATCTTTCTATAGATGTGTGCCTGCTAATATTCTTAAATATTATTCATATATTCAAGGTCTATGTGAGTGAATATTCCACAACCAACTCAGAAACTTACATTCCCAACTATTTTATTCTCAAATTTTATTTTTTGCATTCTAATTTGGCTCCTACCTGCTATTGTTGAAACTTTTATTTTGTTCTTTCCTTCATGAAGCACGTTACCTTCTTCCATATAAAATCCTTTCCTTAAAAAAAAAACAAATGGCCTTGTTAAGCCACTATTGTCTCCAAGCAGTGAGAAGACAAGATCACGGTACACAAAACAGTCACCAAACCACGTGAAACAGAGGGAGTAAATGACAAGTATGCAATGTATTGTCATAGAGAAGCAATGGTGAAAATCATTTGCATGGCTATGTGGATCTTTCCTTGGGCCAGCATGTTATTCCTACCTTTTTTGTTGATGCTTTATTTCTAAAAATACATATTTTTTTTCTTGTAACTTTTCAGTTTGAAGATTTTTAAACTTAAGAGAAAGGGAGTCTTATTCCTCTTTCCTTTACACTGATCCACATTTGTTTTGCTTTCTCTCCCTCTTTCCCCCTGCTGCTCTCTCTCTTCCTGTGTTTCTCAAATCCTTTCTTTTTCATTATCATTCTCTCAGGAGAAATTTAAGACATTTTCTTTTCTAATCATGAAATCTTAAGACCATAGATAAACTGTATATCTGTTTATACCATCGTAATATCTAAGAATTTTATGCTCTCCAAGAACCAATGCTTACTTATACTCACATATTCTGTACCATTTGAGAATAAGTTGGAGACATTGTGTTTTCCCCTGAATACTTCAGTATTTATTTCCTAAGACAAAGGACAGCCTTTTGCATAAGCAAAATATAAATATAAAAATCTGGAAACTTAATACATGGACACAATATTATAATCTAAAATCCATCATCCATATTCAAGATTTATCAGTTGTCTCAATAATGTCTTTAGTAGCTAATTTTTCCAGCCCAGCCAGGATTCAATCCAGGATTCCACATGCCATTTATTGTTATGTGTCTTTAGTTACTCTTGCTCCAGAACATTTCCTCAGTCATTCTTGACCTTGACATTTTTAAAGAGTACCCAAGCTATTTGGAAAGTGCTCCTCAACTTGAGTTTGCTAATTTTTTGTCCAGATTAGATTCAGGTTTTACTTTATTGACCAGCATGCCATAGAAGTGATATGTCTTTCCCAGTACAACACATCAGGAGAAAAGTGATGTCAGTGTGTCCCAGTCCTGGGATATTAACTTTGATCACATGCTTAAGGGTGGTATCTTGCCAGTAACTGTAAAGTGACTATTTTTCCGTTGTAATTAATAAGTAACTTGTGGGAAAAATGTTTTGGTACTATGTAAATATCCTATTTCTCATAAAACTTTCTCTTGCTTAGTTTCAGAGTACACTAATGCTTTTTATTTGTTTTTTTTTTTTTTTCACCCTATCATCCCTCCAAAGTTCTTACTTGGAAATCTATGGTCAGGAAGAGCTTTCTCTTGAAAGCTCTTGAACCCCCCACTTGATTAATTAAAGTATGGACACATGGATTCTAATTTTGAACCCCCCACTTGATTAATTAAAGTATGGACACATGGATTCTAATTTTGTTTGTTGTGTCATAATCTATCACTATCATTTATTTTTGTGTTCAGATTGTGCCAAATTTGGCCTGTAGGATTTCCTTCAGGTTGGCTCTTGGGTCCTCTGATTCTCAGTTTTGAGTAGTTGCTATCCATTTCGGTATCTGAGATAGCTTTTCAACACATATCCTCTTTGCTTGAATTCCAGCATGGTGGGAGATCAGACAAAGGAGGCAGATCAGGCTCTACCATTGGCAGGTGTCTAACCTTCAACGTTTGAGCATCAGTTTGCTTGTTTATAAAATGCAGCTAACAATAGTATCCTGACTATTGAACTGGGTTGTTGTGGGATAGCAAGTAAAATATTGCATAAGAAATGCTAGACAAGCCATAAAGCTTCAATTCTATATAAGATTATTATTATTATCATCATCATAATGCTTTTATAATGATGATATAAAACTTATGTTAGTAACAAATGCTTTGGATGAGGCAATGGGCAATTGTTCAGAAACAGCAACACATTTGATAAATAGCGAGGAGTTGGATATTATAATAAAGTCTTTCAGACCAGCTCCATCTTCCAGAGTAACTTCATATGCACTGTTTTCATTCCTTTGATGAAATCTCAAGTCACGAGGCATGGAATTGTCTTTGTAGAGTATTATTCTTTTAGTGGCTCCCTGCCTGTCATTTATACATTGGGATCTGCCTGATGTGCAATTCATTAGAAAGGCATTCGTGCACACTGGCTAGATCAGTCTCATTTATTCTGTAAAGTCTGGAAGGCCCAAGAAGACCGTAGTACAAATTGGGCTGCTCAGAAGAGACTCTTCTCCTAAGAGGAGACATTTTTTGTTGGTTCTTTGTTTTTAGTGTAGACCTTGTTCTATAGTCTCAGAAAATTCCTGGAATTTTTGCAGCTCTGAGGAAGAGGGATTTCTTCTTAAAACTTAAGCTTTTTCTTAAAGAGTCTTGGGCTAACTTAGTATCCAATGAATAAAACAGTCATTTACTTGGGTGAAAGCATTTACACAATTACCAAGGAAAAGGGAATTTTTTTTTACAGTTATTATTATACACCTTTATTTTTTATTTTTTATTTTTTTAATAAATTTATTTTTTATTGGTGTTCAATTTGCCAACATATAGAATAACACCCAGTGCTCATCCCATCAAGTGCCCCCCCTCAGTGCCTGTCACCCAGTCACCTCCACCCCCCGCCCACCTCCCTTTCTACCACCCCTAGTTCGTTTCCCAGAGTTAGGAGTCTCATGTTCTGTCTCCCTTTCTGATATTTCCCACTCATTTTTTCTCCTTTCCCCTTTATTCGGAAAAGGGAATTTTTAAAATAAGTGATACATCACCATCAGAAATATTCCCCTGGGATGCCTGGGTGGCTCAGCCGATGAGTGTCTGCCTTTGGCTCAGGGCGTGATCCTGGAGTCCTGGGATCGAGTCCCACATTGGGCTTCCTGCATGGAGCCCGCTTCTCCCTCTGTCTGTGTTTTTGCCTCTCTCTCTCTGTGTGTCTCTCATGAATAAATACATAAAATCTTGAAAAAAGAATCTTCCCCTATTTTGGGGGGGGGAGGGTCCTAGTACAGCTAAGAATTTGTCTCATATCATCTGAGTTGAACTTTGAGTTCTGGACAAACCTGAAGACCCAAGGGGAAAAGGCCTGGTGATGGCCCAGCCTTGTTGGCTGTCAGGTCAGCTTGCTGCCGGATTTCTAGGTTCTGGGCTCCAGTTGGAGAGGCCTGAGCCCTATTTACAACAGGCCATCAGTTTCACAATTTGCCTAAGCCAGGGACTTACTCAGGTAGATATTTTGATGTATTACAGGAAATACAAAGTAGGAAAAACCCAAACAACATTCCCACCTGTGGAAAAGATTCCTGTTCTCTGACCTGCCCACCCCACACAATGCCCTGTACAAGTTTACCTGGTAGAGAGGCAATGGTGATTGGGCCAGACTTAATAACTGGTGTTTTTCAGTCTTAATAACCACATCGAAGGAGCATTCACGGTCGATCTTTGGGCCCATGAGAAGTATCAAGAAACATCAGACACAGTCCTATTCTCCCAGGACATTTTAGTCACTTCTCCTTAGCCTCACTTTGATTAGGCTTGACCTAGATAGTTTTAGTCTAGCATGTTTTGAATCTATGGACTAAGTCTCTGAGGTTGGGAAATTTTCTGCTCCATCTTGAAGATGCTTTAAGAAAATATTTCTATTCTTCATGCACTTACTATTATTCAGAAGGATTGGGAATGTATATGAGAAGCGGTCTCCGGCAAATTGGAGAACGGAAGTGTTGACCTTCTGAGTCAATTTCTCTCTCTGATCCTTTGAAGTATAAAGTAAGTTCAAAGAACAATAGCTACAATATTTTACATCTCCTCCCACAATGGCTGGAGTCTGGTTCCCCACCCTTGAAATTTGGGTTGGATTTGTTTTGCGGAATGGGACTGTAGCATCTAGATGCAGAGATGTATAAGGAGCTTGCACGCTGAACCTTACTCTCTTGCTGCTTTTGGAACCCTGTACCACCACGATGTAAGCAAGCCAAGGCTGTCCCGCTCAACAAGAGAGATGAATGACAGACAGATGAATGACAGATGGATGACAGATATCTACCATCGACCCAGCCAGCTACACCCCAGAAACAGACATGCTTAGCTGACTGGCAGCTAACTGCAAGACATAAATAACAGGAGCTGAGGCTAGCTGAAGAACTGCTCAGTTGATCCCAGCCTGAACTGCCAGCTGGTAAGAATGGTGTGCTAGAAATAATGATTGTAGCTTTAAGCCACTCATTTTTTTGAACTCCTAATTTTGACTCAAAAGCTACAAATGTAATAAAGCCTGGTGTACCCTTCAGTCATCTAATGGCCACATCATAAAGAGCTCCAGTACGATATCAAAAGCATGAAATTGATAGAGGTCCATTACTGCTAACTAGACTAAACTTACTCAGTTTTCACATTTTAAAACATCTGCACTCATTTATATGTGTGTCCATGTACATACGTAGCTCTATGACATTTTATTGCACAGATAGATTTGTATAAGCTTCCCATGTCCACAGAAGGAGTTCTTCTTTGTATTTGCAACCCCCCCCCCCACCTTGACTCCTCTCCATGCCCCCTGGCAACCACTAATCTGTTTCCTATTTCTATAGTTTTGTAATTTCAAGAATGTCATGCAAATTGAATCATGCTCTGTGTATCTCTTTGAGGTCCATCCAAGTTGTGAATCAGGAGTTCCTTTTTATTGTTAAGTAGTATTCCGTTGTTTGTGTGTACCAAGTTTGTCCTAGAAACTAGCTCTCTGATGGCTATATGGTTTGTAAATATTTCTCTCAGTTGTTAGCTTGTCTTCTTTTTTTAAAAAATATTTATTTATTATTTATGATAGACATAGCGAGAGAGAGAGAGAGAGGCAGAGACAGGCAGAGGGAGAAGCAGGCTCCATGCCAGGAGCCCGACGCAGGATGCGGGACTCGATCCCCGGACTCCAGGATCCAGAGGCAGGCGCCAAACCGCTGAGCAATCCAGGGACCCCCATTAGCTTGTCTTCTTATCCAATTAGAGTCTCTTACAGTACAGATGGCTTGAATTTTGATGACATCCAATTTATTAATTTTTCTTTTATTTATTGTGCTTTTGATGTTACATGTAGAAACTCTTTACCTAGTCCTAGCTTCTGAAGATCTTATTGTTTTCCTCAAAAAGGCTTATAGTTTTATGTTATTCATTTAAATCTATGACCCATTTTGAATCAATTATTGTAAAAGGTTCATTTTTAGCTTTCATTGGTCCCAACAGTTTGTTGAAAAAACTATCCAGCCTTCATTGACCTGCTTTTGCACCATTGTAAAAAAGCTAACAACTGGGAATCATTGGAAAGAAAATCAACCAAATTTCTTGGTTCTCTATATTGTTCAATTATCCATGTTTATGTTAATTATTATTAACAGCTATTATTAAGCTATGTAACTATTAAAGATTACTCTAACTTCTACAGTTTTAAAATCAGGTACAATGATTTCTTATTTTTTTTTTCAGAATTGAGTTAGCCATTCTAGTTTCTTTTCCTTCCCATATAAAAAATTTCAGAATAAGTTTTCCTACAAAAATCTTGCTGGGATTTTGATAGGAATTGAATTAAACCTATAAAATAATTTTGGGAGAATCAATCTCTTTACTATAATGAATCGTCTAATCCATGATCATGGATTAGATGTATTACAGACATTATATGATCACAATGTATTTTTCCATTTATTTAGATCTTTGATTTCTTTCATCAGAATTTTATAGATTTCAGCTTATAGAGTCTGTACATGTTTTGTTAGATAAGGTACTCACTTTTATGACAGTCTTTCATGAGAAAATTGATAACCAATATCAAAAGCAGGAAATTGACATAGGTACACCGTGGTCCTGACAAAATTACAAGTGCCAAACACGGCTCAGCTCTATGGGCCAATATACTCTAGTTTCACAGCCAATAAATCAGAGGAAGAGTGAAAACAACTATAAATCACATAGAGCATGGTAATGGAAAAGGAGAACAGGTGGGTCCTACCCCTGTAGAAAGCCCAAACTTAGAATCGCAAGGCTTACATCAGGCTTCCAGAAAGAAGGCAGGACTTTATTTCTAAGACCAAAATTAGTCTAGAACTTTCCAACTAAAATTTAGATTTTTCCCTGAGATAAAATCTGTACGTTAACATTTGCATTTAGATTTATCAAGATGGTAAAATGAGCACATACATAATCTCCTTGGCTCTTAACAGAGTAGAGTGATAAAAACTCAGGTTTATATACTCTGAGTCCAGATGGATCAGCCTTCATGATTGTGACTATAGCTGTACCAAAACACTTGATTGGGACTCAGTTACTCCTACAATGACAAGTTAGCACTCACAATAAACTAGAGTTTTCCTTGTCATGTTGATATATCTGCTCTCTCACCTATGAAAAATTACCCTATTTCTCATTTTTAAAAAAAGATTTTATTTATTTATTCATGAGAGACACAGAAAGAGAGAGGCAGAGACATAAGCAGAGGGAGGAGCAGGCTCCACGCAGGGAGCCCGATGTGGGACTCGATCCCGGGACTCCAGGATCATGCCCTGAGCCAAAGGCAGAAGCTCAACCGCTGAGCCACCCAGGGATCCCCTGTTTCTCATTTTTAAAAAGAGAAAGAAAAACAAAAATTTATGTTTCTTTACTTTTATTTTTGATAAACACAGTCACATTAAAAAATAAAAGGATAAGATCCAGTGATTTGGAACTAACAGAAACCTATAGTGGGGAACAGAGGCTAGAGGCAATTGTCTCCTAAGAAACAGATACTGTATACAAACAGTGGAGGCTGAGCTTCAAAGGTCATTTGATGATGAAGGCTTTTCTCATCCCACAAAAGGCAGAACATCTGAGCTAGGCTTCCCAGATAAAGTTGAGATCAGTGTTTACAGCTCATCTAAGTCAGTAGACATGAAAAAATTCTACTAACTACTTCTCAATCCTGCTTGCTTGTGATTCTGGGATGGAGAATAGACATCTTGATGAGAACCAGGCCCTGCTGCATCTAACCATAGCCCTCAATGTGGCATTACCAGTACGCAACATTAAGTAATGAACTTTCTTTCACTTACGCTGTCATTTCTTAGCACACTGAGAGGAACATAATCGTAAAACTGTCCCTGCCTCTTAAAGTTAACAACATTGAATTCTATAAGCTCCTAAATGATGGAATCCAGGAGAATGGGTGTTAACACCTGTTTTACTTTTGCCAACATTTAATGTAATTATGGCCCCTGCTTTCCAATGTGAAAATCAAATCTAGTATTTTCACTTTCATTAATCCCACAATCTGCTGCCTAACCCTGAACTCTGAATTTGTCATGGATAATATTCAAGACCGGGAAGGAATATCAGAGGATCATCTGATCCTCTATAAATGTTGTCCTAACTCTGCCTTTCTTCCATACTATTGCTTGAGACTTCTTTATCTGGTTTCTTCTTTCCTTTATGAGTCAGCAACCAAAACTAACCCCTGAAAAAGAAAACAAACAAACAAACAAAATGCTGGGAATAAGGTAAATACGTCTTGACCTGGAGTGCCGGGGTCCATCAACCCTAAAACCACTGGACGTGCAGGGGAGTCTACCAGAAAAGACTCCAAAGCAAGATAAGCTTCCAAACAAAAATGACAAGATACACAAGGAAAATTTCTGTCATGAGGATAGTTAGACTCAACAATCTATATTGACTCTACACACTAGAAACAGAGTTCTGTGTAATCTATAGATTTCACACATAAGGAATAAAAATAATGGTTATTATATAAAAATATTTAAATAAGTACTTTGTAATCATTAAGTAAGGCAAAGAGGAAGTGAGAACAAAGTGTTAATCAAGAATAGTAAGGTATTAAGATTAGTCTAGAAACCTTGAAAGTGGAAAGTGTACTCCTTGAAATCAACACTGTAGCTGATAAGGTAAACTGTAAACTAGATATCTGGGCCAAGACTGGGATCATTCAAGGGAGGACATGGGGTGTGGTGGTGAGAGGGAGTGGGGCACAGTTTGACAGTTTATAGAGGCACGCACTGTCAGATGCAGACCTTGAACTTGCAGGAGCCTGGGAGAGTGAGCACCTCCTTACTTAAACTGTGTGCCCGAGGGTACCATGCTTGCCTCCCTCTTGTCCCAGTTCTGGTAGACAGGAGTGACAAGCAAGTTAAGAGTTAGAAGATACAACTGAAGGAAGGTCCTGGAAGGGAGATACAGAAATTTACAATATGAGAAGGGAAATGGAGAGATGTGGAGAAAAGCACCCCCTCCCACCCCACATGTCTTAAGAGAGCTATGTATCCCGAAAGAATCAGAAGATGACCAGGAAAGAAATATTAAGAGAGATAACTTGAGAAAAATTTTCAAAACTGAAGATAATCTTTTGGTTGAGATAGTTTTGTCTTTATAAATGAGATTTGGAACAGTTTCTTATTGATTGCTGGAAATATGAAGGGCCCAAATTCCTGATTGTCCCCTGAGCCAGACCAGTTTAATGGGGATGGGAAAAGTGTATTTGATCTCAGGGCATTGGCACGTTAGGAGGACTGCGATGGCACAGAGGGGTTATGTCCTCACTTGTACATATCTGACTGGTGGACATTCCACAGTCACCTTCCCATATTCACTTGCTTCTGAGCAGTAGGGCTCAATAGGGACTGGACGGTCCCATCACTCACCGTGGGAGGGGCAAAAGTCTTCTGTGTGCAACTGGTAGTTTGGAGTTAAGCTGGATACCTGTTTGGGAACCACTCCAACCGCAGGTCTTCCTTCCTCGCTGCTGCCTATGGAGATGTTTTCAGCCCCCTGTGCCTCTGTTGTCATCTGCCTCCTCTGGCAAGGGAGGTGTGTTTTGCTTGTGGGACTACAATGCTGACAGCAGAAACTGCTTGGTAGAGAGAGTACGGCTGTAGTCCTTCAAGCGGTTTGCTTTTCTTTGCTCCTTATCATAACTAAATGTGTAATTAAGGCAGGAAACCTGACCATTTGGGGCCAGCCAATGCACAATTAAAGCAAGAGCTGGGTCATTGCTCATTTCTGTGCTCACATTGGCCCTCGTGGCAATTTAGGTATAGTAATGAGTGCACAGTTTACCTCCCCTTGCCAACAGGTTCTTTACCACATGGAGGGGTAGGGTGAACAAAGGCTGGGATTGTGAAGAACTGGAGGCAGGAGGAAATTTGTAGCATATAGGAGAGGGAGGATTCTGAATAAATAATCTGAGTTAGCCTTGCAAGGCTCTTTGTTTATTTCAAGGTAATTAAAATGTTCTGGGTTTGGAGGAGAAATGATGCTTTGGGAATTACTCATTTGATGGTTTTGAATTAGGGTTTTGGCATCTCTTTCCAGAAGTGAGTAATTTCTTTGTGGTGACTGTGTGCAGATAACACAACAATCAAGATAACCCCGAGCCTTCAGTTGAAATGTGGGAAGAACTGAAGAATGTCATATTGAGAATGGTGGCTCGGCAGATGTTAAGCCAGAAATTTTACATGGAAAACATAGACACAAGATCAGGACACTGAAGGATTGGATCAACATGTGTGTGCATGTGTATGAGCATGTGTATTTGTTTACACGAGAGAAAGACAAAGAGATGGATATAGAGAGATAGACTAAGAAACAGAGACAAAGCGGTGAAGAGACCAAAAGACAGACAAGCAAAAACATAAAAATCGATTAAAAATCAGGACACTGAGCTAGGTGAGAGAAACAATGCCTAGTCATCATGAAAGCACAAACATAAAACATAAAAAGTAGACACCATGTACCAGCTGTAGTATAGGACGTAAGACATTTAGAAAGTTACAGCCCCTTTCTAAGCAGGAGGAATGGAGAAGTCAGGTTGGCTGTAGTTAGGTAAGATGCTATCGCAGGATTAAAGGGGGACACACTGTGGGTTCCAGGTGAGATTGGCTGACTTTTCAGGTAAAACCTGAGATCTTGCTGGTGTCGTCCAGAGTGCTGGTGGCATGGGGCTTCAGTGAATATCATCTAGATGCAGAGGTATGGGCCGAGGAGCCTCAAAATAGAGATAAACATCTGTATAAATTTGTCTTCCTCACTCATGCCACCTCAGATAGATTGTATGCCAACTAAGGAATGTATTCGTTTGGATTCATTTCATATGGTAATAATATTTAAACTAGGATGGAGCTTTAAGGTTTTCCAAATTGCTTTCACTTATAGCATCTGGTGGTTGTGTCTTTAAGACCAATCTGTATTGGGAAGATGTTATTGGTCCACAGGCAAAGAAGCTGAAGCATAGAGATGTTGAAATACTTGCCCAAGGTTATGGAACTGGGAAATGGGCAAGCAGGGCTTGGATTCAAGTGCATTATCCTTTCACTGTTCTATGTGTCTGATTGCCTGTCATATGAAACGCTATTTAGGATTCTGCATTTAGTTTAATTTCCTATTACAACTATGCTAACAAAAGAATGCTAGTCCAGGCCAATAGAAAAATTCCCATATCTAAATTATCTGCTTGAAGTAGGTGGAGACCCATAATAATTATTTTTTTGTCACGACTTTTATAGAGGGCCAAGAGGTTTGGTGACCTTATGTGTTAAAAATCATTGCTGCATTAATCATTTGGACATAATAGATTTTAGAAAGGCTTTTCTGAGTTCCATTTAAGATAGTTTCTTACGAGTGTTGAGTGAATTGGTTTGAATATCTGTCAAACTCCATCCAACCAGGAGCAGCATGACCAGTTCCCTGGCCAAACACAGAGCAGGAAGGCTGGGCTTGTCTTGTCTCTGGCTTATTTCTGTAGTTGAAGGAAAATGGGTCAGAAAACAATGTCAGAAGAGCACACCACATGTTCCTATCTCAAGAAGGCTAGTTTGGAAATTAGAACCTCATTCCATTTGAAATTTTCTGTTTTATAACCAGAAATTTTCTATTTGAGACTCAGAAATAGGTTTTGAGGGTCAGAGGAAATTTAAGGGAGACAGTACCTTTCACCTTTGACCTCTGTCACATGTCTTAAAGGTGGAAGTAGTGGATGAAAAGCTGAATAGGTGATTAAAGGTAATGTTGGCCTCTTGTTTGGCATTGCAAATTAAATTTCCCGTGTGCTTATCCCATGGGTGGTTGTTTCATATTGATGGATACTGATGATACAGGAGATTGGATGTGTTTTTCTCTTCCATCCTGACAGGCTGACCTCCAACAGCACTCTTCTAGGGAAGCAGTCTTTGTTGTTATCAGGCAAAACAGGCTAATAGTATTCTTATATGTTCACCCTCAACCCTCCATCTGGACAAGTGAGTAATCTGATGTCCAGAGAGTGTGTTTACAGAAAATAGCCATGAGAAGAGTCTCTTGGAGCCAGAGTTAAACACAATATGGGAAAAGGCAAAGCCTTTTAGAATTCCATTGTCAAGGCAGGGTCCATCTGTTGCTACTGGGAATTTGTCCACCTAGCAAACCCTAACTCACTGCCTCCCATCCACAGCTAAAAGAAGCTGTGTGGTTGGTGGGTGTCTACACTCTGGTGCTGTACTAAGGCCCAACCCTCTAGCCTCTCATCAGCTGAGCTCCATGGCTGATTATAGTACTGCTTGCAAACTGCTCATCCACAGGGGAGGACTGGCTCTCTCTGGCGCTATGGCCTGAGACCAGGGACTCAGCAGTTTCTATTGGGTGCAGATGGCATCACCTTGTTGCAAATGCTTGAGAGCTAGAGATCTGGTTTGCTGGGTCATCAACCTGTGATGAGAGAAGATAGGTGGGAGCCTGAGAGACAATGGGTGGGACACTTGCATCCACTGTTTTAGGACCAGTTGTCCTGCCTGAGGACTCTGTTTAATATTCCTCTGTCTTCCCATCTATCCTCATTTCCCTCCTCATCCTCTCTGTGCTTCATCAAAAATGTATGGTAGGCTAGAATAGAAACTTTATGAAGATACTACTATGTCTTTCACGGTCTTCTCTGAATCCTTAGCTCTCAGTGTGTTGTTTAGCGTGTTGTAGACAGTCAATGAATATCCACTGAATTAGTGGACTTCTCTACCAGAGTCTGAATTCTTTCACAGCCTGCGACCTCTGCTTCCAGGGCTGGGGTGGGGGTGGGGGGGCAGGCATTGGCTGGACTTGGGATGATTATTTTTTTAATTGTAAAACTAAAAAAAATTGTAAAATTTACCACATTAACTATTCTTTGTGCACACTTAAAATTTTACTTATTTATTTAAATTGAGATAAATTTGATGTGTAACGTTGACTTTTTAGGTGTACAACATAATGATTTGATGTATGTATGTGCTACAAAATGATCACGACAATAAGTTTTGTGAGTATCTACCATTTTGCATAGTTATAAAATTTTTGCTTGTGGGATGAGAACTTTTAAGATCTACTATCTTAGTACTTTCAAATATATAATCCAGTATTGTTAACTATAGTCATCATACTGTTCATTACATCCCGGGACTTATGTATCTTGTTTTTAGAAGTTTATGCCTCTTGACCATTTTCACGTATTTTGCCCACCCCTTACTCCATGAATCTGGTAACTGCCAATCTATTCTCTCTCTGAGTTTAGTTTTTCTTAGAGTTCACATGTAAGTGAGATCATATATTTGTATTTGTCTTTTTCCCTCCATGTTAGCTATTTTTAAGTGTACAGTTTGGTGGCATTAAATATATTTGCATTGTTGTGTAGTCTTCACCAGATGTGGAATTTTTGTAGCCAGATCTGAGCGTGGGAGATGCCAGAAGGAAAGGAAAGTAAGGGTATGAGGTCAAAGAGAGTACTGGCTATTAAAAAAGAAATGAAAAATGTAAAAGACCAAGTCTACAGAGGCAGGTGGTGCATAAGAAAATCTAGATCTGGGGATCCCTGGGTGGCTCAGCGCCTTTGGCCCAGGGCGTGATCCTGGAGTCCCCGGATCAAGTCCCACGTCGGGCTCCCTGCATGGAGCCTGCGTCTCTGCCTGTCTCTCTCTCTGTGTCTCTCTCTGTCTCTGTCTCTCTCTCTGTCTCTCTCTTTCTCTCTCAGTCTCTCATGAATAAATAAATAAAATCTTAAAAAAAAAAAAAAGAAAATCTAGATCTTTATAAAAAGGGCCTGAAATGAGCTCGAAGCAGGTGGATTCCAGTGAGAACCAGAAAGGCAAATATGCTAGAGGGGAACATTCTGTGGGCTTGTAGCTGAATTCATGGGATGCTGAAGGAATCAGGACACAGGCAACCATTCAGCATGTGGCTACTGCCCCCTTGGACCATATGTAAAGGATATTGAGAATGCCTGGTTGCCTCTACCCTCTGTTTCACTCACCTCAGAAGCTTTGGCTGTATTATCCCTAAAGGGCTGTTTCAGCCTTTTTATTTTTCAGAAAGTAACAATACAGAGGAAATTGAAAGGCCATTGAGGACAAGAAATCAGGTTTGCCAAATGCTCAATTTTTACCCCTGGAGCATGTCAGCTGGGGGAAGCAGGAAGCACTTGAATGCTTGTGTCCTTTCATTAACCTCTGGCAAATCTGACAGTCTGTGGACCTCCTTGCTCTCTTTCCCCAGCCGCCCTGCTGGACTTGGGTGTTGCAGGGGCCTTGCTAAACGAGGGACCTCTTTATAGCCTCTGACAGGTTTTACTTTCTGCCATGTGACTCCATTCACATCGGTGATGACTTGGACTTGCTTGCCAAAACCTTAGGACTAAAAGAGAAAGTTCTTTCATGGACCCTGGGAGCACAGAGGGGTCAGTGAATGCTCTTCCAGGGAGACAGAGTGGGGAATGGTGATCATTCTTCTGCTACTCCTTCTCTTTGTTTGGAAAAGCTGCCACAGCCAGGTGCAGAGTCAAGGCCTACTGAGTGAGAGGGAAGGGGGACATTTCAGGCAAAAGACACTGGAGAGAAGCATGTGAAGATGGGAGTTAGTATGGGTGTTTCCTCCAGGAGGAAAAGGGTCTGAGGAATGCAGAAGAACAAGTGGCAAAATGGGACAATAGGATGAAAGAGACAAATTTTGGCCAAATGAACACAAAGCAGAGCTATACCCATTACAGGGAGACATTGAATTTTTGAGAATTTATTGAACACATTTTTTTGGTTGCTATTATACTTCAGATACCAAAATAGGCTCTGGGGATACCATAGTAGGTGAGCCTGCCCTTAAAGAGCTTACAGCCTAGTGAGGGAGGCAGTTAAGCAGCTGGCAATTAAAATTCACTTGCTACATGAAATGGCAGGTTAAAAATTTATGTAAAGATAAAAAGAGATTAGGAGAAGGACAAACATTATATGGTCTCATTCATTTGGGGAATATGAATAATAGTGAAAGGGAATAGAAGGGAAGGGCGAAGAAATGGGTAGGAAATATCAGAAAGGGAGACAGAACATGAAGACTCCTCACTCTGGGAAACGAACTAGGGGTGGTGGAAGGGGAGGAGGGCAGGTGGGTGGGGGTGACTTGGTGACGGGCACTGAGGGGGGCACTTGACGGGATGGGCATTGGGTGTTATTCTGTATGTTGGCAAAATGAACACCAATAAAAAATAAATTTATTATTAAAAAAAGATAAAAAGAGATTAGAAGGAGTAAAATCAGAATCATGGAGGCCTGATATGGAGCTGTTATAATAAATGAGTATATAAGTTTTGAATATCTTGAGTGTGTGGTGGTGGAAATAAGAAGGAATGGACAGAGAATGTGTATTTCTAAGGAGAGATAGTATCCGCAACATTCTTTGGCACTAGGTTACATACAAGATAATATCAGAATGAATAAGTGAACTTTGTGATTCTGGGTTTTTAAGATGATGGCAGAAAAACCAGCTGTCTGATTTTTAACTTGCGTGCTAGAATGGAGATGCAGGTGACAGAACAGAGGAGTTGGGGGAGAAGGGAAGCAGGGTGGTTGATAGGACAGGGAGGGAAAGTAAGACAGCACATTTGGCTTAAGACACATTGAATTAGAGAGGGTGACAAAACATGAGAGACTCCTAACTCTGGGAAACGAACAAGGGGTGGTGGAAGGGAGGTGGGCGGGGGATGGGGTGACTGAGTGATGGGCACTGAGGGGGGCACTTGACGGGATGGGCACTGGGTGTTATACTATATGTTGGCAAATCAAACTTCAATAAAAATATATATAAAAATAAAAGGACAGTGGAACATCCCATAGCCAATGTCTAGTTTATAGTTTGAGGATAAAGCAAACAAGCCTTGGAAAGAAGTACTGCAGAATGCGTGTAAGGACAGGTTTGGAGATACTCGTTTGGAGTAATTAGTCAAGTAATAATGATGGAGTACATCAGACTGAGTTCTCTGAGAAACAAAAATAAAACTATAAAAAAGAGCAGAGAGTTAGGGATCATGACTTAGTAATGACTCACACTGCTCTCCTAATAACTGAGGGCTGGGCTCAGTCTTGCTACTTGACTTCTCCATGCCACGTGTCTGGGTTGAGCTCACCAAGTTCAGCTTCTCCCCTCCACCTTTTACAGTTGCCTCCTCTATGCTGCAGCTGCAGCTGTCAACAAAGTTTACATGCAAGCAGCTTAACCTCAGCCTGTGCCCTGCATCCTCTTCTTTCCAGCAGCTGGACCCTGTCCCAGGGTCACTTAGCTATAGGTAGGATCTGAATTTAAATTAGGTTGAAATTCTCTCCCCACAAATGGCTTCAGATATGGTCTATCCCAGAGACCTGTATTTCATTCTCCATTACCTAGAGATTTCTGCTGTTTTTCTTTGCTCATCAAACCAGGTGGTCTTGACTCAGAGGCTGGGACCCAGAGATTTGGCACCCTGTCTCTTGCCCCAAGGATGTTAGTATCCCTAACTCTGACCTATCCTGCATTTATCTTTTGCCTCTTTCCTCATTAGTCCCCAATTAAAATGCTGGCATACCTCCATGGCTGGGGCAAAATGGGGAATGCATAATTCTTGCCATGACCTTCCTCTGGTCTTAGTGAGAACTGAGTCCTAACCGGGTTCTGTGAGTCTGTTCAGATTATTTGAACTTCATTTGTTTTGTGTAGTCATCTCAGCAAGTTTTGGGGAGAACCCCCTTTCTATGATGTCCTTGCACATCCTGGAACTAGTGCAAGCTTTGGCAAAATTTTGCCCATCCCTTTCAATGGTTTATGACCATTGGAAAGTTCACGAATGCCTATTGCAGATGAACTGGAAGCTTAACTATTCTAATTTGGAATCTAATCTGGAAGCTCAAATATTCTAAAGTAATCAGTGTTCCAGAATGGAAACAAAGAGAATCATCATGGAAACCAAGAACTGCTACGATTTAGATTTTCTGAAAAAGAAGGTGTAATATAATTTTTTAATTATTTGTGAAATTTTCCAAGTGTTCCAGTCATTAACAATCTATAAAGTTACCTGAAACTGTAATAGGAAGACTCATTTGCCAATTTTATTTTCAGAAAGCCATTCTTTGAGTAATATATGCTTCTGAACCAAAATTCAAGATAAATAGAAGGGTATATGGTAAAATATGATCTCACATCCCAGTTGCCTGCCTCAGACCATCCATCTTCTATAATTAGTATACTATTTATTTATATATACTTATCTAATTACCCCTTACTTATGTAAATCTTCCAGAGATGGTCTTAGTGTATAAGTACATACATATACACAAACCCATGTGCACATATTATCTTTTTCCCCCAAATAGTGGAATACTGTGCAACATTCTGTATTGTCTTTCACTTACCAGTAGCTTAGAGGCTATTCCCTGTATGTGTTGAGTGTACAACATTATTTTTAAAAAGCTGCAGAGCATTCTGTTGTTTGAACATATATAATTTATTTAACCCATGATTAATAAATTAAAATGTACTTATTAATTTACTGAAGATCATTATGTTGTTTCTAGTCCTGGCTATTAAAATAATGTTGCAATTAATATTTTTGTATTCAGAAAGATGACCAAGAGAAAAATGAAAACAGTATACTTGTGCCAGAAGAGAAATTGTACCAGAAGAGAAATTGCCAGAAGTGTCTCTCTGGCTCTAGTGGTGAGGGCATTTAAAATCTTTGTGGAAAATCCTGAATTGTTCTCCATGTGTACTAAATTGTTTCCTCCGTGTTTATACTCTGTCGTTTCCACTGATGTATAAAAATGTTCCTTTGCATTGTGGCCAATTTTATAACACAAAGAAGCCGAACTACAAAGTTTCTGTATAAAGTCAATTTTGTAGAATAAACAGGGACATTGTCAAATAAGCTGAGTATTTGCATTTAAGCAATGTTGGACATTTTACCTAAGGCTAGAGTTAGCCTCAGGCATAATAAATGAAATAAATCACAGTGTAAAGTATGATTCGAAAGGCCCAGGAGGCCTACTTGGTAATTTTTCTCTTAATATTTTCTATGGCCTGAATGTTTTCATTCCTCGTTTCCCCAAAATGCATATGTTAAGATCCCAATCCCCATCATGATGGTGTTTGGAGATGAAACCTTTGGGAGTTCTGTGAAATAGGCAGCGTCATGTATTTCTTTTGTCCAGATCAAGCACCTGAGGCTTAGATTTTAATAGATTTATTCAAGATCACCAGGTCCAGGATCCAGGAAGTCCTTCTCTTATATCAGGGCTCCCTGTTTCTTCCATTACTCCCTTTTGTTCTAAGAGCCAGACTTGCGATATGCAAAAGTAAATACTCTTTCTAATTTTTTTCTTTTTCCTTTCTCTGAAACTGCGGGTTCAAAGAAATTTTAAAGTATACTTTTCCTAATGCATAAAATATCCAAAAAAGGTGAAAGGAAAAGTTTTATGAATTGAATAAAAAAGAAATATATAAGTGTTGTTTATTTTTCTCAACAAAGAATATAGTAAATCATTTTAAAAAGAAATGGTTTTCAAAGAAAAATAAAACTGCTTTATCTGTAGTACAACTCTGAATTATAATACATGTTTGCTTGAAATGAAATATGCTAGTTAGTCTTTATTTGTGCGATTTTTCTTAGGTCACCAATAGATAGTCTTTAGAAAACAATGAATACTTAATATATAATATTGTCTGACTCTGGATTATTTTTTTGTCAATTATTCTCTATTCATATGCCTAGTTATTCCCTATTTTTGGGCTCCTATGTATAATTGGCTTTTGCGATGATATAGTATATTACTAAAAATCTGTCATTCAGTTTAGCATGATGATTAGGAAAACATTATATTGAATTACCAGGAAAAAAAAAAACCCACACCATTTGCCAAACCCAAAAAAGGGGATTTGTTAATTGGGAAGTTTTGTTATGTACCAGAGAGTGATATGTTATCATCTGTCAAGACTATTTTGTTTTGTTTTGTTTATTTTTTTTCAGAATAGACTCAGATTTTACAATTTGATTTTTATGACATCTTGATATCCTGTGTGTACCACATCATGTGAAGAGAATGGATATCATTGTTACACATTTATGTTTAAATAGTAACTTCTGGCTTTCTGGAAATTATACTTTAGTGTTATGAAAAAGTAGGGACAATAGAATTCTTACTAAAAAGAGTATCTTTCTTAATAGAGAGAAAGTATAATGGGCATTGAAAACAAATGTTCTGGAAGCATTTTACACTATTGTAGAATTTCCACACTGCTGCATTTGAACTGCTGACCAATTTGGCTCAAAAGTCAGGGATTCTTCATTTTAAGAAGAGAGAAGTTAGGATGGCTGCATAGAAGAAGCTCTTTTGTATGGTCCAGGCATCTATTGAATTGTCACTATCATCTTAATCTGCTTTGCTGAATCGCTCTTTTATTTGAGTTCAGTGAAATCTTATTACTGAAAAAAAGTGACGGTGAAAATCCGGAAATACAGGAAAAGACTTAACCAAAACCCCTGGGGAAACACAGAAAAGCTGAACCATACAGGTGATTCAGAAAAGAGTGTCAGCTGCAGAGACTTGGCCCTTCACATTGTGACTTTTGACAATAGACTTGATTATACCTCCTCAAGAGAAAATTCAGGGTCATTTTTGTCACCAGCATCTTCACCTCTGGCATATCCTTTATTCCTATGGCAGTAAACTGGAGGAGATCTCATGTGCATAGAGCTTCCTGGGGTGGGGAGGGAGATTGCATTCTGGCTCTTCTCTAATTATTTAGTGAATATTGTGTGTGAGAGCAGAGGTTGGCACACTTTTCCTGTAAAAGACCAGATAGTAAATATTTTAGGCTTGTGGGGGCCATATGGTTTCTGTTGCAGCTATTCTACCCTGAAAGCAGAAGACATTGAACTTTGAAAGAGAATAGATGTAAACAAATGGGTGTAGTTGTGTCCAATACACATTTCCTTCGACAATTAGAGTGAGCTGGATATGGTCCATGGACTGTAGTTTGCCAACTCTTCTTTTAGAGGATGGGTAACTTTCCAGTCATTCTTTGTTTTAATTTAATTTAATTTAATTTTATTTGAGAGAGAAAGAGAGAGAGAGAGAGAGAGAGAGAGAGAGAGAGAGGAAGGAGGGGAAGATGGAGAAGGAGAGAAAGAATCTTAGTAAAGATGAAAGCAGGGCTCAATCTCATGACCCTAAGATCATGACTTGAGCCGAAATCAAGAGTCAGATGCTTTAACCGACTGAGCCACTCAGGCGCCCCATCCAGTCATTCATTATTTTATTGATAAATTCAACAAGTGTTTGTTGGTCACTTATTCACTGCCATGTACTGTGATTAACTGTATCCTAAACTTTGTTTTAATAGAAGAGAACCAGGAAAACGTCCTTGCCAAGCAAATTAACAATGGAAACAGTACCCGAAAGGATTAATTTGCATTAGAAACTGAGCATCAGCCAGCATTTATACTGAATACAGCATTAAACTTTGGCTCCTACACATAAATCAGGATACCCTTAGCTTACTTTGAAGGTCTGCTTGAATACGTTAGAGCAGGATTAAATATAGTGTGTGTAACTCACATAACTCCAGGGCATGTATACTGGTCAAAGACTGTGGTAAGTCTGGCAAAGCTATATAACAATACTTGTAATAAAGTACAATGTTATATTTTAAGTCTGTTCACACATTAATATAAAGGGAAAAGTGTGCTCACACATAAATAATAAGGAAGCAGGGTTTACAATGCAAAGTGAGTACACATTTTACTAAGTTAAGTGTTAAAATTTTGAGGGTGTTCTAGGTCCTTGAAGTTGGTATTATCTCAGCTACCTTCCCCTCTTAGAGTTTAGTATGTTTTCCTGTCAGAGGTAAGGTGTGCATGGGAAAAGAAAAGAAAAGAACATCCGTTTCTGGCTAAAAGGGAGAGTAATGGAATCACAATCTTCCCAGAGTAGAAAACGCAGAACACTTGTCAGCCTTTTCCATGAGTCCAGCAAAACTTGATTATCAAAACTTGACAAAGATAGTATAAGAAAAACAAACAAACAAACAAACGAATGAATGTCAGTTTGAACACAACCCTTGCAGGCAGTTTTCCAAGCAGATGTTTTACAAATAAAACAGCACAGGTGTGGAGATTGAGTTCACATGAGGGTTGAGGGGGCAGCAGGGGGAATCTAAGGCAAAAAAAGGAAAAAGAATTGCACTATCTCAAGTGCAAGAAGACTTTAATCAATTGCTTCTCTTGTAATTTACATTTTTCTGGCTCTGATAGCTTGCTTTGTGGTGAACACCCTGGGTATTGGAAACTAACCATCCCCCCTTTTTATTTTTATTTATTATTTGAGAGAGAGGGAGTGTGTGCACATGCCTGCCAGGGTGGGGGGAAGAGAGGCAGACAGGAGAGAGAGAGAATCTCAAGCAAACTTCCTGCTGAGTGTGGAGCCTCACCTGGAGCTTGATCTCAGGATCTTCAGTTGGTTGCTTAACTGACTGCACCCCCCACACGCCCCTACTTTGGGTGTTTTATAGCCTCCAGAGCCCAGCGTGGACCCTGTCATTCCATAGTTGGTGTTTTTGAGTGAACAAGGGATATGGCCTCTCCATTTCAGCAAAATTTTAAGGGCGTATATGTTTTCTGGATTCTCTAGTTCCTCCTCATCTCCTCATTCCTCCTCCTCCTCATTCCTTCCTTCATCTCTTTTCCCATCTTGGATTTGGTGACGTCACCTTCCTGGTGACAGTGGTCTCAGGTGTCCCAGAACCTTGCCAGACTTAGCTGAGTCTGTCCTGGCCTGTTCTAGGCTGTTGAGCCTCTCCTCTCTCTCCTCCTTTCTTCTCTTCTCCAAAAACTCTTCTGCAAGTGTTCTCCCCCAGTGAAACCAGTCAACCAGGGAGTGCTTCCGGGGCACTGTTACATCCGCTGATGCGATGCAGTGTATGCTAATGAGCCTCCCCCTAGGCAATGTGTACAGATGCAATAATGACATAATGAATAAGTCTGAAGGCTAAAGTTCTGGAGACTGCATGTTCACTGATGTACCACCACTGTGTCTAGCTTCATGGCTGGCATATGTGTGTAAAAAAAATAGTTGAAGAATTCATGATTAAGTGTATGAATGAATAAATAAATTTTAGGGCAGGCAAGCCTTTGAGCATGTTGAGTGTCCTCCCAAGAACCCAGTAGAAAGTCTGCTCTGAAGGTAGTGAAGGAAAAGATTGATTTCAGCTTAGAAGCTCCCAGTGCCCGCCCCGCCCCCACACCAAGGCCAAGGGCCCTGAAGGCTCCTGCTAACAAGGTAGATCCTGGAAGCCAGAACACAGAGTGTCCATTCCAGACTGCTCCCTGGACACACACTCCCTTCTGACTTTTGGAAATGGCAGTTTACAGTTGAGCCTGAACATTATTTAATTTGTGGAGGTTTGCTGGGTTGGGTTTCAGATATTTCCCAGGATTTTGAAGTTCAACATTTGTTCTTTGGATTTAAAGATGCAATGATGAAGATATAATACAGGCAAAACTCGGCTTCTGGGAGAAGATAGAAGCACAGGATCCCTAAGTAAGAGCTAGAGACGGAAGGGTTGGTGCACTGACTTCTGGCAAAGCCGGCTTGGCCCCCCCGGGGGTGTGGGTGGAAGACCCAGGGAGGGTCTCCGCAGCCACAGACCCCAGTTTTCACAGAAGGAGCCTGAAACCCCCGGGGACCTTTGCTGTGCATTTTCGTGGCAAATTCAGGAAAGGGATTAAGTAAGACTTTCTTCCTCTTCTCTCTGCTCCCAATTCAGACATCAGTATGGTAAAACGATCATTTGAAATGAAAACCCCTTAATGAATATTAAACTTTCTCTGTTTTGCCACAGATTATTTTAACATTCCTTGGAGTCTCTTAACCGCCCCCCCCTTACTTTAAGAACTTTCACATTTTAATGTCAAAACAACTCCAAGAAATAGGAACAGTTTGCCCCTAGAGCCTGCCTCTGGGAAGCTAACCTGTTTTGCAGTCAGACTCCTGTGGTTGGGGTGTTTAGGGTTAGTTTTAACACTGTCTTGCATCAGCTTGGGTCTGGTTTTCCATTTCAGAACTTAGCTCTGGTTTCGTGGAGATCTAAAGTTACCAATCTTTGGTATTAGTCTGCTCCCCTTTCGTGAGTTCTTTGTCCTATTTTAGTTCTTTATGATCCCGGGGATTTTTTTCTTGGCTGATGTGAGCCTCAGTTTTTCAGCCTATACAACGAGTACAATATTGTTAGCTTCCTGGTGAACTTGCTTTGCGGGTTACATTACACAAATGTGGTTAAGGCACTTAGCACAACGCCTGGCACACACAAGCCAGTCAGGAAAGAGCCTCCTAAGGATGCTGGGCCGAATGCAATATGAAACAGAAAATCACTGCTCCCTCATGAAGAAAAATATCACAGAAAGTTTTAATGTGTGTTGTCAAAGCCCACATCATGCTGTCTTACTTAGGCTACGTAAATGCATGACCCTCTCTTCCATTAGATTGTATTCCTTCTGGGCGAGATGGCATCGTAGTTAAGCTCCGAAGTCCTGACACATGTCATGGAGCCAACCATGGGTTCACATTTAATTACCATTACTGGGTTAAGAGCCAAAGTGCAGGAGTCAGGAGGGCCTGGGCTTATATCCTGGGCTGTTGATTCCTTGGCGAGGAGTGTGGATGCACTCAGATGTACAACGGAGATGATAATGCTTCCCTCACTGACTCATTCTGAACGGTGAGGCGGCAGTGGGCAGCAAGGGTTAGCCAGGCACTTGGCAGTCAGGGTGTGTACTAATAAAGTATAGTTGATAACCATTAAGGAAAAGGTGAGAGCATGTCTTTTTAACATCACCGTGTGCTTTTCTCTCAGCTGCGTAACCACTTTGGAAACCTGTCTTTAGAAATCTTGCCTTAGAGAAAGAAGTCCTTTCTTCCTGGGATGAGAGATGAGAGCCCCTCAGAAAACCCTGCATATGTAGGACCTTTGAGGTCCTTGGGGTCAACCAGTGAGGTGTTTACTGCCAACCTCCTACTCCAGGCCCAGCCAGTTTCTAGGCAGCAGTCAGCGTGAAAACCCCACTGCTTTAAATCATTTACTGACATGCCATTCTTTTCTCTTTTTTAAGATTTTATTGATTCATTCATGAGAGACATGCAGAAAGAGGCAGAGACACAGGCAGAGGGAGGAGTAGGCTCCCTGCAGGGAGCCCGATGCAGGACACTATCCCAGGACCCTGGGATCACACCCTGAGCTGAAGGCAGATGCTCAACCACTAAGCCACCCAGGCATCTCTATATGCCATTTTTCTTGGGTAGATGGAACTCAAGGCCCACATTGGTACCTATCTACCTTCCTTCTTCCTCTTTAATTAGTCTCTTTTCTTCTCTTGCCTTTAGCCACATCTGCCTTCTTCCCATTATCCTCACCACAGGACTTTTGGATATGTTGTCCCTCTGTTCAGAACCCTCTCATATTCCCTCATTCACTTGCTTTCTCAGAGAAGCCTTCCCAGATCCATGTGAAATGGTCAAATTCTCCGACTGTATGCTCTCACTGCATTGAATACCTATCTTTGTAATGTTATTTACAGACACAATTTTATATTTGGTACTTTTTAACCCAACTGGATTCTTACATTTTTTTGGTACGTATTTGATTACTAAATGTCTCAATCCATTTGGGCTGCTATAACAAAATATCACGGACTGAGTTTCTTATAAACAACATACATTTATAGCTCACAGTTCTGGACTAGAAGTCCAAGATCAGCCTGCCGGCATGGTTAGGGCCCTCTTCCTGGTCAGACACTTCCGGCTGTGTCCTCACATGGTAGAAAGTTCTAGGGAGTCTGTGAGGTCTCTTTTATAGGAGCACTACTCCCATCCATAAGGGTTCTCCTCTCATGACCTCCCAAATACCCTACCTCCTAATACCAGAAACTTTGGTTAGGGCCCCAGTGTATGAATTTTGGGATGATACAAACATTCAGACCACAGTACCATCCATTTCCTGCATTCTACTGTGAGATCCATGAGGTAAAAAGGTCCCCTTCTATTTTGTACTTTACTGTATCAAAGACTCATATTCAGTGGGCTTACACTGGTACTAAACCGCTGGAATAATTCCATACCAGTAGATAAATAACTGGCCCTCCTCACCACCCCACCCCACCCCCAGGTGCTGTGGTCACTCACCTAAGCCTCGGACATCCCTGCAATTTAGCAACAAATGAAGTAATCTAGCAACAACAGTGCCTCTCAAAACCCTGCTCCAGCACTCTGCCTGGGGCCCACACCGTGCCCCTGCCTCTCTCATTCCTGACTGTTGTTTTGAATATCACTCTCTGTTATTGCCAGTAGCCACAGAGCAGCTATGTGGTAAGTGCTCGATCAACATGTAGAGTGAAGTGTATGATTACTGCAAGGAGACCTGGACATGGCTGCAGAGTGGGCTTAAGCTTGCCCTGCAGCTGTGGTAAGGGCTGCAGCTCTGTTCCTTTGTTTAAAGGGTCCTGGGGGCGTCTCAGCAGAGGCATTTCTTCTGACCAAGCAGACCAGCCGTATAATGTCTGGGTTTGGAGGCTTCAGATTCAAAACTCGGAAATGCTACAACAGGAGTGTGTGGGAGGAGAGGGGCTGAGGAGGGAAAAACAAAGAGCCAAGGACAGGTTCAGATTCTCCCTTCCTCTGAACCTCTGAATGTTTACTCTGTGATGGGCGAATTGACAAGAATAAGGAAAAATGCCTCCTCCAGGCAGCAATGCCTTAGGCCAACTCTTTTATTTCCCTATATAAAATAATTAAATGTTGAGACAATTTAACACATTTCTTTGTTTCTTGGGAAACAGGCAAACTCAGGGCCATAGCTAACCAGGGGATGTGGAGAGAGGGCAAGATGAAGTGTGGTGTCAGGCCTGCATTGGAAAAGTGTGCTAATTATGAAGGTGAAGACAGAAGGCAGGGAAAAAATTCAGGCTGCACCTCAAAGGAATCTCTGTTTCACAATCCTGTGAGGGGTAAAGTCCCTTTAGCTGAGCCCTGCTGGCCTGCCCCGATAAGGCTCTGATGGTAAAGCAAGAGAGTAAGGCAAGGGAGTGGCTGCTCCCAGCTCTCATGGCTTTGCCTCTGGGTGACTAGTGGCCATACGACACATGGATGGAAGTGAAGTATTTGGAAGTCAAACAAGAGCAACCATGCAAGGGAGTTAAGCCTCAGGTTAAACCTTACTTGGATTTTATTTATCTATTTATTTATTATTGTAAATGGGGATAAATTTTTGCTCACAGGGATTTTGGTTTAAGAGGGGAGATAAAAATGTATAGAGATAATCATATTGAATATGGAAGAGTCAAGTGCTCGAGGAGTTCAGACACAAGAGACATTACTTTCTGCAGGGGCAGGTGATGATCCATGAGCAGGGTACCCTTTGGGGTCTGTAGAGTGTGTGTGGCTTGAGCATATTATGACAAAGGAGAGACTTGATCGGAGCTGTGACGGTAGTGCACTGGGTGGGTTTAAGGTGGGAGGGGGTGAGAAATGTAGTGCAAGGGGAGACAGTTCCACTGGCTGGGGTCCCGGTGATTAAAGGACTGGCTGTCGGCTGGAGAACTGCCGACTCACAGGCTTTGGAATACAGCTAGTCTTGGGAGGCATCCTGGAGGAAGAAGGCTGTGAAAAGGGGGATCTGAAGTCTAGGTGAAAGTCTGGAAGGAAAGCAGAGCCATTTTCATAAATGTGAGATGCCAAAGGAAGAAAAAAAGTAGATGAAGAGGTTACATGGAGTTTGCTGTAGTTTTTGTGGAACTTATGAAGCCAACAGAGTAGGGGATGAAGACATGAGATGGACAGTTGGAGTGGAAGAGAGCTGAGGGTGAAGGTCACGACTGAGATGCACATTTGAGGATGAAGTCTAGGGAGACAGAAGGAAGCCCCAGGCAATGATAGGTTGCCCAAGGATAGACTCTAGAGAGCAACTGGGCCAGGAGCACATACTGATGGCAATCCCAAGGAAATTGGGGTAGGGATTCAGGAATTTGCTGGGCACGCCTGGTCTCAGGTTTGCATGTAACTAAGCAGGTCAGTGGAATTGGAAGAAGTGGATCTAGAAGCAGAGAAGGTTGACTTTTGGAATCTAGGCAGTATTCAGCCCCAGTTGCTGAGGAATTTCCTGGTTGTAGAGTAGAAGTTCCCAAGTTTCTGGAAACTCCATCAATCTCAGTCACATGGGACAGTCACTCACTCTCTCTATGTCTAGCCTCAGTGATTAGAGCCCCTGCCATAAAATTCCAGCAAAAATAACTTTTTCCCCTTTCTTACCAAAGGATCAAACCTTTTCTGCTGAGGCAAATGTGCATGAGAAAAGCAACCACGACTTGGCAGCTCTGGCACGTGTCCGAAAGACAAGGTTTTGCTTAGATGAGGCTGACCACATTTGCCCCCTAAGGGCCGGTGTTCATCCCTGAGAGTAGCAAAATGGGCTCCAGCTTTGGTGAAAAATGGACACACCAAATGTGTGGTGAAAAACCATTCATATTTGGATGTGTGAATTTATGAGCTTGATGAAAATGGGCTCTTCACTTTTGGGTGCTCTCCATTTGTTGTATGTGTCACCTGCTTAGACCATGAGCTTTGGTAATGGGTGAGTGACAGAAGAGACATAAGAAGAACACCAAGAAATGCCAGATTTGATATATTATTCAAGACTTCAACTTAAAAGAAAACTCTGTCCAAGCAGATGTGCTTACCTGCGTCCTCCCCACCCAATTTAATGGAAATAAGCCATCAACTGTTCTTGTTCTTCCATGGGTGGTGGTTCTTAGGAAAACTCTTATCCAAATTACCTACCCAGAAAACACTAGATGCTTTTGATATGTTCAGCTCCAAACCAGGCTGTGTGGGAGAGCCAAAAGATAAAAATAAAATGAAGTAGATTTTGTGTTTTAAGTCACGAGATAGAGGAAAATATACCTGTCAAATCTAGAGAACAGTGTCAAAGAAAATCTGAAAATGCTTCATGGTGTGAGGTGTAAAAAAAACTAGGTGTAGGAATTCAGAAGAGGGGGTGTGGGTGAGTGAAGTCCTTGAGGGCTTCGTGGAGGAGGGGGAGCTTTTACTAGCCTTATAGAAGAGAGGAAGCTGTGTCCTGGCAGAGTCACAGCATCATTGAAGGCTCACACCTCACTCCCTGGCAGGGTCCAACTTCACCTCTGTTTCTTTGCTTTTGCTTTATCACTAACAACTGTATTTAAAACATGATCAATCTAGTGCGAGGTGGAAACAGAAGTTTCTACTAGCTTCTCTCCCCTGAAGTTACTCCCAGGTTGTTGACAGTGACTCTCGTTTGTTTCTTATTCACTTTCCAAATTTTCAATCCAGCCATGTACCATCGGGTAGATATTGGTGTCGTGAGTCTTTGCATTATATCGAAAATGATGAGAGCTGCTAAGGTCCATTTCCTTCTCTCTCTCTTATGTTTGCTGAAGCAGAGGAGTTGGAGTTATTTTCCTAAGAATTGTTTACTTTCCTGCTATAGTCAAACAAGATATGATAGGCTTTATTCTTTATCCTGTCAGTATTTGGTCATTTTCCTCAAGTCATACCAACAAAGACCGTGGGATTCAGTTTGACCCTGTTCTGGCTAATGTTTAGGGAATGACCCTGTCGGGCCCTCAGCTGGGCCACCTGGGCTTGTGCAAAATGCTGACTTTGACAGCCCACAAGGCAAAGGCTAAGAGCCCTGCGTGACTCACTCTGATTTCCTCATGGGTGCCCAGTTTGCACCATTTTCTTGGTAAAGCAAGCCTCTTCAGAACATGTCACAATCACTGTGTCCTTCATTTTTGTTGAAAAGGGGAAATACCATTGGACATGAAGCTTACTGGAAGAAGGCTTAGACAGGGAATAGATATGCAAAGGTGAGTGGCAAGAACCTGCGTGGGTAGTGAATGGGTATAGTGATGGGGCTGTGGGGAGAAGTAGGGGGGCAAGTAGCACCCCTCTTCCAAGGCAATGGAAAGGGGCAAGCTGAAGGCCATGGGGGCACTCCACGCATGGTGATGAAATGCCATCCAGTCTTCATGTGTGTCCTTCACTGCACTTGCACCGTTGGGCAAATGGTGTGGTTCCTCCCTGGAGGCTGATGACCCAACTTTTGTGTTGGGCTAGGGTGGCAGTCACGGCCAAATGTGAGAAGTGAAGAACCGTGTCAAGTCTTGGCTCAAGGGGCTGCTTGAAAACCACCACGGCCAAATTCCCAGCTGCTGACATGGCATATCCTGTCCTCCTCACGCTTGGTGCCTGGCATGTTAACGAATGTTTGTTGATTGGATGAGTAATTGCACGGGACTCACCAAAGAAGTTTCCTGAGGGAAAGGGAATGAATAACAGACTTGCCCTTTTCTTGGCAGCCATTACCACGGAAACTCTCAAACATAAAGGCCAAGCCAATGTTTCGGCCATTGCCTTTGCCCATCACCATCTTCCCCATGACCTTCGCCAGAATTGAGCGTGGTTAGGTAAGTGAGGGTAATGTGCAACATGTCAAAGTGTGACAGAGTGGGCTTTGATCTAAATGTTTTTGTGGAGCTAGCTTCTTTAGTGAGTCCAGTTAATGTAGCCATGGACACAAAGGGTGGATTCAAGCTTCGCCTTCTGCGTCGGACTTCTCCGTTGCTGCCTGCCACGAAGGAAAGGCTCCAGGAGCTCGAGGCCCTTTCGTTTACTGCGGAGTCCTCCCGCTGCTGCATTCTAGTCCTGTCTAGAATTGCAGAGAACAGGTGCTCGGGCTTGAAAAGTTGCATATGCCGACGTGTTCAGGGCTATGTTACCGCTTCATGGAAAGTCTTGCACTGCTCTTAAAGTTTGTGAAAAATCATGTTTTCACCACCTCAGGGAGACCTAGCCAAACATTTGGTAAATTTCTGCCTGAGTCTGTGTGGAGGCTTTTTATGGATGAAAGATGCATGCTTCACAACCTCATCACTGCTGGGCCTGGGAGGTAAGGTTTCCTTTAGCTTAAATAAACACACACACACACACAGACACACACAGACACACACGGAGATGGTAGGAGTGGGGGCAACTGAGATGACTCTGACTGACTCTGACTGAGATGCAGAAATATTGTCAGAAGGTCTCCCTTATGCAGGAATAACTCCTAAAAATAAATAAATAGTCAAACAGATATGTAGACTCAGAACAGTTGGAGTTATAACTGGAGTTATAACCTGGGCCAAATCAGTTCGGACCCAGCCCCTGAGAGCTTCTATTGAGTTCTGGTTGGATTTAACTCATCTTTGCATCTTTGCATCTTTGCAACCACATAGAGTGGACATAAGTGCGTGAGACCTGGCTCATGGGAGGAGCCTTGTCTCCTGCAACAAAACCTGTTGCACCAGAAAGAACTGAAAGCTCTAGGTTGAAGAAGTTTAAGGACCGGACTTGGGCTAGATAAACGAATAACGCTGAATTCATGGCCAAAATTTGCCAGAGAGTCAGTGCTTTTTTCAGGAAATGCCAAACAAAACAAACACATGATTGAGTGTTCGTCAGGCAACCCCCGCCCCTGCCTTCCCTCCACCCCCTGCTTCAGAAGGGCTTCCTGGACACTTTTTCAATACATCTGATGTTATTTATTGGCCTACAGTTACCACATAGGGGTACTTTGGCCACAGTATATTTTCCTTCAGGAAATTTATTTACTTTTAACAGAACAAAATGGAACATACATCCAGGGCCTGAGGGCATCCACTTAGCAGATAATCATAGCAATAAAAATTAATTTCCCCCTTTAGCAACTCTGGACTGTAAAGGAAATGGTGAGAACAATGTCTCTGAAGGCTGCCAGACCAAAAGGATGAATCTTGTCCATTGTGAAAAGAACATCCTCCCTGTCTGGATGTCTGTTTTTGTTAGGAATCATATATTTTTCTTATGTGAACTTGTGACTCAATAACAAACTACCTGGCTATTAAGCCAACTTCTTATCCTAGGCCTCTCGCCTAGGTCTGCTGTGAATAGGTGTGCCTCTGCTCGCGGCCCAAGCCTGCTTCCTCCCCCAGCTTTGAACCTTGGTTCTAGGGCACTGCAAGCGCTCTTCTGATGGTATCTTAAACTCCCTGGCTGGCATGTGGATGGTGAAGAACAGAGAGAAAATCCTACACCCAGCTGCCTCTGGCGGGGCTGGTTCTGACCCGTGTTGATCCTCTGGTTCACAGGGATGATGTGAGTAGGATGGATGGATGATGCAGGATGGATGTTCATGAGTCCAGCTTGGCAAGCACTGCAGCTTTCCTATGTGAGCAAGACTCGAGCCGATCATGCTTCTGGTGTGCTCTATGTTTCTATGTAAGTCTTAGAACCCCATGTGGACCCCCACACCTGAGAACTACAGAAAGGCCTCAAGTTAATTTTCTTTCTATTTCTTTCAGGCCAGTCTGTGTGCCTCTCACATGTGCACATCTGACCCTGGCTCTAACTTCTCCCGTTAGACATTCAGAGACCTGAACAATTTTCATGCTATTCCCTTCACCTGGAACAATATTTCCTAGCTCTCCATCCCATGGCCAGATCCTTCTTTTCCTTTAGGACTCATCTTCTTCTGAGAGGCTTTCTTTGACTAAGCTGTCATTGTTCTGTCTGCAATTTTCTACTGGAGCACTGTGTTCATATTCTTTGAACCACTTACCACAATTAGTTATGATGTACACATTTGCTTGTTTACTGCTTTTCCCTCCAAATAGAGAGTAAACTGAGAGTAAACTACCAGGTCTCTGTTATTCCTTGCATTACATCTGGCACTTTGCACACAGTAGATTGTCAATAAATCTATAGTGGTTGAACGGATGAATGAGGTTACTCTCAGCCCCTGAAAATGCCCAGAACCCTACTTTAGTTTTCCCAGAAAAGTTCAGAAAACAACTTTGCCACTCTCCCCCTAAATTAGGAGAGTAGAGAGAAGAGTGAGCATAAGAGGGAAAAGCAAGATATTTCCAGCAAGACTTTCATTGCTGTCCAAGAAAAATATTAGTAGGCTAAGCTAACACCCTTGTGCCCAGACATGTCTGCCCCTACCAGCCAACTTGCCAACATTTCCCACTCTGCCTGGCTGGGCAACTTGTGCCAGAAGCCCCTGTCTCCCTTTATGGTTAACTATTAGAATTGACTAAAGAATTGTTGGCACCTCATTTATCCCCTGGCATCCTCACAGCAAGCATTAATCATCCCCATGAGACTTGTTTATGTGCCCCATTGATTTTGATAGTTCTGGAGTCTTCAGCGGGGGCAGCTCTCTGCGTAGTGCTTGAGGAGGGCCAGGATGTTTCCCTGTCCTGCTACCTGAGGTGCTCTCAGTGATGTCAATTCAGTTCCTTTCAGTTCCATTCAACCCAGTCCAACCTTTCCTGAACTCCTACAATATAGATTAAATGCTGGCTAATGAAGCTGTTCACTAAACCATTTGAGGGACTTCTTCCAACAGGTGGCAGTGCGGTTGGCTGGTCTCATGGGGTACTTCATTGGCTGCTCCACTCTCTAGGTCTCTGGACCTCGATGGGAGGAGTGATGCTGGGATGGCTTGTTCACTGCAGCTTCCACAGTGATCAGTTCTGACAGGACATCGCCCAAGGAAGGTCATTTGAGCCAATGGCCTCTTGAAACTTTTTAGCGTCCCTTCTCTTCCCCATTTCTCTCCTACTTCTTGTCTCCAGTCCTCATACTTTTTTCCCTTCTCTGTAAGGCACACATGGACACATCCGGAGATATCAGTTACCCTGGGGTTTTGGGATCATGGTAGAGTCTGTCCCGAGTCAGGGATGCCACCTCAATCCCTCACTCAGTATTTCCTTTTTATAATTCATTTCAAATGATTCCTTTTGTTATAAATTTACTGTGATCTCTTTCAAAAGCCTCAACAGGGCACATTCTATGGGTCTGATACTCTGAACCTTGCTTTCAAAATGACTCACAATGCATTGAGGAAAATAGATGCTTAAGCAAGTAAACATAAAGCAAAACAAACTCTAATGTTTCTATTCTACATACATGTAAAGGTATGTATACGATGTTCTGTAGGGGCTGTTGTTAGACCCTGAAAATAACCAAGTCCTCAAATTAGTTCTTCTCGTTGTATTTCTGACTGGCAAGAGTTTAACTCTACATTAGGGGTTGTGAAATCAATTGCCTACATAACTCCAGTCATGAAATAACCAGGTCAAAAATGAAATAAGCTGTAGGACTTTGGAGAGAGCATACCAGTCTAAAGAGGTCAGTGACTTACCAAAAATTGTCTGATTATTGCTACTCAAAATGAAAAACCACTATTGCCATATCTTTTGATTGTTTAGAAGTAACATGGCGACCTAGATTTCTCATGCAGCATTTCCCAACATTTAAATCATGCTATTGGGAAAAAAAAAATCCAGCCTAGCTCTGAATATAGCTCATATATAGTCACCAATTTGCAAGACTGCAGAAATGCAGAGTTCTTTATGAAAATTTTAGCTCAGTTGGAAATCATGTGGGCTAATTTCATGGGTTTTAATTCATCTCATGAGGCCTGCAGTCCTCAGCTTCCGTATGTCACTGTCTATTCTCAGGGGATCCATTATCCTCCTAAAGATACACCTGTTTTGTTGCCATTCATGCGATGCGGGCCTCATGAGATGCCTCCACAAAGCCCTCAGAGTCCTGTCATTGCTTTGAGTTGTTCTTGTTTTTGTTTTCTCTTCCTTTCTCTCTGCTTTTTTGTGAATTCTGACTTCCATGAATTCTGCTGTAGAATCTCCTTTTCTTCTCCTTTTATCCTCTCTCCTTACCTCCCAGCAGACATTGGTTAGCTGTTTATGAAAATGGTTTATTCTTCTTCCTAGGCACATGACTGGATTTCTAGATTCCAGGGCCCATTTCCCTGTTTTCCCTGCAGGGGAAGACCATGTGACTGTGTGACCAGTGACATTTGCACGAACTGACCCAAAGTACCTCCTGCAGGAAGCGCTGCTCCCTGTGGCAACTTGCCTTTCTTCATCCAATGGCTCCATGCAGATAACCATGGCAACCTGGACAGCTGAGCATTGAATATGGCAGGGCCACGAAGTGGAAGAATCTTGGAATCTTGCATGCATACTTGGGGGAGAGCTGTCTCTGCTCAGAACCTCCTGGTTCCTAGTTGACATGAGTGAGAATTTTAATGGCTGCCTGCTGTGCTTGAGTCATTATCTGTTACATGTGTGCTAGCAACCACTAGATGCCACCTAGATTATAAGCAGCATAATATCAGAGAGACTGCTGTATTGGTCTTTTCCTAGCTGTATTTCCAGAACGCTAGCACAGGAGCAGACATTCCAATGGTCCTCAGTAAATGCTTCTGGAATGGCTGACTGACTGAATGAATAAATGTCTCCATAGAACTTTAGAGCTGGTAGGGACTGAGGCATCATACATTCCTGATGTCATGTTATAACAAAGAAATGAAAGCTCACAGAGAGGAAGTGACTTGTCCAAGGTCCAAAAACTAGTTAATTCCAGAAAAGGAATCAGCAAGCACGGAGCCTCAGTCTGTGGCCTTTCACCCATCCATATTTCCCTCCATGGTAACCATATTTATATTAGCAACTGCTAAGGAAAGAAAAGGATAATTTCATGCCTCAACTTCTAACCTATTATCACAACAAGAATGAGTTGCATAGTCACACAGTTCACATGTGAAATATGTTGTGAGTGGGCCATACTGCTTTGCCAGACCTTCATGGGAAACCACTTTGTAAATCCCATAGGAGGAAACACATGTAACTGTTATTAATCTGTACCTTATAAAGTTAGGGAAGTGATCCTGCCACAATTCGACTTGAACAGGGTTTTGCAGAAAGGATTAGATCTGGTATGAGGGATAAAGTCTTGGAGCAGGATGCTGTGTATACCAAAGCTAAGAGTCAGCAAAGGCTGCTATGCATAGCTATAGTAGTCTCAGCATGACTGAGGCCCAGTTTGACTAAAGGGCTGTTGGCAAGTTGGCCCAAAAGAAGGTCAGATAGATAATAAGACTCAAAGATTATATTTGATAATTGGTACTTATATCTCTTTTATTTGAATGAAAATAATAGGTACACATAAATATCAACTCCATTTCATCTAAGCAGCATCCATTTCATTAAACATTCATGTAGAACACCTTTCCCCACACATACACAGACTTATCCCAATCCAACCACTGAAAGATTGTAAGTTTCCCACAAAGACCTTTGAAAACTCAGCTCTTTGATGGAATGACTGAAAAATAAAGACTTTTCTGGGGCCATTACTCTTTGGTTCTGGTTTAATAAGTCCATAGGTCTGTAAGCTGTGTCTTTTAACTATCTTTTTAACTATCTTTTTAAACTATCTTTCAAAAGTAAGCATGTGTTGAGAAGTCCTGGCTGTCACATTTTCCCTCACTATGGCATTGACCATGTCTACCATGGAACCTGTTTGGATGTGCAGGTTGCTCTAAGCAGTGGAAGCAGCATTCACACTCATCTGCTATCCTTGAGTGAGGTTGGGATGAGCTAGGACTCTATGCTATAATTGCATTACCAACTTCAAGAACGCAAGGTGGGGGAGATCAGTGCTTTTCCCAAAAGATACTTTGTACTTGCAATCTATTCTCTTGAGGGTACAGTGACTATTTTTGATCAGCTGATGCTAGAGAAGGGATAGATTCTAAACTTTCAGAGATGAGGGATATATCTTCTCTAGTCTGTTCGGGTTCACGGTCTTTGGGGCCAAGACGAGACTGGTTTTAATGGATTGACATTTTAGCCACAGGTTGGTAATGTACAAATCCTATGTCACTGTTTAAGCCTTGTCCCAAATAAGGGCCATACTCCAGGAAGTTAGAGTGCAGTGTCACCTCCAGTGAGGCCTGCAGGGACAGGGGCATCTGAAACTGGTGCCATTCCATCCAGTACACATGGTTTCTTTACTCTTAAAAGTGAATCAAATGCTGAGCCCAACATTGGCCCCTGAGAGTCTGAGGGACTGAGTTAAGGGAATCCTGCTTTATCCCCTTCCTCAGAGGACTGCTCTCATAGATTACCTTAAGCATACTGTCGAATTAAGTGCATAAAAAGATAGCTTGCCGGATCCTCAGAATGTGTAGGACTTTCCCAGGAGGAAAGGTGAACTGGTTGAACTTGGGGAGAGAAGTACAAAAGGAGAAGCAGGTGTATGCCATGCTGTGGAAATATTTTTGTGGCCAGTTGTTCTGTGCTTATATGTATGGTGTCACATGTCCACAAAGGAAGTTACCTGTACTGTGAATATTTGTCTTGTTCTACTCTGGGGATGAGCTAGGGTAGAGAGGACAGAGGAGAAAAGTAGAGGATTTTAGAAATTGTATCTTAAAGGTTGTTTTTCATATTTTTTAAACAAGTTGCATAGAAAGTTAACAAATTGCAGAGAAGGAATGGGGAAACCCCTCTAGACCAAGATGTGTCATTGTGGTATTGTGCAAATTTGTATTTCTGCAATCTCAGGGCCATTTAAAAGACAGTCTTCTAAGTATGGGACAAAACTGCTTCTCCTACACCTTTTTGAGTTGCCCCACAATTTTCACCCACTCCCCCATTCCACATCAAACACGGGGTCTGCAGCCCTGTAAGATTGAGCAATGACCTTTTCACACTTTTGAGTCCTGCTTGTCATTTTGCAATTATGAATGCAATAGAATCTGCGTCAAGCTCTGTTTTGAGTCTTCCTGTTTGAGTTTTGTGCAGCTCTTCAGCTGTTTGTTCCTTTGAACTGGTAACATTCAATGTGAACAAGTAGGCACCTGAAATTATTATTATTATTTTCACTTTACCCATTTTCAAAGTCTATTTTTTTTTTAAAAAAAGAATCACAGTGGTAAAAGAAGTGCATTCTCCCACCCTTACCCCAGGGTAATCTACGTTTGAGCACGGACCAAGCTCGAGAAGGTTGAGCCCAAAGGGAAAAAGGAGTTTGTGAGAGTTATGAGCAGATGGAAGGAAGGTTTTATTTTTAATTAGGGGCTTATTTAGAATGGAAATCTGTATGTAATCTGAACTGCTGCATGCATGCTGGTGGACACTAAATGAGCGAACAATGGGAACCTCTGTTGGAACTTTATCTGAACTTCAACTCTGTTTTCCATACCTCAGTCGTCCAGGTAACTATATTGTCAAATGAGGTGACTTACTGTAAGCGAGTTCTCAGATTGAGGCGAGGGAAACTGTATACAGCCCCCATTGATGGTGAGGTGGGGAGCGAGAGGGAGAGAGAATGAATCCCTGTTGCAAACTAAAATGCCTTTGTCTCCCTGTATTAAAGACTTGTTTCCAAATCTGGAGCGAGTACCTAGAATTCTCCTTTCTCTTTCTTCTGCCAGAACAGACTGTCTTTTCCCTGTGTTCCTTTCTAGTCCTTGGTCATCTGACATCTCCTAGGGGGACCAGTTAAAAATTTAAACTTGGAAATGTTACTTCTCCCCTCCACAGCAGTTGGTAGTCATGTCATAAACCCATGTCAACATATTTTATTTTCTGTTTTGAAAGTTGGTATAACTTTCTTGACATACTTTGTATACAGTAAGACCAAAGCCAAAAAAGTACTTTGCTCACCAGGTAGGGGCTATGCCCATCTTGTCCTGACTTTTCCCTGTGTACCAATATTACTTGGCAGAGATATTTTTATTATGAACTGCTGCCCTGGGACTGGGGATGAAAGCACCCCAACACCTAGCAATGATGCATGAGTTAGGTCTAACAGAGACAATAACTCGTTGATTCAGGGCTGAGGTTAGATTTGTGCTTTGCTCAAATCCAGTCCTCTTGCCTATCATTCTCTCTTTTTAAATAACTGAGTTCTTTCAAAATAATACAGCATGTGGGAAGAGAGCATGATAAGACATCATCTGAGAGAAATCCAGTAGTGTGCAAACCTCAAGAAAGATTAAAAAATAGAACTTCAAGATTATTGTTGTGATTTTATTAAACAATTTTCCTCTAAGGAGCTTTAGGAAACATTCGTAAGTGAATTTGATTTCATTCTTGAAGATCTAAGAAGAGATTTAGTATGACTTCCAGTAAGGAGGGGTTGCCCTTCTCTTGAGGAAGGAGGTAAATAAGAAAGCAGCCTTTGATGTAGTATAGAAATGGCATTGATGAGATGGGTAGGAAAAAAGGAGAGGAGCGGAATTTTCAAAAGGGGAACCAGGGCTTAACATGCTTTTAAAAATTACTTATGAAAGTTTATAAAAATATTTTTATTTAATAACTTATTGTCAGTGGACTAAGGCCAATTAACTTAAGTTAGGTAGAATTAAGTGTAGTAAAAAAAATGCTAGAGGAAAAAAATCACCACCACCTGGAAAGGAGGGGAAGATTGTGAACACATTCACCCATTAACAAAATTTTCTGTTTATAAAATTTTAAAAATTTCTCACATTATTACTCTTTGCATGACTCAAAAACGATTATTATTCCTTGTGGTACGTAAAAAAGGTGGGTCTGGAAAAGGTATTCCAAATGTAAAATTCAGATTGTCTTGGCAGGTAATACAACCAAAGGCATTTATTCTCTACAGTTTTCCAAGCCGCTCTCCTGGAAGGATACACCTGATGGGAGGCAGATGCAAAGCATGAGGGGAGAGGAGTAAGAGAAGCCAGGCTGGCTTTTTGAGAGACAGAGCAGTCCTTTAGAGTCTGGTTTGGGCATGCAGAAAAGCAGCTGTGCCCACCAAAGAAGGAATTTTAGGAAGACAAAAGTGAGAAGTGAATACTGGGCATTTTGATGTGGGAATACATCCTCAGGAACAAAGCAGATATATCTTGTTGGATTTGGGGTTATAACATTGGTCATATTCAGATTATCAAACAGAATTTCATGGATCAATGCTTTATTCTGAAGCATTAGCAAAATAATTCAACAGCTTAAACAGTATAAGTAGAGGCAGATATTTTAACATATTCATCAGTCAGTCTACAATGTTTATACATGTAGTAATGTTTGAAGACTGGGGAGCCAGTGGGGTAGAGAAACTTAGATTTCAGTTTTGAATAATGTTTTTGCCTTATTATAATCTTTTTTTTTTAAGATTTATTTATTCATGAGAGACACAGAGAGAGGCAGAGACATAGGCAGAGGGAGAAGCAGGCTCCCCATGGGGAGCCTGATGTGGGACTCGATCCCATGACCCCGGGATCATGACCCAAGCTGAAGGCAGACATTCAGCCACTGAGCCACCCAGGCATCCTGCCTTATTATAATCTAATCAAGTCTTTCAAGGCTTTTTAAAAGCTTCCTTCCTAATCTGGACACCTATGTCTACTGCTCCTTGGATGTATTATGATCACTAAGAGCTATTTATCTTAGCAAGAGCCTACGTTAACCTTTAGAGAGAGAGAGAGAGAGAGAGAGAATGAAACCAAAGAAGAGATCTTTATCTGCAGTCAGACCCAGGGTAGCAGCTGGGAATTTGTAGCCAACAAACTGAACTGTTTGGAACTGGAGGCTAAAGATGGCTCTACGAACAATTATGATAGTCAGTAATTGTTTTTATTATGAGCATTTATTATGCAATTGGTGCTAAGTGTATTCCTGTCATGAAGGTTAATTTTTATGTGCCAACTTGACTGGGCTAAGTGATAGCCAGATAGCTGGTAAAACATTATTTCTGAGTTTGTCTGTGAGGATGTTTCTGAAAGAGATTAGCATTTGAGTCAGTTGATTGAATAAAGAAGATCCACCCTCACAAATGTGGACTGGCATCATCTAATCCATTGAGGGCCCAAATAGGACAACACAGCAGAAGAAGGGAAAATTCTCTCTTTTTGAGCAGGGACGTCTACCTTCTCCCATCCTTGCACATGGAAACTCCTGGTTCTTGGGTCTTTAGCATCATTCCCCTGGTTCTCAGGCCTTCAGACAGGGACTGAATTATGCCACAGGCTTTCCTGGTTCGCCAGCTTACAGACCAGATATTGTAGGCATCTTGGCCTCCATAATAACATGAGTCAATTCCCATAAAGAATCTCCTCTTTTGTATCTGTCCATATACTATTAGTTTTGTTGCACTGGAGAACCCTTACTAATACACACATATCATCTCTTTAATTTTAATTTTATTTTAAATATGTATGTATGTATGTATGTATGTATCTGAGAGGGAAAAACAGAGAGAGAGAGAAAGCACAAGTCGGGAAGAGGAGCAGAGGGAGAGGGAGGGGAAAAGAATCTCAAGCAGACTCCTCATTGAGCATAGAACCCAATTCAGGGCTTGATCTCAAGACCCTGAGATCATGACCTGAGCAGAAACCAAAAATCAGACTCTTAACCCATTGAGCCACCCAGTTGCTCCTCAGAGTTTTATATAATTGAAAGTCTATAGGAGTTTACTTTTGCCTTTTAAGGAGAGGTATTGCTAGACCCAGGCTTTGGTTTTTATTTCCTGAGAAAAATCTCATTACTATAAACCTCATTGACCGATAAATGGCTCAGGGACACCTTGCTGTTGGAAGCCTACCTCTGCTCTTCACAATGAGATTCCCTGAACCTTTGATCAAAGAATTCCTCAAGGAATGGGAGAGAACCTGAGATCAGGAGTGGTTTCCTTGTGATGTTTCTAAAGACATACATTGGTTTAAAAAGCCAGTGTGTAGAACAGTTGTTTTATAACTTAATAAGCATAATAAAAATAAAATTAACTTTTTGAACTTCTCTGAAGTTCCCCACACTTTGTATATAGTATCCCTAAATTTAACACAATTCCTGTAAGGTAGAAGGTGTTATTGCCATTTCATATATAAGAAAGCACCAAACATACAGAAGTTAGGAAATTTGCCTAAGGCTACATAGCTAGTTTTCATCCAAAGCCTTTTCCTTGTTTAAGACACTCATTGCAACAACAACAAAACCTGCTACTTGTTCGGAATGGTCAAACACATGCATACACATGCATGCATACACACCCGTGCACACATGTGCATGCACACACATAGTCTCTCTTGGGTTTCATAATAATGTTCATATCATGAATAACTGGCACACATCATGTGTTTCTTTTTTTTTTTTTTTTTAAAGATTTTTATTTATTTATTCGTAGAGACACACAGAGAGAGAGGCAGAGATACAGGCAGAGGGAGAAGCAGGCTCCATGCAGGGAGTCTGATGTAGGACTTGATCCCAGGATTCCAGAATCACACCCTGGGCCAAAGGTAGGTGCTAAACAGCTGAGCTACCCAGGGATCCCACATCATGTGTTCCTACAGCATTGGCCATGGGTCTGATGCTCTGTCCTAAATGACACCCCCAGAATATGAGTTGAGACTTGCTGTTTATAAGTAGTAACAGTGGAATGCAGAATCTCCTCAACTCAGAACAAAGAGAGGGGACCGGCTAATATTGGAATAGCAAGCAGTACACTAGTCTCCTCACAGCTATAAAGCAGCTGATAAAACTCATTCCAAAAGAGCAAAGCACAGCATCAGAAACATGGAAAACATTTTCTTTTCTCTCCGGGACAATTTTTGAGTATACTCACGTAATACAAACACCACTACGATCAAAATTAGGCTCCTCAGAGTAGTAATAATCCGTTCCCTGCTATAGACATGGGCAGTATGGGGTAGCTGCTTTGTATATCCATGACCTGAGTTACTTAAAATATAGACAAGCTTATGGTTCATCTGTGTTTAGTGAAAAAGGTTTAGAAGGGATTTCTCTTTACCTGTTCTCCATTTAGGCAGGGTTATGTCTCTCTCCATAGACCATGCCAGGCTCTGGTAACTTTTTGTAATGTAAGTAGTTTGTCTTTACAAATCTCTTGGATGACTGTATCTTTCACCTTCCAGCTGTCTTTCTGCATCTATACCAGGACTCCTTAATTCAGCTCTTCTATCAAACGTTCAGTTGACATTTATGCATGTCTTCTTCTCAGGGCAAATGCAGCTGCCTTTCTGGTATCTTCTCAAAGACTAGATGAGAGAGGACAGATAGGAATAGATTCCAGTGAGAGAGACATAAAAAGCCTGATTAGTGCTTTTCACATGGAAGGGATTGGGGTCAGAGCTGTGATGCTATCAGGGTCGATCCTTAAACTCTGCAGTGCTGGGGGCTCTGTGATCTGATGGGAAATCCCAAGAGCTCTATTTTAGATGAATGAGTCACTTGGAGCCCTGTTTTTGGTGCTGGGAATCCCAACTTGGCAGGAAGTTAGTAAATATGCAGGCATGTTCCTAAGTGTCCCTCCATGATTAAGCCCCTGGTGAGCTCTTCCCTAAGTTTGTGTCACACAAGCAAAACATAAGCTAAGGAACCATGTCACAAACTATGTGAAAAATGCTCTGGAGAAAGCATTGCATTTTTCACTCATGAATTCAAATGGCACCTAATTTCTGGCTTAGCTTTGGCCCCCAGCTGAATTCCTTGCTTCAGGGTTTGGGTATCTCTGGCATGATCTTTAGGGATAGGTTAGAGGTTGTCTTGGCAATCAGGAGTTCTGTATTTGTTTATATTTTGTAGTCTGTCAACACAGAAGACAAAATTGTCTGTATCTATTCTTTCTTAGCGATCTCACATGATACACATTCAAGTGTTCCCTTGGACTAGAGTTTAGTCTTAGCCATCCTTCTTCATATTCAGTGCCCGGAGGAGCTTCTTTTCCCTATCATGGTCCAGTTGACTAACATTAACTGGTGCTTCACTCAGCTGGAGCTCTCAGAATGACTTTGGTTTTCCACTGTTCTGATTTTTTGAGATACGGTTAAATAATGACTACTTTTGTTGAACCAATATGTGAAGGTCCCCAATTGTGGATCCCAATGGAATTCCTTCTCAAAACAATTATGGAAGGAACTGAAAATCAAATAAAAGAGCTTTAGAGCCTCTGCATTTTAGGGAAAAAAGCAGCATAGGTTCTGTGGTGGGGTTGAGGATATAAAAAAGAATAAGCTGTGCTCCCACATTTCATAAAGATCATAGTCTACATGAAGCAGCATTGTGGGTTGAGCCATATAGATAAAAAATTAATCCCAGGATAAAGGGATAAGTCTCAAAATAGAAGTATGGTTATCTGAGATGGGGATCAATTATGTAGGATGAAGAGGGGGAATTTGGGGAAGACCAAGAGGTGACCAAGAAGTGGGCTTTTAAAAGATAAATAGGGCCCTGACAGACACATAATATAATGAAGGCACATTTCTGGCAGAGGGGAGATCATGAATGAAGGCACATATGATGTGCCTGGAATCCTCAGAGAAATGAGAACTCTCAAATATCAAACAGCTTGAAGTATACAGGGACTAGATGGAGATCAGAGTGTCAGGGGGAGCCAGATTGTGCAGGCTGTCTGTACCCATACTTGGAATTGTGAACTTCATCTTCCAGGCAGTGGATAGTCACTGTGGGCTTTTAAGTAGGAAAATTATGATTACAATTTCTTTTTTTTAATTAAAGATTTATTTATTCATTTGAGAGAGAGAGCAAGTGAGCAGGAGTGAGGGGAAGAGAGAGGGAGATAGAAACTCAAGCAGACTCTGAGCTGAGTTCAGAGCCTCATATGGGGTTCAATCTTATGACCCTGAGATAAGAGCTGAGCTGAAACCAAGAGTTGAAGCTTTAACCAACTGTGCCACTCAGGCCCCCTCACAATTGCAATTTCTATTGCTGACTTGCCATCATTGATTTTCAAGGTAGAAAAGACCAGAAGGTACATCTGGCCCCACCTTTCATGCTGTCCCAAAACTGAAAGGGATATAAAAACTGTGGAGACTCAGTGCAACAAAATTTAAAAATAGCCTTTCTAATATGATTTCCTAAACTCTTTTTTATACTAATGAGGCACTAATTAAAATTATTGTTGACAACACTGGGGTGCTATAGGTAACAGGGAACCTTATCCTCTCTCTTTTTGATCCTTCAGACTTTTGCTACTGAATCAAGTTCAGAGGCCACTTGATGCCAGAGATAAACCTGCCATAGGCAGATACAGAACTGAAATATATATGGCTCAATATTTCTCACCTTGGAAAATAAATGTGGAACCCACTCTTTAAGACATTTGATTTGTACAGCTGCCATAGGCAAGTAACGTGTCCTTGTCCTGGTGTAGGGAAAAGAATACAAAGCCAGGAACTGAGACTGGTATCCTAATCCTATTTGTTGCATTGAAATGTTATATCAACTTGGACAAGTCTTTCAATTTTTCGGAATCTCTAATATTTTTATATTTACAATAGTTGAAATACTGACTGTCCTCCTGCATTAGTTTGCTAGGCTGCCATAACAAAATACTACAGACTATGTGGTTTAAACAACAGAAATTTAGTTTCTCATATTTCTGAAGGCTAGAAGTCTGAGATCAAAGTGTTGACAGGTCGTGTTTTTTTTGATGCTTCTCTCTTTGGCTTATAGATGTTTGCCTTATTGCTGTGTCTTCCCATGGTCATATGCCTCTGTGTCTGTGTCCCAGTCTCCTTATGAGGACACTGGTCATATTGGATTAAAGTTCACCCAATGACCTCATTTAACCATAATTACCCCTTTATAGACCCTATCAACAAATACAGTCATATTCTGAGGTAGTGGGGGTTAGAACTTCAACATAAGTATTGTGAGGGGACACAATTCAGCCCATAATACCTACTTACATTATTTTGTGTGTGTGTGTGTGTGTGTGTATTTAAAAAATCTATTTATTCATGACAGACACTGAGACAGAGACACAGGTGGAGGGAAAAGCAGGATCCTTGCAGGGAGCCCGATGTGGGACTTGATCCCAGGACTCTGGGATCATGACCTGAGCCAAAGGCAGATGCTTAACCACTGAGCCACCCAGGTGCCCCTATTGTGTTGTTTTAAGGGGGCCATTTAGACCATTTGTGTTCTGGTTACCTGGGTCAAATTTAATTGACTGAGTCCTCCTTCTGGTTTGAGGGGCTATTCTCTTCACTAGTCTAGAAAAAACATGGATGTCTCCGGGGTTAATCTTTTTTCCTAGAGTGTATAGCAACTTACTTCTGATTATCTACACATGTGCATATTTATCCATTATCCTATTTTTAACCTTTATTATTTATTTATTTATTTGAGAGAGAGAGATCACAAGCAGAGGGTAAGGGCAGAGGGAGAAGCAGACTCCCTGCTGAACAGGGAACCTGATGAAGGGACGCAATCCCAGGACCCTGGAATCGTGACCCGAGTGGAAGGCAGACACTTCTTAAGGGACTGAGACACCCAGGAGCCCTTTTTACATTTTATTGATTGGTTTTACCAGTATTTATTTCTTCTCTGTTTGTAAACACATGGAATACTATAGTTCTGAGCCCCCTTCAACCTTCTCATATTATTAAATAGTATGTCCTTTAAAAAGGAGATGGACAAACCTGGGAAGAAAGTATTGAGCCTGAAAGCCCCAGAAAAGAGCATGTGTTGGGCTGGTGAAACGGGGGACCTCAAAACAGCCGACCCCAGGCCAGCAACCTCCCAATAAGGCCGCCTTGCCGCCCTACCCTAAGTTAGCACACAAAGACCTGTAACCCTAGCCCTAATCAGAATGCCACCCTGCCCCCATCTTCCCCCTGAAAACTCTTTATAGACCCCCCTGCGGTTTGCCTGGACATGACTTCCCTGACTCCAGCCCCTCCGAGTCATGGAACCTCAGCTGGGAGCGCTCCCCATTAAAGCACGCTCGAACCTACTGCCTGACTCTGCTGTCTAATTTCTCCGCCGTTCATTTGGGAAAAACCTAACAGCATGCATTAGGAAGGTCAGAAAGGATCATGCGTTACTGCATCTGGACCTTCAGACAATGGTCTTCAGCCACCACTCCTGGAGACCTGAGTGCCTAGAGAAGTGGGAAGTCCCCAAGTTTCTTGAATCCAGATCAACCTGGAACGCGCATGTTTCTCTCTTTTACCAGCACGTTCTTGCTCACCTTTGCCTGCCATCGGGCAGCTCGTCTTAGCCAAACTTGTCTCAGGCTACTCTTTGGTTGGGAAGCAGATATTTTTAAAACTGCTTTGCTTTTAAAATTCCTCTTGCTAATGTTATTTATATTCATTGTCCTTCTTCACTATGTTGCTTGATAATTTCTTCATATCAGAGTGCATGCTTGTTGCATTGTTGAAGGAAAATCTAATAATATCTAAAACTATGCAGAACTATTGGGTCTGGCATATTAAAATACCCATCAAGGAGTAGAGTAAGTGTCAAATAATTAGACAATTGGCAAATTATAGGTAGATATCACACAGTGTTTTTTGTGATGTTTGGGGAAATTGGTTAGATTTTGGAAGAGTTGAGAACAAAGTGAGCTGCATTTTCCTATTTAAATTAATGAAACATAGGTAGGGTGATCCTACTATATAAATTCACGAGCAGGCTTTCAGGGATAGATTAGATTTGGATTAAATTTGTGAGCCACACAAATCTGTTATTAGTTTTGACTTTTCATAATGATATATTTAACTCAGGTATATCAGAAGAGGGGAGACATTCAAATCTTTGTCTTTTCAAATAAGCAAAATCTTATTTTGCTTGTCTTGTGAAGTATATTTTAAGAAGATTTGTAAGAAGAGTAGGAGGATGGGGAAATGGAGTGATTTCTCATAATCATCTCAAAACAAGTATAGATTTTTAAGGATATTAGTGAAGAATATATACAGTGGACCCTTTCAATAACTCAAATATTCAACTTCATTTTAATAGTAACTGTCTCTAGTGACACACTCTGGCTTGGAAAGCAGGGCCTACAGCCTCTGTTTGAGAACTTCATGGAGCTTATACAACTAATAGTTGTTGGGCCTGCGGGATCAAGGGGGATCCATAGGCACCAACAAAACGGCAGCGGACCCCCCACCTTGTTGCCCCCACCTCAGAAGTTTCCCATCACCAGCAGACCGCCTGGGGACAGTCATCAGGGGGAGACAGGACCTATGCAGGGAACCTGAACCGTACTATGCCCAGACCCCATTAAGGGCATAAGCATACCGATTCCACCAGTAATATGCCCTAATACCTATCACCCCATACACACACACAACCCCTTACCCCTCCCCCCTTAAAAAGCCCGCTTGCGCTCCCCTGCGGCCACGGAACCTCCCTGGAGAGCGCACCCCATTAAAAGCCTGGTTCAACCAACTTTTGCCTGGCCTCTCTATTTCATTTCACTACGGATTGGATTAAACCTGACAATAGTCTCTATGCTTATTTTGCTTTATTCTTTTCTATGTACATTCCCCAGTCTCAACTTGTGGAAAAGCCTTATGGGAAGATGATAGAAGTAAATATATTCAGTGCTTCCCACATCACTAGTAAGTTAATATCCTATTTTGAGTAGCTGGAATTTTGAATTTTGCCAAGGGCTTTTCTTCCTTTTTCAGTTTTGTTTGGCTTCAAAACAGACTTGTTTGACTTTAAAGAGATGGTTCCTTTGATATACATGTTAAATCCAGAATATAAACTTCTCAGCTTCTCAATGAATGAGAGGTTTTTCTTGAATGTGTAAGGTCAGATTTTATTTATCTGCATTTCTTAATTTTTGGACTATTTTATATGCCAGCCCAGCCTCAATTCTTCTCCAACCAATAGACATTGCCCAGTGAAAGTACTCTGGAAAAAAGTTCAGTATTACCTCAAGCAAATATCATAAAAAGCTCTCCCTCTAAGGCAAGTTTGTGGACAGGAAGACTGGTTATGAAAAATCAAGTTTTAAAAGATTAGATAATTGCTTGGATTAGATAATTGTGTGCGTGAATGACTGAATCAATTTCCATTTAGGGTGGGCCTACGAAAAGGTCCTTTCCTGTTGAGAAATGGGTACCTGTAGGGCAGTTCCGATTATTAGCCTGGTTGTTCTGTTTATTACACCATGTGGCTGATTCTTTGCTTCCATTTGTAAACAAAAATCATATTCAGAATCATGGGTGAGATAGTCATAACAGTGCATTATATTTGTAATTCCCTTTCTCCCCCCAAAGAAATTTCATATTTATCACTCTTTTTTTGAGCCAGGTTGGTGAAGTGGAAAAAAACACCGGATTAAGAGCCAAAGAATCTACTAAAACCAGCCGGCCTGTCTCTCCCTGGCGAATCTTATCTTGAAGGGTCAGTGAGATAATGTGATTGACAGTCCTTGCAGTTTTATCAGCTAAGAACTTTTTTCAGAGGTCCCTTTAGCATTCTGAGCCTCACTATCTTCCTTAATAAAATGAAGGACTTAGGTGGCTACTAACTTCTCACTTTCATACTGTTATTTTTGTTAAATTTTGGTAGGTTAGTAGAGTAAGGACATGTGATTGTGATTTAAAATAAGGAATATATACGTAGTCTCCCTCCTCGTTCTGGCACAGAGCTCCTAAGACCCTGGAGTTTTCCAGTGAGGAGAGTGATAAAGGTTTCTATTGTTATGTTAACGAAGTGACATCCTCTGGAGGGGTGCCAGTTGCCAGGGAAACCAACAGTGGGTTTAGAGGGTTGGAACTTTCGTTACCACCCCCATCCCACTTCTAGCTAGGGGCAAGGGGCTAGAGATTGAATTCAATCACCAATAGCTAAGGATTTAACCAGTCATGCCTATGTAATGAAGCCTCCATAAAAACCCAAAAGGACAGGAGTTCCTAGACCTTCTAGGTTGTTAAATACATGGAGATGCTGGGAGAGCAGGATGCCTGGAGAGAGCATGGAAGCTTTTCCTTCCCCCATACCTTGCTCTGTGCAGCTCTTCCCTCTGGCTGTTCCTGAGTTATATTCTTCTTAATAAACCTGTAATCTAGTAAGTAAACTGAGTTCTGTGAGCCACTCTAGCAAATTAATCAAACCCATGGAGGGGTGTTGGAGCCTTTGATTCATAGCCTTTTGGTCAGAAGCACAGGTAACAGTGACTGGCCTCTGAAGTGGGAGAGGAGGAGCAGTCTTGTGGGACTGAGCCCTTAATCTGTGGGATCTGATGCTATCTCCAGGGAGATAGTGTCAGAATTGGGTTGAATTGTAGGATACCCAGCTGGTGTCCAAGAATTGGTTGATGGTGTAGAAAAAAGCCCATACATTGGAGTTGGGTGCAGAATCCCAAGATGGTAAAATGAAATGAAATGAAATGAAATGAAATGAAATGAAATGAAATAATAAAATAAAATAAATAAAATAAAATAAATAAAAAAATAAAATAAAATAAATAAAATAAAATAAAATATTCCTGGAGCACTTGGGTGGTGAAGATGGTTGGGTATTTGCCTTTTGTTTTTGGCCCAGTTTGTGATCTCAGGGTCATGGGATCAAGTCCCACAGGGGGCTCGGTGCTCAGTGTGAAGTCTGCTTAAGATTCTCTCTCTCCCTCTTCCCTCTGCTACCCCTTTCCCCTAGTGTGCTCTCTATCAAATAAAAAAAAATGTTAAAAAAAAAATTCCTTTCCACTAAAGAGGAACTGGAGCAAGGAAGTAGTGGGTGGCCTGATTACCTTGGATGAGAGCTGAGCTATCAAACATTTTCCCCACCTAGCTCTGTTTTTCTGTATGTATTAGTAGCTGATGGGGCCTGTTATGTATTCTGAGGAACTCTGTGGTTCCCAGATGTGGACAAACTTTCACTGAATGCAGATGATTCTAGAATAGAGAATAGTAGGGTCAGACCCAGGTGTATCCCAGAGGAAATCTGATTTCAAAGAAAATTTACTGAAGCTGCTTTCATAATTACCTATTTATAGAAATATTGGACAAAATAGAAATATTGGAGGCTCTGAGCTGCTTGCATCTGTGAAGGGCTGCCTGGCCTATGAGCAAGGACAAAAATTGTCCTTCTAAGATTTTTCAGTTGCCTAAGAAAGGGTCTATGGGAAATTTCAGCTCGATATTCTAAATCAACCAGACTTCCATTTAAAACTCTTTTTTTAAAAATCATTTTGAGCCATGAACTGCTTTGAGAATTTTATTATGGGTAATATGATAGTTTTACAAAAATGTAATATGAACCATCACAGAAAACCGTTGCAGATAATTTCAGTGGGTTAAAAAAAATTCCCTGAATGCCATGCATTGGCCATGGATTGGTTGGTTCTGAAGCTTAAGTACACATGGGAATAATCCTGGGACCCCATTCTCAGAAATTCTGATTCATTAGATGTTAGGGAATTGGTCCTAAGATTCTGAATTTTAGCAAGCACCCAAGATAATTCTGATTCAATGAACTGGACTAAATACTGAGAACTCTGTGATGGGAATCCCTGGGTCTCAGTTAAGAGATACTGCCTTAGATTGCCTTACAACTCCAGTGTCCCTGGGACACCTGGGTGGTTCAGTCAGTTAAACATCCAACTCTTGATTTTGGCTCATGTTGTTGATCTCAGGGTTGTGGGTTTGAGCCCTTTGCAGAGCTATGTGCTGGTATGGGGCCTGCTTAAAATTCTCTCTCTCCCTCTCCCACTGCCCACCCCCTACCACCATGCACACACATTCTGTCTCTCTGTAAAAGAAAAGAAAAAAAAAAAAAAAAGAACTCCAGTGTTCCTGAATACATTCCCAAAATCCATATCATCTTTTTCAGTTTCAACCTAAAAAGAAACCCAAGTCTCCCATCAAATGAATTAGCCAAACTGGAACAAAAACCAAATACAAAGTAAATAAGATTTTGTGCAGACTGCCAGTTTGCCTGTGTTCCTAGCCTGGGTCACCCATTCATTGTTCAATTTCAGAGAGTTCTGGCTTTCTACAAGTATGGGTGCTCATCAGCTGCTTTGTACAGTGCAAGAACTATCACATAAGAATGGGCTAGTCTCAGTGATACCATGCATGCGTGCCTTGCTCTGAAACAGCATAATCAAGAATGATTGCAAATGGGAGTTGAGATCAGAGCCAGAGAAGCGGTGCTGAGCAGCAGATCTGGAGCAAGGTAACATTGTCAACAGAAGGTCAATCAAGGTCTCATAGGACTGGACCTCAGTAACAGTCTGAGTGATAGAATTTGAATTGGATGGAGGCAAACAGTTAAGGAGGGAGGCTGTGGGAAAATGAAGTCTTTGGTCTGATCAGATGCTGGCCAGTTACACACACTAGACTTGTCTGGACACAGATGTTCTATATAGACAGTCACTGATGAACACTTACTATGTAGAGGTCCAGAAAAAGAAACACTTATAGATGGTAAAATTTCTCCCTTCATCTTATTTCTGATGACAACTTCTTAACAACGAATTAACAGAGAAATCCTGAATAATTAGTTCTATCCAGTCTCATTAGCAATCTTCTTTATTACGGTGTTATCTAGTTCATGAGGTGGAAAACCTTTTCTCTGCAGCACTAGATTGCAAATATTTTAGGCTTTGTGAACTACAATACCATCTCTGTTGAATAAACAACAGAGATGATTTTTTCGTTTTTATGATCCGTAAATAATCTGAAAACTATTCTTAGCTCTCTGGCAGTATAAAAGAAACAAAAAGAGGTATGGAATGGATTTAGCCCCCAGGCTATAGTTTTCTGAACTTCCTCTTGAATATCCCAACAATAGCAGTAAGATTGTTTTGTTTTTACATGACATTTGATATTTTCTAATAGTACATATTGTACAGTATGAAAAATAATAGTTACTTATTTCCCATTGAGAATATATCCCCTCCCTTAGGTACTGATAGGAGAGCCCAAAGCCATGGTATGAGAAGTAGTATTTTCCAAACTTGAGTCCTTTTGTAACCAGCTAATATTAAAATCTGTAAGGACAGAGTTAACTTTAACTTGGTGTCATTTGACATAAAAATTCAAAAGTGATGGTGGTCTGTCCCTTTGGACTCTTATTTTTAAAATTGGCAAATGTGAGTTTTGCTTATATTTCAAAAATATAAGCACATTTTGTATTATTTGGATGATTATTTTATTACCTGAGTACTGTCACAATATTTATTTAAGTCCAAGTAGACATTTGGACATATTGGTTCTCAGTAGTATTAACTGTTGCCACAGCATGAGGCAAGGATAAATGTAAATTTAATAAAGGCCAAGGGATTACACTTTTGAGGTCTTTTAATAGAGGAAAAGTGGTTGGATATTGAATCATCACATAATGCATGGAGGCATGGTCCGTTTAGTACCAAACTAGAGAGATCCTAAACATAGATGTTAATTCTGTATCCTAGTTAGAATAGAAGAGGTTCAATTTCAGGGCAAAAGCATTCTGGTTACATTCAAGTAATGTGGTTACTTTGAATTTTGGTGATGATATATTTGTAAATTTGTGTATAATTTGTCCTGTTATGAATATGTGTGTGTGTGAGTGCACGTGTATACTCAATTCAAATCAATCCCAGAGGCGTTAGGAGACTATCACAGTGGTCATGTGAAAACTGAGCTGGGTACAAGGCAGTTATAGTCAGGATGGTTAGAGCAGGTCTGTGCTGTTCCATGCAGGACATTTTGCATAGTAGAGAAAAACACCCCTTCCTGTGGGCAGATGCAGAGGCACCTGTTCTGGCCCTCAGGGATTAACTGGTGTTAGCCTCATCAGTTTCCTCAGCTGGGCACTCTTGCTCCTGAGTAGGTTTCCGTCCTGAATAAGAAGCAATGAATCTGAGAGACAATGTGGGAATATAATTTTTGGGACCTGGTAGCTAATTAAACCTAGAGGTCAAGGACTGCTCCCAGCTTCTGGCTTTGATGACCATTGTTTTTAAAATAATATCTGATTTATTGAATCCTTTGCAACAATTGCAATAATTACTGTTAGCTTTTGAAAAGCTTTGATGTAGTAAAACAAAAAAACTAACTAAAAAAATCAAAACCCGTGGAGAGACTATTTAAAGAGGGAACTATGGCAGCAATAGGAATGGAGAAGATACCCACTACAAAGTGGAAACCTGAAAGACTTAACCACTTCCTCTTTCCTGTGTGTTTATTTGAGAATGTCAGAGGCACAAATCCTTAGTGCCCTCTACTGCCTCACCATGGGTTTAGGCCAACATGAAACAGTGTAACCTATTGTCATTTTTATGTTTTAATGTCAACTTTCTTATAGATGGACTTAGAGCTGTGGTTCTGGTTAGCCAAAGCATGGCTCAGTGGAAGTACAGAGAGAGGCTTTGGTGGTCACAGGGGAACAGGGGAGGACGACCAAGTAAAACCTTTGGCTTGGTCATCCTTCCCTTCATTTATCAACAGTCAGGCAGAAATATTTATTTGGGGGACACCTGCGTGGCTCCGTTGGTTAAGTGTTTGCCTTCGGCTCAGGTCATGATCTCAGGGTCCTGGAATCAAGCCTAAGTGGGGCTCCACACTCGGTGGGGAACCTGCTTCTCCCTTTCCCTCTGCCCCTCCCCTTGCTAGTGTTCTCTCTCTCAAATAAATAAATAAAACATCTTTAAAAAAGCAATATTTATTTTGTGCTGGATGCTTACAAGATCATGCAAAATTAAGATGACGGGAATGTAAGAGCAGTATTCATCTGTTGAGAGCTTGTGCTTGGTGGGGAGGTAGACCACGCTGGCTGCATACCAAGAACACTTAAGGATGGAGATACAGGCAAATTCATTTCTCGCACTGATAATTGGTCTAGATAACCTTCTCACAGCATCTTCTCACTCTGAGAATATATCATTTTGTCTGTAGGAGGAGCCTCAAGGCAAGATGAGATCTGAGTGCAAGCATGGGTTTATGAGTGTGTGGGTGTCTGTGTGTGAATGAGCATGTGTGTGAGTGAGTGTATTCTGTTATATTAGGGGGTGGTGAATATTAACTTGCAGAAGCCTTAGAGGAGGATAAATTAGATCCATATTTTTGAATATGGAGGGGAGGGAACAAGAAATGCTTAGTGGAAAGGAGAGTAAATTCAGAGGCAAGATGGAGCAGTGAAATTCAAACCTAGCCAAAAGACAGTCAACATTTCCCAGCTGGTGACATACTACTACTCTCTTACAAAATGTTTCCATACCAAAAGTCCATGGTGGTGTACTGCCCTTTAGTAGGACCTTCTTAATGTTGAGCTAGGTTTTTGCTTGCCTGAGGCCTAATTACTGTAATAGTTAGTCTAATTCTATTCATCTTGAGCCCATAGACTTAGGCAAAGCTGAGCAGCTGGTGTGTATTTTTGTTCTCTTGCGATGGTGAGCACTTTAGCTATTAATCTTTGAAGCTCAAAAACAAATGGCGATAGCTCTCAACCAATGTCCTGGAGCCCTCAAGTCGATGTTTGTTTGGTTGCATTACAAAGAGACTTAAGGATAGTTTGCATGCTATCCATTTTTTATAACTTCAGTTGTTAAATGCAGCCCTAGAACAAGGTGTAAGTTGTTGGAGATATCCTTGGAGACAGCTTAGTGATGAAATGCCAGGTCTTTAACAGGCTTTTATGGGATTAGGTTGGTAATAGTTATATAATGTGTGATTTGTGGTGTGAAAATCTTAAAGGGCTGACAACTGTGTCATAGCGGACACATCTTTAACGGAATGATATATCTGTCTCTTTGTAGTGTGTATATATATATTTAAATGAAGCATACTAATCATCATTGCAATGGCAAGAGTGGTTGTCAGGGATCACAGGGCTTTAGCTATTGAGGACACAGGGCAGCATTGTATTAAGCAAGTCTGTGGTTCATGGAATCAGGTTGCCTGTTGGCATTTTGGTTCTACCCACTTGCCAAGCAACCTTGGACAAATGACTTAACTATTCTCTGACCCCAGATTGCTTAATTATAAAATGGGAGTCCTACTAATGTATTCCAATTATGATAGGAATCAATGGAGACAGCATGTGTAAATCACACACAAGTGTTAGGCATAAAGTAAGTGGAATATTAGTTTCTTTATTATTGTTGGACCTGTTACTTTCTTGCACTTTATTTATCTGGAATTTAAAATGGAGATAATGCTTTCCAGGAATGTTTTAAAACCTGTAGAGCTGAGTTCTTCCTGGAAGTCAGAGTAGAAGGATAGTATGTCAGAAGAATTAATATGTTTTGATTAGAAATCTAGTACCCAAACCAGTTACTGCCCCCTCACCCCCATTTCTGCTGCCCAATACACATTTGAGTTCAAGCTTTATTGCTCCACATCAAGGAACATGTAGTTTAGGAGCCCTCAGACTGAACTGCCTTACCCTCTTGCCCAGGCCACCACTCCAATTCCAAACTCAGTTCCCAAATTTTTGGTCTGTAAATTCGACATAAATCCTTTCACTGAGAGAATCTTTGAGATATTTGTTGTTGTTATTGTTGGTTCCAGGTTGGAGCAGTAACATGCATCTAAGACTTCCTAATTGAATGGAGGTCAGATCTAGGATACTTATCCATGCAGGTCAAATTGTCTAGAGTGAGAATTATAATTTAAACCATATGGACACATCCCACTCCTTTCACCTTTGGAGCTCAGCATGCATCTACCTATGGGCAGAGTCTTATCCTCTCCACAGGACAGCCAACCCTTTCACCTACACCTGAGCTGATTTTGACCCATTTCTTGTTCTGAGTGCTTGAGGAGCTTGACTTTAATCCTCTGGAAACCTACTTGTGCTGGGCATCCCTCCTCCTTAGCCCTGGAACGCTTAAATATTAAAATACCAGAAAGATGAGAAGGAAGCAGCAAAGAGGATTAAGAAGAATCAACCAACTAAAGTAAAACAATAACCCAGGACACTGGGGTTTTCAGGAGGTAAAGTAAAGTATTTCAAGAATGAGGAGGGGGCCAATGAGATCAGATTCTGTTAATAGATGAAGTAGATGAAAACTAAAAATTGATCATTGAGTTTAGCAATATTGATTAGATTAGTGCATGAATTTCATCCTCTTTAATTCTTGTAAAATTTCTGTGAAGGTAACTCCTTTGTATTTTTCACAAAGAAAGTAAGATTCAAGATGCATGCCCTGTCCAGATTCATACATTTAGAAAGTGGTAGAATTGAGACTTAACCCCTGTTTTTTTCACCGTAATTCCCATTGTCTCTAATATCAGCTGTTTACATATTTGACTGACTTTAAATCATAGATTTCCCAGGAAGTCACATTGTAAGACTCATTACCCATTGTGGATATAAGATTTTGGTCTGCTCTTATCTATAATGTTTTTAGGAAACCCCTCTTTTGTCTGGGAGTAAATCTAGACCTGAGCATGACCACCTTTAACACTCAGCTCTCTGAACACCCTGAATGTTTTGTGGAAAGTAGAATAGGAAGAGGAAAATGTTAGGACAGAAGGAGGATTCCTGCATCCTCAAATGAATCTTTTTCCCAAACGCAGTTAGCTGGCCTCCCATGAAGAGACTTCTGAGGTCAACATATATTGGTCATGATCATTCCATGTTCTAGGCAACATGACAGGCAGGTAGTACTTCTGGGACTGACAAATTTGAAGACTTTTGAAGAAAGAAGACCACGGTATAGAGTCCAATTTTATTGCTTCAATTTTACTGTAAGGAAGTACATGTATATAGACTATATCAAGGTCATCTCAATTCTGTCTACTGTCTCCCTAGCTTAGGATAATCCTAAGTATTTTCAAAGAGTATGTACATGCAAAAGGTTGAACATTTGTAAGCATTTGTGCACAGCCTTAAGGTACTAGAATTTAGGCACTAGCATCAAGTGGTTCTTTTGAAGTTCAATGATTAATACCACAAAAAAGGGAATACTCAAATAAGGATATGCCTGTGGCTTTGGAACAATGTTAATAGGACTTCTGTGATAAGGGACTAATGAATTTTTTTGTCTGTTCATAGGCCCAAATGGTTAGATAGACTGAGAAATGTTGTAGATATTAATTTCTTGAGGACAAGAGAAGAACAAGAGGGAGATTTATTTGACCAATTGACTGGTTTTCATCACTTTTATCCAACATAGGGATTTCTAATTCTTTGTTCCTCTTACTGAAAAGAAAAAATAACAGTTATGTTAAAGATATGGTAATGCTGAAAAATGATGGAAAAAACAACCTGCATATAATTGGAATATGCATGAAAGTGGCTTGCTTCTCATAGATATCAGATTCACAGTAACCCACCAAATAATTTCAGATCAGATGTCTTCTGCATGCATTTCTTTTGCTTTTCCACAAGCTATGAAAGATAGCTGTCATTATGAGATTAAAACCTGAAAAAAGTCATACTAACAATGTGGCACCATAGGCATCAACAATAATATTTAGGGAGCACAGGGGTGGCTCAGTGGTTGAGCATCTGCCTTTGGCTCAAGTCATTATCCGGGATCCTGGGATAGAGTCCCACATTAAGCTCCTCTCAGGGAGCCTGCTTCCTTTTCTGTCTATGTCTCTGCCTCTCTGTGTGTCTCTCATGATTAAATAAATAAAATCTTAAAAAAAAAAAACCCAGTAATATTTAGGATATTCAAGGCTGGAAAGAATCTCTTAGAATTTAACTTCATTTTGAGACATAAAGTAACAGAATTCAGGAATTGCAAAATGCTAACAAACAGAACTTATTAAAAACCCAACATTAATTAAAACAACCCAAGTCATGGGCCAGTTCTAAGTTTTACAGGGCTGTTTTGAATAGTTTAAAAGCTGAGACTTATGCTAAGTCAACATGCCTGGTCCATCCAGAGCCCTATGAGTGTCCAAGACAGCCACAAAAATGCTGAAGAGAGGCCATAGCCTTGAATTCAGAGCCTTATGACTGTGCCTATTGTTTGTGAATGTGGTTGGAAACTAGAGCTCAAGCCTCATTGGAATGAAACCTACCTGATAAAGAAAGTAGCTTCTGTAAATGTGGTGCCCTGAACAGATTCTGGATTGAAAGGCTCCAGGATATAAAGTTTAAGGATGGATGTTAGGTAGTTAATCTGTTAGTACTTGACATGTTGGTCTAGGGTGGGTGGGGCAGGATGTAAAGGCACTGGCTTAAGTAGAACCAGGAATTCATCCACCGTCCTGCCATTAAGTAGTTGCGCATCATCTTGGCTCACTCTGAATTGCTCAGTGGTTCTGTTTTCTTATTGGTAAAATGTGGGGCGAGTGGTTGTCGCTGCCTCTCCCAGGATTAATGAGGTGGTATTCACAAAGAGCATTGTACTCTTAGAAAGGAATGCTCTGTGGCAAGACATTATAGGGCAATAACATTAAGCATGTTTAAAACATGTGCCTGCTGTTACCAAATGGATGCTACGGCTGAACAGTCTTGTATCTCAAATACAAACCAATGCATATGGAACTGCTTATGGGTAACAGATGACAGGCTGAATAAGTGAGATAGTTGATTATCATACGGAAGGTAGTTCATGCTTCAAAAATGCTTTATCCTTGCTATTTCATCCTCAATACACTGAAGACATACTTGAGAAATCCCATTTAGATAATCACTGGCCATTGATGGTGGAAATTAGAAATGAAGAAAAGGACTGGGTCACCGAGTCTGTTTCCCGGGAGACAACATGGAAGAAGCAATTCCAGCCACAATGCCTGGATGCTCCTGCTGTGTGTTAACTCAGCTTCAGAAGCTTGCCTCTGTAACTGTGGCTGTGATAAATGCCAGACGAAACCCAAGACGGCCACCCCTGGACCTACTCTTCACGGTTGCCTGAAGTCTTTTACACAAGGACCATATTGTAAACCTCCAGGATCCAGAAGTAAATAGCAAGGCCCTGTAATTAGAGTGGCACCTGTGAGCATCCCACCTTGCTTGTGCAAGTTATTCAGACACATTTCCATTTATCACGTAGATACTATGCCAGCTGCTTCTTGACGAGCATCTTTTCCTATTTTGGGAGGTTCTGGGATTCACTGCATTGATTAGCTTGCTGAAATAAAGATAACTTTATTTCCCTAATTATAATTCTCTAGTGGATTCCCATTGCATTTAAGAAAAAAAAAAATCCCATCTTTTTACCATAGTCATCAGGGCCCTACAAGAGCTGGCCTCTAAACTCCCCTTAGGCCAGCTTCCCCTTGATTGCCACGCTGTGCTTCTGGCTCATTCCTACCCCAAGCCTCTGCCTTTGCTACTCCTTCTGGCTAAAGTGCTCTGTCCAAGATTATAAGCTGGAAGCTTCATATCTCAGCTCAAATGTCGTTTTCTCAGTGAGGCCTTGCCTCACCATCTGATCTAACATCCAAATTCTTCATGGGGTTTTTACTACTGGTCATTGTTACTAATTCTTCACAGGGATATGCTTGCTCTGAGAGTCTTTCATCTAACGTATAGGTAAGATAGTCTGGGATCATTCCACTCATCATAGTTTAGCTTTATGGACAAGTGATAACTTAAAGAGAATGGAATAGAGAGAGACGGTTATTGCTGGAGTGATTAAACCTGAAAGACTTCTTACTTACTTCTAGTTTTCTATATAGATAGAGGGTGTCACAAAAGATCAGAGCTCAAGTCTCAATTCTCACCCTCACTGGCACTAGGTTGGAAAAAAACTCAACCTTTCTGACTTTGTATTCTCATATATTGCCTGCCTGATTTTTAATAGAAAGGATGTGATGAGGACCAAGTGAGATAATGTGGCTGGAATGCTCTGAAACCTTGAAATTGCTATTTGGGTGTAAGTATCTGTGTTTACACATGAGCATCTTCAGTGATCTATCTGTTGACCCCTGTCTTCCTCACCAGGTGATCACTTTTTACTTCTTTTTGTATCTGCAATACTCAGTGCAGTATGTAGTCAATACATTATCAAATGAATGAATAAGTGAATACTATTATTATTCCTTTCTTTTTCTTGGTCAACTCCTATTTCCTTATTGGGAGCCTTATTAATTTTGTAGTTGTTTTTCACTCTCTCTTTTTTGTAAGTTATTGGCCATTAGATAGAACAGTTTCATAGGAACATCTCTCACTTAAGGTCATTTCAGTGTGACTTTCTACTGTTATTGTCAGTGTATAAGGCCTTGACATAGGTTTTGGCATCCCAGAGTACTGTAAGGGAGAAAAAGCATTTGTCCAATAAATAAAATGAAAAGCACAGATCATATTGGCCATGGCCTTCTAGGGTTTAGACTCAGAAGAGAATATTTGAGACTTTTTATTAATCACAACCCTAGCCCACTCCAATCTATGTGCTGTAACCATTTAGGAAACTGAAGTTAAGACCTTAGTGAATCATATCCTAGTCTGTTAGGCAATACCTTTATTTTGGGATTTGGGTTATTTGTAGATTGCCCTTTTTTGGTATAAATGAGCATCACTGTTTATTTCCATTTTGCAATAAAAAGCTACTGGCTGTTTAGCCAGAAAGCAAATATTTTCACTTTGAATTGCTTTCTGGACATTTTTCCAACAGTTTGATTTGAAGCTGTGAAACACATTACTCCCCTTCCCTCCTCTCATCCCCCTCCATTTCCTTTGAGGTCTATCAAAACCAATGCCTCAAAAAATAAAGCCAGTATTCTTTAATTGCTTCTTTACCATATGAAAGGATCAGAGAGGCTGAAATAAATGCTTGTTTGGACCCAAAATGCTGCAGTCAAGGAAAGTCTGCCAGATAACCAGGTATTCCAGAATATCTTGCCTTAGGCCAGCCTGCCCAGGGACTGGCATTGAAATATGTCTGGGCTTTGGTATTTTCTGTGTAGCTTAAAATGCTATCTTTGGGCACATTTATGGGGCTGCATAAGAAATATTGTACAATCTGCATAGTGATGAAGTTACGTATGTCTTAAACATGTTCTCCAGTCATAGAATATTCCTTTTGCAGACCTTTGGATCCCTTAGGTTGTTTTTAAATTTAATTTTAATTTTCTATTTTTCCATCTGGATGCACTTTCCACTCATCATTTATTTTACTAAAATTTTCCAGCTTGTTTGGATCTTTATCCATTGAAAATCTTACCTCCAAGACTATGCCCTTTACACAATAACACACACACACACACACACACACGCAGAAACATATCCCAAAACAAATTTTCCTTAAATTTAAGAGTTTAATTTCATTCCCAGCTGTAATTTACTATCAGTAGCCTGGATGTCCTTTATTTTAGTCATTTCCACCCTTGCTTGGTTCAACTCAAGGCATTCAGATCCCAGTTGACTCACAGTCTAGGTATTTAGTAGATTTGTATCTTTTCTTTTTATTTTGGTGACATTGCTTAGGTATGCCCTGCCATTCTTGACATAGCTGATAATGGAAAGCCTTCAAAAAACATTTTTCGAACTTTTTAATTACAGCAAGTTATAGCATTTGAAAAAAAGAGAAAGAAAGAATAAAAATAATTTCAAAAAGAATCATCATTGGGGATCCCTGGGTGGCTCAGCGGTTTGGCACCTGCCTTCAGCTCAGGGCGTGATCCTGGAGTCCTGGGATGGAGTCCCACATCGGGCTCCGTGATGGAGCCTGCTTCTCCCTCTGCCTGTGTCTCTGCCTCTCTCTCTCTGTGTCTCTCATGAATAAATAAATAGAATCTTAAAAAAAAAGAATCATCATGAACAAATAGCAATGAGTTGCAAATTTTCAGAAATAGGTTAGGTATTAATATTTCTGATTCCTCAAAAGTAGGTGAATTGTTTTCTTCTCATTTTTTCCATAGTGTCCTTTAAGTAGAGGATGAAGGATGCTTTATAGAGGCAAATAAAATTCACTGCCTATCATTATGGAGGGCTGACTCAAACTTTCAAATATTTTGAGTGGTAGGAAAAAAAATAGACACAAGATAATTTTATGAATTTTAAAAGTGTTCTCTGAACCCCAGGGAAAGATCCAATGGGACCAAACCTACTTTATCCCTTCTGGATACATAATACACACTGGCAAATTAAAGGCTTTGAGAAGTCCTATAGTAAGGAATCTTGTTTAATTTGGTATTTCTCACACTTATCAGACTATGAGATTATCTTCTCATAGAATAAGAATTAACTTTCATAGAAAATGTCCACAGAACACAGTTAAAGAAAGGTTCTGATCATTCTGAAACAGAGGATAGGTATACGGGGCACTGTCTTTGCTACGTGATCAGCAAGAGAGAACCAGGAGAAGCATCCAAGTTCTATGGCTCCCAGCAGGAACTACGGGATGAAAGCACAAGATATGATCTTTAGTGGAGAGCCTCTGCCCACAATGAGAACAAGACTGAGGGAGATAAAAGTTGCTGAGTTGTTCCATGTGACCCTGGGCAGGCATGCAGAAAGGCTCATCTTTCTGGTAAGACAAGCAATTCCAACTTGGTTGGATATTTGAATCATGTAGTTGTTTTATGTTGTCTTGAAGACAATTGACTAAGTTTCTGTTTTTCAACATATATAGAGAAAAACAACATTCCTGAGTCATTAATTCAATAATTACTTGGCATATCCCTGGGGGGTGTTCATAATCATATTTTTAAAACAGGTTCAAATTATTTGTCATTGTTTTCAATTTAAACCACATCAGTTAGATTTCCTACAAATTACACACACGTGTGTGTGTGCACACGCACACATACACACATATACACACTACTCACAGCCACAAGCCTGTTTCTCATTCTGTGGTGACATGTAATGAAAGGTTATTGTGAACCTGGTCTACATAAGACAGCTGCCCTGCAGATGTTCCAGAACTATATTAAATGCCCTACACATTAACGTTGGCTTCTAAGAGTCTGAAGCTCTCACCCCAACCCAAGTACTTCAACTTCTCATTCCTCTTCCATTTACTTTCAAACTGAATGATTAAGGGACAATATGAAAAACACATGTAAAATGCCCACTGAGTTTTCTTTTCTTTTTTTCCTTTCTTTTTTGTACATAAAAACAATGAGGGAAAGCCAATGTAGAGGTACTGGGGCCAACCAGCGGTTTACTTTGAAGCTTACCAGGGACACTAGGGAAATTTGCCAGGACATGGATTGTGTTTGAAGAGTCAGATCAAAGAAAGAAATATGGAGTGTCAGAGCCTGGCATCTCCTGGGTTTGGATGTCCAAAGTACAATGTCCAAAGCAATTTTCATTCCTTGTTCGTGTTGCATTTTGTGTCACTCTTCTCTTCCAAAAAGTCCTTGAAGCGAAAAGGCATATGTTCAGTGTGGACGAAGATGTAAACTATCATCACATTTTAAAAATGGAATTGTCAAGTAGCCTTGGATTTAGATTTCATTTGGGGATTCACTGATCCCTGGAGACATTTAAATCCCTGGTAGTGAAGTATTTCATGTCCTTTATCCTTTCTAAGGATATTCTCTAATTTAATTTAACTTCTAATTATTTTTTTCCCTTAATTTTCCAGAGTCTCCAAGGAAAGACATTTCTATAACTTTACCCCTCTTAGAAGAAATGAGGGAAAGGTCAAAAGGACTCTCTGGTGAGAATGGGTATGAGAAATAGACTGATACATGGTGACCTAGACATTGCACTTACTAAGACATTATACTTTTTAGGATAAAAGGGGATCTGTGGCAAGCCTGTGATCCTCTGAAGTTCTATGTGGAGGCATGGATACTCCTGATGACAGTATCTAATGGATACTGATGGAAATTCATGTTTGTACTCCAGACTCAAAACCTAGCAAGACAGTTGAGTGTGATGAGAGAAAATATATGCCTTGATCATCTATGATCTTCTGCCCTTCTTAGAGATCCCAGACCTACAAATGAACAGAGCTACTTCATTTTGCCTTCCATTGCACATCTCTGCTACTGCTCTTCAACGATTCTGGGAATCTTCTGAGTCTGGTAAAAAAAAAAGATGGATGCTACATATGTTTCTGATTTTGATTCTCATAATAACATTCCCTAAGATTTCCAAGAGGCCAACACCTTAAAAGTATGTTAAATAGCTTTAGTGTTTAGTTTTTGAATATTTAGAGTGCTGCACGCAACTTAGGTTGGTTCTGGGTATGCATGTGGCATTTAATTGGAGATCAATGGAGTGATCCTTTTCTGTTTTATTTTCTACAAGATTTAGTAGTTGACAACTATGTCTGTGCAGCTGGGGTGACTTTCCAAAAGGGAACATAGAGCCAAGGTTTTCTTTCTCCTTAAGCACCAGGGCAAAGCTTGGCATCATACCTATGAGTTGTGACAAGTCCATCTCTGGCTGTGTCATTGGATCCCAGAATATCATTTCCTTTTGGATTTCATGATTCTGTCGCTCCAGGGTTGGAGTCCCTCATTCTATTACCATCTCAGATTTCAATTTCCATAATGGCCTCATCTGAATTCATCATTCATTTTCTTTTCCATGGGAAGAAAACACCAAATCATTTGTTTAACCCCTTGAGTCATCAATTCGTCAATAGAACAGACTCTGTACTTTGGGATAGTTCAACAAATAGTTTTACCACTGACCACAGAGTTGGATAGAATAATCCTTTTCTGCAGAGAGCACAGGGGATGATCCAAGTCAGGGCATATGGGGAATGATTTCTATTGCCATCTGCATTTTGCATAGGATCATGTAACCACCAGGCCAATAGGCCCTCTCATTCACCCTGTCAGCTCCAAATAGAGCAGCCTTCACAAAAAAATGTGTAGCTAAATCCGAACAAAGAAATGGTTTATGCTCTTCTCTTCACATCCTTGGATTTTAGGCATTAAAATACTTCTTTTCTTTGCCTCCCAAGATCTTTTACTTAAAAAAATTTAAAAGCTCACAACGTGTCAGCCTATTGTTCTTATATATTTGTTTGCTTTTGTTGTTGTTGTTGTTTAAGAATTAAACAAACAAAAAACTTCCTCCCCACCCAGTTCGAACCCCTTATTTTGTTAAGCTTGTGTTGTTACCCTTTTCATTAGGATTCATTTAAATTAATCCTCAAAGGTTTGGCATACAATTAACTAACATATAGATGTTAAAGGTCATGTCTATATAAAATCTGATTATTTTTACTAAATATATGAAACTACTTGATAAATGGAATGAAAATTTGGGACTTTCTTACCAACCGGTTATTTGGGGTGTATATCTCATTAACTAATTTGGGTGAAACTTGTACTTTTCTGCTAGGTATTTGTGTCCCACAGATAAGTGAACAAATTTAAGACTAAGAAGGAAATTCAACTGAGAATAATTCCACATTTTTTTTCAGCGACTGAGAATCATGGTATTGTGAGAATTTTTTGTTGTACACAGTTCTTCTCATTTGTATATACGTGTGTTTCTGTATGCCTAATCCATTACCTCGGTGGATATTCTATCCATTAATACTCCACTTGTTGTTAATTGATTCCTTTGACATTCCTTCTCATTTTGTGATAATGCTGACTTCCACTTGTGGTGGCTGACATTGTGGAAAGAATAAATTGTGCATATAGGCTTTAGATTATACCTTCATACATTCTATTGTCCCAAAGTATGAAAGAGTGATAGGAAACCATGGCAACACAGCAAATATAATTCTCAATGGGGAAGCACTGGGAGCCTTTCCCCTAAGATCAGGAACCAGACAGGGATGTCCACTCTCACTACTGCTATTCAACATAGTATTGGAAGTCCTAGCCTCAGCAATCAGGCAACAAAAAGACATTAAAGGCATTCAAATTGGCAAAGAAGAAGTCAAACTCTCCCTCTTCGCCAATGACATGATACTCTACATAGAAAACCCAAAAGTCTTCACCCCAAGATTGCTAGAACTCATACAGCAATTTGGTGGCGTGGCAGGATACAAAATCAATGCCCAGAAATCAGTGGCATTTCTATACACTAACAATGAGACTGAAGAAAGAGAAATTAAGGAGTCAATCCCATTTACAATTGCACCCCAAAGCATAAGATACCTAGGAATAAACCTCACCAAAGAGGTAAAGGATCTATACCCTCAAAACTATAGAACACTTCTGAAAGAAATTGAGGAAGACACAAAGAGATGGAAAAATATTCCATGCTCATGGATTGGCAGAATTAATATTGTGAAAATGTCAATGTTACCCAGGGCAATTTACACGTTTAATGCAATCCCTATCAAAATACCATGGACTTTCATCAGAGAGTTAGAACAAATCATTTTAAGATTTGTGTGGAATCAGAAAAGACCCTGAATAGCCAGGGGAATTTTAAAAAAGAAAACCATATCTGGGGGCATCACAATGCCAGATTTCAGGTTGTACTACAAAGCTGTGGTCATCAAGACAGTGTGGTACTGGCACAGAAACAGATACATAGATGAATGGAACAGAATAGAGAACCCAGAAGTGGACCCTGAACTTTATGGTCAACTAATATTCGATAAAGGAGGAAAGACTATCCACTGGAAGAAAGACAGTCTCTTCAATAAATGGTGCTGGGAAAATTGGACATCCACATGCAGAAGAATGAAACTAGACCACTCTCTTGCACCAGACACAAAGATAAACTCAAAATGGATGAAAGATCTAAATGTGAGACAAGATTCCATCAAAATCCTAGAGGAGAACACAGGCAACACCCTTTTAGAACTTGGCCACAGTAACTTACTGTAAGATACATCCACGAAGGCAAAAGAAACAAAAGCAAAAATGAACTATTGGGACTTCATCAAGATAAGAAGCTTTTGCACAGCAAAGGATACAGTCAACAAAACTAAAAGACAACCTACAGAATGGGAGAAGATATTTGCAAATGACGTATCAGATAAAGGGCTAGTTTCCAAGATCTATAAAGAACTTCTTAAACTCAACACCAAAGAAACAAACAATCCAATCATGAAATGGGCAAAAGACATGAAGAGAAATCTCACAGAGGAAGACCTAGACATGGCCAACAAGCACACGAGAAAATGCTCTGCATCACTTGCCATCAGGGAAATACAAATCAAAACCACAATGAGATACCACCTCACACCAGTGAGAGTGGGGCAAATTAAGAAGGCAGGAAACCACAAATGTTGGAGAGGATGCGGAGAAAAGGGAACCCTCTTACCCTGTTGGTGGGAATGTGAACTGGTGCAGCCACTCTGGAAAACTGTGTGGAGGTTCCTCAATGAGTTAAAAATAGATCTGCCCTACGACCCAGGAATTGCACTGCTGGGGATTTACCCCAAAGATACAGATGCGGTGAAACACCAGGACACCTGCACCCCGATGTTTCTAGCAGCAATGTCCACAATAGCCAAACTGTGGAAGGAGCCTCGGTGTCCATCGAAAGATGAATGGATAAAGAAGATGTGGTTTATGTAGACAATGGAATATTCCTCAGCCATTAGAAATGACAAATACCCACCATTTGCTTCAACGTGGATGGAACTGGAGGGTATTATGCTAAGTGAAATAAGTCAATCAGAGAAGGATAAACATTATTTGGTCTCATTCATTTGGGGAATATAAATAATAGTGAAAGGGAATAGAGGGGAAGGGAGAAGAAATGGGTAGGAAATATCAGAAAGGGAGACAGAACATGGAAGACTCCTCACTCTGGGAAATGAACTAGGGGTGGTGGAAGCGGAGGAGGGCGTGGGGTGGGGGTGACTGGGTGGCGGGCACTGAGGGGAGCACTTGACGGGATGAGCACTGGGTGTTATTCTGTATGTTGGCAAATTGAACACCAATAAAAAATAAATTTATTAAAAAAAAAAGGAAACCATGGCAAGGAAGGAAGATTATTGGAGAGTTTTTGCCTTCTGCCGTACCCGCAGAGTCTGCAGAGTGTCACACAGGTGGCCTTTCTGACCAGGGGTTTTAAGCGATCCTTCATTCATCAGTGTAGAAAACTTCAGAATGAACACCCTTTCAGAATTCCCAGAACAACAGCATTTTTTTCTTTTACTTGCTGTTCCCTTGATAGGTTCTAGAAGATGAGATAGGAGACCATGCTGATTTAGAAAGGAAAAGAGGTCAGTCTTTATATCATCACCTGAGGCATCAACCTGTAGCCTGTCCCCTGCAATCTCAGAGGGCTGAGGCAACCATGTATTTAATAATATTGAGGACTTTGTGGTTTACAGAAGTTAAGAGCCAAGTCTGGAATCAGTGTATGCACATTGATCCATCCTTTCCTGGATGATAAGACTCGTGGGAGAAAGATTTGTGCTTTGTCACTACTGAATCCTGCAGAGTGCTTAATAGTGAAATAATGGCCCTACTTGTAACATTGGCAGTTAATAATTACCGAGTGTTCAATATGAACCAAGCAATACACTAAGCACTTTATAAACATACTTTACTTAATCTTGATTATGATTCTATAGTTATTATTAGTATTATTAATAATAATAACACCTTAATAACAGGAGAATTTACTTTTAAAGTTTATATAACTTGCCCAAAGTCACAGAGCTGGTATAGAGGGTTGAATAGTGGTCCCCAAAAGGTATGTTCAAGTCCTAATCCCCAGTACTTGTGAATATGACCTTATTTAGAAATAAGGTCTTTGCAGGTGTCATTAAGGTAAGGATTTTGAAATGAGATCATCCTGGATTTAGGGTCGGCCCTAAATCCAATGATAGGTCTCCTTAAGGAAGAAAGGAGAGGAAGATTTGTGACACACAGACATGACCATATGGCAGAGATTGGAGTGACACCTTTACAAAACAAGCAACGTCAAAGATTGCTGGGCTCTACCAGAAGCTAGGAGAAAGGCATGGAATAGATTTCTCCTTAGCCTCCAGAAGCAACCAACCTTGCCAACACCTTGATTTCTGGTCTCCAGAACCGTGAGAAAATAATTTGCTGTTTTAAGCCACCCAGTTTGTGATCATGTGTTATTGCAACCCTAAGAAACTAAAACAGCTAGTAAATGATGGGAACAACATTGGAAACCAAACACCAAAACCTATATTTTGAGCCCTATTCCTTAGGTCTTCACTGTATTGGCTAGACTAAATGCTATGTGTCTAATCAAGATTTAATAAATGTTGCTGGATTTAAATTTATTTGAAAAAAGCAGATAGTTAACTTTTGACTCTTCTCATTTCTTTGGAAAAGTGTTAGTGAAAGAAAGTCTTTGGAGTAAGAACAGCTGTATTTTTTGGTGGTGGCCATTTGGAACATTGTGAACATGTTCCTGTAAGATTTTCCTTTTGATTACATAAATAGCAAACAATCATAATCTCGGAGATTTAGTATTTTAGATTCATTGATCAGACATTTCTATAAACCCCCTAAAGTGGTAAAGATAGTCCCCCAGACAGAAAACTCCCCAAAACATCTTCCAAGAGCACCCTCTCCCTTCTTTTCTCATTTTTTTTTTTTTCGGTGGAGATGATTATGCTAGTTTCTAAGCGTCTCATTTTAACTAGTCTTGCAGGCTCCTCTGCAGAAGTAGAAAGCAGTGGAGTAAGTTAATAGTGAAGTGGACATGGAGAAGGAGGAGGGAGGGCAGGATTTCGGGTATCACCCACAAGGAGAGGGCAAGTGCAAGAGGAGGAGGAAGAATTACCACGAAACAGCTGATGGAAAAATACATTCTGCTTGTGGTACAAGTTTGAATAACATAAGGGACTTAAACCTTTCTGCCATCAATGATTTCTCTGAGAGGGGATTTCGAAGGACTTAGACCAGAGGAGGCATGGATTGCTCTCCTTCTCAATTTACATTAGATTTTGGTTTTGGTAAGAAGCATTCTTTTCCTATTTGTCCCCTTTGTCAACACCATCTAGTGGCTGCAATGGTCAAGCAGAAAGGTGGCCCCACAAGTCTCTGACCCGTGAGAGTGCTGGCAATACCCGGCCCCAGTGAAGACTCAACTCTCATTCTGCTGAAACCAATGGCTTTTTCAGCATAGCACTGAAATAGCAGTACATTTGTAGGGCCTTCTCCCCAAGCCATTTGTATCCTTTTGGTAAAACTTATTCCTTATGGAAACTCCATAAATTTGGCTTTATCATCCCTATTTTTCAGATGAGGAATTGAGGACTGGGGATGTGAAGTGGCCTGCCCCAGGGTACATGGCTCTCAAAGAATCCTGGGATCTCTGGGGGATATTTCTTGATCTGTTTCTAAGTGGAGGAGTGGTTGGGAGTTGAGGGCCTTTGCTTTGCTACCCCTTAGGCCATTCCAGGCCAGGGTAAGTCTGGTGCCATTGCTGACAACTGGCTGTAGAAATGCTTTAAGAGTTGGATGCTACAGTAGGCTAAAAGCACAGGAAAGGAAAATGGATTAAATATCCATTTCATTCCAGGAGAGTTATATGTGTCTCATTATAGAAAATGCCCTGGAGCCGCCAAGATTTCGGTTTTGTTTTTTTTTCTCCTCATCTCCTTGGGGGAAGATAAACCAGAGAATTTTAAAAAATACTATTCACATTGTTAAATTCTAAACCTCCCTCTGCTCCTACCAGTAACTTTCTAAGAGCTAAACAAGCAATTTAGGCATAGTCCATAAGACAAAGTAAATCCACTAATACAGTTGCCTATTTTCCCAGGTGTTAAAGTGTGTATTTCCAGCAACTAAATTCAAATCAGAGATTGCCAGTGACTGTTTCTAACCAGTTGTGTCTTGGTGCTTGAATTTAAGAAGGATGTAGTTAAAAAACTGTAAGAATAATTTTTAGTCTTGAAAAGAAACATCTCCTCAGAGATATAAAGTACTTCATTCCACTTTAATCACTTTACTCCTTGTCTTTACTATTTTAGTAACATTTTCTTCAATAAAAAAATCATCATCTTAAATTTACATACAATTTGTTGGCTTTTATAAACACATAAAAGCTTGGGAAAGAAAACAAAAATTACTGTAATCCCACCATTCAATGATAACAACTGGTAGCATTTTGAGAGATAGCCTTCTAGTTAGTCATGTGTTTGTGTTTGCATATGTGTATACATGTATGTGTGTGTGAGTTTACAAAATCAAAACTGCATTATTTTATTTTATTATTTCCTAAAGATTTTATTTATTCATGAAAGACACAGAGAGAGAGGCAGAGACATAGACAGAGGGAGAAGCAGGTTTCCTGTGGGGAGCCTGACGTAGGACTTGATCCCAGGACCCCGGACCACGCCCTGAGCTGAAGGCAGATCCTCAACCACTGAGCCATCCAGGTGCCCCAAAACTGTATTATTTTAAAATATGCCTTAACACTTAGTCATATCTTATGAACTTTTTTTTCATATCACTGTTATTCTGTGGCATCATTTTAAGTAACTTTATAATATTTACTTTAATCTTTTTTTTGTTTTATATTTTTTGAAGCATAAATAACATGCTATTAATATCCTTGAAATAAATCTTAGAAAATATCTCTGATGGACTTTATGATTAAAAGAGTATGCACATTTTTAAGGCTTTGGATACATTCTGTCATTATATTCCTCCAGAAAGTAGGAAATATTTACTTTTTACCAGCAGTAGATTAAAGCCACCACTTCCTTGCACACTAACTGGCATACTTTCTTTCAATGATTGCCAAAGTGGTAGAGAAAATACAGTATTTTGTTACTTAAATTTAAATCTGTTATTAAGAAGGGTAAAAATTCATATGTTATTCAGTCCTGTTTTTCTTTTCGAATTATCTGTTTATTATATTATTTATTATATCTTTTGAACATATTTTTTGGTTTTAATTATATTTTTTGTTGATTTCTAAGTGGTGTATAATTGAAGAAAATCTTTTTTTCCTGCCATGAATATCTTTTATGTTACTATTTGTGTGTGAGTGAATTTTCCATTTTTAATTTTTTAATCATGTTTTAATTTTAATTAAGTTTTTAATTTTGTTGATGGTATTTTTGACATTAAGAAATTTGCTTTATAGGTAGCTAAATCTATCAGTATTGTCTTTTATTGGTTTTACCCTTACAATATTTATTTATTCATAACTTCTATGCCCCAAGATCAGAAAAATGTTGATAATCTTTTTCTACTAGATTTAAAAAATGGTGTTATTGTTCGTACTTAGTTCTTGAATACTTCTGGAATTAAGCTGGTATCTTTTATGAGGGAACAAGTTAATACCTTCCTTTTATTATTTAGCCTAGCATTCAAATAATTCATTGTTCTGATTTGATATGAGACCCTTTCATTTACCATGTTTTATATGCACCCGTGTTTGTTTCTGAACTTCATATTTGTTCTATTTATCTGTTTATTCTCAGATTTCCACCACACTGTTTTAATTATTTGTTTTATAGTATGGTTTAATAACACAAATAAATTCTCTCTGCTTGATACTATTTTCCACCTTTATTTTATTATTTAAAAAAATAATAAATCATTTCTTGGATACTTTGATAGTTCACTCTCCCAGGTATAGTTTAGAATAGTTTTGTCAAATCAGCTATTAAAAACAGATAAATGTCCCATTAGTATTTCGATTAAAATGGCAATTGAAAAATTTACTTATTTATGTATTCATGTATTTATTTATTGGCAATTGAATTTAATGTATAAGCTCTGACAACTTTTCAGTAGTCTTAACTCAGGCTCTTTATTTGTGACGTGACCTTATCCTCTCCGGACACTTTCTGAAACTGTATCAGATATTTTTAATTAATTCTCCACAAGGTGTAGATACCAAATGTTCTATCCACCGCACAATTATCCTTAGAGGCCGCCTAAACATCGGCATGCCTAAGCAGCGGTGTGGACCCTTTGGCAAAGCTGAGTATCTAACCTCACTCGGGCACGCACCTGCCAGCCCGTGCCACTATGCAGCTTCGCTTTCAAGCTGCAGATTTGAAGTTAATTAAGCAAAGGGTTAGGAAGAGGAGGAAGAGGAGCTTGATCAATGGTAGGAGAGAGAAGGTGATTTTTTTTAAATCCCTTCTTTAGTTGGTGGAGAAATAAATTACCATAGAGTAGGAGGTAAATTTCCCAGAACCATGAATAATATAATTTAGGTCGTAAAGACTCCTGGAGATGACAAAGGCTGTTGTGGGATTGAGCTGCTGTCTCAGGGTAACAGGCACTGTACTCTCAAAGATGGGAGTGGGGAATGAGCTGAGCAGGAGGCTCAGGCCCTCTCAGACTCCTTCCTTGGCTCCTTCCTCTCCCTCTCCTCCTTTTCTCACTGTGCCGAATTCTGTGTGTAGTTAGGTGGGCAATGAAGGTGGCAGCACCGTAATGAATGATTTTTGACTATAAATAATCTGCTTGTTAACTTTACTCCTAATTAATCATGGGTTCGTCAGTTACATAAATGTTTAAAAGGCGCTTTGGAATGGGGGTTGCGTGAAACACTAGACATGGAAATAAATTACTGATTTATGCTGGTCTTTGCTTTTCACTCTCTTTCTTTTTTTCTTTTACACACACACACACACACACACACACACACACACACACACACACACTACTATGGGTTCCCCCTGGCTATTTTCTGAACTAGCTTTTGGGACAACAATTTTTATCCTTAACTATTATTTAGAAAATAAAGATTAATTTCTTCTGAAATTTAGTGGAAGCTGTAAATACATTTTTGAAAAAGGTGTATTTATTTCATTTTAGGGGAGGAAGGACAGAAGGTGAGGGAGGAAGAATCTCAAGCAGACTCTACACTGAGTGCAGAACCTGATGTGGAGCTTGATCTCATGACCCTGAGATCATGATCTGAGCCAAAATCAAGAGTCTGAACCCTAACCACTGAGCCACCCAGGCAGCCTTGAAACTGTAAAAAAGTCTTAAGTAATTTTAAGATTTCTCCCCTCAATTTATTCCTCCTGCCATCTGGAGCCTCAGGTTTTAGGGGCCCTTCATTTCCTTTTTCCTTGACACTGAATTGCTCTCTAAAGGGGATATTCAGAACACCACTTTATGTATCTTCTACTGTCCCTAAGTCTTTCATTCCTGATTGATATGCCTGAATGAAAGGTGCAACTGTTAATCACCTGGTTTTTTAAGGGGGAAGGGACCTTTGTTCTTCTGATAATTGCAAACACTTTAACAACAAAAATTCAAAAAAAAAAAAAAAAAAAAAACAACAACAACAACAACAACAAAAATTCCCAGACAGGTAACAAAGTGAAACATGTTCTTCAATGCATTCCCAGGGACATCAGAAAAAGACTTAAAAAATTAGCATAGTTTATAGGATAACAGATTTATCCCTGCAGGAGAAGCTATAGAAAGTACTGCATTTTCAGTTCTAGTGGTGTCCTGACACATGCTTAAGAAGAAGGAAATGGGAAAAAAAAAAAAAAAAAAAAAAGAAGGAAATGGGAAGGAGACAACAGGAAGTAAAGTGAGTCAAGTCGGTCTGGTTGTGAACCTTACGGTTTATACCTCTTGCACCCCAATTACCTCTTGCTGTGGTACAACTCTCCTCAGAATCCCAGGATTCTTAGAGAACCCTCTTCCAGGGACTGTGGCACCTGGACACAGCCGACTCAGCATTACCTGGTTATATGCCTTGTCTCCTTCAGAAACCAGCTTGTGCTGGCAGCTAAAAAGGATCTCATGTCTCCTGAGACTTTTCCACATGTCTTTGTTCAGGACCACCTGTAAAAGGTACTTGAGTAATTCTAAACAGTGCCTGATATCAGGGTTTTTCCTGATTGGTCTCAAGAATTGACTCATTCCTTGCTTTTCTCTTTTTCATTATCCTAGAAAATTGGAGGGGGTGGGCAGGATTGGGAAATAGAGTCCTGTTTTTGTTTTTAACCTGGAAATATTCTTAAAATTGCTACCAAATTAGCCATCTGGTCGCCTTTAACTTGAGGACAGTGTCATGGAAGGTTAAGAGTTGAATTAACACTGTTTAAAGATTGTTTTTGTTTCTAAAACTCTAAAGAGTTGAATTACAGCTGTAAAGATTGTTTTTGTTTCTAAAGATTCCTTTTTTTCTGACTTATTTTCTTAAAATTATTGAGTAAAATAGTGTATTTTGTCTCTAGGGAAGATGCATGTACTTGTGCATCTCAGTTTTTGTGTTCTCTCTGATATTATATTCTAGAGTCACCCTTCACCCTCAGGATGATGATTATAAGGCTAGCAAGCACACAGATAAATAAGGATAACATGTCTCATGAACCTATTTCATGTAATTTTCTGTTTTAATTTTCCCTTTTAGGAATACAAAGAAATTATTTGAGAAAAATTCTGGGAAAGTAAGAATCCTGGGGACATGAGTGAGGAGGAGGTGGTGGCTGGTTGGTCTTCTCTCCTTTTTCCACTCTAGTCTTTGCATAGCCCTACATTTTTGATGTTTGCGATATGATACAACACTCAAGTATTTTTTGTGATGTGTTAATCTTCCAGGTGCTGCTTCTTGTAGTTGGATTGGAGTGTGATATTTGAAGGGTTGATTTTGGGGCAACAATCTGTTCCATACTTGTAGGAGGAGTTCATTATGAAATGCCGGGAGTAGGAAGCTTTCCTCTGTCATAGCCAGAGGACTAGAATAAAGCGAGCATCTCTAAATTGCCGGCCTTTGGGTTAGAGTCTTGCCTTTGGCTTTCTGAGATACATATAACAGAATCCCTGTTTGATGCCTGTGCTATGGGCAACTCTCAAGTCAGGCAAGGCTTTGTATTCTTGATCTTTGAAATGTCCTCATTACAGCATGAAAACAAAGTAAGGTCAGAAGACATGAAAAATGTTTTCCTGGAAAATTCTGGATGTGAAATCAAAAGGTATTTTTTAATCTTCTTGAACAAAATATAACTTACATATGAGAGCCAACATAATTTGGTTCAAACTAAGTTTTACTTCTGTCTGTCTGATTTTATCTAGGACACTCAGAAGCCTTTATGAATTTCTGCTTGAGAAAAGGAACCATAGGTATGGAACTAACTATAAGAAAAGGAAGGATAGACCGGAGCAAAACAGAAGGACAGATAATATATTGCAGAGGGTGTAGAAGAGGAACAATTCATTCTAATTGTGGAGAGTAAGAGAGATCTCCAGAGAGGAGATGGTATTTGAGTAAAACTTAAAACATTTCAATAAGCTGAGAATTGGAGGATGGGGAACTTTTCAGACTGAGGCAACAGCTGTAGCAGCTGGTGTAGACACCAGCACAGAAGCATGTACAGACTTCCTGCTATAGAATGCTCATTCCCCAAAGGCAGGAACTACAAATAGAATAATTCCATGTGTGCTTACATCAGACCTTACCTTACAGCAAAATATGCTTATGTATATTGAGTCAGCTTTGTAAGTGCAAAATCAGGTGCAGATCACTGTCTCAGGATGACACGTTTGGAGTCCTCAGACATCTCAAGATGTGAGCATTGACCAGAGCCTTGGAGGGAGAAAAGAGCTTTGATCAGTCTTTATGCTGTCATACAAATGGATTTTTCAGATTACTTGGAATCTTAGGAGATTCTTTTTCTTTTATTCTCAGTATAATTCATGAGGCTTGAAAATAAAAAATAAAATTTCTTAGAATTTATTCCATATGGAAAGAAATACCCTTTTGTGATTAATAGTGACCATGACTTCTCACTGCTCTGAATTTTCAGCACTAAGGATACCAAATCTTCTGTCCTTGTTAATATTTCACTTCAAGCAGGTTAAAGCATAGACGTAGATTTGCTCTGGAGTATGGATGGGTTTTAACAGCATCTCTTACTTTATGGTTCTGTAATAGAGAAACCAGGAGACATTTTACCAGCAAATGAAATCTACTTTATAGCATCCAGATGTCATTCTTCTTTCACATGGATCCATGTAAGCAAGATTTTGACCTTTTTTATTTTTTATTTTTATTTTTTGGTGTGTTGATGATCTGGCTGTTGTCTTTGTTGAGCACAATATCTTTCTTAACGGCCTTCTAAAAAAAAAGCAAATATATCAGGAGGAAGAGAAAGGGGATTGAGAAACTTGAGAAGTTTTTTGTGATTAACCACTTAACTATGAGTATTGAATTCTGGGTCTTTCAGAAATATTGAACGCTGAGGCAAAGAAACAAGATGGAGGATTGTGGAAAATGTGTGCACACACACATAAATGCAAAGAAGTGACACTTATCTGCCCCAGGTGATGCCCAAACACTGAGAAGGAAAAGTTTAGCTGCGGGGCAAATGAAAATGTGCACATGACTACCTCTTTGGGTTCTGTTTTTCTCTAGAGGACAGTGGCTACAGGAAACTCTTAGCTATCTCCTACAATAAGGAATGAAATCTTTGCATTGACTAAAGCTCCCATATCTGCTCACGACCAGCTCTGAAAGAGTTGAAATAATCCAAATATGTTTTTCACAGTGATAAAGCTTTCCCTAATGAATCTTTGATGATTCAAAAGAAATTTGGATACCATTCAAAAAGGTATCTTATGTTGCCTTAGAACCTTCACTTAAATGAACACATACTTTTTGATAGAGATTTCCAAAGGAGATTTAGTTTTATTGACATAAAATGTAAGGACAGCTTGAATTCCGTAAATGCCTGCCTCTTAAATAAAATTTAAAGTTTACCAGTCATCTCACAATTTGCTTCAATGAATGTCCACCACTGCTTAGTGCCTAAGAGAGGAAGTATTATCTCAGCGACTAAGAGATGAAAGAAATTCATTTATTTATTTTTTTTTTTTTTAAATTCATTTATTTTTATTTTTTAAAGATTTTATTTATTTATTCATGAGAGATACACAGAGAGAGAGAGAGAGAGAGAGAGAGAGAGGCAGAGACACCGGCAGAGGGAGAAGCAGGCTCCGTGCAGGGAGCCCGATGTGGGACTCAATCCCAGGATCCCGTGATCACAACCTGAGTGGAATGCAGGTGCTCAACCACCCCGGTGCCCCAAGATGAAAGAAATTTAAGATGCTTCTTCAAGTAGTGTGCAACAAAGTAAATAAAAAGAAAAAAAAACCTGTATTCTTATTGATTCAGAAATTAGTTGCAAAAATGCATTATCTCTGAAAACACCTGGGATTAAATTTGTGTAGCACCATATGGAGTACAAAACATTGTTACATACATTTATTGATTGATTTTTATATCAAGTCTCTGTGCTCCATGGGTAAGGCTTGGGGAGATTAATTAATCATGGATCCCAAATTAAGCAGCTAATAAATGGCCAAGGTGGGGCTTGAAACAGATATTTTTATCCTTTTTCTACCAAACCAGATGCTTTAACTTGAATCTTCATTTCTTCAAAGCTTTTGAGCAGAGGTTTGCAAATTTTCAAAAGAACTTTTCCAACAGGCAAGACCTTGAGGCAAGCTCATGGACTCATGAGGCAAACATCCTCTATTTCCTGTTTCAGCTGTGGTTTTGGTTTTGAATCTTCTCCTCCTTCTCTCTCTCTCTCTCTCTCTTTCTTTTTAACCTCCTGTTCCTCCTTCTATTCATCTTCTTCCACTTCCATCACCATCATCATCATCGTCATCATTACATCGTCAAATTCAGCTTGCAATGGGGCAGAGGATGTGGTGATGGGGGAGTAATCATCCTATGCTACCCTCCTCCTTTTTTATTTGAGTTAAAATTTATCTAATTATCCACCAAAGGAGGGGAAAACATTCTTTCCTTTGTTCTTTATCTCTTTCTCAGTAATCCTCCTCTTCTTTCTCTTTCCCTTCACTTTATCCTTTATATCTTCTCTACTTTATCAGCTCTCCCCCAAATACCTAACCACAGAAATTCCAAAGCAGCTGTTTTCTGGGACAGAACAACCATCTGCCTGCCTGCTTGGGCACCACCCTTACATACCAGAGATGGATAGGCTGTTCTCCTCTCTCTCTGCCTCAGAATCTAGTTAACCACCTTCACAGGCTTTGTGCCCCAGGTCACACACCAGCATGTGGCTTCAGTAATATGTAAAAATGTATTTGTTAAATTTCAGTTCAGGAGCAGAAACCAGTGTATTTTGCCCATGGTGGCAATAAATTCAGTTCACTCCTCCCTAGACACATACACACAAATCACTCTCAGCTGTATCAACAAACAGAGCTTCAATTTAAAAAATCCAAACTCTGAGATCATAGTTTATCCACTTTAGGAAGTCTTCTCCTAAACCAAAAGGAGCAGTGTGGAGATTTCTACGGATATCGAAATGTATTCTTCCTCAGATGCGGAAATACCTTCTGGTCCATACTAAATAGCACCGAGGATCCTGGTAAAAAGATAGATTTAGTTTAGTTTAGGGAGTGCAAGTTCCAGTCTTCCCCAGAGTCAAAGATAAGCTAAAACTAGCAGCAAGGAGAACAGCAACAAAAGATGCTTCAGTTTATTTTAATATTTATGTAAGTCATCGGCTGTGGCAGTGTAGTTGGTCAGTCTCAGGGACAGGTAGATTTGATTTCTGAGGCTGTGGAGTGGAAGTGGAGGTGCTCCATTTGGATCCCACATGAGTACTGAGATATTCATTACTTCAGAGGATTGAAGCATTGATTCTTCTCCAAGAGTTGCCCATGGCCACCAGTGCTGCCTTCCTAAGGCCATGCACCCTCCTCAGGGACCAGCCTGTATCCCCAACCAGTGGCTGGTCCATGTGCTCCAAGGCAGAAGGACTCTGGAGGGCCATCCCTGCCCCAGAGCTCTCCATAGATTAGCTAGGGCTTCAGCTGTGTCTAAATCATAGACTCTGTCTTGATCCATTCCTAAATGTAGTCCCCCAGGAAAGCTCTGGCATGCAATTTCACAGGCTCAGAGTCTATTTCCTGGGGAACCTGACCTTACCATAGATTCTTTTAAGGCAGTTGAAATATGTCAGAACTTGCTGGAGTGAAAAGTCCCTGGATATCTGCCACAGCTATTCTCTTATATTGCAGGGAATAAAACAAAGCCTTTTCATAAAGAATTCTTAGAACTTCCATTGCTAGGAAAGAAACTAAAACTATCTTCATGTCTCATCAACCAATGTAAGAGCATTGTGAACTGATCCATCAGGTGCAGCAGCTGTATACTTTACTTCTCTCTGGTCATTATCAGTTCCTTTATGAGGGATATTTTGATCAACAGATTTCTCAAGAAGTCAGAAGATGTTCCCTCATCAGTAACTATAAAATGGTAATTATAAAATATAAAAGGGGTGTTTATTGTTGTCATATAGCCTAAGAGTCATTTTCTCAGCTAAACATATGATGACACTATGTATGTGATATAAAAAGCACAATAATTTAAGAAAATTATTTGGAATAAAAACCGGAACATTGATAAAATGTTATCCTTAAATTACTCTTTTTCATTTCATAGCTTTGTAAAAGGACACTATAATAATAGTTTTACTGAAGAATTATTATCCTTCAGTAGTCATGCTGGGCACTCTATATGTTGTTAAAAAATGATCAGAGAAGACAATTCAAGTGATACGAACATACTTTGACACTTCATGAAGTGGGCAGTCTCCTTTGGAGAATAGCAAAATGGAATGGAAAAGCAGGAAGCTTTTATGGGATAAAGAATAAAGAAGAAGGAAGAGACTAATAGAAAATAGCTCATTGGCTAGAGCCCCAGAGTCGACTTGTTTGAGATGAGAAGAATCAGAGTTGGCTTGATATTTGGAGATTGACTATCTGGATACACTGCATTTCTGGTCAAGTAGAACATTTACAGGGACATGACAATTATCTAGGTTTTGGTTTGCTAATGTGGCACCTCACGCAGGAGCACCTCTATCTTGGGCCTAGGAAGTTATTGTAGCAGTCTCCACTTTTGATCATCTTCTTGACCACTCTTCTTGACCAAGAGGTTTAGTTAAAAATATGGGTCTTCTTGAGCACATTATACTAAGCAAGTCCTTAATGACTGACCCTTAGAAGAGTGCAATGGGGGAGGCCCAGGCCTTTTAGGTTTCTGGGCTTGGAGCTGTCACAGTCTTAAAGCCACTAATTTGGCGGATTTTTTGTTTATAGTCTTGTGGTCTCTTTAGAGTGGAAAGGCAATTCAGATAGAGGGTTAGTAGAATGAATACTCAAGTGAAGGAGGATGGGGCAGTAGAAGAGTCATGTCAGTCTTATATAGTTGTTCATTTGTGGTACCCCTTGTGTCTTTAACTTTTCGTTAGCCTTTTTCAGTGAATCTTCCAATGAAACTATTTTGGAATCTTGATGCCTTTTGGAGTCTTCAACTTTTCACTTAAAATAGGTATCCTATTCTGTTTGTTGATTCAAGAACTCTTGCTTTCAAATGCACTTCTTAAAAGAATACTTTGTCTAATGGGAATGCTCCTCTTCAAGGCCATTGTAAATTCTAGGTTGTCTTAGTAAGATTCTTGCCATTGTTTTAGATAGCCAAAGCTTCTGAGGCCACAGTTCTTAAACATAAAATAAGCAGGTGTGTTGGAAGGAGGAGTGCTCAAGTCTTTGAAACCTGAAGATCCTTTTTTTTTTTTTTTTTTTTAGCGAAGCCTGGGGTTATTCAGAATCAAATTACTAAATAAGAGGAATGTGCCGCTGAGTTGGGGATTTTGTGGTGCTTTAGAGCATACCTCATTGCAAGGAGATTTTCTGGAGGTTGGCATGTGACCTAGTGTCAATCTAACCATTCCATGACCAACTTATCCAAGCATGGGAATCTTAGAATTTGGTGGCAAGAGTGCTCTAACAGCTTTCAAGTGAGTGACTTGTGCCTATAAGTTTTATGGCTTTGGCTTCTGAGATTCCCATTGGCAGTCGATCTATATTATATCTTTCATAAGAAGATTTCTTTAGAGTGGCAGATGCCCTGATGGCTTTTTTTTCCCCTGATGGCTTTTTATAGTCTGACTTGTACCTACTTGGATTTTGATTTTGTTGGGCAAAACAATCTGAATTTCTTGTCTCAATTTATTCCCCCACGTCCTTCAGTGGTTTATGCTATGGATTTACTATGAGGTTTTGTTGAGTCCCCTAGTGGCTGCCACCCATTGTGGACTCCCAGTATGATTATCTCAGGACCTTTATGCAATCCCAGAACATTTCTGGGAAATTTAACAAACCCTGGCACCTTTTGGGGATTCCAGGACCTTTCTGGGAACACACACACATACACTCTCTGTATATATGTGTATGTATTATTATTTTAAATAAAATTTATTTGGATCAGAAAGTTACATGAAAGAAGTAGAGCTCAAATCTGAGAGTGTCTTATCCATGGCCCTTGGAAAGGACAAGAGGAACAGTGAAGTCAAAGGGTTTAGTAGGCATCTCACCTGTGCACCTCTTTCTGCAGACCGTTAATCAGCTTTGGCTCTCATTCCTTGTCATCAAAAACTGTTAAAAAAGGGTTAAAGAAGACAGTGTAGGTGATACAAATAAATTTTAACACCTCATGAAGCAGATGGTCTTCTTTCAGAGGCCTGCTTACTGGGGTGAAAGGCAGGAAGCTTTTATAGGACATATAAAGAACAAGGAAGAGACAAGTAGAGAATATCAGATTGATTGAGAAGGCCCCAGAAATGGCTTCATGTTTGGGGATTGGCTGGCTGGACATTCAGCATTTTTGGTCAAGCAGTGTTTATAGGGACACAAAAGGTACCTAAGTTTTGGTTTGCAAATGTGGCACCCTGGGCAGGAGCATCTTGACCTAGAAAGTTATTTCAACAATGTATATATATCATCAAATGTAATGTTTGCAGGGTCCTCATGAAATTACTGCTCTTCTCATTTTGCTAATCAGGGAATCAAAATACAGAGTATGAGTAACTTACATAGGGTCACATAGTTAGAGGACAGAGCTAGAATTTGAACTTAGATATATCAGACTTTTAGACCATATTCTTAATTGTGCTTGATTTCCCCCACCCCAGTCATTGATAATTCTTTCATTTTAAAGGTGAAATGTTTTCTGTCCAGCACACCCAAACTCTCTAACATTATTTTTTAAAGATAATTGCTGAGAAATGTGCCTGGATTAGAGGCTGGCTTTTACCAATAGAAGGATGTAAGTAAGTAGATGCTCTCCTTGTACACTCTGATTTCCTGCACTTGTTTTTGTTAGTATCCTACTGAAAGCCTTGAATTTACTCTGAAAACTATAGGAGTTATGACTATTTTACCATAAATGTGACTACCTTCTTGCTGTTGTTTTCGTCCTGGTTTCTGAGTCCTTAGCAAATCAGCAACCAATGGTTGGCTCAGTTCTTTAACAACACTTTGAGTGAATTCTGGGTAATTGATTGCTTTCTTAATTATCTTAATACTTGTAGTTTTCAAATCTGTTTAAGTCACAATGGAGTGCCCATGCTCCCATTTTCATAGTTGACTAGACATAAGAATTTTAAAAACATATTTTTAGCTAAGTTTAGGAGGAGAATGGTGGGCAGATTTCTCTTCCAAGCTCCATGGTTGTTATCGACATGAATCTTATTCCCAATAAGAATAATCTGTTGATTTAAAATTTGAGGTTTCAGATTTATGGCTTCCAAGTCCTATGTCTTACACTAAAATCGGGTTATCAACTAGGCAGGAAGAATACCAGATATGGAATCTTACTTTGTTCTTTGTGTTCAAGCAGACACCTGCTAGCATGTTAGCTTTTGGTGGATTGATCATGAATGTACTCATTCTTTTCTGGTTGGAAAGTCCCTTTATTTCAGAATTTGGGGATGACCACAGCTTAGAGCTGAAAAGCATATCCAAGGCTGGGAGCTGAGAAAAACTGTGCCATCATCTCTATACCTTTCTTCCTTATAAGCTTTGAGGGGAAATCACTGTCAGTGAAATAGAGCAAGACAGGAAAAATGTCGTATAAGCATTTTGGGGGTATTTTTGTTGAAGTGTATGTAAAGGTAATTATAGTAAAATGAACAAATCTTAAATTTTGACAAATTTATACATCTGAGTTGAGACAATTCTGTCTAGAGAATCAGTCTAGAGAATTTTCTTATGCTCCTTCTCAGTTAAATCACCACCCTCAGAAAGTCAGCCTCTTTCTGATTTATTCCCCCAAATTAGCTTTGCATATTTGCTTGTTCTTGAAATTCACATCAATGGAATCATACAGTGGGATTCTTTTGTGTCTGTCTTCCCCTGACTCTCTTAGCACATTGTCTTCAAGATTCATCCATGTTCTTGCATGTATCACTGGTTTATTCCTTTGTCATTGTAGTTCAGTCATTCTATTATATAAATACACTACAATTTGTTATCTGTTTTTCCTGTTGATGGATATCATGTTATTTTTAGTTTGGGGCTCTTATGAATAAAGGTACAATGAACATTCTTATACAATATACTTTGTGGACAAATGTTTTCATGTCTTTTGGGTGAACACCAAGGAGAGGAATTCAGGGTTATATGTAATATTTGGCATTTTAGGTTTCCTAATTTTAACCATTCTAGTGGGTGTGTAGCATATCTCATTGTGGTTTTACTTTGCATTTCTTGATGACTAACCATGTTGAGCATCTTATACCTTTTTTTTGTGAAATGTCTGTTGAAGTCTTTGCCCATATTTATTGAATTACTTGTCTATTTTTTTTTAAGTACTCAATCGTAGGAATTTTTATATGGCTTGAATACATATACTTTGTTGAATACATGTATGCTTCGTGTTACATTTTGTGTCTTCTCTTGGCCTTTCATCTTTATCCTTTTGCTTTATTCTGTAATAGTTACTCTATGGACTACAATGTACATACCTAACTGTCTATAGTATATCTTGAATTAATACAATACCTTTCTGTGTATAACGTAAGATGATTATACCAGTATAACTCCATTTGATTTCCCCATCCTTTTTCCAGTTGCTGTCATCTAATTTGCTACAACAGGGCCTCTGGGTAGCTTGGTGGATGAACATCTGCCTTTGGCTCAGAGCATAATCCCAGAGTCCTGGGATTGAGTCCCATATCAGACTCCCCATTGGGAGCCTGCTTCTCCCTCTGCCTATGTCTCTGCCTCTCTCTCGGTGTCCCTCATGAATAAATAAATAAAATCATTAAAAAATAATAATTTGCTACAACATATGTTACAGATCTCAAAAGACAATGTTTTTATTTTATTTTTTAAATGATTTTATTTATTTTATTGAGAGGGAGAGAGAGCATGAATAGGACAGAGGGAGGGGGAGAAGCAAACTTTCCACTGAGCAGGGAGCCAATGTGGGGCTTGATCCCAGGACCCTGGGATTCATGACCTGAGCTGAAGGCAGATGTTTGAGCCAACCCAGACAGTTTTTAAGTCTGCCCTGTATTTTACTTTGTATGGACCCTCTTGGGTCTCCCCTGTGTGTGTATGCAACATCCCACCCAGCTGGGCGTCTTATCCAGCCCCCTATCATGCTCTCATTTCTAGGATCTCTTCTTTAACTATCTGGTTAGTCTGCTACTCACCCCAGCTATGGCTGAATCCTCAGGCTAAAAGAACTGAAGAGTTCTCCACTTGTTTCCCACCAGTCTTGCTATTTTTACTGACAGTCCCACTGGGCACAAGTGAGTCTCTCTAGCAGGAAAGCTACTGGGTTTCCAGCCAGCCCTGTCTGCTCTGGTAGAAAAATGAAGCTGGAGGGATGGTGGGAGCAGCCCCAGGCAAGAAGGTCACAGAGTTCCATTCTTTGTACCCAAAATTTGTCATTTTTTTAAATAAGTAAATACTTCTCGATTGTTGTGGGTCTTTGCTTAGTTTCCAAAGCCCTGAAATGGCTGTTTTTGACAATTTTATCTCATGTTATAGTTGTTTTTTGGGGAGAATTTTTGATGACTTCTTTATTTTATTAATGTCAGAAGTCTTGCCCTGACAGATATATTTTGACAAAGAAAAGGAGAGGCAGAGACAAAGGCCCTAGCAGGAGGAAGCTACCTGGAACAGTATTCCCTGCAATTTGTAAACCTGTAGTCAAACCACCAGGCTGTTGGTTCAAGGAGCTATAACAATGAAATGTCCCTGAATAGAGTTATTTTTAACCAAATGACTCAAAGGTGAAATGTGTTTAATGATATACATAATTATTGTGTCATGGGAATTAAATACCAGTGATAAAGAATTCACAGCAAAATATATAATTACTCGCAGAAAAAAAAATACATGTTAACACCTTATCTAGCCTAGAAACTCGATTTTTCTTGTCGTGAGATTATAGATCCTAGAAGGCTATCAATGTCAACATTGTCAGGTGGTTGGAGCACAGCCTTCCTAACTTGTATGAAGAAAGGAGTTTGTGGGAAACCTGCAGTTTCTGGCCCCATGGAGGAGGTAGTGAGGACAGCCTTGCTGCTGGCCATCAGGAAGCTGGGGCTGTTTAGTGGGAGGCTCCTTCCTTCCAGCACACCGCTCACCCTCCTCTGGGCTCCGGCAAACAGGCTTGCTGCCCTGGGCCTCTAGGCCTGTGTGAAAATCCCCAGCCTAGGGTATCAGAGGAGAGTAACTAGGTCCCAGGGGTTCTGGGGAGGGGGCGGGATGCCAGCTGCTCCCAAATATTTCCTACTGCATATTGAACAAATGTTCAGTTGTCTAAAGATCTTACTGCTTTTCACTAAACCTCTGCTAGGTCTCCTGTAACACTTTTTTCAGGGCTCAAGAACTGTACTCATCAAACTTCACCTTTTGTTTCTACCTGATTTCAGGTTGGGGCCCAGTGACATTTCTTTTTCTACTATTTATCTTTCCATCCCTCCTTCCCTATATCTCGGCAGGCCTAGCTTTTAACATCTAGCATGAACTGATCAGACCAATTTTAATGGTTGCTCCAAGTAGAACATAAAACATTCTGGAAAATCTTGAATGCAGAGTCTCTCAGTTGGAGCTTCTTATTAGAATCACCAGAGTTTTTAAAACTTGTGGTGCCCAGGCTGCACTTATTAAGGCCGGTGAAATCAGACTCTGGTGATGGGATCCAGGTGGCTCGTGTTAAGAAACAAAGCTCTGTGTAAAGTACAATAGTCCTGCCTTATCCTGGCTTTTGAGATCTGTGGTTTCACTTTAACAGTTTGAGCAGGGTAGCCCGGGTGGCTCAGCAGTTTAGTGCTGCCTTCAGGCCAGGGCCTGATCCTGGATACCCGGGATCGAGTCCTGCATCAGGCTTCCCTGCATGGAGCCTGCTCCTCCCTCTCTGTGTCTCTCATAAAAAATTAAAAAATCTTAAAAAAAAAAAACAATTTGAGCAACCTGGCCAACTGGGGGTCTGAAGCAGATGATCCTCCTTCTGATGAATTATGGAATCATGGGCAGCCTGCATCATAGGGCCTATGCCATTCACCTCACCTACTCCCATCACACAGCCATTTAGTCATCTCACAGCATCACAAGGAGAAAAAACATTAAGTAAAATAAGGTATTTTGAGACAGAGGCCACATTCATGTAACTTTTATTACAGTATGTTGTAATTGGTCTATTTTTTGTATTAGTTGTTGTTGAGAATCTCCTAGTGTACCTGATTTATAACTTTTACTTTATTGTAGGTATATATGCATAGGTCAAACATCGTATAATATAAGGTTCACTACTATCTGTGGTTTCAGGCATCCACTGGGGGTCTTGGAATGTATCCTCTGTTGATAAGGGGGGGGGGTCTACTGTACCTTTATGTAGCACGCTAATATTTGTCTTTTTTTTTTTTTTATCTTGAACCAACATTTACCACATCCTTGAGGGACACATTGTCATATAATTTGGCAGAAATTATAGCAACGCAGAACCTTAATCATTTCACGATTTCATTGCAGTGTCAATACTACTGAGGTCATGTTGGCAAAATGCCCCTCAGTGTCCTCTATTCAGTAGCCACTTTGCTGGCTGACAGTCTGAGACTTGCCTCATGAGAGCAAATATGAAAAAAAAAAAAAAACAAACCAAAACCTGTAGATATGAAACATGTCAGCTTTCAAAGACTGTTAGTCCATTGTGTAAAATGCAGTGACACATTTGTACAAATATTTACCTTCACCTTTCTCTCCTAGAGTCTTTGTTCTCATTTAAACACCAAATGGCCATTGATTTCATTTCAAAGGGAAAAAGGAAAGTGGTAAATCTTTCACTACCTTTTTTGTAAGATCTTTTTGAGAATTTAGATTTCCCATTCTTGCTTTTTGAGATGACATGATTGTCTCTATTTCAAGCTCCGTAATTCATTTCTCTAACTGAAAGACAGATGAAGCTTCCTTTTGGCCGTGGATAGAAAGGTGGTTGGAAAAAAAAAAAAAAAACATTAAATATTTGCCACATACGTTTGGATCTCAAACTTGCACAAGCCAACTTTTGAGTCTTTTCCTTTTGAGAAGCTGCTTGGCGGAGCGAGCATAAGTTTTGAGAACCTGGAGGAGTATTTCAGCTCTGAGTCCCCTGGTGCTTAGCAAGGTGCTGACAAATGGTACAAGATTATGGATGATTATAGAAAGCCTGAAACTATGCTTGATGGCGACCTCTTCTTTTTTCTATCCATCCACCTGAGGGTTATGGGCCTAGCACACTTCTGCTGTGCCACTCTGCTCACACTCTCTCCTCTTTTTAATAGTGATGGTGTATGAGTTTCCTGGTAGAAGAAAGGTGAGAGGCAAGATAGCATCATTCAGTAGAATTTTAACAATTCTTTTTTAGATTTTTTGTTTTTGAAGGGAAGGAGGATTGTTTGTTTGTTTGTTTGTTTGTTTTTTTTTTTTTAAGAAAGAGTGATTTCTAGATGAGTAAAACTTTCATTATTGAGACTAGGGTTTAATAACTCCTGAGGGTTCCTATAGGCCTGTAATTCTAGAAGATAATATATATTCAGGGATATTTAAAGCAAAAACATATTTCAAGACTCAATAACTTTCCTCCAAGTTTTCCCATATTTTACAAGTTTGTCAGGTATGTTTCTATGCTCATGAGAAAGAGTAAATGACAATTTGGAGTAGAAAATTCAGAAGGGCCACTGCATAGGATACGAAGCTTGTGCACCTCAAATGCCCAGGGGACCCCATTACTGAGGCTACAGGGTGAGCAGTATTCCCTGGAGTTGTGAATTTGGTGGCCCTGGGAAAGAGATTGGCCTTCATGCCAGTCATAGCAGATAGATCACAATCCCTGCCTTTGATTTATTTTTAGTTGACTATGTATTCAATGATTTCATTTTACAGTCTGGCCTATATATTGCTAATTTTGTTCATTTTAGGGGAGATAGCATCGATATAGGAGGAAAGTCCCCTGATATAGTAAATATGCTCTGATAACATATGCATCATTCTTTGAGCAATAATATTCCTAGAAGGATCAGAGGGTGCCTTCAGGTGTTTCAAATTGTCCTCTTCTAGTCAATAGCACCATGAGCCAAAGGGATTATGATGTACAGCTAGTTTTCCTAGCAGAGGTCAGAAATATGGTTTGCCTTGTAGAGCAATCTTAACCTAGAATTTTTATTATTACTATTATTTTCTCCTAGTTCATCCTGTCATTTCATTGTAAAATGTTAGCTCATTACTACCCAGGTGTCAAATGAAAGTAAAGGAATTGCTTGCCTTGAACCTCTGGGTTGAACATCTTTTGGCATTTGGGATATACTTTTCATGTGAGATTCTAGCCACTCAGGTTCCCACGTAGACTTGACAGTGAGTCATGGTCACTAGCCACCCAGACCCTTGCTTCTCATTAGAAGGCATTGCCCAGAACATGCCTACGCTGAAGCCTCAGTAATACCTCACCTTTTCTGTCAGAAGCCCAATGATGAAGCTTATGACTTTCCAGCACTGAAAAATGCAGGGTAAGCTGAATGCTCATTTGGTTTTGCTTCTTTTCCTCATCAATCACATTGTAAATTGGAAGGTGAATCTGATGGTTCTTTCCATTCTCTTCAACCAAGTGGGTATTTATTGCATATGTATGCTGGGCTTAACACTGTGCTAAGTATATGGCTCTCCAATGAATGGTGCGAAGTAGTTTTTGCTTCTAGGGACTTACTGTATTATTGAGAAGAAGAAAGCAGAATGCTCATAAGCAATGTAAGAAATATGAAAGAGCAGGGATATAATTATGTGTTAAATTGAATATAACCAAATGCCAAACCTGACACAAACAGTAAGTGCTGTGAAAGGCCAGGGAGATTTAGATGTTGGCTTAGCTCTCTCAAACCAGAGTTGCAGTTTTTAAATTGAGATCTCTATTGTTTGTGTTGGGATTTTTGAGATGTTGTGCAAACAGAATTGGAAAAGGGAAAGGCAGAGTCTAGCACAGAAACACAGTTCATTTGTTTCAGGTAGTAAGAGCTCCACAATGAATGCAAATCACACCTCCTACACCCCAGACCTTCCCATCCCTCCAGTGAATGAAGCATTTCTTCAAATGAAACCACTGGTAGATAATGAGATCATGGCTACATTGTGCTGAGTTTGATTGGACACTCCCACAGCTTGTAGGAGATTCAGACCTCAAGTGAGTTCTTTCCATTGAGCATGAATAATGATGGGGCTTAATGGGAAAGGCCATCTCAGGATCTCAGGGCAGATACCTTATAGCTTATAGATGGGGAGGACAAAAGGAGAAGGGGCTGGGAAAGGCCCTCAAAGGCAGAGAGAGATGCCTATCTTTTATCTTGTCCATGAAAGCCCTGTGGAAGAACAATGCCATTCAGTATTTATATGGCACTGTAAACTCTTTTATAAATATCAGCTGGTAGAGTCACATGACACCTCTTGATAGCAAATGCACATTGGTTTTCCCTTATTTCTGAGAGTGAATTATAGGCATAGAGTCTATATGTGTATGGTAGGAACACTAATTAATGCATCCCTTGGCCTGCAAACTGAGAGGACAGGTCAATCCCAACATGGCAGATATACCAGGTGGCTTAGCTGTACCATTCATGAACCATGCACTAATTCTCCACACCTTCCAGTGAGTTGTCCCATGGAACCTCCCACTCTTAGCTAGAATTGAGGGAGAAGATAACACGTCCCTTCCTCCCTGTCCTTTTAGGAGGTTTGGAGACTCACTCCTAGTTCCCTTCAAAGAGGTCCTCCTCAGGTGCTCTCTCCTCTCTGCACTGTGCCTTATTTTTATATCCTTTTCTGGCCAAGTAGACCAAGAGTCACAGGATCTCTTGTTGAATGTTTCCTGCATGAATTGTCCATATGGGGTCTGTTTCATGCTCATTTTGGTATCTGAGACCTGTTGTGGTGGTGCCTCAGGCCAGACTGAGGCAGGAAGAGTGTTCCTGTAAACCTTGGATCACACCAGCAGCTCTTTTCCATTGATGGGAAAAGGCTGATAGGAAATTGCCAAAATTTATCATCAGGCTCAACTTGAAAGAAACCCTTTTAATTTGCTGGTCTTACCTTCTCTATCAGGAGCATTTGGAAGCCCAAGAGTTTCCAATTGGAAGCCTGTAAGCCAAATGTGGCTCACAGATGTATTTCTTTTTTAAGCAGGTCTTGTGGTTTGTAAAAATCTGGATTAGTTTTTAACATTTTTAAATGAGCATATTTTTATATAAAAATTGAAATCTCTGGCTTCTTTCGAAAAAACTGTGAGGAGCTGGCAACCCTGGGCCCATGCTACTGCTTGGAAACGTTGAACATAGGCTCTTCACTTTGTCCCTGCCACCCTTGGCTCACTGTGCGCATTTCTTCAGGAGCCCAGCCTCTATGAACATTTGAGGTTTTGACCTTGATTAGTCACCAAATACAGACCGCATTTATTTCATCTCAATATTATGGGTGGTATGCCTAAGGCAGAGAAGAAGTCAGTGTAGGTTTGGGTAGGAGTTCTGCTTAAAGATAAGTAGAATGCTGATTTTGGGACAGCTTAGAAATGGTCCATACTGGAGGCAGAGAGGTAATTTTTTATTGCATCTTAGATCATCTGTGGAAAAGGACCAATTCATTAGTTTTTTACTTTCCAATACATCACAGACCTGTATTTTGGTAAAATATGACATGTATGAATTTCTAGAAAAATAAAGGGACTGAAAGAGGTAAAAATACAAGCCAAAGTATTCTATGGACACTAAAATTAATTTAATAAACATGGTCAGAATAAACATAGCATGGGAAAAATAATTATAAAGCCGATATTGTCCATTTAATGTATGCACATAAGCTATAACTATAGAGAATCAGTGTTACATTCATAGCTTTCTGTTCTTCTGTGATTATAAACTAATGAAAAGCTATGAATGGGATAGCAGTTTCACATATTTAAATGCCTATATGCACACTTATTTTATTTTTGCACACTTATTTTTTAAAAGATTTATTCATTTATTTGAGAGAGAGAGAGAGAGAGAGAGGAAACACAAGTGGAGGGGAGGAATGCAAGGAGAACGAGAGAAAGAATCTTCAGGTAGACTCCCTACTGAGCATGGAGCCTGATGAAGGGCTCTATCCCAGGACCCCGAGATCATGACCTAAGCCAAAATCAAGAGCTGGATACTTAACTGACTGAGCCGTCCAGGTGCCTTCTAAATGCACCCTTTTAACAAGCACCATGAATATTAGTGTTTAAGGTTTTTAATGCAATAGGTATGCATGTTTTTTTCTTGTTAATTTAGCTGGTATGGTTGAATTGGCAATGACATTACTCATGGGAAAGCTGTTCTGTGTTTTGTTTCAGCAACTGCACAGTAGAGAATCTAGCCTCACAAAGGTATCTTGAAATGAATAGGACATGAACAAATTTGTTTCTTAATATGAACAAATTTTAAAGTAACTTCAGCAACTCAGAATATTCATTTTTTACTCTTTTACAGTATGAATCAAATAATATAGTATTTCCAAAATTGATCTTTAATCCTTCCTTGGTAGCAAATTTGGACAATTTATTCTGTAAAGTTAAGATTAAAATTAATTTAACTTTCCATAAAAGAAATGGATTCTGGGCCCATGAATTTTCTGCGTGTGAATGTTCTTATAATGGAAAGTAAAATGCAAGGTCTTCTACAGAATTTTTAAAATGTATATTAATAACTTTGTGGATGTATAATTTCAAAATCATCACCTACTTTATTATTAATTATTATTAAATTATGAGACTGTTGACACCCTGTAGAAACTGTTTGTCCAAGCTTCTAAACTTTTAAATTTGCCCTTTGATCTTTCCTGCCATTGAAAACATGTCATATCCTTTATTTAAATGGAAGTATTAAGATGTCTAAAGATATAAAAGATATCAAACAAATTAGCATGAAAGACTATCTGATTTATATCTTTGAAGCGTTGAAACTGGTTCTTATCTTGCAGAAGCACAATAGGTTTGTTCAGTGGTTCAGATATTCCTAATGGAACTTTTCACCTCATTAACAATCGTATCTTAGTAGTTGTTTATAATCAACTTCCATATTACTACAAATAAAGAATGAGTTAATATTTGGTGCATTAACTTTTATGTAATTTACAATGTACACTAAGTGCAGTTTGTAGTTCAGCCAACATTTCTGTTTTGTTTTGTAATAAGACTCTTGATAAAGGAAGCATTCCCTTGACTTACATTGTGGTGCAGCTAGTCCAAAATGCTTTCCTGTTATTATAGCTATGCCATCAGCACATAGTCCTAAAATTTAAAATCCATGTCACATTTGTTGATTAAGCCCACATTGTTCTATGTAGTGTAGAACTGGTTGTTTTTGAAAATGTAACTTAAAGAACTTAAAGTTCTTCCTTTGTATCACCCTCATGTTCAAAGTGCACATATATTAAAGGAATTGCCAAATAGTAGCATTTATACATCTGTCTAGTTGCAATGAAAATTGTCTACTAGCTTTGTTTTATAGTTGATTCCTACATAATAGTAAGCTTTGGTGTTTGCAAATGGCCTTTGGAAAATGGCAGTTGAGCTGTCTTAGTTATGAGATTCTTTCAGCATTTCCAAAAAAAATCTTTGATACAGTCTCCTGTTTATATTTCATCAAATGTAAGTAGGACTTACACTTAGCATCTCAGAGTATTATTTTATAAGAAGCCAACAAACACATAAGTTTCTGCTGGCTTTTTAATTCTCTCTTTTTTTTAAATTATTCCTTTGGTTTTGAATTTACTTTTTATAATTTGGATAAAAATATTCCTTGGGTCTTTATAGTTTTATTGACTAGAACAACTCTTAAAATAACACAGTCATTTTAGTGCTTAAGCATCAATTATGTTTATAAAATGGGACTCAATATATGGAGGATCATACTTCTAAGCAAAACTAGTACAATTTTCTTAAAGATTTTGTTTATTTATTCATGAGAGACATACAGAAAGACAGAGAGAGGCAGAGACACAGGCAGAGGGAGAAGCAGGATCCACACAGGGAGCCCGACGTGGGACTCAAACCCGGTTCTCCAGGATCACACCCTCGGCTGCAGGTGGCGCTAAACTTCTGAGCCACCAGGGCTGCCCACTAGTACAATGTTTTTATCTTTATTTCTTTGGAGTATTGTTCATTGCTATCATTTATGATTTATGTTTGCATAATCATTATGTTTGCAATCAGGATAGGTTGATCTATTCTGGACAAAAATGTTCAGTGAAGCTTTTTTTTTTTTTTTTTAATCTGTAAAATGTGTTTAAAATTAACACAGATCTCTCCTGCTATCCAGAAGTAGAACATTCCTATGAAAACTTTCCTAAGCTGAAATGGCATAAAGAAGCAATTACCATTAATTTATGTGGAAACATTTTTTGAGCATTCCTAGATGGAAAAGGAAATCTCTCTTAGGTTCCTCTGATACCTTAAGATATGTCTTGCTAATTAATGGATGTACAAAATAAATTGAAAGAAAGCACAGATGCTCATGGACACAGCTCAGAGCTTATGGCAGCCTGGTGCTTAGATGCTAACTGTATTTCTCAGGGAAAGAGTTTGGTGGGGCCATTCACTGTTTGGAGTGTGTGCTGCCTCTATAGTATCTTGCTGTGAAACAAATAATGCTATTTTTGCTTTTCACCTTTTTTTGTAAAAGCAAAAATCCTCTTTGGATTTCTCTTGGTTAGCAAAAACAGGCACAAATGTAGATCTTTAGTAAAGACAAAGTGGTATAATGTGAACTTTAGAAAACTGAGGGATGCCTGTGATGCCAATTTCAGAATCCTAATACAGCAGTTTGTATACACGTGATTTACCAGGAAAGTTCACTGACATCCAAGCTGGTTCAGTGAGGTGAGTCGGGCAATGTGAAATTGCTATAAAAGTTTCTAAATGTTTACTCTCACATTCTCTTATTATCTTGTCATGGACCCGTAACAAATGGCTTGTGGGTTGTCACTGGCCACAAACAACATTTTATGTAGCGTGAAAATAGTTGCCTCTTCAAAAACCCATATGAAGCTATCATAAGTTCTCCAATATTTGCTGAGAGTTACTGGACTGATAACCTACTCCCCTCAGTCATAAGATAAGATTAGGGATTACATTTGGCCACGTGTATCAAAACAAAACAAGGCAAATAAGGTGACTTCTACAAGGTAGCAGTCATTTTATCATTTTAAAGGCATCCAGGGTGAGTTGTATGATGTGTGATCCTTTGTGTCAGGCTCCTATCTTATTGTTTCTCTGGACATGGCTATCTTTTTCATTGTATCTCATGATTCAAGGTGGCTACTGGGACTCCAGACATTATGCCCACATTCTAGCCAGGGAATGGGAGCAGAGGAGCTTGGAAGAGGCTTTTAAGGCACCTTCTGGAATTTACATGTATTGTTTCTACATACCTTTCATCAACAAGAGCTTTAGTTGTGAAGCCAGCCATACCAAGTTGCAAGAAACTTCTGAAATGTAATAGTGATTCTAGGAGGAATAATGTTCACCTCAGATACTTTCAGAACATTAGGATATCAGGCAGAAAAGATTATCAGGATTCCCTTGGGTGGCACAAGCTGTTACAGATTTTTAGCAATATGAGATAGTGTGATTTGCCTCCTTTAGTGACAGGATCTATGCAGGGCCTCTAAAGATTTATCCAATTTCGAATTTTATAACTGACTTGCACTTTTAAATAACATACTCATTGTGTGAAGATTTCTAGCCCAGATGCTATTTTGGTACAGATGTTTTCCAAATAAAAATATGTATAGCTGTGCAAGAGATACCCTCATAGCCAAGGTTCAAAACTTGCAGCTGGATCCTGTCAATGAGAGGTGCCGTGGATATGGGCAGTAGACAAGGCGGCGTCTGTCCTTATGGAGCTTACAGTCTAACAAAAGACATAACAAGTAGACAGAGAATAGCAATATGTTATGAAATGGACTTTGAAGGATGCTGTCCATTCTTGTAGAAGTATTATGCCCAGCAGAAGTTCTGCCGCTTAGTGAAAAATTACTTGAGGCCAGATGCATTGCCATTAGATAGGTTAACATAACATTGCCACTTTTCCCCCTAAACCCCACTCATTAAGTCTAGATAGAATCACCCATTATTGGAGAAACCCCAGGTCTTGGAAATCCTAGAATGTAGCTTCTCTATAGCACCACCCTAGCAACAAGAGTTTCTCTATATATATAAAATTTACTTAAAAAAGAAGCTTTAAAAAAAAAAAAACACTTTAGTGAATGTGCTTTTAGCAATAGAAGCTATTTAAAAACTGTGTCCATTTGTTCAGGTTAATAAATTTGAATAAAGATTTCTGAAACATGGAGGTGGGGGCAAATATGTACACTCTTGAATATAGATATAGATATGTAGATATTCTTGCATATTTTACTTTAGACTTATCCCTTTGTGGCCTGATGCTGAGGTCTGTGTTTCAGACTTCTGTAACCAGCAAAAATGCAGCCCCCTTTACATATATCCAATTACTGAGTTCTCCCAACAAGGAATTTTTCCAGGTGTTTCAAACTTTTGTTTATCTTAGATCTTATCTTGTTTCTTTTTTCAGAGATTTTTTTCCATTCTCATATGGTTAGATCCCTTCAAATTGCTGTTTTTTGAAATCTGCCTCAGAAGGAAACTATTGTGGAGTCTTGTATTTGTGCAACTATCTAATGTATCTTTCATGAAGCCTTTCTCAGTCATTTCAGATCAGATTCATTCACTTTCTGTCAGTCTCAGGGCAACTGGTTTTTCCTGCTCTCTTGGAATTTCTGTCAGATTAGGTGTGACAGTTATCCATGGGCAACATGTCGGTTTTTTCACTCCCCAGCCAACTTCTAGGTTGTATCTTTTTTGAGAAAGTCCGCGTCTTATTCATATTCTCCAGTTTATTACTTTTAGGTATTGAGTCCTGATGAATATATAGAAACCGCCCCCTCATGTTTCTGTATTTGGAGATAGGGCCTTTCAGGAGTCATTTAGGTTTAAGCAAAGTGTTAAGGGCAGATCCCTAACCAGGACTTGTGTCCTTATCAGAGGCAGAAGAGATACAAGATCTGTCTCTCTGCTCAGAGAGAGAAGGTCATAGGAGGGCCCATGGTAGATGGGCTGGATGGTAGACACCTGCAAGCCTGGAGGAGAAGGTTTGCCAGCAAACAATTTTTTTGGCACCTTGATCTTGGACTTTTAGCATCTAGGACCGTGGGAGGACTTAAACAAATTTCTGTTGTTGAAGTCCTCCAGTCTGTAGTATTTTGTTACAGCAGCCCTGGCAGGCCATACATAATCCAACACACAGTATTTAGCATATAATTTCTAGTCAATAGGTACTTATTTCTTGTTGACTGTAACTAACTTTTTTGTGTGTGAAGAACTTAGTGCTATAATTATCTTACATTCTTGTATTAGAGAAGTCCTTTCTAAGAGTTCATTTAAATGCCTCTCCCCAACATCTTACACACACACACGCACACGCATGGCATTAGCCATTTAGAGTGCACAGAATGGCCACTAAATTCACTTTTGTAATGAGAGAAATTGCCTAATTTCAAACTGTTGATAGACAGGAGCTATTAAAGAGCATAATATGTCTCCTTCGAATCCTCCTCTTTGCAAGATCCTTGTCATCCTAGTTTATAATTTCCTCTCACGTCCACTTTTTGATATCTGAGTCCATACCTTTTTGCTCAGTTGTTTGTCATTAGCACCTATCCAGACAGGCTGAGGTGGAGGAGGGGGGAAAGGGGTGTTTAAGAACTCATTCATTTACTCACTCACTTAATCATGTAAAACACTTTTAGAGATCTCCTATTGCCAAGCACTATTCTGGGAGCTATGATGAATATGGGGATAAGAAGGGGATGTCCCTACCTTAACATTTATAGTCTAGTGCTGGAAAATGCAGGCTATGTGCATATGAATGAGCAGATAAAGAATATTATTTTATTTTTTATACTTTTTTATTTTGGTGAAATAAACAGCATAAACTTTACCATTTTAATCATTTAATGCATCTAATTCTATGCCATTAAATACTATGGTAATACATTTTAATCCTCTTTTTAAAACAAGTTTTTGAGTATTATTGGCATCCAATGTTACATTGGTTTCAGGTGTACAACACAGTGATTCAGCTCCTCTGTACATTATGCCATGCTTGCCACAAGTGTAATTGCTGTTAGTCAGCATGTAATGCTATAACAATATCTTTGACTCCAATTCTTATCCTGTGCCTTTTATTCCCATGACTTACTCATGCCATAATGGGAAGCCTGTCTCTTTCACTCCCTTTCATCCATTTTGCCTATCCTTCATCCTTCTTCCCTCTGGCAAAGATCAGTTTGTTCTACTTATAAGTCTGATTCGACCCTTTGTTTATTCATTTGTTTTGTTTTCTTAGATTGCACATATGAGTGAAATCGTATATTTATTGTCCTCTGACTTACTTCACTTAACATAATACCCTCTAGGTCCATGTGATCACAAATGGCAAGATTTGATCCTTTCTCATGGCTGTGTAATATGTCATTGTGTGTATGTATGTATCTATGTATATACACACACACTTGTACATACCTACATATGCATATCATCCCTTTTAACAAGGAGTATGGAGATATCTGAGCATTAAAAATAATTATTTAAATTCAGTTTGCCAGCATATAGTATAACACCCAGTGCTCATCTCGTCATGTGCTCTCCTTAATGCCAGTCACCTAGTTACCCTCATCCCACCACTGGCCTCCCCTTCTACAACTTTTTGTTTCCCAGAGTTAACATTTTAATTCAGGGTTTGTGGAAGGTTATGTTCTAATACATGACAATTGAAAGACAAAGGTATCTGAATTTCCTAATTAACCACAATTAGTTATATACTAGAAAGGCAAATAACATGGCCTAAAGTTAAAAATTGCCAGTACTTTTTACTGGATTCATGAAAAAGTTAGATACTAAAAATTCTTGGTGGAATGCATGGGGATAATAGGTTAAAAGCTTAATCTAAGATTGTGAATTTAGTACTTAAGTTTGAGCTCCAACACTATGTTCATTGCCACCGTATAAGATTTAGCTTGCTGATCTATTGTTCAGGGAATATAATGCACGTTATTCTGTCCTGTTTCTATTACTCAAAGACCACACAAAAGAGACTGAAAAAATTAAACAGTTATAAAAGGTTTGAGAAATATACAGTCTCTAGCATTTGGTAATTTTCTTTATTTTCCCAAACACACACTCAAACTCCCTAGAAACTACAAAGTAATATCAAATTATTGAACTAATCAAATTATTTGGGCAGTTTTCTCATCTTCCTAAATACTATGCCTGAATAGAAAAGGTGACTCAATGAGAACACTGCATGTAGACATGTCTGGGAAAACCACATAGGGGGAGTAAATACACCTGCTATGGAAACATCTGTGGCCATTGCTAAGGAGTGGAATAAGCAGGATTAACACTATGTGTCAGTGACAGATGTTGCTCCACATCTCTAACCACAGAGGTCATGCTCATTTGTCCAGTATAGGACTATTTCACCCCCTGAATTACTCACTGTTTATTCCCTGATCCTGTTGGAGTAGTAGGCTATGGCATAGTTGTGGGAAAGAATACTATATGCCATAGTGGTTGGAGCTATAAACTATATATATATATATATATATATATATATATATATATATATGTAGCAAGTAAATATCTGGAGTAACCAACTTTACTGACCATGTGTCCTCTGTTAGCCCCTTTGAAAACACACTATTTTAATAAGATGATCCTAATTGCTTTATTAGTCTTCTTGGGCTGCCATAACAGAAAATCATGGACTGACTGGCTTAACAATAAGAATTTATTTTTCTACAGTTTTAGGGGCTGCAAGTCTGAGATCATTACACCAGCATGACCATTTTCTGGTGAAAGCTTTCTTCCTGGCTTGCTATGTCCTAACATGGTAGAGGCAGAGACATATCTTTCTCTTTTTCTCTTCTTATAAAGCCAGCAATCCTATCAGATAAGGGCACCATCCTTTGATCTCATTTAACCTTAATAGTCTCCTAAAAGCCCTATCTTTAAATATAGTCACATTGGGTGTTGGGGCTGCAATAAATGAATTTGGCAGTGAGTGGTAGGGATGCAGGGGACACAGTTCAGTCTACAGCATATGGGTATGTGAGGACTAAGTAACAAGGTCAGTTGTGAATACTTATTAAAATAATTGTCTAGGAGTTTCCTAGCCAACTCACATTTTCTTTTAAGTCAGTACCCTGTAAATGTTCTAGATCAAGTATCATCATTTCTTGAATGATGTTTTTCCTTGATTTAAAAATGGGTAAAAAAAAAATGGGTAAAAGATGATGGGGTCTTGGGTTGAATCAGACGGGAGAAGACAAGCTGTCTTAACAGGGAAGTGGGTGAAGCATAATGGAAAGAACATTTGGCTCAAATATTGCCTCAGTTTTTTGTTTAGGCAGATCATTTAATCTCTTTAAGCTTTATTAGTAATATGGAAACATTGATAACTACTTTCTTTTTTGAATTAAAAAAAGTTTTATTGAGGTATTGACATATAACATTGTAAATATCAAATTACAATGATTTGATATTTGCATACTCTGTGAAATGATAACCACAATAAGTTTAGTTCTCATCCCATAGTTACACATTTTTTTAATGATGAGAACTTTTAAGATTTACTCTTTTAGCAATTCTCAAATATGCAATATAATATTAACTATAGTCACCATGTTGTACATTGTGTCCTGATGACTTACTTATTCCAGAACTAGAAGTTTGTATTTTTTGACCCTCTTCACCCATTTTGCCCACCCCCATCCTCTCTCCTCTGGCAACCACCAATTTGTTTTCTGTATCTATGAGCTTGACTTTTGTTTGTTTGCTCTGATATATATATTTTTTTAGATTCCACATTTTAAATGAAATCATATGGTATTTGTCTTTTTCTGTTTGACTTATTTCACTTAGCATACAGTCAAGCCCCATCAATATTGTTACAAAAGGCAAGATTCCATTCTCTTTATATGGCTGAGTAGTATACCATTTTGTGTGTGTATGTATACATTTTCTTTGTCCATTTATCCATTGATAGAAATTTAGAAGACATACAGATGGCCACCAGATGCATGAAAACATGCTGAACATCACTAATCATCAGGGAAATGCCAATCAGAACCACAATGATATCTCAGACTTGTTGGAATGACTAGTACTAAAAAGATGAGAAATAAGTGTTTGGATGTGGAGAAGAGGAAAACTCTTATGTACTGTTGGTGGCAGTGCGAACTGGTGCAGCCACTATGAAAAACACATGGTGAAATAAAAAAATAAAAAATAAATAAAAATAAAAAAAGGAAAATGTATGGGAGTTCTTTAAATAGTTTAAAGTAGAACTACTATATGATCCAGCAATTCCACTTCTGGGTTTTTATCTGAAGAAAATTACAACACTAGGTATTTACCTGGAGAAAATTCGAAAAAATATGTGCACCCTCATGTTTACTGCAGCATTATTTGCCATAGCCAAGATATGGTGGGTAACTGCCTTTTAATGTATCTTTGGAGTTTGAATGATGGAATAAAGTGCTTAACACAGGGAATTATACATAATAAGATGTTATGTATATTTCTTTCTCTTTTTTATCCTAATCAAGTTAAGCTACAGTTTAGTTACTTATGGCTTCTAGTTTGTGGATTCAGTTCCAATTTGCAGTTCCAAGAAATCGAGAAGTATGGAGCCATTGTATGAGCAGTGTCCTCAAATATAAGAAAGTGAGAAGTCCAGCTTCAGTAATCTTTAAGTTTTCCTTAAGTTGAAGGTGAGCTTAAGTGTCACAGTTATGTAAAAAAGAGAATTAACCTTGTTTGTGATAGTAGACAGTCTTTAAGAAATTCATGGGTAGAGCTTGGATAGAAGTTTTTTGGGGGTCAGACTTCATAATGTCCTATTTAATGATTATGTTCATGACCTGGATCAAGGAAAAAGTTACTGAGCTTGATATTCAACTGAGAGAGATGGCACTGTGTCAATGCTGAGCAGCAGACTGAATCCAGTACATACAAGTTCTGAAGTTGGACTCCAAGAAGCCATACATGTGAAACAGGCTCAAGCATTTTAGTGGGTATATATGACATTCTGTGAGGTTAAAAAATGTATGCACTTATCCCCACATCCTTTAAGATTGAACTCACCTGAGATGTCCTCTGCAAAGTCTTATATGAGCCCTTGGTTTGAGCTAAGTGCTCTGGTAATTCCAACATAATTTAATAATAAAACCGGTCAAATAATGTTGAAGGTTCCTTGAAGTGGGGCACAGTACCTTATTGCAATTGTATTCTCAGTGCCTAGCATCGTCCTGGCATATAGAACATTTTTAATGAATTCTGTACTGTTGCTAGAAAAAAAATCAGGAGTAAGCACTGTTGAGTTGATGCTTGATTTTCTAGACACCATCAGTTGCCTGCACGTATAGACAATAAAAACAATAACAAAAATTCTTGCCAAGAAGTTGGTGCCCTGAAGCACCTTGTAAATATTAATTAACATGTTTCTTATTTGTTTCTAGTGTTGGTCAAAAAACTAAACTCAATAACTTCATTTTACCCTATGGAAGGACCTGCAGTTCTTTTATACTCAGAACCACCAGAGTGAGGCATGTTAAATAATTCAAATGAGAAATTTCTAGTTTCCACCTTTATATATCTCCTGGGTTTTTGCTCTGTTCACCCAGTTATCTGCAAAAAACATCAAATGCTCAAATTCATAGTCTGTGATGTGGTGACCCTGAACCTCTGGGTGGCCAGTAATGAACATAGAATACTCTTATTTAACACTTGGAGCCCAGTCAGACATTAGTTTTCCTGCCATGAAATCCTCTGATGCCAATGAAGAGAGAAATCAGACAATTCTGGTCCACCGCCTTCTAATACAATGAGTGAGTCACTGACAGAAATGGGGCTGGATGCTGATTTCTGTCTCCTAAATCCTCTTATCCCAGTTATTTAAGTTTGTTACTTCTTGGAGCCATGAAACTGAAGGATACTTCCCTGAGATGATGAAGATTTTAAATTCTCAAATTTGTTCCTCTGCATCTCTTGTCAGGAAGCATGAGCCTTGATTGGAGTGAGAGTCAATTTTTTGATGCTCATACTTTCTTGTATAACTCACCCAAGAGACTGAGTTTTCTGTACAAGAAGCCATGCCAATCCACTGAAAATCCTTGGGTTGCATGTTTCCTTGTTTATAACTTTCCCATATAGTTGGTTCTGCTCCAGTTCATTTGAAAGGGACATCTGTTGGATGATTTGATGTAATATCTATATTCACTGAAAGTCTCCTCAGACAGGTCAATGTAAAAGAATCCGAGATGGGGCGGGGATGGGGGGATCTCAACCACGTGCTGAGTGGCTCTTAAGTGCAGGAGCAGATTTGAGATGATTATCCAAGACAATAACTTCAAGATCAAACTAGGCCGCGGAGTTAGCCACAGGGCTTTGCAAATTCTTTGTGGCTCAGTCCTCTGGGGTGTCCTGTCACTGTGCTTGCCAATAATGAATTTCACTTCCATGTAGGAGCTTTCAGGTCTTCTTGACACACTCTGAAGCCATATGTGTCTCAGTCACATCAGACATCATCCTGCTTCTCAACTTGAAGAATAGTCTAAGTAAGTCAGTGAGGTTTGCCATGGCATCATATTTTCTTCTAAAACCCACATCTCTCAAATAATAACTATGATTCTGAACAGTTGACTCATGAATATTTCCTGCTAAGGAACAATGGGAGTAGTCTGAGGAAATGAAATCCACACAAGAAATTACCAAACTTTATTTCATTCTGTGTTTGAATACTCTTTAACTTTAGATGTTTTTACCAGACTGACAACACATAGCAAAAACCGTTGATGTGACTATCCTTTTCTTTTTTTTTTCACTTCCCTAGTGTGGTGCTGGTTGTAGAGAGGTCACCAAAAGTTGGTGGCAAGAGAAAACAAAAATCAAAGATCCCAATCCATTTCTCTCTCTCTCCTGGCAATCCTATTTTGAAGGCAGTCACTACTTCTCAGAAAGGTCAAGCCAAAATCAGCCAGAGGTAGGGTTGGAAACCTCTGTAGCACTATGATAAATAATAAGCTTATGTAAATAGTCAAGTTACAAATTATTGGCACTGAATGTCTTCTTTAAAATGGTCTTATGCTCTTGGCATAACTATAAGAGTGAGTCCTCAGGAAAGCTTGCCTTGAAGTACCACATTGCTTAAGAGTATGATAGTACAAATAGTTTTATTCTCCAGTATTATGAAACAGTATAAAAATATCCAGGCACTTTCTGAATTATAGAGGGAGCCAGAGGTATGCTTCTTTATAGGAAGAATGACACTGTAACCCTCCTAAGCCCTCTGAGGTCCCTAAGTATACCACCCCCACAACTACCCAGGTGATATCCTACAAACAGTTAGATTGTGGTCTATAGAAGAGTTTCTACATATGAAAAAAAAATCAGTTTTGGAATAAGACTTGCCACCAGAAGAACCGGGAGTTCAGGTCTGAATGAAGTTCCTTGAGGTCAGAACTGTTTCTCTGTTTGCTCATGAAGTATTCCTGAGTACCTGGAAGAGTGCCTGGCAAATTGTAGATGTTCAACATATGTTGTTAGGTGATTGCATTAATGAAGATTCCAGCACATGGACTCATAATGTTACTTTACCCTGTCTTATCTGTGTTTCTTTACTCTAGTCCTTCATCTGTCTTTGTCTCCCACACTCTTCCAGAGGGAAGTGGAACCCAGGGTGCTTCAGCCTGTTGTGCAGTTACATTTCCATATGCATACATGCTGCTGAAGGAATGCAGTTGTCAGGAACTTGTCTCCCTGGGTTGGATTCCTTCCCTCTTTCCATCTCGTTCTCCCTCCCACAAAGATACTCTGAGGCCCTGCTGTGTGGGCTGAGCACTGGAGATTCACTATGAACAAAGCTGACATGGTCCCTGTCCTCAGACAATTTACTGGCTAAATTATATATAGAGCTAGTGTGTTGACAGAAATGTAGAGAGTGTTATAGGAGCATACAAGAAGGGGACCCAACTTATTCTTTGAGGTCCTTGAACATTTGAACTTTAAGATGGGACCTAAGGAATGCTGACTAGAGTCTGAAAAAAGGAAGCCCTCATGCACTGTTGGTGGAGATGCAAACTGGTGCAGCAACTGTGGAAAACAGTATGGAGGTTCCTTAAGAAATTAGAAATAGAACTGTCACGTGATCCAGCAATCCCACTTCTGGGCATATGTTCAAAGGGAACAAAATCATTATCTGTAAGAGATTTCTATTTTTCCATGTTCATTGCAGCATTATTCACAATAGCCAAGGTACGGAAACAATCTAATTATCTATCAGTGTACAAGTGTGATATATACGTGTGAGAGATCGATATCTATATAACATCTATATATCTGTATATCTATATATCCATATAGAAATATATATCTCTATACACACATACACAGACATAGGTGTACTATTCACCCTTAAGAAAGAAGGAAATCCTGCCATTTGCAACAATATGGGTGAATCTGGAAGGCTTTATGCTAAGTTAATGAGCCATAAAGAGAAAGATAAATACTTCATGATATCACTTACATGTGAAATCTATATATATATAAAGAAAGTTGAACTCAGAAACCAGAATAGAATGGAGGTTGCCAGAAGTCGAGGCCGGGGAAACAGGGAGAGGTTGATAAAAGGGTACAAACTTTCAGTTATAAGATGAATAAGGTCAGAGGATCTAATGTATAACGTGGTGACTATAGCTGATAAGATTATGTTGTATAATTGAAATTTGGTAAGAAATAGCACTTAAATGTTCTCACACACACAAAAAGTTAATATGTAAAGTGATGGCTGTGCTTAACTTGATTACAGGAATCCTTTCATAATGTGTATCTATACCAAGTCAACATGTTGTATATTTTAAATATATTACAATTTTATTTGTCAGTTATATCTCAGTAAAGCTCGGGGGGCAGAGAAGGAAGAGTAGGAGTTCTTAAAGTATAGCCTGGGATCACCGGAAGTCCCTGCTAAAGACCCTGTTAATGGGTTCAGGAATCAAATCTACGTTCAGAATAATACTAAGAAATAATTAGCTGTTTTCATTTGCACTCTTTTAAAAGTGTACAGAGGAGTTTTCCAGAGGCTACATGATGTATGATGTTACAATATTGGGATGTAGAAGTAGATATAATGGAATCCATCTGTTTTCTATTAAGCCAGACATTAAAGAGATTTGCAAAAATGTAAAACAGTGCCATTCTTCTTACTAATATATTTTTGGTTTGGGAAAATGTAGTTATTTTTCATAAAATATTTATGTTAAAATGTAATCAGTTTACTATGTTATTTTTTAGATGAATTCAATATTTAAAAATTTCCTGGTTTTAATTTGTAACATGTAAATATCCATCCATACATAGAATCCATATTTTAAAAAAAAGCTCTCTGGAATTCTTAATAACTTTTAAGAGTGTAGAGGAATCCTGAGTCCAAAAAGTTTGGAAATTGCTGAGCTAAGTAAAGAGGAGGATGAAATGTTTCATGTTGAAGAAGCAGCATGTGGAAAAGCCCTGACTTAGGACACACCTTACAGTTTTGAGGGAATTGAAGAAATGCAGTGTGGTTGGAGCATAGATAATAGTGAGGAGAGGGTCACTGGGTAAGCAGTGCCGAATTGGGGGCAAGACCTTCATCTCAACTCAGTGGGTGGTCCCTGAAGGAGTTTAAGCAGGCCAGAATTGTTCAGATGTATATTGAAGGAAAGAAAGAGGGAGAGAAAAAAATGAAGGAGGGAAGGAAGGGAGGCAAGGAAGGTCAAGTGAAGAGACTTTGAGGGAAAACTTGGTAAGCCCTGAGTTGAGGGCCGTAGGATTGGATAGAAGAGGATGGATTTCAATGATACCAAAGAAGAGGAATCTAGCAAACTTGATGTTTGGATATCAACAGGGAGAGAAGTTATTGCCTATGAGTTCTCTTATGTCTTTTCAGTCACACAGTTTTATCTTATTATTTTATTATTTATTTTTGTATTGAGTGGTTACTGATGTCACCTCAGGGTACAACCTAGTGATGTGACATTTGTATATATTGTGAAATGTTCACCACAATAAGTCTAGTTACCATCCCTCACTATACAAAATTAATACAGTGTTACTGACTGTATTCCCCATGCTGTACATTATATCCCCATTTATTTATCTTAAAACTGGAAGTTTGTAGTTCTTAATCCCCATCACCCATTTTGCACTCCCCCATACCCACTCAATTCCACCCTCTCCTCTGGAAACCACCAGTCTACTCTCCATATTTTGGAGTTTGGGTTTTCTTTTGTTTTTTGGATTACACATATTAAGTGAAATAATGCAATATTTGTCTTTCTTTGACTGATTTCACTTAGTGGTCATCCTCAGTGTCCATCTAAGTTGTCACAAATGGTACAAATGGTAACATTTTATTCTTTCTCATGGATGAACAGTACTCCATTGTGTATATATACACCACATCTTCTCTATCCATTCATCCATTAATGGGCGCTTAGGTTGTTTCCATATCTTGGCTATTTTAAATAATGCTGCATTGAACAGAGGAATGAATATATCTTTTTGAATTAGTGTTTTCATTTCTTCAGTAGTAGAATTGCTACTCAGCTTGATTTTAAATCTTGGCACTATCCTACTAGTTCTGTGACCATGGGCAAATTTTTTAACCCCCTTAAGATATAATTTTCTCATCAGGAAAAAAAATAGGGTTAAGAACCATGTCTCATGTGGTAGTTGAAATGATAAAAAAAAAAAGCAAACATACCTCATATGTAACTAGAATATCATAATTATTTAATAATTATTAGTTTCCCCTTATTGTCTCTTTAAATTCATTTTCTTCCTAAGCATTTTTAAATGGCACATGTAGCTGGCACAGCTCCTCAGGTAACATGAAATTCTTGGGAAGGGAGGGTTTATACAATTTTCAAAATGATCCACCTGTGATTCCTATGTACACTTTCCTCAAATGCATGTCAGCATATTTCTCTCTCTCTCACTCTCTCTCTCTCTCTCTCTAGAGCACTACTCCATCATTTAGATTCAGATCTTATCCTGTTTGCTCTCTTTTAACTTGAAGCTCTGTCCTGTTTCTCTGTTCCATAGTCTGATTCTGCTACTATATTCAGTCCCTTTTGTCTGTATTTCCAAGTCTTAAGCTGGTCTCATTCCATGCCTTGTCATGCTCCTAACTTTGCAGAATTCTCTTCCCTAGAACTACCATCTATAGACAAAATAATTTAGAAGGAGAGTTAAGACATCCTTTAAATGATTATAAATGAAACCTGGTAGCCCTTAGGGAAAATCCCATGATTGGGACTGGGCTACCTTCTGTCATTGTTTCTATTATCTTTTGAAAGGCTGTTCTCAAATGCCTTGACATGAGAATTTAGGTGGTATTCCATTGAAGGGTGTGATGGGGGTGGGGGGGAGGCGTGGGGAAGAGACAGTGAGCTCCAGGGTCATAGGACCATGAGAATGCTTTGCATTTTGTCAAGTGGCCCTTATAACAGAGAAGCAGAGCCCAGAAGGTGAGCAGAGGAGAGCATGAGTCTGGCAGTCTGCCCGGAGACAATGAGCTTTGTCTGCACGCAGATTCCCAGCGCATAGATGGTACACATTTGAATAGAGCCCATTGTTTATCACTTGGGTGGAAAACAGAGGAAGTAGGCCAATGAGTCAGGCACCCACTTGTTTTAAAAGGAATTTTTCTAATGTTTTCAAAGAAATATAAGCAAAGCCAGAAATTCAAGAGAAGATGGAGGGGACAAGGACAAATAAGGTCTCCTTGATGCTGATGATGTTCTTCAGTCTTTGCTGAGAGCCTATCATCCCTGGGCTGTGGGTTCCAACCCTGAACCTAAATCCAGTAGAAAAGCCAATTCTGTACTGGGGAGGGATTCTGACTAAGATCTAGTTTGAAGTAACTTGGAGTAATTGATCTTCTCCCTTTCTCCATTTAAAGGACATTTGCTCTAAATGTCTTCCTCTTCATTACAGCTGAGGAGCAGAAAGAGGTATTACATCATATATAATTTTCTTTAAGTATAGTAACTGTCGAGCAAATGACATAAACTTAGAATCTTATCCTGGTTCTGCTCTGTTACTTTATTTCCTGATCTGTGGATGCTCACACTGACATTCCATTTTCTAATGGGTCAGTGTTTGTTATAGGAATGGTCTTTCCATTGTGTCATTTCAGTTGGGAAAAATGTGTGATAGTAATATAAATGCCACTGAAAAGAAGGAAATGACTGGGTGTCCATGGCAAAAACTCAACTATGTTTTGCTGAAAGCTCCAGATTGCAATTCAAATTGATTCATTTTCTTTTTTTATTTTCAGTAACTTTTTTTTTTCAAATTTGGTTACAAAGGAATAAAATTCAGAAATTACAGAAAGATCCTAAGGAAGAAAATAAAAACAGCCTGTAATCTGACCTACAGAGACAACCTAATGTGCTGCTATATCTTTTAGTGTTCTGTAATTAAAATTTTCTACTGTTCAGTAACCTGCCTTTATCATCTATAATTTGTAATATAATTTTTATGTCGCTATATATTATGTTCTTCCTCAACATAATTTCAAAGACACCAAAACATTTTTAAGTAGTTCTCTTTTTTGGACATTAAGATTAGTTTCAATTTTCACTATTAAAATACTTCTTACTCAAGTTTTGTATTGAGCATTTATTCATTTGTTATTCACCAAATATTCCTTGTGCACTTACCATGTTCAAATCATGAAACTAGGCATTGTTTTTAGGGGACAAAAAGATAAATTAAGATACAAATAGTACTTTCCTTCAAGGAACTGACTGAAAAGGGCTAATGTCTCCATAATGATAGTAACTTTAAGAAGGGCCTCTTTTTTGTCTGTGAGTTTCATGTTCCTTTGTATTCTCTTAAATCTGGTTCATGAAACCAACTCCTGGGGCTGGGTTTAGTACATCTTCTTTCTTTTTGAAAGTATTGTGTAAGAGCCCAATAAAATTATACGGGGTTGATTTGTTAGAGATTTTGTTAACTCATACGCTAAATGTATGTTATATGTTAGGAAATATCAAAATAGTCTTACAGTGATTATAGTCGGTATGCTTTTGTAACATTAAGTACAAAGCACACAGAGAAATAGCTGAAATTTAATTCTTTTATAATCAGCAGCTTAATCCTATTTAGCTCAGAAACTCAAGATTGCACAATATAACTGAGATTGTGGTTTGATAGTAGGATAGTTGAGTTTCCAACTCAAGTGGTGGTTTTAGGTGGTTTAGCCCCTGTAATTGAATTGTAATTAAATTTGTTATTTAGCAGTAAAAAATTATTAGTTAAATAACTAGTGGGTTATTATTATAATCATGATACAATGGTTGTAACAACTCAGATTGTATATGCCTTACAGCTAGTGGTTTGATCACATAATAACCATCAACCAAGGGCATACATTTTTAAAAAATGTAAACAAAGCAAGAGTAAATTTTATGAAACTCTTAACTAAAACTCCAAATAATAAAAGAACACGGTATATCATCAAGAGAATAAAGTCCATAATATATGCATTTTTTTTTTACTGAAGCTTCTTATAATTTATAACAAACTAATACACAGTAGTTCAACAAATGACATAATAGAAATATATTTAGGCTGGTGTTAGGTACAGAGGAGGGTCACCTTAACCCTGCCTGGGCAATACAGGAAGTTTTTCCTATTGGAAGTGGTGATTGTCAAGGAAATGGAAGAGGTAACTTACCTTGTGTTTACAGACCCAAGGAAAATCATTTTTCCTGTTACTATGCATGAAAAAAATTGGGGAATATAAGACAATTGTGATGAGCTAAGAGGAGGGGAATAGAAGATGGACAAGGAAACAGGATTTTGTTTCCTCTCCTATTCCCAAGTCTTAGGATGATCATCTTAGAGAAGAATGTTCTTGTCAAGACCTTGCCTCAAAAAATTCCCCTGGGAATGAAAGGAGCCTCAATTACAGGGGCTAAGGATGGCATTTTATGAAAAGCTTTACATGTAAGTTAAGTTTAATGGAAGATACCCCTACTGGGGGGTCTAAACCACAGGCATCTGAGACAACCTTAGATAAGGGATGAGTGCAAATAATTATATTGCCTAGAATTCACAACCTAGAAAAGGCTAAAAAAATTCATTACTGATGCTTTTTCTTGAATTTATAAAATCAGTAATAACTGTTCCTATCCATGTTATCCAGCCAATATGATGACAAATGAAATGTTGTTCTGAATAAGATCTTTTTGTAGAAAGAACATTGCACGAAAATATAGAAATTGAATTATTTCTTCTTCAGATGTCTTTGTGCCCTGCAAAACATGGAGGGCTATAGATCACTTAGTGTTCTTTTGGGCCTTTTGTGCTTGCAGTGAGTGAACCTGCTGGAACATATGGAGTTGAAGTGATTGCAGGGAAAGCATAAGTTCCTTTTGGACAATCCTACCTCTATTAACTTCATGAGTGATTCCTAGGAATTAAGAGGAACACAGGATTTAGCCTAATGCCAAGCAAAAGGCCCATCCATATGAGCATAAAAAGAGACAAAGCATTCAATAATATAACTGAGCTACATATCACTCATTCTTATTATGCTATCACTTCACAAGTGATTACAAAAGTAATCTTTTCACTGTCCGATGATCCTGTCCATCAGAAATTATATTAATGGCCGTGCCAACCCACATGTTTGCCTTTATCTTATGTTATCATTGATGATGTTGCAGAAATCAGGATGTTTTTCTCCGCTCTGAGGTGTCCTGTTGAGCAGGTTTTAGTATGATCAAGGAAGTATCTTTGTCCTCACTCTCACTGTTCTGGCTGCTTTGGCACCCCTCCGGGTACATGCTGAATGAGATCATATATTTAGTAGGGTGATGTCTTACCTAAGAGAGCTGAGATAAATAGAGACACTTCTATATCCGCCATTCAGAAACAAAAGCTACAGGGAAGAGATTTTAGGATATAATGTAATATGTTGGGATTTAGAAGGAGAAAGACCTGGGCTTAGTCATTGTGTGATCTTGAGGAAGTTTTTCATCTCTTCTGAGTTATATAATTGCCATGAAGTTTGCTTGGGATAATGCATGACAGAGTCTCAGCTCAATAAATGTCAATTCATTTCACTTTCTTCTTGCCATTCAGTTTCAGGAAAACTTGCTATGTGGTTTAAGAGCTCAAAAAAATTATAAATGCCTATGTCTCGTGGAGCAAGAAACTTTGCATCATTATTTTACCCTTAGCTCAGAGTTTATCTTGCCCTTCTTTTTCAGGGCTAGTGATCACAGGAACTTCAACAGTAAAGGGGATACTTCAAAGCCTGAGGTAATGAGATGGATATTTGGAGAAGCAAGCTGGAATGAAGCTTTAGATTATTCACGTTGGGCATTTGCATACTGTCTGAAACCGACTTAGCCAATTTTAACTGTTGTTTAAATCTTTTTTGGAATTTTTCACTTGAAAGTTTTTACATGAACATTTGGAAACCTTTTTTTGTGGGTGGAAGTGATAGGTGTGATACTCCTTCTCTGTTCTGTCCACACAATGGCATTCAGATAAATGAAGTTACACTTTCAAATAGTATTCCATCTAACTGCCTACAGCAAGTGGAAAGGATGTAAGGTTTTGGAATTCAAGTTACAAATCAAGCAGACACATAATTTCATTCTCAAGAAGAAAAATGCCTGTCTATGTGAATGAAAATCTCAGCTGAGCTTTTGGGTATTCCTCCCCGCCCCCAAACAGCTTTACAAGCATGTTCTTTGTTTTTGTTTGTTTCCTCCTCTGTTTCATAATGGCTTCTATGAAGGACTCAGGAGATTCCCTCCTTGGTCTCCTGAGACAGTGCGACCAGGCACCCACCTGGTGCCTCTGGTCTTGAAGATCCCATTGATGACCATGGAGTGCAGTAGTGACCTCTTTCTTAGTTTCTTCTGGCCAGCACAGACATTTTTCAGAGGGAGAGCAGGGCCCTTTCCAAGTCTGATCTCAACTGTGGCTGTGTCCAGATTGTGTCACAGGCTGTGTCCACATTGTGGTTTCAGGCACTTGCATTTACCAACTTGGTTTTGGCTGGAGAACGAAGAGTTCCTATCATGAATATACCCAATTGCCTCATGATCCAAAGATGAAAGAAAGCAGATATGCACAATCTACTCCATATTCACCCAACCTTTATTTCACTACATCTGGCTCTACTTAGGAACAGGAGAAATTCAATTTTAGCTCTTTAGTTCTTTGAGGCACATTATTTCTTTACAAACTCATAGATATTTAATGGAACTTTATGAGACTAGCTTTGTTCATCATTTTATTTTATTTTATTTTTTAATAATAAATTTATTTTTTATTGGCGTTCAATTTGCCAACATACAGAATAACACCCAGTGCTCATCCCATCAAGTGCCCCCCTCAGTGCCCGTCACCATTCACCCCCACCCCCCGCCCTCCTCCCCTTCCACCACCACTAGTTTGTTTCCCAGAGTTAGGAGTCTTTATGTTCTGTCTCCCTTTCTGATATTTCCTACCCATTTCTTCTCCCTTCCCTTCTATTCCCTTTCACTATTATTTATATTCCCCAAATGAATGTATGGGGAATTCTTATATGTTTCACAAATTCTTATATGTTTCAGGTGCTATGCTAGGTCTTCTTGTGAATTATGGAATTCAATCCTCACAAAGGCCTAGTGAAGTAGGTGATTTATTTTCCCCAATTTTCAGATGACGAAAGAGAGATCTAATGACCCATTCAAGGTCACAGAAGAAATAAGTGTTCACTAGATTTTGAACCAGGCAGTCTCCTTTCAACTTAATGCCTATCTAAGAGCAAATGCAGCTCAACGTCATTAATAGGGAAATACAAATCAAAACCACAAGGAAGTACCACTTGATATCCATTAAGATAGCTCTTATAAAAAAATACAGAAAATAACAAGCATTGATTAGGATGTAGGGAAATTGGAACCTTGTAGGCATTGCTGGTGGGATTATGAAAATTGTATAGCTGCTGTGGAAAATCATATGGAAGCTCCTTAAAAAGTTAAACAGAATTACCATTTGATCGAATTTCATTAAATTACATGAGATTTTTAACCTTTTACTATAAAATAGGCTTTGTATTGTATGATTTTGCCCAACTGTAGGCTAATGTAAGTGTTTTGAGCATGTTTAAGGTAGACTAGTCAAAGCTGTAGTGTTTGGTAGGTTAGGTATATTAAATACCTTTTTGACTTATGTTACTTTGCAATGGGCTTATCAGGACTTAAATTCATCGTAAGTTAGGGAAGATATATATTCAAAAGAATTGAAAGCAAGGACTATATTTATCCACCCATATTTACAGTAGCTTACTTATAATAGCCAATAGGTAGAAACAACCCAGTATCTATCAACAAAGGAACTGATGAACAAATATAAACAATATATGTAAGAAATGTAAATGAACTTGTAAAACAAATTCTACAGACATACAATGAAATATTATTCAGCTTTAAAAAGAAATGAAATTCTGGCACATGCTACAACATGGATGAAACCTGAGGACATCGTTATGCTCAGAAAAATAAGCCAGACAAAAAAAGATAAGCATTGGGATGCTGGGTAGCTCAGCGGTTGAGCATCTGCCTTCGGCTGAGGGCATGATCCTGGAGACCAGGATCGAGTCCCACATCGGGCTCCCTGCAGGGAGCCTGCTTCTCCCTCTGCCTGTGTCTCTGCCTCTCTCTGTGTGTCTCTCATGAATAAATAAAAATCTTGAAAAAAAGAGATAAATATTGTGTGATTCCACTTGTATGAGGGTTCTTGAATAATCAGATTCATAGAGACAGAAGATAGCATGGTTTCCAGGTACTGAGGGCAGAGGGCAATGCAACATTAGTGTTTAACAAGTATAGAGTCTAAGTTTCAGAAGATGAGACGTTGTGGAGATGGATGGTGGTGATGGTCGCACAACAATGCGAATGTACTTAATGCTGCTGAACTGTACACTGAAAAATGGTTAAAATGGTAAATTTTATGCGATGTATATTTTACCACAATAAAAATAATTACTAGAAGACAATGAAACTTAAATTAAAAAAAAAAAGTGAATAATGACCAGAGTGTCTTCAAATAATGGATTCAACTAGTTTTAACTTAAATTGGTTAAATCTGTTGTAAGTGATGAGTAACAATTACCTTGTGGGAAGTAGTCCTTCTCTCTTTTCAATGCTTTGGTCATATTCTTCTGGGGCCTTTTAGGAGACAGACAAGGCAAGGTTCCCATTTTTATGCCTTCAGTATTAGTTTTGCTTCCTTATCCTATCCCTTCCCTTTACTTTCCACATCTCCATGAGAGGAATATATGCTTTTAATCTTCATTGGTCTGGAGAAGGTGAAATTTTATTTTTCCTCTTCTTGCTCTATCAACTTCCCATGGAATTAGCAGCAGCCTATGTGAGAAAGATGACAATTTAGTTTTTGTTCGCCCACTGTTGAGTTGATACCACCACATCTTCCTTCCACTCATTCAAGGAGAGTCTCCAGCCCTGGAGTCTGACAGCTGGCATGTGGTTAAGGACAACCAAACACAAGGCCCACACAACACAGGTTTTAGCCTTAGCCTTCTACATTAAAAAATATGTATATATATTCATTTGATGGAGAGAGCACAAGCAGGGGGAGCAGCAGAGAGGGAGATGCAGACTCCCTGCTGAGCAGGAAGCCCAATGCCAAGCTAGATCCCAAGACTTTGAGATCATGACCCAAGCCAAAGGCAGACATTTGACTGACTGAGCTGCCCAGGCACCCATCCTTTTTTTTTTTTTTTTTTTAAATGTGAGCCCTTGCCTATAAAATACTTAATTAAAAGTAATGCTTAATGTGGGGGAAAAAGCTTCTGCCATGGTCCTCAAATGGGCCATGGCTTTTTTGTTTTAGCTTTTTGGTATTTCTTGTTTTTTTGGTGGGTCTCTGACTAGATCCTAGCAAACTGTCTCCAAAACTAACAATGAAATCTGGGGCATTGAACCACTGTATATGTCCTGTTTCTACTTGGTTCAGTTTTTAGAAAGCTATAATAAGTATATGAACATTTTCAATTTATTTTTAGATATGTATTCATTTTGAGAGGAATTTGGATGTTTTTAATCTCCCTAACTAGGTAATGTCCAATATTTACTTAAACATAAAAATTATTCATTTCTTTTTTTTTTTTAATTATTCATTTCTTTGGAAAAATATAAACAATTTCAGTGTTACTTTGTATTAAGTCCATTGCTTCAGTCTGCATTTGTGTGACCTTGCTTTACTGATAAACATTTGGAAGAATCATGCCATAGGTTTTTTTCATCTCATTGGAATTCATCATTGTCAGGGAATTTATCAACCATGAAAAATTGATGACTAAGAGCATGTGTGACTTTTTAAGGAACGCAGATTAATTGAAGAAGTGAATTAGCTATATGTATATGTCAAATAAGCAGAGAACCATAAAACTCGTATGATGTAAATAAAGATAAGTACTTGGTGAAAAGTTAGATTGTATTTTTTTAAAAAAGCAGACATGGCCCACTGTAGAAGGTGAAAACTTATCTTGTGATGTCTGTCCCATCTAGATATTCTTTGGCCTAGGCATGAATCTGTTAGACTTTCAGATCTGCATTGGTTGAGATATCTTTGACCACTCCAATAGCACGTCTAGAGTTGTGCCTCTTTCCCTCACAAATTCAATGGAAGAAAATACTAACTGCACTTTTGAGTAGTGAGTAGTTTCTGCTCTCAGCCTGGACGTTACAACCTTCTCTCCCCCATGACTGATTAAGGAATAATCTGCCTCTGTCACTTTGCTCTTTCTTTTGTACTCCGTGTCCAAAATTCCACTCCTATTTCTACTTTCTATCCTTTGCTTTGCTTTCACTCCCAGGCACATCTTCTTCAAGTTCAATGGTAGAAGAATAATGGAAGATCCAGTTATTAGGTGTATTCCCCGGAGACCCCTGAAAGAACCCTACCTAGAGAACTTGGGGATGGAAGGCAACTGTACATACAAGGCTTAGGTCTGTATGGTTTAGTACAAAAAACATGAATTTCTTAGAGGATCCATCACCATGAGTAAGTTGTCTTCTCTAGGATTTCTGTTTTTAATCTACACAATGGGAGGAGTAAGTCTTTTCAGCAAATGGTGTTAGGAAAACTGGATAACTACATGCAGAAAAATGAAGTTGGATCCCTTTGTTATACCACTCACAGAAATTAACTCAAGACGGAATAAAGGCTTAACTCATCTGATATGAGAAGCCCTCCTTACCACTTCTGGTTTGGCACTGCCTGATTCAAATAGATTTTTGTTTAAATAAACTCTTAAAAATGTTTAATATGCCTCATTTTATCTTTTAATAGCTCTGGTGTCAGAAGAGGGAACTGAAGGAGATCCCCTGGTGGCCCCCTGAAGTGGTGAGCTTTTTTTTTTTTTTTAATTTATTTATTTATGATAGTCATCAGAGAGAGAGAGAGAGAGAGAGAGAGAGGCAGAGACACAGGCAGAGGGAGAAGCAGGCTCCATGCACCGGGAGCCCGATGTGGGATTCAATCCCGGGTCTCCAGGATCGCGCCCTGGGCCAAAGGCAGGCGCCAAACCGCTGCGCCACCCAGGGATCCCAAGTGGTGAGCTTCAAATCTAGAACATAAAAATCTTTTGATTTCCATCTTAGGTGAAGATATCCTCCCTGATATAAAGAAGAAAATTGAGGATAATGTAGCTGGATAACTTGGATAACTGGCAATCCAGTCCTTTGGGGAATTAAAAATTATACTTGCCTTATAAATTGGATCTTTATAAGAACAGAAATGCAGCTCTAGACATAGTTCAAAGCAGCCCACTTATTCCTTTTACCAATCCAAAATCTTGAGTTGTTAGAAACTATGCTGGTGTTTGGTCAAGTCCCTTAGTGTGTGTCTGTGGGGGTGTAAAAGGGCAGGGATGAAATCCTCTGTATCCTCTGAAAATCCTGCCATTTTCATGGCCCAAGGTGGAGGCCTACTTGAGAAAAGGGCTCAAAAGGGCCTCACTGAATAAGTTAGGATAAAGAGATAGTCTTTGCCACTCTTCCACTAGGTCCTGTCATTGTTTCAGAATCGACACTGCCAAATTATCAGGCATCAAGACATCAGGGGAATTGGGAAGGAGCCATCTGTACTCCACGTATTGTTGCTCTGACTATTCACTTTCCCTGCCAATGTGACCTTTCAGCTCTAGCAGCTCTTTGTTACTCCTTGCCATGCTCAGCACACAGGAATGTTCAGTAAATCCCAGTGGCCACTGACTCAACCTCCTACAGACAACTGGAAGTCAGTTCTGGAATATTACCATGAAGTGGGGGTGAGGCCTGCACACCTGTCCCCAGCAGGGGAGTCTCTTTCAGCTCAGGGGAAAAACACTTCTGTCTCATCTACTTTTTTTTTTTCAAGCATATATGCTTTTTCCATCAAACTCTCTTCTCAATGTGCTTGGGCTTTTGAAGATACAATTCAGAGAATTTTTCGTGCAACTGTTATTTCTGCTCAAGTTGTATATCTCCTTGAGGCATTGAAACCCAGAGCTTCTTGAATTGACTAGGGGAAAGAGAAAAATTCAGAGAGAAAAACAAGAACGAATATCTTGGAATATTTTTCAGCCATACATACCAGTTGGCATGGAAAAGATGAATCTAGGTTTAGCAGTTCACCCCTGGACATGATAGAATATTTCTATCAGTTCTGTGGCTTCCATAATGCACTTAGGTGAGTGTAAAAGGAAACACACTAGGTGATTTGGAAGATCATTATTCTGGTTTTTCTTTTTGCCCAGTGTCACCTAACTGCAGTTCCTTTTGCCCAGTGTCACCTAACTGCAGTTCCTTATCTGTGAAATGAGTTGGATAGTTATCTCTTCCAGCAATTGTATTTTTAACTTACAATAGTAAGTGCTCTTCATAGCAGTAAATGTCCTAATAGTACATAAATTATCACATCAATTAGCACCCAACCAGTGCTGCTGCCTAAATATATCATCTAGAGGGGTTTATATATTATAGTACCATATCATACAATCATTTCAGTTAATTCAGAAAAAAAACCCATCATGTCAGTTACTAATGTGAAAGATTACCCTCTTCGATGGAATTTCTGACTCTTATTATGTAGTACAGATACTCTCTTCTCTGACATGAAAGGGACATGACCTCACCTCTGGAAAGAGTAATTGATGTGTGCCCTCAGAGCTTCTCCCCCTTGTCTCCTGGAACCAATTTTCAGGATAACAGTAGTTTTCATCCTTTCAGAAGTATGATTTTTTTTTTTTAAAGAGCCACAATGTCTGTTAATACAATGACCCGCTTTTCCTTTTACCAAGTGGCCTGGCTAGTGGCTGAAAAATGATAATCAATAGGGTCTTCATTTGTAGTGGAAACGTATTGATGCTCATCTATCTTGTAGGTAAAAAGACAGAGGCACAAAAAGGTGCTTTGAAATACCTGTAGGAATACATGCCTGCAGACCTGTTGTCAGCCCTCTACAGACGTTTCCTTCACTACGATTTCTTTCCTCTCCTGTGATATGTAATGTGACAGTCTAAGAAGTCCTCTGTTGCACTCAAGATTTTATCCCTTTTACACTTCTTTCCCTTTCTCCAACTTGGCACTTGGTAATACCATTTTACCAAAGCTGTTTATAACATAGAAGATGAATGTCTTTCATGGATCTATTCCTAATTTCTCCCTCCTGAGTTGCATATGAATATTGGCATTTGATGGAATTCATTATAAGCAAATGGATGTCAGAGTCCCTTGCTGACTTTCTTTTCGTCTTTCCCCGCAGCTCCGTCAATCTGTGCAAATGTGTGTTTTGTGGAGTTATCTTACTCCAGACAAGATGTTCTTGGCTGAACTTCAGGACATCCTGATTCTGTTTACAGGTGAGGAAGGCCCAAAGTCTAGTGCCCTGGAGAGAATGGGGGGCACAGAGTTAATCATCATAGGACGTGTCAGACAAAAGCAAACAAGAAACTAGTTGGCTTCCTCTGGAGTTTGATGTCACAATCAGAATCAGACTTGTTGTTTCCTGATTTTAGCAGACACTGAAGCCAGGACAACTCTATATTATGTTTATTTCCATCTCCTGAATTACAATTGCTTCCTGCAAAAAACAATGACTACTGAAGAGATGGAATGTGTTCTTGGCCACATGTCATCTCCAATCTCTGCATACGTCTAAAATGGAAATGATTTTTCTTGAATGCTTTTCTGTCTCCAGAACTACCTCTCTCTAAATAGTTTCCTAAGGCTTTCATTGAACTGGAGGCCTTGTTTCCCAGGCTCTGAATAAGCACCTGTCATGGTTTTGTGGTCAGGGGAAGCCAGTGAGGGTCGAAATAATTTTTTAAATGAACACATAAAAGTTCGGATTCAAGAAACACAGTTTCTTTAAGACATAAATACAGTAAATAAGTTGTGTTCTGTGTTATTTTATATCAGAATTAGCTTTTCTTGAATTTAATAGCAGCCCATTTCCCTGAAAGTTACATTTAAATATAATTCTAAAAAATAAGCATTAAACTGCCATTTTATGATTTATCTACTTTTAATAATATCCGTCAACTCCAGCTATGAAAGACCATGAGTTTAGCTTATTTTCATGCCCTTTTCCTCCCTGCAGCCTCCTTCCAGTTGTATACTTTTGAAGGTATTCATATTAATTTCATCAAATAATTCAACATTTTATTAAATTTCATTAACGTATTAAATTAAATGTATTCCCTGAGCCATTTATATTCAGTACTATTTTTTAAATACCAGAATGTAGCAAGAAGTTAGCTCCATATACTTTCATCAATCTAGTGACACTTTTTAAAGAAGATTTTATTAATTTACTCATGAGAGACACAGAGAGAGAGGCAGAGACACAGGCAGCTCTCTAAGCTCTCTATTCTGTTCCATTGTTCTCTGTGCCAGTACCATATTCTTGATTACTACAGTTTTGCACTATATCTTGAAATCTGAAATTGGAACAGAATGGATACAAAAAATAAGACCCATCTATATGCCACTTTATTTATTTCTCTAAGATTGCCTTGGCTAGTCAGTCTTTTCGGTTCTATAGAAATTATAGTATTATTTGTTTTAGTTTTGTGAAAAATATTGTTAGTATTTTGATAGGGATTGCATTGAATCTGTAGATTGCTTTGGGTAATGTGGACATTTTAACAATATTAATTCTTCCAATCCATGAGCATGAAATATCTTTCCATTTCTTTGTGTCATCTTCATTTTCTTTCATCAGTGTTTTAAGATTTTCAGAGTATAAGTCTTTCACCTCTTTGGTTAAGTTTATAACTAGATTTTTTTTTTTTTGGTGTAATTCTGAGTAGGATTGCTTTCTTAATTTCTCTTTCTGCCACTGTATTAATGTACAGAAGTGCTACCAATTTCTGTGTATTAATTTTGTGTCCTGCAATTTAGCTGAATTCATTTATTGCTTCTAAAGTTTTTTGGTAAACTCTAAGATTTTCTGTGTATAGAATGAAATCATCTGCAAATAGTCACAATTTAACTTCTTCCTTGCCAATATGGATGCCTCATTTCTTTCTCTTGTCTGATTGCTAAGGCAAGGACTTTTACCATGTTAAATTAAAAAATGGTGAGAATGAATATCCTTGTCTCCTGATCTTAGAGGAAAAGCTGAGTTTTATACCACTGAATATGTTAGCTGTGGGTTTTTCATGTATGGTCTTCATTATGTTGGGATATGTTTCCTCTAAACCCACTTTATTGAGAGTTTTTATCATGAATGGATGTTGAAAATTGTCAAATGTTTTTTTCTGCATCTATTGAGATGATTATATAACTTTTATACTATATATTTTTGATGTGGTATATCACATGGATTGTTTTGCAAATATTATCTTTGCACCCTCAGGATAAATCCCACTTGATTACAATGAATGGTCTTTCAAATGTATTGTTGCATGTGGTTTGTTAATATTTTTTTGAGGATTTTTGCATCTATGTTTCTCAGAGATATTGGCCTATTACTTTCTTTTCTTTATAATATCTTTGTCTGATTTTGGTATCAATGTAATACCGGCCTTATAGAATATATTTGGAAGCTTTTCTTTCTTTTCAATTTTTTGGCATAATTTGAGGAGGACATGCATTAACCAACTCCTTTTTAAATATCTGATAGAATTTGCCTGTAAATCCATCTGATCCTAGACTTTTATATTTTGGTAGTGTTTTGATTACTGATTCAATTTCGTTACTTGTGAACAGTCTGTTCAGATTTTCTATTTCCTCCTGATTCAGTTTTGGAAGATTTTATATTTCTAGGAACTTATCCATTTCTTCTAGGTTGTCCAATTTGTTGGCATGTAAGTTTTCATAGTATTCTCTTATAATCCTTTGTGCTTCTCTGGTGTCAGTTGTTACTTCTCTCTCATTTCTAATTTTATTTACTTGGCTCCTTTCTCTTTTTTTTCCTTGATGAATCTGACTAAGAGTTTATCAATTTTGTTAATATTTTTAAATAGCTAGCTCTTAGTTTCATTGATTTCCCCCCTCCCCCTGCCACCTTCTGTTAAGTCTCTATGTCATTTACTTCTGATCTGATCTTTCTTATTTCCTTCCCTCTACTAAACTTTGGCTTTGTTTATTATTTTCATAGTTCATTTAGGTGTAAGGTCATGTTATTTATTTTTTGAGGTGGGTTTGTATCACTGTGTATTTCCATTATAGAAATGCTTTTACTGTTTTGGACTATTGTATTTTCATTTTTGTTGTCTCCATATAGTTTTTAATTTCTTTTTTTGATTCCTTCATTGACCAATTGGGTTGTTTAGTATCGTTTTATTTAGCCTCCATGTGTTTCTGGTTTTTTTCAGTGTTGTTCTTATGATTTATTTCTAGTTTCATACCACTTTGGTCAGTAAAGATGCATGATATGATTTCAGTCTTCTTAAATATTTTGAGGCTTGTTTTGTGGCCTAACGTGATCTATTCTGGATCTATTCTGGAGAATGTTCCATATGCCCTTGAAAAGAATGAGTATTCTGTTGTTTTTGGTTGGAATATTGTGTGTATATTTGTTAGGTCCATCTGTCCAATGTGTTTTCAGAGACACTATTTCCTTGTTGATTTTCTGCCTAGATGATCTAACCATTGTTGTAAGTGGGGTGTTAAGATTCCCTACTATTATTGTATGACTACCAATTTCTCTCTTTATTTTTGTTGATATTTGCTTTATGTATTTAAGTACTCCAGTGTTAGATGTGTAGATATTTATAATTGCTATATGTTCTTGTTGGATTGATCCATTTAACATTACATAATGTCCTTGTCTCTTGTTACAGTCTTTGTTCTAAAGTCCATTTTGTCTGATATAAGTACTGTTACTGTGACTTTTTTTCTTCCTCACGCATGGTAAATGTTCTTTCATCCCTTCACTTTCAGTCTGTATGTTTCTAGGTCTGAGGTGAGTCTCTTGTAAGCAGCATACAGATGAGTCTTGTTTTTAATCCACTCTGTTACCCTGTGTATTTTGACTGGAGCATTTAGGCCATTAACATTTAATTACAGATTACCAATAAGTATGTACTTATTGCCATTCTATTTTTTTCTGGTTGTTTTGTAGTTCTTCTCTATTCCTTTCTTCTTCTCTTTCTTTCTTTCTTTGTGACTGATGAATTTCTGTAGTGTTATATTTGGATTTTTTTCTCTATATTTTTCATTTGTCCATTATAAGTTTTGGCTTTGTGGTTACTGTGAGTTTCGTATATAACTTCCTAAGAAAATAACAGTCTATATTAATTTGATGATGATTTAAGTTCAAACATGTCTTTTAAAAAACACATCTTTTTTTACTTCATGTTTTATGTATATGCTGTCATAGTTTATCTTTTTAAAAAAGATTTTATTTATTTATTTGAGAGGGAGAGAGGGAGAGAGCACAAGCAATGGGAGAGACAGAGGGAGAAGCAGGCTCCCAGGTAAGCAGGAAGCCCCAACATGGGGCTTGGTCTCAGGACCCTGGGATCATGACCTGAGTCAAAGGTCGATGCTTAACCAACTAACCAAGATGCCCCTTACATCTTTTTTATTAATAATTTTCTTATATCTACTTATGGCCATTTCTTTTCCACTTAGGGAAATCCCTTTAACATTTCTTGTAAGACTGGTTTATTGGTGATAAATTCCTTTATCTTTTGTTGTCTTGAAAACTATCTCTTTCTCAAATCTCAATGATATCTTGCTAGGTACAGTATCCTTGGTTGTAGGGTTTTTCCTTTTAGCACTTTGAATATATTATGCCATTCTCTTCTGGCCTGCGAAGTTTCTGCTGAAAAACCAGCTGATAGCCTTATAGGTTTTCCCTTGTAGGTAACTTTTTGCTTCATTCTTGCTGTTTTTACTTCATTTTATTTTACTTTTTGAGAAAGAGAGAGAGGCAGAGGGAGAAGAAGAGAGAAGAGGCAGGGGAAAGAGAGAGAGGCAGAGGGAGAAGAAGCAGGGTGTGGAGCCCAATGCCAGGCTCAATCTCACCAACCCAAGATCACGATATGAGTGGAAACTAACACTCAGATGCTCACTCAACTGAGCCACTCAGGTACCCTTGTCTTGCTGTTTTAAAAATTCTCTATCTTTAATTTCTTTGACATTTTAATTATTATGTGTTATGGTGTGGACCTCCTTGGGTTCATCTTGTTTGGAACTCTCTGTGCTTTTTGGACCTGGATATTTATTTCCTTCCCTAGGTTAGGGAAGTTTTTAGCTATTATTTCTACAAATAATTTTCCTACTCTTTTTCTTTCTTTTTTCATCTGGGACCCCTATAACATGAATGTTTGCTTGACATTGTCTAAGAGATCCCTTAACCTATGCTCATTTTTAAAAAATTCTTTTCTGTTTTTGCTGTTCATCTTGGTTGCTTTCCACTACCCTGTCTTCCAATCACTGATTTGTTTTCCTGCATCTGCTAATCTCGAGTCCCTCTAGTGTTTTTTTTTTTATATCATTCATTGTATTCTTATTGTCTTTTTCCAAAAATATTTTCTCTTTAAAGAGAAACCAGTCTCACTGATTTCTTTGGCTCTTTTCTACAGCCTTGTAAATCTCTTTATGATCATTACTTTAAATTCTTTATCAGGCATATTTCTTACATCTGTCACATTTAGTTCTTTTTCCGAGTTTTTTTCCCCCTTTATTTGGAGCATATTCCTTTGTATCATCGTTTTACTTGACTTTCTGTGTATGCTTCAATGGTTTAGGCAGAACAGATACCTCTCCTAAACTTGAATGAATTGTCTTGTGTATGGTCAATCCCTGAGTACTGTGTGTGTGGAGTGACTTTTGCTAGCTGGTAGGAACTGTGACTGGGCACGTGGTGGGGGTCCTACAGCTTTCCACATAGTGGACACTCTGTCAGGAAAGCTAAAGCTGGGGATCTCTGGGTGGCGCAGCGGTTTGGCGCCTGCCTTTGGCCCAGGGCGCGATCCTGGAGACCCGGGATCGAATCCCACATCGGGCTCCTGGTGCATGGAGCCTGCTTCTCCCTCTGCCTATGTCTCTGCCTCTCTCTCTTTCTCTCTCTGTGACTATCATAAATAAATAAAAATTTAAAAAAAAAAAAAAAAGGAAAGCTAAAGCTGAAGTGGATGTAGGCCAGGGTGTTCCAGGGTTCTATGCATTGAGAATACCCTGGCAGGACAGCTGAGGCTGAAATGGGTATAATCCAGGGCATTCTCTGCAGGGAGTGCCTTGAAAGGGTGGCTGGAGCTAAGGTGGTATGAGGGCTAGGGGGTTCCTGAGTTTTCTCCACAGAGGGTACCCTGGCAAGACACCTGAAACTAAAGTAGGTATAAGCTGGGGGGACCTGGGCAATACACATAGTGGTTACCTTGGCAGGATTGGTGAAGCTGAAGTGGTTGTAAACTGGGTTGTTCCAGGAATTTCTGCACAGAGTGCCCTGAAGGGGCAGCTGGAGTTGAGGTGGGGCACAGGCTGGGAGGTCCTGGGGCACTCCACACAGGAGGCACCCTGACACAGCCAGGATGGTCTCTGGGCTCTCTCTCTCTCTCTCTCTCTCTCTCTTTTTTTAATTGCATTTATTTATTCATGAGAGACACAGAGCAAGCGAGCTAGCGAGAGAGAGAGATGTATAGACATGGGCAGAGGGAGAAGCAGGCTCCATGCAGGGAGCCCGACGTGGGACTCGATCCCGGGTCTCTAGGATCACACTCCGGGCTGCTGGTGGTGCTAAACTGCTGCGCCACTGGGGCTGCCCGGTCTCTGGGCTCTCTGCACAAAATGTGCCCTGGTGGGAGAGCTGACACTGAAATGATTGCAAGCCAGGTTGTCCAGGTCTCTCCATACTTTGTCCCAAAATGCTCAGTGCAGGGGTGCCCTGGCCAGGCAACTGGAGTTAGGCCAGTCTAGGCCTGAGTGTTTCAAGGTACTCTGTGCAGGATGCACCCTGGCAGGGTGGCTGGATCTGAAGCAGACCTCAGTTGAGAGGTTCTGGAGTACTTCACACCAGGGGTGCCCTAGCAAGCATGTGTAGTCAGTGGGCCTGAGTATTCTGGGGTGCTTTGCGCATATGTCACCTTGGGTCAAAGGCTGGGGGTGTAGTGAGCTAATCAGGAGTATTCTGGTATATACTGTCCTGTGGCTGCTTTGGTAGGAGGGCTGGGGCTGATGTGGGCTAGGGACTCAGGGCTCACTTAAACAACAGACTGGTTAGGGTGCCTGGGCTGTGCATAGCTCTGTGCTTTTAAGGTGGAGGGGGAGTGTCAACTTTTTCCATCAGTCTCTCTCACCCAGAGAGCATTTCAGCAGTTCTTCTACAATTTAGCAGACCCTAGGGCTGGCCTTTTATATATTAGTTGCCTTTTAAACCATGGCTTTTTTTCCGTGCCCTAGGATGGAGGGATCTGTTGCTGGTCCCTCAGTACTAGCCCTCTGTACTGCAGTTGGCTGCAGGAATGAGGGTTCCCTCTCTTGCCATCTGTCTTGCTGTTCTCATTTGCTCTTCCCTCTGTCTTTTGTTGTGCAGAAGCTGTTTAGTTGGCTGTCAGTTCTTCTTCAGGAGGAATTGTTATATAAATAGGTATAATTTGGTGTGGATGTGGAGGGGTGAGTTCAGGACCTTCTTGTGTTGCCCTTCTGGACTGAACTTCCTTATTGCTTTTCTTCTCTCTCTTTTCTTAAGATTTTATTTTATTTATTCATGAGAGACACAGAGAGAGGCAGAGACACAGGCAGAGGGAGAAGCAGGCTCCTCTCAGGGAGCCCGATGCAGGACTTGATCCCGGGACCCCAGGATCACAACCTGAGCCAAAGGCAGATGCTCAACCACCGAGTCACCCAGGTGCCCCCTTTATTACTTTTCTAATATAAGTATTTAAAAGCCACAAGTTTCTCTGTGAGCTTTGGCTTCATCACACAAAGTTTTCTATGTTGCATTTTCACTATAATTCAGTTTGAGTATTTTCTAGTTTGTCTTGTAATTTGTTCGTTGTCCTGTGTGTTCTGTAGAAATGCATTATTTTATTTTTCCCAAATATTTGGTGTTTGAGTAGCAATCTGTTGATACCAATTTCTAATTTAATTCAATTGTGGTTATTGAACATATGCAGCAAGATTTCAATTGTTTGAAAATTATTGAATGTAATATGTTTACAGAGCAGCTTATTTTTATCTTGGTGAATGTTACATATGTTCTTAAAAAGAATAGTATTCTTGGGGCACCTGGCTGGCTCAGTCCTTAAAGCATCCAGCTCTTGATTTTGGCTCAGGTCACCATCTATCTCAGAGTTATCAGATCAGGTGTCATATTGGGCTCTGCACTCAATGGGAAGTCTCCTTAAGATTCTCTCTCTCCTTTTGCCTCTGCCCTTCCCCCTTCCCTCTCTCTCTCTCTCTCAAAAAAAAAAATAAATAAATAAATAAATAAAAAAGAATATTCTGTCTTGTTGGTTGTAATATTCTGTGAATAACAATATCAATTCTGTCAATATCAATAGGTCAAGAAGATTGATGATATTGTTAACAATTATATCCTTACGGAGTTTTTGGTCAATTTAATCGTCCATTGATAAATATGTGTTAAAATGTCCAAATGTAGTTGTGAATTTACCTGATTATCCCTTTGTGTTTGTTTTTTTTCATTTATTTTGAAGCTATCATTAGATGTACAAACATGTAAAATTGTTTCTTGGCTAATTAGCTGTTATTGTTATATTTCCTTCTTCATCCATGCCATCACTGCTTATCTGGAAGTTCTCTGCTTTGTCCATAGTAATTGTGCTTGCCTGGATATTTTTATCACTATATCCTCATTCATATGCTTATTGTTTGTATGTCATATTCTTTTCCATTCTTCTATTTTCAACCTTTGTCTTTATATGTAAAGTTAAGTCACCATAAATCTATTTTTTAGTGTTTACTCTCAGATTTAACTGTGCATTCTTAACTTACTGCTTTCCACTTAGAGATAATATTGTAACACTTAAAAAAATGCAAGAAACTTTTAACAGTATAATTCCATCCTCTATCCTTTGGGTTACTGTTACCATATATTTTGCTTCTAAATACAGTATAAACTCAAAAGACTATGCTAACTTTGCTTTAATCAATTTTCTTTTAAAGAAATTAACAGAAGACAGAAGTCTTTTATATTTATAATTTCTGATGTTCTATCTTCCTATAACTTCTAATTTCCAAATGGAATAATTTGTTTTCATACAAAAGAATATTTAGTGTTTTCATTTATTTATTTATTTATTTATTTATTTATTTATTTATTTATTTATTTATTGGTAGTATAGATCTGAATCTAGCCTTGTACATGCACATCCCAGCCATCCGCCAAAAACCCTGGTTAGCTCTCATATAGACTTCTGGCAATCCCCTCACTGGTGCAGCTTCATTTTCATCAGTATTCTGCTCTTCAAATTCCAGCTTCTTCAACTGCCTTAAATTCAAACTCAGGCCCTTCAGCTCAGTAAGGTTACCATCTTGACTTAAATGGCATTTCCTTGAAGTGTGGTTTAGTGTATACCTCGAGTCCCAGAAAGCCAAGGAGTATTTGGGATTCACATATGTTTTTCTTCTCTTAAGAATCACTGTCTTCGGGGCAGCCCAGGTGGCTCAGCGGTTTAGTGCCACCTTCAGCCCAGGGTGTGGTCCTGGAGACCCCGGATCCAGTCCCACGTTGGGTTCCCTGCGTGGAGCCAAGCTTCTCCCACTGCCTGTCTCTCTGCCTCTCTCTCTCTCTGTCTCACATGAATAAATAAATAAAATCTTAAAAAAAAATCACTCTTTTCTAGTGCTTCTGATTCAATGCCTGAAAACTGTTGCTTCAGAATCCCCCCCCCCCTCATTTTTATAATTATTTATGGGGAATGGGAAAGTTCAATACCAATTTTCATGGCCAAAAGTATTGTTGCCAGTCATTGTTTATTGAAGATTTTTTTAGGCCATTTGTCATTTGCTTACAGAAGCACTTTCTCTATCTAACCCAGTATAGTCTATGTCCTTTTACTTTATACTTAATGAAGAACTTTGCAACCTATTGCACTTTTTTTCAATGCAGTCCTAATTGTAACTCATCTTCCTAAGATGAGAAGAAATGATTAATTAAAAATGAACTGATAGGCTACATCTGTATAATTCCAACTCTATGACATTCTAGTAAAGGCAAAGCTATGGAGACAATGAAAACATGGGTGGTTGCCAGGAGTGATGGTGGAGAAATGAATAAGCAAAGCACAGAGGATTTCAGGGCAATGAAACTACCTTGATACTACCTTGATGGCTATATGTCATTATACATTTATCCAAACCCATAGAACATATAACACCAAGAATGAACCCTAAGGAAAACTATGGACTTTGGGTGATTATGATATATTACTGTGGATTCATCCTTGGTAAAAAGTGTACCATTCTGGGGCATGATGTTGGTAATGAGGGAGGCTGTGCATATGTGTGGGTAGGAGACATATGGGAAATCTTTGTACCTCCCTCTCAGTTTTGTTGTAAACCTAAAACTGGTCTAAAAAAATAGTCTTAACAAAAGTGAACTGATTAGGGCACCTGGGTAGCCCAGTTAGCTAAACATCCAACTCTTAATTTTGGCTCAGGTCATGATCTCATGGGTCATGGAATCAAGCCCTGCATTGGGCTCCATGCTCAGCAGGGAGCCTGCTTGAAGATTTCTCTCTTCCTCTCTGCCTTTGCCCTTGCATGTGTATACACACACACACACACACACAAACACACACTATCTCTCTCTTTCAAATAAATAAATCTTAAAAAAGAGTGAACTGATTAATAGCGTGTTTTCAGACAAAACCAATAATTTATATAACTAGTAGTTTTATATGTTCATTTAATCAATACTTTCCTTGCATGTAGTTTTAAAAAATTTTTTAAAGACAGAATTGCATGACTATTCAAAAAATCAGTTTTATTTTAACAAATTTCTTTATCATGTATTCACTTTATTTACTTTGTGTTTATTCATGTCTTAAGAAATAGCAAATTTCTTGAGGATTTAGATTATTAACTTCTGTGACCGCTTTTTTTCCCTTTCTTTTTTCTTTTTTTGAAGGGAGGAGAAAAGGCAGCGGGGGAAGGAGAGAGAGGGAGAGAATTCTAAAAGGTTCCATGCCCAGTGTGGAGTCCAACATGAGGCTTGACCTCACAACCCTGAGAGCATGACCTGAGCCAAAATCAAGAGTCTGATACTCCTTCCCTTTATTTTTTTTTATTTTCTTTATGATAGTCACACACACAGAGAGAGAGAGAGAGAGAGGCAGAGACACAGGCAGAGGGAGAAGCAGGCTCCACGCACCAGGAGCCCGACGTGGGATTCGATCCCAGGTCTCCTCCAGGATCGCGCCCTGGGCCAAAGGCAGGCGCCAAACCGCTGCGCCACCCAGGGATCCCACTTCTTCCCTTTATTAAACAAGAACACCTGACCCATTGTTTAATCAGCAAATGTCTGTCTTGTAAAAAAACAGCATAATAATATGTGATAGAAATGTGTGGGTCCTAGGTCAAGGCTGCCTAGATGTGAACCTCACTTCTGACAATTAACAGCTGTGTAATTTTGAGCAATTATCCTGTTCTCCCTAAGCCTCATCCATTAAATGGAGGTAATAATTGTACCATATCTTAGGAGGATTTTGTAATGGTTTCAGTCTGTGCAAAAGTACTTGGCATGATACAATATGTTTAATAAGTACTAGTAATGTCTAGTTCTTAAAATACTACTTTATTTTTAAAAAAAAAAGAAGCATGAAGAGGCAGCATGGTGGAGTGGGAGAGTCAGAAGGTTCTATTTCTACCTCTTATTATCTGTGTGACCTCAGCTGAACCCCTTAACTCTCCGATCTGCACCTGTAAAATGAGCAGAAAGTGTGCCTAACCTCACAGGAAACAATTAGGTTAATGTTCCGTAGCTTGTTAAAAAACAAACAGAAAAGAAGTTTTACATAATAAGTAAAATACAAGTAATTAAATAAATCAATAATTTTAATAAAAGTATACAAGTAACAGGTTGGATCCTAATATTCTCTACCAGATAAAATCTTCCTGCTAAAGGAAATACAACTGTTTATTTCCTCAACAGGAAAAAAGGAATGGCCCCCTTCTGAGCTTCTCTAGTGTCTGCCAGGTTAACCATTGCTTCAAGAAGAAGGAGTTGCATATTGTTGTCTAAAATCTAAGGAAGACTTACATATTTTATTAGAAACTTTATTACAAAAAAAGGATATGTTGTGCATTTAATATAGGATTATAATGTACGTGCTTTATATGTATGAGGCACACATATGCATAAATGTGTGTTTCTATTTAATGAACAACACATTCAGAAGAACAAAATATAATTATAAAGCCCAACTATGGAAATTTAAAGTAAGGGCTTGACTCCCATGACACTCTCAATTGCCGGAAGAGTCCTTTCAGGATATTGCCAGATGCTATGACCTATTGCTAAAAGGATCTTGATTTTCCAGACATGTGAATATGATGCAGACATCTCATCCCTTTCTTTAGAAGAAGTGTTCTTGAGATTATGGCTCCAGAGGGAGAGCTGGAATTATAGCCAGTACCACCTCTGCTGTGTGGGATCCAATCAGGAGACAGGAGCTACATTAGTAATTTGAAGAAGAAAATTTAATATAAAGAATTGCCAACTAGGTAAAAAGTTAAGATATAAAAGAGATATCTACAGTTTATTTGGGGTAGCAACTATAGAAAGCAACCACCATCCCTTGGCCTTAGGAACAAGTGAAGAAGGCAGAAATTCAATTGGCTGGAGGAAGGTGGTAGTGGTAGCACATTTCTAGAAAGGTAAACATGGCTGTTTTTGGCTTAGGAGTTCTTTTATATGACTCTTGCTATTAAGCATGACATCCTAGAAGCAAATTTATGTCTGGAAGTTTCCTGAATTCTATTTGAAATTACTACTTCTAATAAAAAATATTTTAAAAAATGAAATTACTACTTTAGGTGGAAATAAGATATTTTCCTTTGAAGTCTATTTTTTTTTAATCTGAGCAGTAAAAACAGCTATCAGAACTACAAACTGTATGACACAGAGATATACCTACTCAGAATGTATCTTCCCTCAATATTTACTGAATTTGCAAAGTTCTAGGCTTCATTCTCAGGGAGACATAGTGATGCAAGTTTTAAAAATAACTTACTGTCTTGAAGGGAAAGAGACATATTTAAAAGTTGCTGTAATACGAAGTAGAATGTGGTAGAGGTAAATATATAAATAGCAGGTTCATATGGAAGAAAAGTTACGATGATAAGAATTTGTATTTGTCTTAGGTTTTACAGTTTTCACAGAACTTTTTCTGGAGTTCAGCTTATTGAATTATCAAAATAACAGTGTAAATAGTCTAGAACTTATTATCATCCCTGTTTTACAGATAAGGAATGTGAGGGTTAAGTGATTGCCCCCAATCTCACAAGTAACAAGGGGCAGACTGGGGATTTAAACCTATACCTCTAAAAACACAAACACTTGATCTTTCCAAAGAAACTGAGTACTCTCTGAGGAGTGGGAAGCTGCTCATTATAAGTGAGGCTCCATCTTGATGCAGAATGACACCATCCAGTTTCTCCTCCCAGGGCCTCTAAACTTCAAAAGTTAAACAGGGTTGAGGAACCAGTCAACTAACCAGGTTTCCCCATTCTGCACAGGAAAGCATTCAATGAAGTCCTCATCTGGGGAAATTATCAGGAGGCTCTTCAAATGGTTAAACCTTGATTTCTGCAGAAATGAGATACAAGTAACACTGAATCAAACTTCCAGCTGACTCTCCCTTGCTAACTGCTTGACTTCAGGCTTCTTTCCAAGAAACTCTCTGTCAAGCTTCTGGAAGCCAGGCACAAAGGCAAGGGAAGGTTATTTGAGACAGAACCATTCTGATGTACCTGAAAAAGGTCTTCTCTTCTCCAGCAGATAGCTGACCTCACAGGGAGTGTCAGATCTGCTGAGTCACCTGCTAAGGGATCAGCTCAGAGATGTCTCTATCAATGTGGCCTCTCAGAATAAAGCCATTCTGGTATCTCAGGAATTTAAGACCTGTGTTAGCTACATTCTTTATATTCAGTGCCTTGTGTTACCTAGGCCTGTGTGGATCCCTTTGCTTCACTTAACACTTCAAATTTCTGGTGATGAGCATATGCTGTCTTCTGAATATATATGCTTTTACTCTGGGGGTGGGGGTGGCTGTTAAATACACACACATGCACACACACATTATATAACTATATAGTTGAGGTATATATTATATATATCATATATAATGGATATCTATTATATAAATATAACTGAATATAAACATAATATAAAAATAAATATAAATTTATAACTATCTGAATTATATAAATATATAACTATGTAACTAAATATACATACAATATAACTATATAGTTGATATATATTAATTATATAAATATATAACTATATATTTATTGGTTAATATAGTTATATTTATATATTATATTTAATATATATTTATTACTATATAATAAAATTAATAAATATAAACATTTTTTAGTTAATAACATTACTAACTGTATATAATGTTACCTATATGCAGCTGAAAGTTTTGTTCTTCTTGTTTAGGAAATGGTATTATTTACTTGGAACAGCTGGTCTTTTCTGGTAGCAATGGGTCTTCTCAGGGCAAGGAACAATAAGCCTATGGGAGGACTCAGGTTCCATGGTTGTATATTCTTTCTTCTTTGTTCATTTCCCTTTCCCTTATCATATCTCACAGATCAGTCTCCCTCTTGGACCAAAACCCCACCATGGGTTCAGCTAGGCTAAGGACAGTTGTAGAGTACCCGAAACCGACCATTTTTTTTTTTTTAACCTCTGTATATAGGACTCCTTTTGCCCACTGCCAAAGTCATTCCCTCAGACCCCATTAATGAATATGGTGGGATGAAAAGCAATGTTCAGTTCCTACAAAAAAATTCTAATATAGTGGGCATAAGTTAAGTATTGATTAAACTGCTATGAGATTTAATTAGTTTATCAATTTTAAAATAAAGCTTTTCTACTGATAAAGTATTTCCAGTAATAAGCTCTTCTTAGTGAAGATATTGACGTTAATTTCTACTTATTGCCCCATACAGCTTAGAGATCCTTGCACATAGTAGATGCTTAGTAAGTACCCCTTACAGATGAATATAAATTAATCACACTTGGATCTGAATAAATTATTGACATAACATAAAGATGTGCCTTAATAGAGGAATGCATTAAAAGCACACATTTATTACATAGATTCTTACAATATATAAACACATATATATCTTACAATATATAACATATTATAGTAGGTGCTATAGGGACCTCAAAGATGAATCAGACACTGAACTTATGTGAAGAGACATAGATATAAATAACAGATAAAAAAGGGAAGATAATAATTTATTTAAGGGGTCCATGAAGAGTCTCCTGCAGATATCTTTTCTGATCTTCCAAAGCTTTGGAATTCCTGTGCCCATCACAGTCATCAACTTCCAGATGATTCATCACTTCTTGCCTTCTAATCACATGGTGACATGGATGTTTTTCTCTCAGAAAAATTGTGACTGCCATGTCTGAGAGAACTCTGGTTCTTACACTCCCTCATCTTCCTAAAGAGTTGTTCTTACCCTTTCATTAAACAATATTCCTTTTTTCTATGCGAAGTTCTTTCTCCCTTCAGGAGATAATATTCCAGCTTCAGTGAGGTCCCAGTCTAGGTTAGGTTAATAGATTTCTTTTGCACTTTTTAGTTTCAATTCAAATGTCAGCAAATTAGGAACCATTATAGATCTCACTAAACAATGTGATTTAAAGCAGAGCTTTTCCCATTTTTCTCTTCTAAGACATCCCATGCTTTGCTAACTTTTGTTGATGTGATTAAGAAACCATGCCAGATTAGTAGGAACACAGATGTTTCTTTTGATGTTATGCCAATTAATCGATGGGTAAATATTGTTAAATATACCTAGGAAAACATTACCTCATATAAGGAACAAAGTTATAACCATAGTTGTTTTTAACACAAGAATTTAAAAAGAGACCAGGCTTTGTTCTTTATGATGAACCCATTTACTTTCATTTTTCACTTTGTATCTTAAACAGAAACTGTTTATCAGTGTAGATTATCATGTCAGCTGATGACCTTCATGATATAGACACATTTAGAACAGGAAAATAAGTCCAGTGTGTATATTCACACTACTCACACACTGTGGAGTAAAAATTGGTAGCATTCATACTCAAACACCATGGCTTATGTACATGGTTGTTCAATGGAGTATGAATAAGAACATGCATTAAGTACTGCTGGTGTAATATTAATGGCATATGTAATTTTACTTCTTTGGAAATGGTATATATAATTTTACCTCACAGTTTTCTTCTTTTGTTTTTATTTTTGTTTTGTTATCCCATATTTTTCTAAGGAAATGATTGGACAGCAAGCACATGAATAAATACACTTGCATATTGCTTATTCAGTATAGCTTTCATCTAGAGTCTATTCTCAATGTAGAGTGTTACAGAATAGACAGGCAGATTGATCCTCTGCCTCTTCCTAACCAGGCCTCCTATACCAAAACTATCTAGCAGGCTGGGACATTGAACAATCATTTTAGACTGCTTATAACCCTCGAGCCATATGTTGGAAGGAGCTGTTTTCATTTTTAATCCCAAATATGCCAAAGTTTTCTCATATATTTGAAGGGATTTTTCAACTGTTAGTTTTTGTCTTTATTTCATTAGGTTTTATCTTCTATTGTTATCAAGTTAAAAAATTAAAGGATCAGATTCTTTCCATAGGAAGCTATTTCTATAATGTGTTTCAAATCCTGTTATGCAGTTTCCCATGGCTTACATAGTTTTTCTTTGTTTGGGGTGGAAGGAGTATATCCTAAAATATATATTTTTTAATTTAAATTGACAAGAAAAAAGGGTTAGTGGTTTATGGTGTTGCCTTGTGAATGAAATAGTAATTGGAATTGAATTTGAATGAAAGAAGCTGAAGGGTGATATGGGATAATTGAAAGGCTAGAAAGATGGAGGTTGGTAGAGGAAGAGAGGTGAGGGGCGGTGAACTTTACTTTTAAAATGGGGTAGAGCTGTTGATGTACTGAGTGGATTAATACTGTACACTTATGCCTACTAAGAAACTGATTCGGATGGTCTTTCACCCTCAGCTGAACTGCAGAATTCCAGATGCAGGAACATTATTTTCTATAGATAGTAGTTCAAAATCTATTAAAATATACTTTAACATTTAGTCCAAAGAGTTCTTTTTGGCTTATACCTCTGTTTCAAAAAGTGTAATTCTGGTCTTTACAACTTCCATTTAAAAAGAAAAAAGCATATCAAATCTCTGAGTACAGGAGTAGTTGGGAATTTTCCCACCAGAATTTTCCAAAAGGCTAAAAAAATCATCAGACCCTTGAATATGACTGAGCTCACATACTTACAGGAGAAGTCCTAGGAAATATGATTCTCAGGGACTTTAACATTCATATTCATGATGCCTAACCTTGAAATTTCTCTACAGCCTTATTTGTGTGACCTACATTCTCCTCTACCTCAACAATTACAAGCCTCAGCTAAGGGCTCATCATTTCATGGAAACTCTCAACTCATAACTTCCATCTTAACCTTTCACAGTCTTTCATTTCTGGTATAATTATACTTTCTGACCTCAAGATGTATTAAGCACCTACTCTTTACCAGGTACTGCTCTAAGCATTGTGACTATAAAGATGAATTTAGGGCAAGTAGTCTTTTCCTCATGGAGCTCAGAGTTGAATGGGAGTGACAGACAAGTCAATGGGCTATCAACATACCTCATTAAGTATTTCTGTAGGGAGATTTGAGGAGTTAGAAGGGAGCATAAGAAGGGCATGTTGGGGTGGTAAGCAAGATAAGGCATCCTGGAGGAGGTAATAGCTAAGACCTAGAAGAGAAAGACCAAGGGTCAGGGTAAAGAAGAGGTTGGAAGTTGTTCCAGGCAGAGGGTTTTTCAGTTTCTGATCCAGGGTTTAACACTTTGGTACTCATCAGTCAGTATAGCCCCACAGTTTATACTACAAATATCCCGTAGCTTACATTGTAGCCCAGGATAAAAATAATAAATATTGTATCTCAGAGGACTGCAGGAAATCTCACTCATTTGTTTTAGCTGCCGCTCTTCAGAGACACAGGTGGGAACCTATTTGAAAACTGATCAGTTTGCAATAGCATTTACAGATACTGTAGTGTTAGCACAATCTTTCCTCTTCTGGGAGAACAATAATAATTATAATAGATTATTATTTCCTGTTAAGGCTTAAACGTATTTTCTTACTTTAGCTTCAGAATAACTCTTTGTAGTAGGTACTGTTGTTGTTATTGTTATTTTACAAATGAGAAGAAAGTTAAGTCAGTAGCCAGTAAATGGCTAATAAGTAGAGGAGTCAACATTTGCAAGTGGGCAAGTGACTCTAGCCTGCACTCTTACTACTAGATTCTGCAGCAAGGTATGGTTGGGTACATTTTATCACTTGAAGACCTAAATAAAGACTTTTATGGTCAGGGAAAACTTATACTCACACTTCAGAGACCAACTCAACTATAATTTCTTTTAATTCCATGTGGCCAATAAAAACTATTTTGTTTCTCTGCGTAGCATGGTGCATGGCATATGCTATAGTAGAACATTGGCTGAATGGGTAAGTGAATGGATATTTCTATAACACTTAGTGCACATTTCTATCATAGCCTTTCAGAAATAAGCATGGTCAAACTCTAGTGTAAAAGGTTTTCCTGCTTAGTCTTCTAAGTATTGCAGAACATGCATATTGTCCTGTCTCCCAGTTAGTTAAATTATAAGAAGGACTAGGATTGAAAAACAAAGCAGAAGCAAATCTTAGGGTTAATGTTACTTGCATATTAATATTGGCATATTAGTTGTTTGTGCCTTTCAAATAATTAGAACAAACAAGGCTGCATGAAGTTTACCAGTCTGCAAAATGAATGTTTGGTTCATTCAATCATATATGGATGTGCCTTGGTTTGCACCAGTAGAGTCATTCATTCATTCATCAAATATTTAGTGAGCAACTATTCAAGACTACTAAAATAGCCACACTGAGCAAGATTAATTGGAATTTTTGTTCATTCTCCGATCTTCCTTGGTCTTACAGGCCAATTTTAATTCAAAGCAACATACTTTATGCAATCTGGAGTTTACAGGCAAGGGGTAACTTGTATGGCAGACTTAGCAAAATCTTTATGTTTCTTTTTCTTCTGTTTACATTCATGGTTGTGGTTTGACGGTGGCTGGGAATCTTAGTTTTCTTATCAGAGATCTGATTTATTTGGACAGGTAGACCGAAGTTTTTATAAAAGGCTCCACAGCTTTGCTTGTTTTTCAGGCATTAAGCAAAATCACCCTAAGGGTCTCCCATTAACCCTCTGGCTAATGATGTAGGATAGTTTGGATACATAATTCATTCTGGTGGAATGGATTAGTTGCAACTTGTTGGATGCTTCTTTAGTAATAATGGACTTAAGTGCATCATTAGTGTTTTGTTTTCTCTTGATGGAGTCTTCATGGTTTTTGGCTATTGTTATTTTAAAACAATTTAAGAATGGGGGACAGAAGTTTGCCTATTTCTGCCATTTCCCCCATGAGTTCAGCAGATCAGGGTCTCCTGACCGATTCATAACATATGATCAAGTAGGGCCCTGCTGCATGGGACCTTAGGCAGTGGCAGGAACAGGCCTCTACTTCAGGATTCCCCATTAAAGAGCTTAGGCAGTCAGAAAAACAAGGAAGAGGTACGTTTATTGCCTGTATTGGGTAATCTAATCTGATGCCTTGGGGTGAAGTGAGTGAAAGCCAGACAACCTTTCTGTAAGTTCCTTTGAATGGGAGCTGGCAACATCTAGAATCGGCAGCTTTCCATCATGGAATATCCATTAGCCTTGTTTATCTCTGGAAAAACACTGCCTTGTTTCCACAGTCTGCTGCTTGTCAAAGAATGGTACAGGAGATCATCTTCAAGTTCAAGGAGAAGATGAGCTTTTTGGCTATGGTGAAAATAGTCTTACTGTGTTGATTTTTCTTCTTTATTTTGAGATAGCAAGCAGCCTCCAACAGTATATGATCTGAACACAGGGGACTGATTCATAGGTCTCCTATGGACAACCTGCCCTGAAATCCTAATTTTTTAATTTAAATGTAATTAATTTACAAATGTGTCCTTGTAGAAAATAACACTGACAGTTGGAGTTTAATTAAAAAATATTTAAAAATGACTCACAGAATATGGACTTCGACATGCAAATACACTATTATACAGTTTATCCCTTAGTCTCCAATTAGCACAGATAGGTCAGTTTTAAATAATAAATCTTAAAAAACAAAGGGTTAAGGACGAGGATGCCACAAATTTCTGTCCTGTTGCTTAACACCATTGTATCAGGAAATTCTTTCTCATACCTAAACTCAATTCTAAGATCCTATGTTTCAAATATGATTTTTCTCCATCAGATAATAAAAAATCATATTTATGTATAATTAAGCACAGCATAAATAATAAGTATTTTTACTTATTTATTTAAACATATAGGCTTGACTGCATTGAAATGTATTACTATCAGTTTAGCATTTATAATAGAAGAGTTTTGCTTATCTGGTCCCTTTTGAAGAATAAAGGATATTGCAATCTTCAAAATAAACTTATATTTTTATGCTATTGCCTGTCCTACTAAATACACATGAAAGGCAAACTTAAGGATATATAAGTCTAGTTTTGAATATCGATGGAGCAGTTCTAATGGGTCAATCATTGTGCTGGTTGCACAATTCATATGTTATGTCATTCCTATTATACCTCTGTGATACAGGAATTTTCAAAAAATCTTTACAAATATATTCCATATAGGGCTTCAAGGCCATAGTAAAGCTCAGCTAACTGAAGTAACACAAACACCCAAGGCAAAGGTCTTTAGGTGTTATGGACTCTTTAACCAGGTAATTCTGTTTCCATAATTGGCTCATTCTGGATAAAAAAAGAACAAAACAAGAAAATTCAAGCAAACAAACAAAATCCTCTACCTATGAGAGATGATTGGAATGGATTAGAGTCAGGAGATGGAATACTGCTTTAATGGTCTATAACCCTGTGACCTTGTGTGGGGTTGTATTAGAGCCAAGTTTTTTCTTAATCTGTAAACTCTATGAAACAATCATAATTAAGGGTTTTTAATATTTTTACTATGACATATAGTAAAAAACACGTTTTAACATCACACACATTACACATACACATACACATGCACACATGTACACATACACTAAAAGTTTCACCAAACACTACTTATTCTTACTATGTATAATACATTCTGATATTTTCTACTTTGTTCTGTTTTACTTTTAAAAATGTGTGGGCAGCCCCGGTGGCTTAGTGGTTTAGCACAGCCTTCAGCCCAGAGTGGGATCCTAGAGACCTGGGATCAAGTCCCACATCGGGCTTCCTGCATGGAACCTGCTTCTCCCTCTGCCTGTGTCTCTGCCTCTCTATATGTCTCTCATGCATAAATAAATAAAATCTTTTTAAAAAATGTGTGTGACCCACTAAAACTATTTCATAACCCACGGATGGATCTCATTCTGAAGTTTAGAAAACACTTTAAGGTCTTAAAAACAAACTATGACATATTAATGTTGTGTTCTGTCACTGCACAGAAAACAAATCCATCTCTGCCAATCCCCATTCAAAATGGCCTTCACTTAAAAACAACTGCGTTGCCTATACATATTTTAAACACTTAAGATAAAAATTAACTGATTTTTGTGTGTGTGTTTATAAAATTATCTGCATATTTCAGGAAAAAATAGTGAAGTCCCAAGCTATTGAATAATATGGAAGGAGGAAGGGTTAACATGATTCATTGAGCTTGTTTTTTTTTTGGGGGGGGGGCATTTATGCTTGTTAAAGCATCTGGAACATCATAACAGGAGGTAGCTATGAAGACCCTGTCTGGAACAGTTCCTAAAGTTCAAACTTTATGTTTATGTTCATTAAAGGCAATAGGGTATTGAATAACACTTTCAATTCATCTTTTGTAAGGAAAAAATAAGGTGATTGTTCATTCCCTGTTAATTTGGGCAGCATTTGTGAGGAGAAACCTTTATATTTTCTAATAATAAGGAAATAGACATTCCAAGAATTAAAGGCAATTTCATCAAGAATGTGCTCTCATTTTTCAGATAATTCATCCTGTTTAGTGTGTATTTGCTTCTCTAGGAAATCTAAATTTATTATTTATTTTTTAAAAGATTTTATTTATTTATTCATGAGAGACACAGGGAGAGAGAGACAGAGAGAGGCAGAGACACAGGTAGAGGGAGAAGCACGCTCCATGCAGGGAGCCCAAGATGGTACTCCATCCTGGGTCTCCAGATCAGGCCCTGGGCCGAAGGCGGTGCTAAACCACTGACTCACCCGGGCTGCCCTGAATTTATTATTGAATGTGAATCAGTCATTCATTCCACAAGTGTTTGTTAAGCCCCTTCTAAATGCCCCACACTGGGGATACAAAGATAAATAAGACAGGTGAAATTTCTGCTCTCACCGAGCTTACCTTTCTATGAAAACTCAGTGGGTCTTCACATCTGTTCAATTAGATAACATGCTATGGCATTTTCATATATACATAGACTGAAGAGTGTTAACAAAAACATGTACAGTTTAATGCATAATGGGTAAAGCTCAGAACCTGGAGTTACCACTTAAAGCAATTGCATATGCACAAGTCTGAATTTTGTGGATGAGTGTTAAAAATCTAGTCTGCTTCAGAAAAGCAAGGAGCAATGCAGTATGAGACTAATGAGGTGTAAAGGACAAGAATGAGGTCTGGTGGAGGTTCTTTAAGGCAGGCAGAGCGCCTGGATTTTTATAAGGCAGATAAGCAATAGGCAGCCACTCTAAGCCCAGGGGTTGTAACTGGGCTTTCCATGGAGGGAGCTCATGAATTTGAAAAGGAAAAAAAAGGCATATTTATTTTTACTAACCTGTTATTGAAATGTGGCATTTCTTTCATTTTTGAAACAACATAAAACATCAGAATTATTGCTACCTATAATTTTGTTCCCAATAGATGTCACAGTTATTTTCATTTTTTATTATAGTGACTAGAGATATCTTGAAATATTGTCTGTGTTGCTCAGCACATTGAAATTATAGTACTAGGGCACCTGGCTGGCTCAGTCAGAAGAGGATGTGATTCTTGATCTCAGTTTATTAGTTCAAGCCCTATGTTGGGTGTAGAGATTACTTTAAAAAATAAAAATCTTAAAAAATTAAAAAAAGAAATGACAGTACTTATTGGTTGACTACTAGATGGTATTTAATGCACTAAAAAGTACATATTCATTATATCTCAAATTTATGTTTCTTTTATTTTTAAGATTTTATTTATCATGAGTGACACAGAGAGAGAGGCAGAGACATGGGCAGAGGGAGAAGCAGGCTTCATGCAGGGAGTCCGATGTGGGACTCAATCCTGGGACCCCAGGATCACGTCCTGAGCCAAAGGCAGATGCTCAACCACTGAGCCACCCAGGCATCCTTCAAATTTTTCAACATGTTTTGAAAACTGTATTTTAATCTGATTAATTTTGTAATCCTCAATGTTTTATGTTATGCTTGTGAAAACATTGTTATGGGAGGGGTCCACAGATTTTCCAGACTGATAAAGAGGTTCTCATTACAAAAAGATTTAAGATCTCTTGTTTTAGAGCAAACTCAAATGCCTATAAAACAGGTAACATCAAGGACTGACTGGAAAGAGAGAGATCAGTTAGAAGACAAATATGCCAATCTAGAAAGAAATGAATTGCTAGGGTGGGGGTGGAGGTCAGGGAGTCCAATAACTAACACCTTTGTATTCCTCCCAAATTTAGATACAATTGAAAAAAATCTGTAGGAATAGGTCAAACAGAGTCCAAAGTATCACCTTCTTAACTAAGAAACCTGGTATTAGAGAATGTGGCTTCTTTCCTGACTGCCACACGGCAGGAGGCCCCATTCAAGTGGATTGCAAAGTGAAGGAGCCCCCTAGAGTCCTGGAGCGTACACCCAGCACCACTATAACATGCTGCAGCCTGCTTCACATATGGGACCGCAGACACTGAATCCTGGCTGGACTTAAATCAGTTTACCCAACATGGCTGGTTTGGATGGGTCTCCTAAGGGAGGAGAGTTTGTCCCAGGAGGCCTTGAAATGGGCTAGAACAATGCATGAATTAAATTGACTTCAAAGCCAAAAACGTTCTCCCTATTTTTTTCCCTTCCCAAGTCCTGTCCTACTACAGCTGTCCAATAGAGCCCATCAGAAGTTCTGCAATAAAATTTAAGTGCAGAAAGATACTCAATTAATAAAATGCTAACCATGTGGAGATGCCTTAAATTTGAATATAATTCATTCTGCGTAATTGCCTCAGGAAAATTAAAATCCAAATACTAATCCCTTTATAAATTTAAGACTAAATTGACAAAACCCAAAGGAATTAAAGTCTGAAATCAGGTTCTGGTGCTCTTAAAGTCCAAAGTAACTAATGTCCTCCTGACCTCTTTTCTAAGTGCTAGGTTGAGGGGTTTCTTGTTGGCAGAGTGAGGGGTTATGCCAGTACTTATAGCTGGGGCTTGCTTTGATTGTGGCTGCTGTGGTTCCTACAGAAAATACACTGTTCAGTGCTGGATTACCGCTCATGGATTTAACTGGTTAAAAGTTTCAAAAAAGTATTTTCACTGGTGGACCACACCCGCCACATTTCGAAGAGAAGCCAAACTCCAACCCCTAAAGCAATTACTTCAGAAAAAATTACATTCCCAGGATATGGGACATAGTATGTCATCAAAGACCATGATCCAAAATGCAGTGTCTAAGTGAAGGAGTAGCAGGATGTGTGCTGGTGTGGTAGAGAGATAGTGGTCTTCCAAAATGTGTACATCCTGATCCCTGGACACTGTGATGTTACCTTATATGGCAAAAGGAACTCATAGATACAATTAAGAATTTTGAGATGGGGGAGATTATCTTGGATTATCTAGATGGGTCCAGTATAATCACAAGGGTCCTTATAAGAGGACGGCAGGAGGGTTAGAGTCAGTAAGTTTGAGGATGCTACGCTAGTGTTTAACGATGGAGGAAGGAAGCCAGGAGCCATAGAATATTGGTGGAGTCTAGGAGCTGGAAATGATAAGGAAATGGATTTTCCTCTAGAGCCTCCAGAAGGAATGCAGCTCTGCCAAGACCTTGATTTTAGCCCAGTAGGTCTATTATGGACTTCTGGCCATTAAAATTGTTAAGATAATATATTCATATTGTTTTAGGTCACTAAGTTTGTGACAACTTGTTGTAGCAGCAAAAGCAAACTAATATAGGTTGTTAAAAAGCTTGAATTCTGGCATAAAACCAGCCTATATTCAATTCCAGAGTGACTACTTCCTCAATGTGTGGCTTTGAGGACCACTAGCATATGCTGAGGTCCCTGAATCACTAGCACATATATGCTATGACCTGTGCTTGTACTGCGTAAGGCCAGGTTTCCCCATGGGATTGCCTGTGCCCACTGAAGTCTAGGCCTTTGCTAGGCTCTGTGCAATTGATGAGGTCATTCCTATGCACATGCCTACACTGAGTCCCAGGTTTTTGGAGACCCTTGGGCACCACATTGTTGAGGTCTAGTTGTCCTGAAACTTTTCCCGAGATTTGTGTCTTTGCTAAGGCAAACTCTGTAACATGTAACATGTAACTCTGTTTTTAGGTTGTGAGAGTTCATAAAAGAAAGAAACAGAGAGCCACATATAAAAAACAGCCCATATAAATCAACTTCAAGATAAATTATAACCGTCCATCACAGTTGAAATATCATGTGATCTAAAGCTTTAAGGATTCTTTTCTGAGTCACAGAATTTTAAAAAATGCTACATGCAAAAATCAACTGTGTAAGCCAATAAAAGCCTCCACAGCCCACTCAGGTCAGATCATCTCTTCAATAAAGAGCCAAAGCCCCTCAATATTTCTTAACATGTTTATCTTATTCCCCCACATTCCAGCCATTTATTTCTTAGCTGTTCTCAACCATGCACCAAATGTTGAGGAGTGCTAGGGAAAAATCCCCTTCTCCTGCTCAAATTAACACACTTGGAGAAATAAGACAAAGATAGATGAAAACATTATTTTTATGTTTTATAAAGCTGACATTAAAGGGTGTGGTTTGTATGTGCTGTCAAGAGAGGAGCGAATAAGGGTATGGAGAGAGTCCAGGCGTGCAGTGAGAATGCACATTCCTTCCCATGGGAAGAAGTCTCAACAGCTGGTAGAGCTTTCTCTGTTGATGCAGATAAAGGCCTGAATTAGACTGACATGGTAAAGAAGTCTCAACGTAGGCAATAAGTTGCATATAATGCCGTTCAGCTTAATTGGGTGCAACAGTTATGATACACAGGCCATTGAAGATTGTATAAGGGCCCACCCCAGGGACTTCCAGTCCCTCTGACATCCACTTGTTAGACTAATCAAAATGTACGCAGTGTAGTCAAAGGAAAGCTTTGCAAAATCGGTCAAATGATGATTTTTTTTTTACTATAATAGGAACAAGCTATGAATTAATGAAAAAAAAGCAGAAATATAGGCATGTTATATAAGTAACCACACTCAAAGAGACATAACTCACAGTTGCCTAGAAGACCCTGTTGGAGATGACACTGGGGTCGGCACAGCATTTGTAGAGTCCTCATAGACTCCAAAGATAGAATTGAATGAAACTTATTCCAAAAAATTATTTCTAAGACTCACTTTTAATTTTTGTTTTTAGTGGTTCATATGAACGTTTTCAGAAGAGACTGGCCTATTTTTAAATAGAATTTGGATTCCTACCCTGTATTCACTTAATTGTACAGTGAAGAGATAACCTGAAATGTGAAGGCCAATTTATGTGGAACTGTCTGAGCTCAGAAGTGTGTAGCAAGTGATGCCAGTGATGGCCTCATCAATCCCCAAAGAATCTGGAATCAGTTAAAATGGAGCTGGTAAAAGAGTGTTTACAGCTGATGTGCTTCCTTTGGTAAATCTGGATTTTGCCCACACAGGAAAAGCACACAGCTTTGTTTTATCAGTTGTGTATTGCAAGTCTTGTGGTGGTATTTTCATTGTCAGCTACAGCTTGAAAGTTTTTCATGGTTTGCTGATTCACCACCCTAGACCATCTGTATTCTCTGGTGATCTGAGTGTAATTCATGTTGCTCAGATTCGTGTACCTGTAACTCCTTGGTGCACATGGGCTCTGAGTGCGACAGAGCTCAGGAGGAACCAAAACCCTGGGAAGCTGCTTTTTGCCAACATCAATCAAGGATGTTGATGTGGAATGGTTTGGATAGCTTAAGGAAGATCTATCACTACCGCTGAGAAAGCCATATGACATGTGTGTGTTCAACTGTTATTAAGCTGGGAGCCATCTCTCCATGAATCCAGGAAAATTAAAAAAAAAAGGCTTTGTGCAATTTATTTTATTAAAGATGTATTTATTTATTTGAGGGCGAAAGAGCATGTACAAGCGGGGAGCGGGAGCAGAGGGAGAGAGCGAATCCACAAGCAGACTCCCCACTGAGTGCAGAGCCTGATATGGGGCTTGATCCCAGGACCTCAAGATCTTGACCTGAACCAAAATCAAGAGTCGGCCCCTTAATTGACTGAACCACCTAAGTGTCCCAAAAGGAGGCTTTTTGCTATTTAAAATTATATTTAGAAAATATGAAGATACTACTTTAGATCTACAGAAACATTCAAATAGTTGTGATATATTAGGTTTTACCTCTATGTTTATTCCACTTTCTTTTTCAGGGAGGTTTTCTAGTGATGCAGATACTTTGTGAAAATTGTTGATTTCACAATCAACAATTTGGGAAGGATGAGTTGTGATGATCATTTCTTGTGCCTAAGGTACTTCTTGGGGACCTCCCTTCCAGAGTATTTTCAGAACCCAGTGGGACTAGTGTTTTAAGCAGCAATGCATATTTAAGAACAGGGGCTGAAACCAGGAAGGATGAAGTTCCACAGCCTTTAAGGCCCACTACTGACACCTTAATTTGACTGGTCATGGTTCTTGCATTCTAATGCTGCTTCCTGCCCTGGTTTGATGAACTCTCATCTCTACCTGCTTCAAATAAGCATATGTCACAGCCACTCCACCCAGGTGGGCCTTAGTGCACTGAGAACCCATACTTTTTGTTTGTGGACTGAATGATCCCTGTCAGCTATTCTCCATCTGCTGTTTTGTCTATCTCATTTTGTCTTTTGGTTCAATCTAGAACAAGACCAAGAAGCCAAGTTTGCCCTGGAAATTACTTTATCTGCCAAGGCAGGGAGGCATGGATATGCTTGTATACCATGCCTTCGGGCAGTACAAAACCCTGGCAGTGTATGAGGCTGCCCCTTCTAGAGAAATAGTCATGGGCTTGTTCTTCAGTGGAAGGCTGGGGGATGGCTAATCATATTACAATTTAAAATAATTACTAAAGAGAAAGAGCAGGAGAGACAATAATTTGGTGGCTTCTAAAAAATAACCACTATTATCTAGAATAGTGTCCTGGCCTGAATCATCATGGTTCTAAACCTTGGGTTAAAACGTCTGAATTGTGTGGTGGTGCTTTCAGCACAGTGCTCAGTATCATTTCATTAGATATTATCCTCTCAAAGCATTCTGAGGAAGTCACCTCAGCCTCAAGATGTTCTGGAACCTCAGTGACACAGATTTGGGGGGATGGGAGATAAATGACACCCAGGTTGAATGATTTGACTAAGCTTTGGGAATGGTCCCTGAGAAGGGCAGCAAACAGCCCAGAATACAGGATCCAAAGGCTGAGAATAAGGCTGACTTCACTATTCTTGTTCTTATGGATGATTTGGTAGGTAGAGATTGGCAGTAGGGGTTCTTGCCATAGGAATACTAAAAATTAGATTGGTGATGACTTTGTGGGTCCACATGGATAGAACTCCAATTAAAGATCCAGGTGAGAGGCCTGGCAAAAGCTGATGTTTCAGGCCAGAATTAAGCTGGCAATGTTCATGGCAAGATTCTGAATTCAGCTGGGAAGAATCAGAGCATGGAACAGATATATGAGGCAGAAATAAAGCCAATAAAGAGAACACAATAGGAAGCTAAAGTGAAGTTTAACTCAGTATGAGGCATGAGGTCCCATGGCCCATTCCTGAGACTAGGTCTTCAGCAGCATTTCTCAACCTCAGCACTGTTGACATTTAGGACTAGATAATTCTTTGTTGTGAGGGATTGCCCTGTGCATTGGAGAGTGTTTAGCAGCATCCCTAACCTCTACTCAGTACTTGCTAGTAATATTCTTCCAGCTGTGACAACCATGAATATCTCCAGACATTGACATACATCCGGGGTGGAGGAAAAAAAGTCACTCCAGTTGAGAACTACTAGCTGACAGGAAAAGACAAATTCCTGTGTCCAGTGTACTGGTGGGACTACTGCTTGATCAGAATTGGTTCAGGAATGAGGAACACGTGGCTGTCAATTAATGATCTCAGGACCTGTTGATAAGCAGAACTATACAAGCCTGACAAAAACTATACAAAGGTCTCTAAGACTGAAAACTTTTATAATGAGATAAAGTGTTGGAGGGGGAGGAACTGTAATTTTGCTTGGGGATAGGAAGAGTGAGGAGAAGACCTTGCCATTTAGTGTGCTTTAGGATGGAGACTCTACATTTAAATCAAGGACTAAGCAAAGGCTCAGGTGGGTATTTGATGAAGCTTATGCTTGTTGTGCTGCCTTAATGACCCATTCTCTTCTGGGTTGACTGGCGTCACTGTGAGAAGCCTTGTAGTTACAACTGTGATTGTCCATCAATAGGAGTGCTTTAAAGCTCATCTGAACTCTATTTAGAGAAGAACATCCAAGGCCCAGAATTCTTTTTATGCTGAATCTTGTCCCAAGTTTATTTTTTCCTGATTTATTTTCTAGAGCTAGGCTTGGGTTGAGACCCATGAATCTTGTCCTTCAGCTTCGTTTCCAATAATCGTGGTCACCACTAGCTTTATCTTTGGCTTTTCACCTGTTGTATGTTCCTATAGATGGACTTGTGCAGTCTACCTCAGTAGACCTTCAATCTCCAGGGATTTAGCCATTTCTGATCGCAGGGTGACTGCTATTTCCTGTGGTCATTTTGATCCTTCACAAGAAACCTCTTTCAGAGAGGGAGTTAAATGTCACATGGTGTGAGCAGAGAAGCCAAGTTCAGAACAGAGAGTGCCTGCTGGGTACCACCTAAGAAGTACCGTGGATGCTTATTTCTCTAAACATAGTCGGGCAGCTCCCAGAGTTCATGTGAAGATTGCTTTCCAATTGTAGCTAGAAGGCCAAATCAGAGCTTTCAATTCAGGTGAGCAGAGATGCCTCTCCCATCACCATATCTTGGAAATGATACTGAGTGGCATTTGAGCACAATATTCAGCAGGTGGCAGGAATTTAATACACTATCTTGTTTGTTAAATGAGAATGAAAGTGCTCCTTGTAAAACTTCAGGGTATTGGAAGATGTAGGTAAGTGCATGTATGAATTTTAGGGATTCAGGAATATTAGAGGGATAATTTAATTTTTACCTTCTAAGAAAATACGAAGCAGTGAACGTTGATGTGACCAATTAACAAATAGGGGGGTAGTATTTTGGCCTTTCCTCCTCTGCTGTGCATTCTCTTTACACTTACTTGCTTTTTTGATTGCTGGGATTCAGTTCTATTTAGTTAGAGGAAAAGCATTCTTTCTATTTGAGTATTTTAAAATAAGATTTCTGATCCATTTGGCACTTTCTTCCCAGTAATTAACATCTGTTCACAGATCATAAAAACCAACATTTGGAGGGGTGGTGTGGGTGGAACTTTGCTTAAACTTTGTGCATTCTTACTTTAGTATCAACAGAATTCTTTACACTTCAGATATATTTTGAGTTTACTTTGTAAAATTTAAATGCTTGTACTTTTTTTTCAGTAATTTTTGATACTGATTTTAGGAATGTGTGTGAGAGAGAGACAAAAAGAGAGAGTGTTTTTCTTTTAGTGTCTCAAAAGATTTAACTTGGTTATTCAGGAATGATCTCAATTTTGTTTTGCACATATTTCTCACTGAATTTTATCCAGAAATTTAGGCTGGATTAATTCTTCTGTGGTTAAGAACTGTTTTAATTTTAGTAGCCTCAGTCTATGTATATTTTAAGAGGAGAGGTCTAGGATATTCATTACTCAATATTTATGTCCTATTTCCAGTTCTGTTCTTATATATAACACAATATTTTCAGTGGATTGGCATTCTGCTTGGTGGCAGTTGAAACATGTAAGCAGGTCATCGAAATGAGGACCAACAGAAGATTCATCTTTCCTGTTTACTAAGCTTGCTTTCCAGGACTCCTTCCTGAGAGCGTACCCCAGTCCTTGGAACTTGCCAGTAAACACTCAAACTAAACAGTGCTCCCACTCACTTGGGTTTCTGACTTCTTTCCACTTGCCATTTAGCTGTGTGGCAGAATGTGGTATACAGAATATTGAAGACCTCATTACCAGTTCTGAAACTTTTGGAAATTGGAGACATTTAAAATTCATATTTTGGATTAATAAAAGTTTGAAGACTCAAACATTGTGGTTTCTTGCTCAAATTCCTCATTTCCACCATAGATTAAAGGGATTAGGTAGAATTTATGATTTATTGAGTCCAAGGTTATACTAAAAGAAAATTTGAATTCCAGGAGCCTCATGTAGGAGCTCAATTAGTGGAAACAACTCACTTTAATCATGTGTGAAACACTTAAAGCTGACTCAGAGCTTTAAGGTGATACAAACAGTAAGAGAAGACACAATCCCTCCTGTGGTCTTAGGTTGCCTTCTACGGCCTTTTACACAGGGTGAAGTCTTCGTCATGTCAACCAGATAGATATCAAAAAGCTCTTGGGAATACTCTCTTAGAGACCCCTCATGATATACCCACTTTCCCTACTGGAAAGGTGTTCTCCATTCATTTCCCCTTATCCTGATCCTCCTTCCACCTCTTTGGAAATTAAATGTATTTTCTCTTGTTCAGATATAAGTGGAGATGTGAGAAAAGTCAGTAACCTCTGTTTGAGAAACCACTCTTTTCAATATGACATGGTGTTGATGTACTGACATAGAACATTCTTATTTAAAATTCTGTAAAAAAAAAAAAGTAATTTCTAGCGATTAAAGCTAAAGTATCTTAAAAAACAACAGCACAAGTTAGTACTTGAAATCTTACAATGGGCAGTAAACGAGTTGGTAAAGGGAATTATTATATTTCTTTTTTTAAAGCTATTTCGCTGTCTTGATGACCACAGCTTTGTAGTACAACCTGAAATCTGGCATTGTGATGCCCCCAGATATGGTTTTCTTTTTTAAAATTCCCCTGGCTATTCGGGGTCTTTTCTGATTCCACACAAATCTTAAAATAATTTGTTCTAACTCTCTGAAGAAAGTCCATGGTATTTTGATAGGGATTGCATTAAACGTGTATATTGCCCTGGGTAACATTGACATTTTCACAATATTAATTCTGCCTATCCATGACCATGGAATATTTTTCCATCTCTTTGTGTCTTCCTCAATTTCTTTCAGAAGTGTTCTATAGTTTTTAGGGCCTAGATCCTTTACATCTTTGGTTAGGTTTATTCCTAGGTATCTTATGCTTTTGGGTGCAATTGTAAATGGGATTGACTCCTTAATTTCTCTTTCTTCAGTCTCATTGTTAGTGTATAGAAATGCCACTGATTTCTGGGCATTGATTTTGTATCCTGCCACGCTACCGAATTGCTGTATGAGTTCTAGCAATCTTGGGGTGGAGGCTTTTGGGTTTTCTATGTAGAGTATCATGTCATCGGCGAAGAGGGAGAGTTTGACTTCTTCTTTGCCAATTTTTTTTTTTCTTCTTTGCCAATTTGAATGCCTTTAATGTCTTTTTGTTGTCTGATTGCTGAGGCTAGGACTTCCAGTACTATGTTGAACAGCAGTGGTGAGAGTGGACATCCCTGTCTTGTTCCTGATCTTAGGGGAAAGGCTCCCAGTGCTTCCCCATTGAGAATGATATTTGCTGTGGGCTTTTCATAGATGGCTTTTAAGATGTCGAGGAATGTTCCCTCTATCCCTACACTCTGAAGAGTTTTGATCAGGAGTGGATGCTGTATTTTGTCAAATGCTTTCTCTGCATCCAATGAGAGGATCATATGGTTCTTGGTTTTTCTCTTGCTGATATGATGAATCACATTGATTGTTTTACGGGTGTTGAACCAGCCTTGTGTCCCAGGGATAAATCCTACTTGGTCATGGTGAATAATTTTCTTAATGTACTGTTGGATCCTATTGGCCAGTATCTTGTTGAGAATTTTTGCATCCATGTTCATCAGGGATATTGGTCTATAATTCTCCTTTTTGGTGGGGTCTTTGTCAAAGCTGTGGTCATCAAGACAGTGTGGTACTGGCACAAAAACAGACACATAGATCAGTGGAACAGAATAGAGAATCCAGAAGTGGACCCTGAACTTTATGGTCAACTAATATTCGATAAAGGAGGAAAGACTATCCATTGGAAGAAACACAGTCTCTTCAATAAATGGTGCTGGGAAAATTGGACATCCACATGCAGAAGAATGAAACTAGACCACTCTCTTTCACCATACACAAAGATAAACTCAAAATGGATGAAAGATCTAAATGTGAGACAAGAGTCCATCAAAATCCTAGAGAAGAACACAGGCAACACCCTTTTTGAACTCGGCCATAGTAACTTCTTGCAAGATACATCCACGAAGGCAAAAGAAACAAAAGCAAAAATGAGCTATTGGGACTTCATCAAGATAAGAAGCTTTTGCACAGCAAAGGATACAGTCAACAAAACTAAAAGACAACCTACAGAATGGGAGAAGATATTTGCAAATGACATATCAGATAAAGGGCTAGTTTCCAAGATCTATAAAGAACTTATTAAACTCAACACCAAAGAAACAAACAATCCAATCATGAAATGGGCAAAAGACATGAACAGAAATCTCACAGAGGAAGACATAGACATGGCCAACATGCACATGAGAAAATGCTCTGCATCACTTGCCATCAGGGAAATACAAATCAAAACCACAATGAGATACCACCTCACACCAGTGAGAATGGGGCAAATTAACAAGGTAGGAAACCACAAATGTTGGAGAGGATGCGGAGAAAAGGGAACCCTCTTACACTGTTGGTGGGAATGTGAACTGGTGCAGCCACTCTGGAAAACTGTGTGGAGGTTCCTCAAACAGTTAAAAATATATCTGCCCTACGACCCAGCAATTGCACTGTTGGGGATTTACCCCAAAGATACAAATGCAATGAAACGCCGGGACACCTGCACCCCGATGTTTATAGCAGCAATGGCCACGATAGCCAAACTGTGGAAGGAGCCTCGGTATCCCTTGAAAGATGAATGGATAAAGAAGATGTGGTTTATGTAGACAATGGAATATTACTCAGCTATTAGAAATGACAAATACCCACCATTTGCTTCAACATGGATGGAACTGGAGGATATTATGCTGAATGAAGTAAGTCAGTCGGAGAAGGACAAACATTATATGTTCTCATTCATTTGGGGAATATAAATAATAGTGAAAGGGAATATAAGGGAAGGGAGAAGAAATGTGTGGGAAATATCAGAAAGGGAGACAGAACGTAAAGACTGCTAACTCTGGGAAACGAACTAGGGGTGGTAGAAGGGGAGGAGGGCGGGGGGTGGGAGTGAATGGGTGACGGGCACTGGGGGTTATTCTGTATGTTAGTAAATTGAACACCAATAAAAAATAAATTAAAAATAAATAAATAAAGCTATTTCGCCAGTAGCTATTACTGCAAATGCCTCTTAGTAGGGACAACAACAACAAAAAAGAATGTAACAGATATTCTTGCCAAATTACTCCTTAAAAATGTATTTATTTGTTTAATTCAATGACAGGAGTGAACGGAACCCTTTTGTGAATAACAATGAGGAATATGAAGGCGTTGGGTTTGTCTAGGTAAAAAAAAATTTGTGTTCAATTTCTCCTTTTCCCTTCATGTTCAGCTCGGCTCCTGGGACCTAATAGGGCTTTGTAGTGTTGTTGAATGAAGAAATGAGGAAAATCACAGAAATTATTGCTTGAATGTGTATATGTATAGGCAGAAGCTTGCGGACATACAGTGGCAGAAATCTGAAACCCAGATAAGTATTCCTAGTAAGTGAGAAGGAAGCAACCAGTCAGGCCTAGGAGTAAGGCCACAGATATGAAACTACTTTTGTATTAATGGAACAGTGTCTTAGATTTCGCTCTAAAAGTTTCACAAGAAGCATCTTTATATATGTTTTGTAATACTATTTGAGTTTAGTTGTATTAATAAAGTAGTCTTTGTGATGCTACTTAACTCATACAATAAGTAGAAAATATATATGTTTTTTTTTTAATTTTTATTTATTTATGATAGTCACAGAGAGAGAGAGAGAGAGAGAGAGAGGCAGAGACACAGGCAGAGGGAGAAGCAGGCTCCATGCACCGGGAGCCCGATGTGGGACTCGATCCCGGGTCTCCAGAATCGCGCCCTGGGCCAAAGGCAGGCGCCAAACCGCTGTGCCACCCAGGGATCCCCTATATATGTTTTTAATTTGACTAATTACATCACTGATTTGTGGAATGGCAAATATGCTAATATCAGTTCTGCTCTAATGCAACATATGTGTTCCTATAACACTATGCAAAGTTGAACAATAAAAACCACAGGGCTTATAGAAAAAATGGGGTTAGAAACTCCATCACTGAGTCGTAAGAAAGATAGAGATCTAATAAAAATAGTAAATCAATTTTATACATGTTAAATGTTTTTTTTAAAAAGTGCTATAATACAGAGAGCACTTTACCAAGAAAAAGACTGAAGTTTGCTCATGGAGTGGGCATCTCAAGGGTTACTGGTAAAAATTATTGGGAAGTGGGAGAAAGAGGTTACTGATATCAGAACAAAAGTTGTAACAATGTGTGTGGGTGGATATTGTTCATCACATACGTGGTGAACTGGATTAGTTGGTAGATCTTTCTAGACAAACATGAGGTGAGTGCTTGTGTGTGTGTTGTGTATTTCTCCATACTTCAATTCAAGTGGGTACACATAACAAACTCAAAATTTGCTCAAATTGTTCCCTGATATATTGATTGTACTGGGACAAATTTATGTTTTCAGAACAAGCATGGACGGAGTAGCAGAACCAACTCTAATGCCAAGCAGCTAATGACAATCATAATTTACACATTTTAAACCCTTGTTAAATGCTAGGATCAGTTTGAAGCCTTTGACATGTATTAATTAACTCATTAAATTCTATTAACAACTATATGAAGTAAATACTGTTGTTGTTACTCCTGGTTTGTAGATGAGGACACTGAGCCAAAAGGAGGTGAAATGACTTGCCCAAATTCACGGAACTCAGTAGCCAGGATGCCAGCCCTCTTAACTTTCTACTCTCTTTATCAATTGCCACCTGATACTTGTATCAAAATCTATGAACTCACTCAAGCCCCTAGGACGTTCATAGAATATGACCTAAAGGACCTGATGATGAAGGACCTATTTAAGCTGTCAGAAGAATCTAGTTTATTAATTCTCCTTGTACTTTATTCTTCTCGGTTTCTCAGGCAAAATTTTCACAATGTGATAATGGATGACAGTGGGCAGGGAAGGGCAAACCAACCATTAAGCAAAAGTACATTACCTGTACTTGGCTAGGGGTGGGTCTATATTTGGTAAGATTAAGCCCTATTATATTTTCATGCTTGACAGTTACAGAATTGAAACTGTCCCTCAGGACAGGAATTTGCCATTCGTGTTCCAACATTCCTTATCTCCTGAACAAAACCACTGCATTGATGTCATCTAATCCCCTTTAGTTTGATACTGTCTCCTTTTTCCCCTGGTCATTCTACCATACTGTAATGGAAGTTGTTTTCATTTTGTTTTGTCTTCTCTACCCCCCATTTTTTTTTTCTGATGAACGGTGATGGTGGTAGGAAGTGGTTTGCAGGAAAGAGTAGAGAAGCAAAACCACATTAGCCTCTGAAATAATTATAAATAAGTGATCCATTCTCACTTATTCTTACCATTAGAAATGTATCTCTCTTTGCAACTTTTATGTAAATCTGTTACATAAGTCAAATTATCTCCAAATTAAAAGTTACATAATTGCATTTCTATTTTAGAAAGTCAGTGTTAATCTCCTAAAAAAAAATTCTCATGTGCAACCAGAATAACAATTACTCAAGCCTGCTGGTTCTCCGCTGTGGTTGAATGTTAGGATCAATAGTTGGGGAGAGTTTTTAAATGACTTAAGAGCAACAACAGCTTCTCTGCCTCCTATCCCTGCCCCCACCACCCCCCACCAAGAACAGAAGCTAAAATGAATTGACCAAGGCAAGGATTTCTATTTCCTTTACTGTATAAGGACTGTGCTAGATAGCATTGTCATTCGTTCATCAGTCATTACTGATGTATCTACCAAGTGCCAGACATTCAGTATATGCCTTGAAGTTAGAAGGCCCAGGGATCTGAAGGATGTGTGGGAATTAGTTGGATGAAGGGAGAAATGGCACAAGGGAATGCTGTGGAAAGAGTCTGGGCAGAGGGTGAAACCTTGTTGTGGAAAGGAGGCTGAGCCCTGTGGGGAACTTTTCAGAAGGCTGCTGTGTCTAGGGATAGATAACTGACAGAGAGTGTTTTCCTGCGATCTTCCTATCTCATTCTGGGCAGCCTGAGGGTGTGACCATGTTGAATATTGTATGGTCTTTCTTCCCCTGTGCTTCTCTGAGCCCTCATCTGCTGTCAGCCCTCTTTCCTAACTTGCCTTCACCTCAGCCTTTTCCTCTATTGCTCTGTCCATAGTAAATTTTCTCTGTGCCATATGTTGTGTGGCAGCATCTTTTCCTCAGCTGTTTGAGAAACCTTGGTCAATTTGAAGCAGGGAAGATGGTAATAAGGTCAAGAAAGGCTCTGGGACTTTTGGTTTTGGTCTTGGCTATGATATCAAGTACCTCCAGCATCTCAGGCAAGTCTCTTTCTGGGCCTCAGTGTTCTCCTCCCTAGGATAAGAGCTTAGGCTAGGGGAATCTGCAAGACTCCTTCAAACTGGAAGTTTACCTACTAAAGAAGCTCTTTAAGCCAAAGCTCTATTTCTTGTGATGTCAGACTGGATAATTATTTAGTTACATTACTCTTTTGTAATACCATTGCTAGGATATAATACCAGTTGAGAAATATCTATTTTAATATAGATAGATTCAGCCAAACTTAGGGTGCTCTAATTGCTATGTAATAGTGTAAATATGGACATTTTATTCTAGTGTATCTAACTTTAGTTAACTTTCACAGATCCAGATGCTGCATATACCAAAGTTAAATAGTAAAAATTTCCTCAGGCATACGGTATGGAAATATGAAATCTTAATGTGTAATAATGTGAGCTCTGAAATGAAAAAAAATTCAGTCATTCAAAGTGATGATACTCAGGTTACACAAAAACTAATTTATTTAACTAAAATGAAAAAATCCTGAAAATACCAAATGTTGGTATTTGGGAGTGTAAATTGGAACTGCCTTTTTTTTTTTTTAATTTAAATTTAATTCGCCAACATATAGTATAACACCCAGTGCTTGTCCCATTGGAACTGCCATTTTGGAAAGCCATTTGGCAGTATCTCTTAAAGCTAAATATACATCTACCCCATGAGCCAGCAATTCTACTCTTCAACAGAAACAAGTACATATGTTCACTAAAAGACATATACTAGAATGTTTATAACTGGTAGTACACCAAAATTAGAAACTACTCAAAAGCCCATCAACAGTGAAAAATGATAAGTAAAATGTTGACTATTCATATAATGGAATCCATATAGCAATGACAATGAAGAACCTATAAACGCACACATATGGACAAAATTCACAAACTTGTGTTTGAGCTTATGTTTGCTTATGCTGAGCAACAACAACAACAGAAAACCTACATAAAAAGAACATATAGCATATGACTTCATTTACATACAATACAAAAACAAGTTTTTAGGATGTTAGAAGTCAAAATGGTGGTTACCCTTTGGAAGGTTGATGGCCATCAGGGAGCACTATAAGGGGCTTCTGGTTTCTAGAACTGGTTATACTGATGTGTTTAGTTTGTGAAAATGTATCAAATTATACACTTATGATTATGTGATTTTCTGTATGTGCACTATATTTCAGTGACAACATTTCAAAAAAGAGTTTTGACATTCATTAGTTCATTTAACCTATATAATTCTAGAACATAAGAAGGGCAAGTAACTTTTTTCAGTTATGTAGAAAAAAGACTCAAAAGTTTGGTCTAAGGTCCCAGGATTAATTAGTAGTAGAGTTAGATCAGATATATAAATCTCCTGCCTCAGGAAGATGGCCTCTAAAGGAAGACCTTGCATAGTGCCTGAAGCATAGTAGATAACAGTAAATATAATTTGAAAGTGGATCATAGACTGTTGTTCTTTCAGTCCCACAAGGCCATCATCTTGCTTTGGGAGTGACCATTTGCTCTGGTTGTGTGATGTGCCTGATGAAGCAAGTGTATTCACTCCTTAGAGAATAATGGAGGTGAGCCCTGAGTCAGATGTCCCAAGAAGCTGCTGCCAAAATACCTGTGGAGAATTACATAACTCTTTCCCTTTAGGGCTTAGGAAAAAAAAAAAAAATGAGTCAGGCACTCAGTTCTTAGACACAGTGCCTAGGAAAACAGGAAGAAGGTTAACTTAGGCAGAAATCCATCTATGTGACCTTGGATAAATCATTGAACTTCTTTGGGGGCAACAGTTGAAAGACAAATTGATACTTTCTACTTAGGACCATGTGATCCCTCTGTGGTTAACCTTCTGAGATCCCTGAATTTCATGCCCTTACATACATATAATCAGATTCTCATTATTTTTGAGGACATCTGACTGCTTTTCAAACTTGACAGGCCCCTTGGTGTTCTTTAAGATCAAATTTTGATAAACTTACAACTCCAATGTGGTATGCCCACTCTTCTACCTGTCATATAGTTCAGAAAGGAGATGTACCAACATGTTATTTAGAGTAATCAGAAGTTTTATCCAACTTATTGACTCTGTTTCTTCCCAAATGTAAAACAGAATTTTACTTCTCAACATAAAATTTCTGTTATTTATGATGTGGCTAAAGAAAAGATGAGAAGTCCTGGAAATGGAATCTGTTATTGCTTGGATAATAAAAACTAAGGACCTTCTTTGGGGAAAAAATGGACAATGATAAAATGCTTTGATTTAGGGTTTGGCTGTGATGTCAAGGTCAGCCAATGAGTGCAAAGAGAATCTGAGAAAAATACAGAGATAAATAGAAGCAGATGTTTGGAAAGTCTTCCTGAATATTGCTAGTGAAATTGTATGGTTAGTTATCGAAATTTCATGGTTACATCTGTCATGCTAATAAGGTTATAATGAAAGGCATGTAAATTGGTGTTTAAAAAAACTTATTAGAACTGTGGTCAACTGTACTGTACCGTGGGAGTGGCATTTTCTGAATTATGCTGCAAATTTTGTACCTAATTTTGTACTTTGAGCTCAAGTCTTTGTCAGGGTATTTCTCAGAGAGGTCAGCCTCTATGGACTCCTACTAACTCAAGATCTTTATTTCAAATTAATATAAGAGAGAAATCTGATGAGAAGGGGAAAGGAAGTAAAGTTGAAAAGTTTTGGCTTCTGATTGGACAGCATCTGTGTTCCCAAAACAAATTTCTTTGTACCTTTAGTTGTTTGTGATTGCAGGAAATAAAAAATTTCTGTCTTAGGCTAACCAAAGGTTGTCATTAAATTAGAAAATTTACAAGAAGAAAGAAGGAGCCAGAATAAAAGATAGCAAAGATGTGAACTAGTGGGTCTGTATTAATCAAAGTCTTAATGAAAAATAGATGACCCATTCAAAGCAGATAATCTGAGGAGAGTTTATTTAAACTGGTGGGATTGCAGGTGTACTTTCAAGGATGCTTTACTTCCAGGCCTGAAAGTTTGAGAGGAGGAGGTTGCTACAACCCAGAGGAGAGAATCTGTGGAGAAGGCTGTCTCAAGAGGTCCTTTGGAGGACCAGAGACCTTTGTTAAGAAAGGACATAGCAAAACTGAGTGACTTCACTGGGACAGACCTGGGGAAATAAATATCTTGAGTTCACTCTCTGTTCTCCCTACCATATCCTGTTGTTTTTTTCCCATTGGCTGGAAAGAGTTAGAAACCAAGGGGAATGAAAACAGTTCCTGTCATCCACACAGGGCCACCTGTCTTCAGGAGCAGAAAGTGGATGAAGAAGTGTGGGAGGTGAAGAGGACCATAAAGCTGCTAAACACGCTGAAATCTTAACTAGGATCCAAAGCAAAAATAGAAAATCAGATACAAAATCCATACCATCAACAATTAAAAAAACATGTCATTTTCTATGGAGTTATTCTAGAGGGTTCTAAATTTAGGTGACATTCTGCAAAATTGTCCAACTCACCAAATAATTACCTATTGTGTAATATTGTGGGAGGGGCACCTGGGTGGCTCAGTGGTTGAGTGTCCTTCAGCTCAGGTCGTGATCCCAGGGTCCTGGGATCGAGTCCTACAACAGGCTTCCTGCATGGAGTCTGCTTCTCCCTCTGCCTATGTCTCTGCCTCTCTCTGTGTGTCTCTCATGAATAAATAAATAAAATCTTAAAAAAATAATATTGTTGGATATATAGCAATTAAATTTAGGAAGTACCTGGGAAAAATAATTTTGGTTTTAGAAGTTGGCCCAAACTATTCTGAAAATAAATAAAATAGATAATAGAATGATCTGTAAAGGCAACTCTTTATTGAAATAATTAAAATGCTTTGAATTTTGTTAAATTTTTTTTATACTGTGTTCCACCAGTATAAGTAGACGCTTTATGAAAAAAGTAGTTGCAGACCATTAATAGAGGTTTGAAAGAGAGGATCAAATACTGCTTTGTCCCATTCAGAATTATATAGTGATGTGTCAGGAGGATATTCCAGAAGCCCAAGTTTTATGGTGATGAAGTACAAGGAAAAGCATCAGGAACTGGCATTCTAAACTGAGTACATACAGCTTGGACCATGAATGGTTCTTGTTCATGGAGATGGAATCTAAGAGAAGGTAAAGAAAAGCTAGTACATGTCATCTTATCCTGGTCTTGACGGGTGTTTTTTCTAGATGAATGGACTGTCAGAGGAATCTGTTGTGGAAGCAATATTCTCATTATCTGTTCTAATATCTTGAAAAACAAATCTGACAAAAGACACAGCCAATAGTGCAAAGATTTGCATAACTCTCTTTGGAGAAATCTTTATTTTTGTAAATATAATATTGGATAAAGTGGGGACAATATAGTACTAGACACATAGTAGCATTAAGAAATGACATTGCATGTTGTGTTGTAATTTATAAAGTTTCAAAAGATGGAATTATTAAAGTCTCACAACAATGCTATGAGGCATGACCTCCTCTATAGGTTTGAAATGGAAAACCAGGGAGATTGAGAATGTTTTCCAGCTTACCAACTGGTAAATATTCTTGTGGGAATGGTGATTCGAGTGAGTAAGAATCAAATATGAAAACATTAAAGCCTTCTAAATGTATTTTTATATCAAGTCAAACATCTTTGTTTACTAATTTTTATTGAACGCCTTTTGCATTTATGGTGCACACAACAAATGTTTGCTGATGAATGAATGAGTGACTGCATTAACAAATGATACACACAAGAACACTACCTTGTGCTCATTTGGCTCCCAAGAATGCGTATTCTTGAGATAGCACACACAAATTTAGAAGATATATAGTGCAGGATTCCCTGAAAGTTACTTCGATGGCCATGGATGTGTTTGCGTAGGTGGGAAAGATGTGGCCATCGCAGAGCAGTGCAAAGAGCTCCTGGTGGTCAGGTACCCAGTGGCTGTCGGTGCATGCTGGCTTGCAGGAGTCAGAGATGTGTGGCAGTTTAAGGACAGTCTACCTCTCATGCTGCCTGGGAAGTCTGGAGGCCTGATGAGCCACCATGATAGGCACTGATGATCACAAGCAGGCAGCGAGCATCCGTAACCTGAAGGTAGAAAACCCTACACTCATGTGTCAGAGGTCAGATGACAGCTTGGCAGCCTTGGGCATGTACTTATTCCATGTGTACTACATTTGTCTGTAAGACCAGGAATGATGCAGTGTCATTGCTGTGCAGTTTTTGCACTAGAATCCTCTTGGGTTGTTGTCAGTATTCATCATTTTCACCTTTTCACAGCCTTTCTTAGCACTGTACAAAACAATTTGGTTCAGTTAGTAGACTAAGAGTGTGCCTAGTGGTAGAAACCCTTTTGTGCCTTGTTAACCAGCCTGTGGGGGTCTACTCAAACTGCCAGATGGATTTTTGGGAGTCCCTCTACTTCTTTAAACCTGGAACATGCCTTCAGTACCAGGAAATCTTTGGAGAGGAGTCAAAGAAGTATCTGTCTTGATTAATCCAGAATGCTGCCTCTAATGTCACCATTGTGTGTTCAGACATTCCTTCATGACTTTGACTGGACTTCTGAAGCCCTAGAAGGAGACGCTTTGAGAATAGAACAAAACTTCCTTTACTGTGCTTGGCAAAACCCGATTAAGGAAGTAAAGCTCCACCGAACCCATATGACCCCTCAAGTCCATTGCCAGGACCTCCCAAACTCCAGTGTGAATTGAGAATGGCCACAACATGACAAAAACTTGTAAATATCCCACTTATTCCTCCTGGAAGACCTTGAATCCTGTCTGACTGAGAAAAACACTCTGGGCTAGTACAGGCCCTAGACAGGAAGCACTGCCACCAGCCGTGAGGGTAGAATTCCAGGAACTTCACCTTGAACTGTCACCAGGTAGAGAATACCTTAATACCTCTGACAGCTGGCGACTTGGTTTCTTTCATGACATGAACACAGGGTTTGGAGCTGGGCAGATCAGAGTTTGAAGCCCTCTGCTGTCACTAAAGAGGAGTAGCGTTTTAGGCAAGTTTCTTAATTTCTCTAGGCTTCAGTATCCTTCTAAACTGGAGATAATAATATGTATCTTAAAGGTCTCTGAGGTGTTCATGGGCAGACTCACAGTGTGGGGACAAATGGGCTCCACAGGTATTCCAACTATGAACATAATCTCCAGGATTTTCATAGTGTCTCTCCGTAGGTGCCCAAATGGCTTTCCACTGCATGGTCTCCTTGAGCCTCACAGTAGTCCTGTGAGAGCATTAAGAACATCTCGGGATGCCACTATAGAAAAAAAAAAAAAAAAGAAAAGAAAAGAAAAGAAAAGGAAAGTATGGTCCTGGGAAACTCTGACTTTTTTCTCACATCAAACCATCAGGTAGAACCAAGACTGATTGTTCCACCTAATACTTTATCCAGGAAACTTTGCTAAATCGTATTTTGTAAACATTCTTACAGTATCTGAACAGAAGAAAGTCCAATGAGATATAAGGAGGAAGAGCGGTTCTACCTGAGGCTAGCCGGTGAGAAGAATTCATAGAGTCACCTCTGAGGCTGCAGGTTGCTAGTCATGCCAGTACTACTCCTGCTGGAAAAATAATATTTCTCCTCCCCCCCATACCCTTAATCTAATTAAAATGATTTAATCAACTTTACTGTTAGAGTTATCAGCTGTGCTCATTGAGAGAAATGGCATTATGAAATATTATGAAGCCATTAAAAACAGTGAGGCAGATCTATCTGTATGGACTGAGATAGGAAGGATATCTATGAGATATGGTTTATTGAAGTCTAGAATAATATGCATAATGTGATTGCATTTTTGAAAAAGTAATACATGCATTTTATATGGTGGACATACTATATGAGCTCAGTAACATTGCACATCAAACTGTGGCTCGAATTTGTCCCTGAGAGTGTGCTTGGAATGGGGAATAGGTAAAGGACTTAAATGCTTTTTATTCACTTGTTTCATTTACATTTTTACAATTAAAATGCATTATTCCCTTTAGATTTATTGAAGTTGCTGTCAGCTTACCTTTGGCGATTACTACTAGCCAGTAGACCCCATTAATAGGCGAAATAAAATGAGCTATAATCATTTCAAAAAATTAAATAAATAAAATATGTTATTCTCCTAAAATTATGGAATACCAAAAATTGATGAAAAGAAAAGAAAAATCTAGTGCCATACCTAGTTTCTAGCACATATTTAGGTGGGTATTTATTGAATAGGAACTCAATAATATATTTCCTTACACAGTAATAATGATAAAAATAATAATAATTAAAAAAAATAATAATAAAAATAATAATACTCCTCACATTTAAATTCCCCTTTATAATTTGTAAGGTCTTTTAGAATCATTATGTCATTTGGATTTTGCCCACAAACCTCTGAGTTGGGCAGAGAAGAGCATCTTACAAATTAGGATTTTGAGATTTTCAGAGATTAAATCATTTTTCCAAGGTCACATGTAAGTGGCACTGGGACAACACTATTGTTACTTGACTTTTTATTCTTTAATCAGAGATCTTTCAAGTCCCCTCTGTGTGCTGTGTCCCCTGCTCTCTCCACTATACCACGTGCACTATAGCTTGCAAATAAAGATAGGAAAATGTAGAAGCATCACCAAGTCAGGGCCTAAATGAAGCTAACAGTTCCTAACAAGTAGACCACACTAGGATGCAAATCTTATTTTGTTTACTTTCACTGTGTGGGTTTCTAATATTCTGCAAGCTATGGCAGTCCATATTTGCTAACTCCAAGTTACAGGTTGCTTTTCTGAAAGGTGGATTTACTGGTTTCAGCTTCAGCTTTTCCTTTATATCATTTACTTTAAAGGGAAGCCATTTTGTGGCTTTGAGCTCATCTTTCACTTAAGCAGATAATTGAATGCCCACACAACCCTCTGTTTCTGTCTTCCATAGCAGACTTTCCTTCATTTTTGTACAGAGGAAGAGGAAAGGATTGGGTATAAAGGATAGGCCAACATCCCTGAGACTAAGGAAATTGATAAACTCATCTCTGAAGAAAAATCCTTTTGCTATGATGTCTCAATTAACTTAATTTTTGTGGTCTGGCTTTGCAAACAGAAACCTGAGACCATGGATGTGCTCCCAATGAAACACTAGGAAGGTGCAAGCAAGTGAACTCTGGTGTTGGCTGGGTAGGCACATGCCCTGGGGAACTGGAGGGCAAGCTCTGTCCACAGTTCTCCATGGATGAAAGGCAGTGCAGGCTAGTACAATTGCTTCTCAGGACTCCTGATGGAGAGGGATGGGTGAGGAGAGGATTGAGTACTCCAAAGCAATGGGGTGGAGGAAAAACTGGTCCAAAGGACTGGTATATGTTTACACATCCATTCTTTCATTTTCTTCATATTTATTGAGTATAGGTCCAACCTGCGATACAGATAAAAGATTATGAAACAGGGTACTTGCCTTCCTGAACAATATTCTAGGGTGAAGATGGGCAAAAACCCCAATTTTAAAAAATTAATTACAGATCATGATAAATGTTAAGCATAAAATAAACACAGTGCTATATTAGTTAACAACAGTGAAGTAAAGGTAAAGCCATGCATAGATGGGGAGGTCAGGAAAAATCATAAAGGCAAAAATGATAAGCCTCTGCCTGGTATCACTCCCATCGCTACTGCAGACTGAACTGAACTGTCTCCTCCTCCGTCAAGCCATAATACTGGTCTCTCCTAAAGACAAGGAGTAAGATGCCTAAAACAATCATTCCTCCAAAGCCATGTAATTAACTACTGTGACGTGTTAGCTAATTTTGTGATGTGGCATTGTCATGAATTGTTCTCTCTTGCCAAGGAAAAGCAATTTCCTCCTTCTTTACCTTAACCTTTCTCGCTTCTTAACTATGGCCACTTCATTTCCAACCTCCCTAGAGAAGAAAGTGGAAATATCAGAAAGGGAGACAGAACGTAAAGACTGCTAACTCTGGGAAACGAACTAGGGGTGGTAGAAGGGGAGGAGGGCGGGGGGTGGGAGTGAATGGGTGACGGGCACTGGGTGTTATTCTGTATGTTAGTAAATTGAACACCAATAAAAAAAAAATAAAAAATAAAAAATAAAAAAAAAAAAAAGAGAAGAAAGTGGAGTTCCCTTGGTGGTGACCACTGTGCATTTGTAGGGATTGGGGGAACAGCAGGAGGCTGCTGGATCTGTGACTTCGTCTAGTGGCTTTGTGCTCAGGGAGAAGATAATAGGCTTAACTGACAACGGGATGGATTCAAGTTAGGAACAAAGGAAGCCTTCGTGGCTGCAAAGAATCACCAGGACACATGACCACTGGAAGCATAGAGTTCCATTCCTAAATAGTTATGCGGTGAACTCTCTAAAATTATTTTGGTGCAATCCTAACTTTGGGGAAGGAAACAGTCTTCAGCAGACTTCAGTCTCTTCAGGTCCTATGAAGCTATAATATGGAATGTGGCATTTTTTACCTCCTTTATTAATATATTATTGCATTCTAAAGTTTTCCATTAGATTCAACCAACAGTGCAAAAAACAGTATATATTTGGAATTTCTTCTGATAGTCTTTTTTGGGACAAACTTTTTAATTGCATGAGCTTTTCCAGATGTGAGGCTCACTCTATGGGAAATAACAAAGAATTTGTGAATTAAGTAAACTATCCTGCCTTTATGCTCTTTTTTTTCCGTGTGGTTGTATATTATAAATAGAACGTTGAGGTTAATCATCTCAATTACTAGAAAATGCATTCTTAGAATTATTTTGCTTGATAAAAATAATTTTTTAAGGAAAAAAGAAAAGCAGCTGTTCTACATTTATAACAAGATTGGTGTTAAATATTTAAAATCTCTGTATTGAGTCAACCTGGTTTCATCAAAAATTATGCTTCAGACACATTTCACCTATTTACTGCTGACTTGCTTGACCTTTTTGGCTTGATGCTAATACTATTCTATCCAGATTTGAAATACTGACATTTTCCTGACCTAAGTGATGACAATCCTTATAGTCTGTTCTGATGGAATGAGTGTTTGGTGTTCTTTCTGTATGAATTATCCACAGAACTGTTCTAAGCTGCACCTTCATGCTACTGAGGCTTCTTTCCTTCTTTACTGAGGGCATCTGGTTTCCTTGGAACGATTCTAGAAGGCTTTAAACTATCATAGGAGTGAAGAGCTTCTCCAGCAAGGCCTCTTTATGAGAATACCCATGTCTTGGGACAAAGTCTTAGACTCCTATCTCACAGGGAGAAGGTGAATTTATTCTTGGTCATTCCTGAGACACATCAGCAGATGGTCAGCCTGGGGCTGATGCTTCTTGACCTTCCTTCACATTGGATTATGGGAAGTACCATAATGTTGGAGAAAACATTTGGTTTGCACATATTCCACCACTGTAGTGGAACATTATTTAGCTGGGGCTGTGATCATGATTCAGAAAATTTACATTTTTCTGGCATAGGGAGCCAAGTCCTGGAGGGAATCAGGAAGCAGGCCTGATGGGCATCAGCATAAGGACTACAGGGATAAAATATTCTCATTCTCTTTTACATTTTTTTTCTAATGCATTTGCCTGGAGAGCTGTAACTGGATATTATGCTCATGTCTACTGTCATTAAGAATAGAAAAAAAAAGGAAGAAGTGGTGTCCTTGGCAAAAATGGTTAAAATAAATACAAGTTTGGTGTATAGATAAGATGTCTGCAACCTAAAGAATTTAAGATTTAGGTAGAACTGCTGTACTGGAGCACCTAACACAGATAGAAAAGATATTCATGTACCTCTATTCAGATATTTCTATAAAGTTCCCCCAGTTTTCTAGCCCAGTGAAGACAAGCATGTTGGCAAGTAGGTTGGTTCAGGAAAGATAAAAATATTTATAAACCATGTGTTTTTACATTTAAAATGAAAGCAATTTTATTCAATTCTGTAATTATAATTCTTTTGATTTAGATTATTAACTCAAGAACTTGAATGAGAACACAGGTATTGCTCTTTATTTATTGCAATATTAACATTTGGGTAGGTTTAAAAAGAAAGTGTAAGGCAGCTTTCTTATTTCTTTCTCCTTATGACTGGAAGAGGTGCACACAGTTAAAGGTATACAGGTTGCCCATTCTGTAGAGGTCTTTTTCTTGCTTTTTGGTTTACTCCTTTCCTCTCCTGATAAGGAGAACTTGTAGTCAAATTATTTACTTCACCTCTGTCGGGCTCAGTTCCCTCCTTAAAAAATTCTCAAGTCTCTTCCATTTGTAACATTCAATGCTTTCAAGGCTTAAAAGGAAAATTGAAGTCCTAACGGCCATCATCATTAGGATGAGCTGCCTCAAATTGATGTTTACTCTGTACTTCTTTGGACCCAAACAAGGTCAATCTGAAGAAGCAAGGGGGCAGGCGGAGTCAGAAAAGAGGCTGCAAAAGACCTGCCCAAAATCAGAGCTTACATTCTGGTGACAACTGGACCTTTCCAAGACACATCAGACTGCATGGAAGGCAAGCTCATTTCCATTCTCCTCCCCCTGCCTGCCCTCCCCTGACCCCAAACCCCAGCTTGTCTTGATTTAGTTTTAAGATAATTAAGAAAAAATATTTTAAATATCCAGATATTTGTAAAGACTTAGTTCTACATACCTATAAATGAGGTAACTTAAATTATTTATTTATATTTTGAGAAGGCAGATAATGTGTGAGGGGGGGAGGAATGAAGAAAGATCTTTTAATTTTGGAAATGAAGAGAGAGATCTCCAAAGGAGAAAGTACAGTTGACCCTTGGATAATGTGAAGGTTAGAGATGCCAATTCCATGCATAGTCAAAAATCCCTGTATAACTTTTGCCTTTCTAAAATCTTTTACCAAGAGCCAACTATTGACTGGAAGCCTTACCAGTAATATGAACAATCAATTAACGCATATTTTGTATGTTATATGTATTATATATCATTTTCTTACAATAAAGTAATCTAGAGAAAGGAAAGTGTTGTTAAGAAAATTGTAGGAAAGAGAAAATACATTTATATACTGGAGTGTATTTATTTTTTTTAAATCTCCATATAAGTGGACCCACATAGTTCAAACCTGTGTTTTTCAAGGATCAACTATAAACAGAGGTGATAGTTTGGGACTATGGATAAAATTATATTTTAAGAAAGGACTCATTTATAGTGAGAAACTCAAATTAATTGTTTAAGATGAATGTAAAAGGGATGATTGAAGTTCGATATGTATATTTAGCCAGCATCCATTGAGACATTCTTATGTTGTGTTTTTGCTAGATTTTTGGAAGTTAATGACAGGATGTCTGCCCTTAAGGAACCTTGAGTAATAGAAGAGACAAGTGAGTGAACAAAGTGACAAGGTAGCATGAGGGGCTAGCACAGAATATTATGGGAGTAGAAGGTTGATGATACCAAGTCTTAAAACATTAGGAGATCTGGCCAAGTCTTAAAACGTTAGGAATTCTACCAGAAGAAGAGAGAGGGCATTCTAGAACAGCAAGTGCCAAGAAGAAGATTGGGGATAGGTGTTCAAGAAGGCAGTAAGGGTACTGCAGGCACTTCCAAGCTTCTGAAACCTATAAGACATATGAAGAAATGAAGGCAAAGGCATTTATGGGGGTAGGCAAGGTCTTGGTTATGGAGGCCTATACCAGGGTAATGAGTTGGGCTTTTTTTGTTAGGGTTGGGGTTTTATAATTAGGTATTTCTTAGGAAGATGATACTGACTCAGATGGTCCTGATTTTATTGAATAACTTGACTTTCTGGACATACCTACCATAATGAGCAGCACAGGGCATTGGAATTATACTGAGAAATAGGTAAGGGAAATACCCAAGATTCTAACATTAACCCCCCATGCCTGCACATCTGTGACCTCAAACATATGGAAAAATAAGATTATTTAAAAAAAATAATAGGAAATGCTCCTCTCTGTGCCAGGACTGCATACTTATGCCTTGCTAATGGTTATACTTTAGGGATCAATGACTAAAGCATGGTTCTTATGCTCTTATGCCACTAGAATAGAAGAATATTTCTTCCTTCCCTTTCTTTGTAACTATGGACAAATCAAGTGACCTTATATTCACACATAATCATAACTCATAGAAACCCACCCACTGTGGGAAACTGAGGCTCAAGCCCTTGCTCCAACATGAAATGGGGAAACCACAAGAGTCAACATGGCTTGTTCCTGCCCTGTTGGCAGAACCATTCTCAAATGGCCTTTCAGATGTTGTGCCTGCCTTTGCTTGTTGGCAAGTTTCAAAATGCCTGGGATTAATCAGCTGACTTTCCCTATAGCTTTCAGCATGGGCTGGGCAATTCCTTTGAAAAGTCTTGGTCTGACTTTTTTATGTGTCACTTTGATAAGGTGTTAGGTGAAATCTTGGAGACTTTCCTGCTCAGTCAGAATAAACGTGTTACAAAGTGAATCACTAGAGAAATATTTTGACAGTAATGTTGTTTGAAGTATTACTTCTTCCATTAATGAAGGGAAGGCCCATATCACCCCTTGCTATTCTGTTCAGCTCTGGTTATCTGAAAAGCTATTTAGTGCAATGACATTTAACCAAACTTTCAAAGTTGCTTACCCACTGTCATTGACTGGACTTGGTTGCTGAGAGAGTCACTAAATGGATCATTTAGTGATAATGACCATAGATAGGCTTGAAGTAAATGACTCCTTGCTGTACAAGCAAGGGAGCCTTTGTAATGACCAAAAACTGATGAGTCACCAGAAAGCTTTTTTTGTTTTTAAATTTTCATTTGACTTGTCATCATTTCCTTTACCACATTGCTCTTGAAATAGTGAAAACCCATGCAAAGGTAGACTTTTGTGAACACAGTAAAACCATGAATTAGATTAGGCTATAGGCTGAGCCACATTATTTATTGTAAACAAATCATTAGGGTTCTACCTTTCTATATTGGTGGTTCTCAGAGTGTTGTTCACTCTGGGGGATGTCCCAGATTCTTCTGCATGGTTCATGGAGCCAAAACACTTTTCATAATAATAATATATTATTTGCCTTTTGATCTCTGTTGACATCTTCACTGGATGTACAAAAGCAGTGATGGGTAAAACTGCTGGTGCATAAGCAAAAATCAAAGCAGAGCACCAAAACGTGTTAGCAACCATTGTATTCTTCACTACTATGTTTGCAGTGGAAAAAAAATGATTCTGCTTTCACGTAAAGTTGTCCTGATGAAGCAGGAAGAAAAGATTAATCTTATTCAATCTTCACTTTTGAGTACCTTTGTTTGTTTTACTATGCTATGTGACAAAATTGGAAATAAAGGATAAAGTGCCTCACCTGCACACTGAAGTATGGTGATTGTCTAAAAACGAAGGTGTGCACTTATTTGAGTTCAAACTAAACTAGATATGCTTTTAATGGGACACTCTTTTCATTGAAAAAATGACAAATTATAGTTATCCAGACACGGGTATTTGGGAGACATTTTCTCAAAATTAACAAAGTCAGCCTGTTACCTGAAAGAACACGACTGTGGAATTTGTTGCTAATAATAGAATTTAAGCTTTCAAGTAAAATTAGATTTTTGAAAACTTATCTGTGTCTGTCACCAGGAGCTTGACTGCTTCCCAGTATTAAAACTATTTTCTGATAAGATTAGTGGTATAATGAATATAATTTTTTGATATAGGGTCATTATATCATTATATGTTATAGATGTAATATGTTTATGTATAACATTACAGATTATATATTAGATGTGTAAAAATCTTGGAAAATCTTGGAAGACTTGCACAATACAATGAATTAGCAATTTACCTACTCAAGGGTAAAAGATCCATTCAAAGTGCCAAAAGGTGACAGCATTTCAGTGTACAAATGCATGGGAAGATTCATTGATATGGTTTCATATTCCATATTGCAGCTGATCCTTAAGAAACAGTGCTTGTCAGGTTGTGATTGTGTCATGATTATCTAAAAAAGGTATTAAAACACTCTTCCCTCTTCCAACTACATATCTGTTTGAAGCAGGATTTCATTCATATGTTTCAATGAAAACAACATATTGGAACAGATTAAATGCAGATTAAATGTTGAACAGATCAAAATCAGATTAACTAAGAGAATCCAACTGTTCTTCTATTATGAGATTTTTTTTTGTTTTAGAAAATAAGGCTGTTTTCACAAAAGATTTTAATTATGTTGACATATAAAGAAAAACCTATTTTAAAATAAATTAACAAATACTTTTAAAATTTTAAGTTGTTGGATGCCTGGGTGGTTCAGTCAGTTGAGCATCTGACTTTTGATTTTGGCTCAAGTTACGATCTCAGCCCCGTGTCAGGCTCCATGCCCAGCACGTGAATCTGCTTGAGGTTCTCCCTCTCCCTTTGCTCTTTGCCCCTGTTCATGCTCTCTTTCTCTCTCTCTTTCTAAAATAAATAAATACATAAAATCTTTAAAAGAATTTTAAGTTGCAGTTTCTAGTATGGTAAATATTTATCATTGTAACCTACATAAACAAAAGTACTTTGAAGTCCTCAGTAATTTTTAAGTGTGTTAAGGGGCCCTAAGACCAAAGAATTTGAGAAGCACAGTTTTTTATTTTAAGAACTGGATCAGGGCACTTGGATGGCTCATTAAATGTCTGCTTCTCTCAGGCCATGATCCTAGGGTCCTGGGATCAAGCCCCATGTCAGGCTCCCTGCTCAGTGGGAACCCCTCTTCTCCCTCTCTCTCTGCTGCTTCCCCTGCTTGTGCTTGTTCTCTCTCTCTCTTTCTCTCTCTCTGTCAAATGAATAAATAAAATCTTAAAGAAAAAAGAACTGGATAAAACTAAATCCTACCATAGCTATTATCATCAATGTAGTAGGAATAATATATTGAACTGAAATTAGAGGCACTTTATTGAGTGATCAGGTAACCAATTTTCTATGTAACCAGTTTTTACATGCTGGTCATATGACATCTGTTACTAGAATGTGAATAATAATCATCTGGGGGACAATTATTGGAAATAGGGAAAATATCTGATAGTTAAGATTGCACTTACTTGAAACATCATTTTAGGTGTTTTTATAATTTTAACTTTCTTTAATTCTACAATGAATGAGTAAAATTTTGCTGTGGAAGTACAAATAGTTGCTAATTTGATATTAAAAATTTTAAAGACAGAAGGTATATTCTTGCTTCAACCTTCGTTTGCATTTCTGATCATGACTTTTGTCTGCTTAGACATACAGATCTTCTGCACATTCACAGAGAAAAGCAGGTCTAAATTCCTTAGCATGCTTTCAAGGACCTTTGCAACCAGGCATTGACGCTCACCAGCCTTATTTGCCACTTTTATTCCATCTTTCCCTTCTTTATCCATTTCCGCCAATCTCCCATCTCCCATCACTTGTTTTGTACACCAGCCATGTTAAATTTTTTCTAAACACGCTTTTTTTCCTTCACATGCCTTGGGACTTAAATATATATATATATATATATATATATATATATATATATATATATTTGTATACAAATATATATGTATTTGTGTATTTGTATAGGTGTGTGTGTGTGTATATATTTATTTATTTATTTATTTATTTATTTATTTATTTATTTGAGAGATAGAGAGACCAGGGGTGGAGGGAGCAGAGGGAGAGAATCTCAAGCCGACTCCCTGCTGAGTGTGGAGGCAGCCATGGGGACATGGAGCTCCATCTCTCTACCCTGAGATATTGACCCCAGCTGAAACCAGGAGTATGACGCTCAATTAATTGAATCACCCAGGTGCCCTGTCTTGGGATTTTATTTTTAAGATTATTTATTTATTTATTTGAGAGAGAAAGAGAATGAGAGAGAGCATATGGAGGCAGGAGTAGGGGAAGAGAGAGAAGGAGAGGGACAAGTGGACCCTGGCATCGTGACCTGAGTGGAAGACAGATGCTTAACTGACTAAGCCACCAGGCACCCCTGGCCTTGAGACTTTTTATACCCTATTTCCTCTTCTGGAATGTTTTTATTTCCCTTTTCCTCTATTCAACAAATTCTTATTCATCCCTCAAGATCAAGGGTTATGTACCTCCACTGAGGAGCCATTTTTCATCCATCTATTCATTCAACAAATGGGAGATGCTAGGCAGTGGTAGACTAAATCATACATGGTTCCTGTATTCATGCATCATGTAAATAATCACACAAATGAAAGTTGGCAATTGTGGTGAAAGCTGCTCTAGGAGAGATTCAGTATGCTGTAAGAGTTTCAATGAAACAATTTGTCCTGGTCAGGAAGGTCGGTGGAGGCTCCCATGAGGAAGTAACACTTCATGTAAGCACTGAATAATGATGGGGATAAAAAAGAGGAGAGGGAAGGAAAGTGCCCTACATGGGTAAGGGCATTTGGCAAGAGGGGGCATATGGATACTAGAGACTAGAAGAAGAGCACTGGGTTAAGTGGAGGTACGGAGGGAGGGAGGACATTGAATTGAGAAAGGAGGTAGAATCCAAAGCAAGCAGAACTCTGCACGTTAATGAGTTTCATCTTTAACTTAAGAGATTTACAAAACTATTAAAAGCTGAAAGGATGATGGAGTCTCAGATTTGCATCTCGAAAAGACCACTGTGGCTGTTAGAGAGGAATAGACTAAATAGAGGATAGAGTTAATATAGGGAGATCAGAACTGAAGTTAGTGTGATAATCTAACAGCACAGTGTTGGTGGCCTGGATGAGGAAGATGAGGGAAAGTGGGTGGATTTCAGTGATGTTTAGGCAATGAAATTAATGGGCATGGTGATGAACTGCAAGTATCAGGTTAGAGAGGGTGTGTTAAGGATGGTACCTAGGATTCTAGCTTATGCAACTAAATTCATGAAGAGGCCATCTACTAAACTAAGAGGGCCCTGAAGGAGGTCCAGGCTTAGGAGGAAGCTCCTGACTCCTCCAGGAAGAGATAGTAAATGCTGTGGCCCTACATTTGCTACAGAACTCTCATTTTTGTAAGGACATTTGTCTATTTTCTTTTCTTTTCGTTTCTTTTCTTTTTTTTTTTTTTTTGGTTGATGTTTCCCTTTCCACAGTGGTGGGATCCACTATTGTGTGAGCCTTTATAGAAGACAGAACACAACCACCCAGTCTAGAAAGCAGAGGTAGAACCTGCAACTTCTGCCCAGCCCTGACACAGAGGTCTTAAGTAAATTGGGCTGTGGCAATTATTTGCTTCCATATAGAACCTTGACTTTAGAGAAGTGAAAAAAAATGAACTTATAGTTGATTTCAAATACATTCATGTTCAGTAGTGGCCATGGAAGTGACCAGCTGGGGTAGCAGTAGTGCTAGAGGTAGTGTTCTAATTATAAACTTCGGTATGAATCGTGCTTCTCAACCTCTCTTGATGACTACCTATTTTCTAAATTTGCTTCCATGGCCTTTTAATTGAACATCAATTGATGATGCTAGCTAACATCTCCTGAATGTTTCATATGAGTCAGGCACTGCTCCGATCAGTTCACATATATTCGCCATTGTAATCCTTCTAAGTGACATATACTGCTGAAGACTTCATAGACAAATGAGAGTATGAAGCATAGAGTGGTTAAGGAATTGCCATAGAAGCCCTATAGCTAGTAACTAAGAAGGACAGAATGGAGGACTTGGAGCCTGGCTCCGGAGCTAGCCTTCTTATTAAAGATGGATTTTGTGGCTTATAAACAGAAATCTTGACTGTACATTTGGTTCTGTGGTCTCTTTCCCTCTGGAAGCTCCAAACATGTTAAGGGCAACGATGGGGGTATTGCTCTTAGCACCTGGCACAGTGCAAATGCAGTAAGCATTCAGAGCACTCAGGGTAGCAGCAGGAATATTTCCCCCAAGATTCAGCTCCCCTCCCTTTTCTGCAAGCATGTGTATTACTCCTACTTGCCTCTGCTCTACTGCTGCACAGAGCAGGGTCCCCAGCCCCACACTCTTTGGTAAATGCTTTCTCTGCTTCATGGCACTTGTCAACCCAGGGCTGCAGGTGCCAAAGCAGGAATGAAAGCTCCTATTGTACAAAAATCCATGCAAAGGATCTGTGTTGAGGTTTGTGTGGGGACAGGGGAATGCTAAAAGCCAGCTGACAACACAACAGGACAGAGTGAAACTATGTGGTTTCGATTCCCTGAGAGCAGGAAGCTCATTTGTTCAGAGCAGCTGAAACAGTTAGGAAACCACACAGCGTCCGCATTCCATGTGAAGCAAACGCTGTGTCCCCAAAGCCAGTGAAGCAGCAGTCCCTGAAGGTGATACTGTCCCAGCCAAGCTCTTCCCCTCCCTGGGGACTTCCTGTTGCATAAGGAGCCTTTCAGTGCTGGTTTGGGAAAGGGTGAAGAGGGTTGAGTTTGAGATGGAGTTTCTGATTTGGAAGATCCTGAAGATTGAGGGCCCAGGGCCAAGGGGCCCTGGGGTTACTCAGTGGCCTCTAGCTTACCAAGGTGGGACATGGTCTAGTGTGGTGTCCCTGAACCTTCCTCACCAGACAGCATGCAGCTGCAGGGTTTCCCAGACATTCTTGGATAACTTGTGATCTAAAAGCCATTCAGACTGGTTGGAGAGACAGATTGTTCCTGTCCTAAATATCTGGGGAGTTTGTAAGGGTCCCCTTTAGTCCAGAGACTAAAGGCAGTGCTGAGCTGTCCCTGCAACTTTCTTTCTATTTCTAAGAACAAGTCAGGATCTGAGAGAGTCTATGTATGTCTGTGGTTGTAGATTCCTATTCCCCTTCACCACCACCCTCACTTTTCTTGCGGGAGGTGCAGGCCATACCATTTCAGTGTCTGTGGTGCTCTCTGCTGGCAGCTGCAGTCTTTTTGTTCCTGGAATGGGAGGCCTCTGTAATCCTGCATAAGCCACTCCTCCTGAGTCCTGGTACCATGGAAAGCAAATTAGAGAGGATTTGGTCAACAGCCAGTGTCTAGACCTTCCTATTCCTGGAAGCACTTCTTTTGCCCATGTAAGAGTCAATTACCCTTCCCATAAAGATTCAATCATAATTAAAACTAACCCCTCTCTCTTGTCTTCTCAGTAGCTGACTCTCTGGAGTTGTAATGCGCTCCCAACTGGGCCAAAGCTGTAGCTCATCTCCTACACGCAGGAGGCCTTGCAGGCAAATCAGGCTTATGTTTCTCTGTGTTTTGTATTTGTTTTTAAATTTTGTTTTGTTTTTCCAAATGGTAGAGCCAAGGACAGTGGTGCCATCTGGCATGGGCATGGGTCATAGAGGGAAGAAAACAGTTTCTCCCCCATAATTTTCTGGCCCTAGGTGGGCCAGACCACCTAGGTTCAAATTCTGCTTCTGTCACAAACACCCTCACCCTAAATAAATATTAAATCCAGGTGAAAACAGCATGCTTACTATGCAAATGCAGCTTTAAGACACATATCCTGGCCCTCACCTTCCAGCCAAATCGCTACCATCCAACCCCATGATGCAAAAATTCTTGATACTGCCAGAACCACAGTATCAGAGATGAGAACCAGTTTCAAAAGTTCAGAATCCATACCACCACTTGTTTTTCATTAACTGACTTTGTTAATGCCTGTCAATCGCATGTTGCCCTCAGAATGGCTGTTCCTCCTCAATTTCTGTCAATAATGAGAGCTCATAAAAGAACAGTAGTGGGAAACCAGTTAACTTTCTTCAAGCAGAGATACATTGGAAAGGCTGAGAATGCATTAATCTAAAAGAAAATATATTCACGAACTTATTTTAAATTAAAGTTTTAAGATTGTAATGTGAGAAAAGTAATGTGCAGAAAATTATTTGTAAAAAGAGGGGGGAAGTGGAACACCTGGGTGGCTCCCTTGATTAATCATTCAACTCGTTCGTGGCTCAGGTCAAGATCTCAGGGTTGTGAGGTTGGGCTCCATGTTGAGCACAGAGCCTGCTTAAGATTCTTTCTCTCTCTCCCCCTCTGCTCCTGCCCCTAAAACAAAAAAGGGGAGGTGGAAGAGGAAGGAGGGAATACATATATGTGTATGTATATATGCCTATATCTTGCATATGAATAAAATGTCTAGAAGGATATCCAAGATTAATAACAACATCGACTTTGTAACAGTTACTCTTCTAAGCATTTTACATATATTAACTTACTTTTAATCCTCATAAAAACTCTATGAAGGAGCTGTCATTATTATGCCCATTTTTCAGATAAGAAAACTGAGGCACAGAAGGGTTAAGTGTTCTGGCTGAAATTACAAGTCTGGAGAGTGCAGAGTCAGAATTAGAGCTCAAGACACCTAAGGGCTGCCCCTAGGAAAGAGAACTCATTGGCTGAAGGATGAGAGCAAGGAGGGAGAAATCTAGTTTTATGCTTCTTTGTGCCTTTTGGATTTTGAATTATATAAATATGATATATATATTATATGAATAAAAGAATAAAAACTTAATAATGAACATTTTAAATAAAATATAAAATTTAAAATAACTTAAAGAATTACACCAACCAAGAGATTCAGTAGTAACACAGTGGTTAAGAGCACAGAACCGGGGCCAGACCACCTAGGTTCAAATTCTGCTTCTGTCACTAAAACTGGCACAAATTTGTATCCTCTCTGTGCCTCTTGGGGTTATTATTTTGAGGATTAAATAAGTTAATACGTGTGAAGGTCTTAGAAGAGTGTGTTGATACATACTGAGTGCTAAGTATTAACTATCATCATCTAAAATAAAAAACCTAAACTTATTCAACAGTCAGTGAATCCTGAACATTTTACTGTATACCAGACACTGAGCATTTACTGTATATGTACCAGGCACCAAAGGGGCTATGGAACTGGAAGATAGCATCCTTCAGTGATGGAGTTTGGTGTCCTGGGCACTAGATAGCGTCTTGCTGCTTGGGTGATACAGCTGATACCCAGCCCCAAAAGTCTTCCCCAGCCTTGCTTCTTTCTCAAATCTTATGCCTCATTGAACACCCAGCAGAAAGTATCATTACTAGTTGATACTTTCTCTGCTCTTATTTACACTCATGTGACATCTTTTCCAAGAGGTACAAGATAATTTTACTATAGTTTATGAAAAGACATCACCAACTGAAACTGTTTCCCTGCTGCATGTGGCCCAACTGAGCTCATCTGTCTAGCAAGTTAAAGTAGACCGTAATGAAGACATACATGCTGGGTTCCAAGACTTCCATGAAAATAGACAATATTCTCTTTATGTAAGCTCCAAGAGGGCAAGAATTTTGTCTCTTCATTGTTATAGTCCCAATATTTACAATAAGACCTGGTATATATCTGGTGCTTAATAAATACTCATTGGATGAATGAATGAATGAATGAATGAATGAGTAAAATAATGATAGACCCACAAGGCAAATTATTTTAATTTAAATTCACTTAAGAATAGAGGGAATTGAGACTTAAGGGGGTTATTTAACCTACTCAGGGTCCTCAGAACTAAAATGCATCCTCAGGTTTGTGTGGCTTTGAATCCTGCCCTCTTCTAATGCCAGATTGAATCATAGCAATAACCCCTGGCTTTATCTAGCAGAATAAAAAGGGCTGTGTTACTGGACTTAAATTTGGTTTGGCTTGATTTGGTTGTGCTGTCCTCTCTCAGGATCAAGCGTTTGTTATCACTGTTCCCATGTTCTGCAGTGCTTGTGTGTAGGTCGCCTTTTGCCCCAGGCATGCCACTCACCTCCATCAGAGAAAAGACAGGTGCTGTGGAGGAGGGCCAGCATTTGTGGACCAAAGCAACAGGACAGGGGCTTCCAGAAGTTCCAAAACTATCCCAGTACTGCGGATTAACATTCAGGAAAAGTGCAAACTTCACCAAGGCAAGGATTTCTATCTACTTTGATGTGATGATCACCAAGCTCCTAGATTATCATTCGGGACTCAAAAACTATTTTTTCAAGGAATGAGCAAATAAATGAATAAGGCAGTGGATGAGGAAGAGGGAAAAAAGGAGGAAAGAAGTTCGACAAAGTGCAATAGAACAGGAGAGATGACTGTGTATAAGAAGAAGAATATAAATCTTAGGGAATGGTGAATGCTTTTTTTCCTCTTTATTTCTGAAGGATGCATTTTACTGGTACAAAGAAAAAAATTGGGCTGAAGGACTAAAGAAGGTTTTTGTTTTGGAATTAGCCACACCTTGGTTCTAAATAATTTCTATAGCTGAAATGGTCAATTTGAATATTCTCTTACCAATCTCTTTATGCCTAACTTTTCACAAATTAAAATGATTTGCCATGTATTGGTGAACATCAGAGAAGTGGTCATAAGAAAAACTAATGAGAAGAAATAAGAAATCCCTTTCTGTTACTTTAATGAATGATTTTGAAGCTCTCACACTGATTTGGGTATATTAGTCATCAATAGCATGACCAGTAGGAATGTTGCTCAATTTGTAAATAATATTTGCCTAAGTGCACTTAATCACAAGCTTCTGTGTCCAAAGCTTGTTTCAGTATTGCTGCATGACTTTTCTCCCTGTGGACTGCCCTTTGAACCAGGATGTCTAGTTCTTGAGTTCTGTCCATAGAGGTTAACTATCTCATAAGCCCTACAGACCAAGGAGAACCTGATGTAAAATGTCCCGGCCAGACAGTGGGAATGCATGGAACACCACCAACAATCATTGTTTTTGGATAGAAGTCAATGTCATGTTCAGTCTTTGGTTCTGCTTGACCAAAATCCTATAATACAGCGGTGGGTTGCTTTTTCCAACTGTCATAACCAGAAGAGTTTTTCCAGGCTACCAAGTTGAAGAGCAGAGGGCTTAAGAAAAAGTCAAGTAATACAGCCAAGAGGTAGCCTCTAGGTCAGCAGGGAGGTGCTGTGGTTTCTGGTCCCAGGTCTGATCTGGACTCTGTGTGACTTCAACAAAGGCTCTTACCTCTTTTTTTGGATATAAGTGTGTTTGTTGGAAAAGAAGAAGATCACACTGAGCCTCTCTAAAGAACAACAGAATTAACTACTTGCTTATTTACTTCAGTGACCAAGACCAGTTCTATCATTTGTTAAGTGGAGACAGAACTTTCTACTGAGGTGACAGATGTAACTCATGATTCATAAACTGGCAGTGTCCTGATAGTTCCTGAGCAGTGTTTCATTCTCATTAGGCTGCTTTGAATGGAGAAGAAAGAACATGAAAAAGACTAATAAATTATTTAATCAGTCACAAAGACCACACCATTTAATTGAGAACAGATACTGAGTTCTTGTCTTTTCATTTGATGTCCCAAATTATTTGTTCATGAGACCACAGGTAATTTGCTAAAGAGAGTCATGCCTGCTGACAACTACTTTGCTTAGAAATATGCCCTGTGCTCCCATTTCAAATATTGCATCAGTAAGAAAGAAAACATTTCATTGAAAATTCCCTTGTGTTTTCCACTCCATCACTTATGATTAATTTTTTTCATGAAGAACGGGGTGTCACCAAAATTTCAAAAATATTTTCCAAGTGTTTTCCATAATACAAAGGCTAATTTTTCTGAGGCTTTTATCTTGAATCACCCAAGCTAACTTCCAAGTGCATTTTTATGTAGTTTTGGAAGTATCTTCCTCTGCTTTTCATTACATTTTCCTAATTTTTGCCAAACTGATTTTGAAATTATAAGAGAAAAAATCTAGCTACTTCAAAATCAGTTAGTGTATGGCCATATATGTCTGGCAAGCAGATTCACAGTAGTTTAGGTTATAGAATGTCTTTTAATGTTTGTGAATTGCATATAAAAAGGCACTTATATGCAGAATAAATATTCTAGTAGAGAAGTAACATGATCATCCATCTATGATTTGTTAAGAACTTTTGAAAATTCTCACTCTGTTTTTTTCCTCATTCCCTTCTCACTGCTTTGGGATGATTAATATACTATCTCCCATTTTTTTTTATGATCTGGAAATTATAAAATTACAACATTGTGCTTTTCTGTTTGAGCACAAATACTTCAGCAATTGATGGCATTCAGTAGTGAAAAAAGTGAAACGTTATTTATATATTCATATAAACTGTTTATGTTAATATTACAATAAATACATAAATGCCTTCTCCCCAATTTATACTTATCAAGAGGAAATGGCATCCAAATCCATGTCTGCTTAGAGAATGCCCATATGAAGAGCTACAAGGCAAGTTTATTATTGTGTAACTTCCTATTTGCAGTCAGTGACTGGATTTATTTAATTTTAGCTCAAATGACCTAGAAGTAATGCAAGTGGAAAGAGAAAAGGGATAGCATTTCACATACGCATCAGCTCATTGATATCTTTACACATATGGATCAGGGGCAGATTTTTGTTTTGATTTGTCTCACCCCTATGCTGAATAGCAGGGCAAGAAAGAAGCAACTCTAGCCCTGAGTGTACGTAAGCTTTGAATCATTCTACATTAAAGTGAATTTTATTTAATTATTTTCTTCAAATTCTGTGACAAAGCAAGTGGTCCTTGCCAGTTGTGTTGATGGTAGGAAGATAGCAAAGAAAAGAGAAGAAAACAGATGTTACAGAATTTTCAAGGTCGCTCAGGGGAGCTTACCCTTCTCCTCCCTCATTCTCTCATTATCCTTCTCAAATGGCACCTAAAATAACCAGATGAACTAGGCCCAAGAATGAACCTAGTGAAATCTCACCAAAGAAAACTTGTAGACCAGGGACTCAGTGGGAACATTTCAGACTGTTCCACTGGTCTAAAGCTGCATCATCCTACTGGCTCTAACTTTGCTACTTACATCTTGGTTACTGCACTCTCCTAAGAGAAAACATTTTTTTAATTTCTTTTTTTTTTTTGGACAAGTGGGCATTTTGGTAAATAGGAACATACCTACAAGAAAAAAAAAAGGTGCAAGGATGTGAACATAAAATTAACAAAAGAGGAAATATAAGTGGCTACAGAATTTTTTTTAAAGCTACTCAGATCTAGCTTTAAAATGACAGGACAGCATTGGACATTTCTCCATCTCCCAGATATCACTGCAAAGCAAGAGGGGAACAAAAACCAGGCATGCTAAATCCATCTGATTAAACTAACAGACTTTTAAAACTCTGAACCACAAATAGGATGAAAAGCTGCCTAAAAACTGTAATAGGCAATAAGAACATAGGGAGATGCGAAGCCTGCCTGCGCTGCAGGCTTTACAGAAGCTGGTGGAGCACAGTTCCACTTCCTGCGGCACAGCCTAAGGGGAAAAACAACAGGCTTCCTTTTGCCACAGTGGGAGTGAAGTGTGCAAGATGGTAACAGACTTCCTTGGATTTTCTTTCATGGAAAATCTAAAAAATGTAAGGCAATGTGACAAAACAAGAAATTATACAGGGAAGGCACACTTGTCAGAGCAGTTTATAAATAAGGCAGTAGAGAAGAAAAGTTTGTTACACTGTGAGTAATCCTACAGGATACCTCTCAGTTTAGTCATAATTAGAGGCTAAAAATATTCATCCATTCCCATACCATGTGCCATAAAGAGAAATCATTTTTTTCCTGGAAACAGAACCATAGCTACACATCTACATAAACATGAAATAAACAGTCTAGTCAGAATTCACCTCATTCATATATGACTAACACTCAATAGGAAATCACAGAATTTAGAATTTTTAAAGGTGTGGGAGTGAGAAAGAAATAAGGGGGAATAAATGATAGGTAAATAAAACTAACTGCCAAAGAAAAAAGCATATATTAAAAAAATGAAAACTCTATTGCCGTGAAATTTAAAAATTAAAGATGTCTGTCTCTAACAGTGTGACTGACTAGATACCTTGTCTGATCCTCTCATTAGAAACAACTAACCAGGCTGGATAAAACATAGATTTTTTAAAATAAAAATTAGTCCATGAACTGACAACAACATGAAAACTAGTGAAAATGGGAATCCAGAAAGATAGGTGGGACATTGAATCTGGCTTTGCTTCCAATGAATCTGTAAAACCACTTCATTTTTTCAGTCCCTCAAGATGCAGAAGAAAAGAGAACAAGCCTGGAACTGCCATAACATGGAGGTCTTAAGAAGACAAACTCCCATTAACATGATACCTCAAATGATGTGATGTAAAAGTGAACTGGCAAAAATTCACCACTCACCCATTGGGAACAGTAAACTGAGGGGGAAAAAAAGTCTTCCTTAAGATTCCATAACTACAAAAATTCCTCACATGAATTGGAAGCTCTAATTTGTACTATATGTGTGGTCGAAACCCCAAACCAAACCAAAGACAGACAAACAAACAAACAAACCCTTAAGCTAGTGGTTCTTGAAATACTGCCCCTGAAGCTACTGTATTCACATCACCTAAAAAGTTGTGAGACATGCCAAATTTACGCCCCTCATCAAACCAAATGAATCAGACACTCAGGGATTGGGGCCTAGGAATCTGTTTTCAACAACTCAGTCAGTTGACTTTGGTGTATGCTAACATTTAAGAACCATTGCCTTAAGCTAAGATTTTAGTTTAAGTTGCTGCTGGGTTGATACACTAAAAAACATAAAACATTGCTAAGAGAAATTAAACTCTATCTGAATAAATGGAGAGAGTTATCATGATCATAAGTGAGAAAACTTAACATCATTAAGATGTTAGCCTCCACAAACTGACCTGTAGAATCAATAAAATCTCAAAAAAAATTCCAAAATATTTTTTATGTAGATGTTGATATTCTGATCCTATTTTTTTCGGGAAACACACAGAATCTAGTATACTCTAAATAATTTTCCAAAAGAAGGGAAGAGTAAGAGGACTTTTCTGATAGGAAGGCTCACTATAAAGCTAAGACTATGTTTTACTGACATGAGGGTGCACACAGATAAGTAGAACAGAATAAGAGTCTAGAAATAAGCCCAAGTGCATATGACCAACTGATATTTGACAGAGGTGCCAGGACAATTCAGTGAATAAAGAATTATCCTTTGGTAAATGGTACTGAAAACATCAGATAGACTTATGTAAAAGTACCAGCCATAACCCTTATCCCATACTACACTCAAAAATTAAGTTAAAGTGGATCATCGATCTAAATTTAAAACTTAAAAATCACAAAACTTCTAGAATAAAACTGGAGAAAAATCTTTGTGAACTTATGTTATAAAAAGAGTTCTTAAGGGGTGCCTGGGTGGCTCATTAGGTAAAGCATCTGACTCTTGATTTTGGCTCAGATCAAATCAGGGTCACGATCTCAGGGTTGTGAGATAGAGCCCTGTTTTGAGCTCTACGTTGGTCTCTGCACTCAGTGGGGAGTCTTCTTGAGATTCTCTCCCTCTCCTTCTGCTTCTCCCCCTGCTCATGTGCATGTTCTCTCTTTAAAATAAATAAATCTTAAAAAAGAAAAGAATTCTTAGAATACAAGAAATAGAGATTATAGAAGAAAAATACAAGAATTATACTTCATCAAAAGCAAAAATTTTTACTCTTTAAAAGATACCATTAAGTAAATAAAAAGAAACCAGAGACTGAGAGAAAACTCATCAAATTACACATTTATAATTAATCAATTTTCTTATAAATTCATGAATTTATATATTCTTAAACACTTAAAACTGATGAATTGTTATTATTCACCAATAAAGTTTATTTTTAAAAATTAGGTATTTAAAGCAAAACATGAGATCAATTATAAATGTTTATGCAGTAAACTCCAGAACTTCTAATATATGAAGCAAACTTTGATAGAATTGAAGGAATAAAATAATAATAAGAGACTGCAATACTCCACTTTTAATAAAGGATAGAACAACAGACAGATGAGGGGTTCTTGAGTGATGGAGTTAGTTAACCATCCAGCTCCTGGTTTCAGTTCAGGCTGTGATCTCAGGGTCATGAGACTCACTTCTGCATGGGGCTCTGGACTCAGTGCAGAGTCTGCTTAAGGCTCTCTCTCTCTCCCTCAACCCTCCTCCTATGCACACACACACTCTCTCTCTCTCTCTCTTTTATTTCTCTCTCTTGAATAATTTTTTAAAAAAGAACAGACAGATGCTCAGTAAGGAAATTAAGGACTTGCACAACACTGTAGATACGTTGGACCTGACAGACGTGTCCAGATGCTCTACTCAATAAAAGCAGAGCATATGTTTTTCTCAGCTGTGCGTGGTATATTCTATCAGCCACAAAAGACATTGAAGAACCTTAAATGCATATTAGTAAGTGAAAGAAGACAACCTGAAAAGGCTAAATACTGTATTATTTCAACTATATGATTTAAGGATTCAGAAAAAAACTACCACTTAAAAAATACACTATACTATTTTATACTGTTTATATGTTTTTATTTATTTAATCATTCCCGTATACTTAGGTATTTAAGATGTTGGTTTTGTCTGTTTGCTATCATAACTAATTAGGGTTCCTGGGAACATTTTTCTTGCCTGTTACCTGGTTTTATATGGTCTTAAGTGTCAATGTTAATGTTCTTGGTTGCATTTACTTTCCCCACTGATGCTTTGTATTAGCTGGGTGACTTTTCAGTGCCAGATACCATCAGCAAAAGCTAGTTATATCTTTATTTGCTATAACAGTCCAAGGACATGTATTTCTATTTGAATTTTGATAACTTACTTTTGGTGTTCAGCTGTGGGATAATATTGTATGGGTTAGCTTTTTAAAGATTCTACAGTTACAAACATTGAGAGAGGAATAAGATAATTTCACTGAGAAGAAACTATTCTGTTTTTCCAACTATGGTAAATATCTTCAGATTTGTTAGAATAGACTCCTCTTTTGGCTGCACTAAGGTCTTTTTTAAAAAATTATTTATTCATGAGAGACACAGAGAGAGAGAGAGGCAGAGACACAGGCAGAGGGAGGAGCAGGCTCCATGCAGGGAGCCCGAGGTGGGACTTGATCTCAGGACTCCAGTATCATGCTCTGAGTCAAAGGCAGACACTTAACCACTGAGCCACCCAGGCATCCCTATACTAAGGTCTTCATTTGAAAAGGATGGTTTTGGCTGAAACCTTTAGCTCATTTTTAACTATAGCATGTCTGAGTATTTTTCAGGCCATCTCTCTTTTTTCACCTAAAGTCAGGTGAATTCTATGCAGGAGATAATGAATGAAATTATAAGAGAGGGAATACTAATCCAATGTCTAAATTGAGGGTGGGCCTCCTGAGTTCTCTCTATACATCTCCCCTGATCATAAAATCCCTGGAGAGAAAGATTACATAATTTGTCTTGTTCAGTTGGATTTAATAGCTCTTGGCTTCTTGAGTAGCAAGAGACCCATGGGGAGAGAAGCTGAGCCAGGGAGGCTCCAGCCATGGCCTAATAACCCCAATGCTAGGCCTCAGGCACCAGCTGACCTCTGGGAATGAGAGTCTGGTATTCTCTTTTAGTCTGTACTCCAGTGTCAGCTCACATTGGCCAGTCTTTTTAAGGCTGTCTCCCTACTTGAGTGGCCTTATTCCAATTTTTTTCTTATTTAGGGAATTTCCCTTTTTCCCTCCATGTCCTAATAGGGAAACCTCCCTTTATCCTTGCTCAACCTTCACTGACTTTTGAGACAGCTTAAGCAACCTCCCTTATCTTTTCTCATGGAAATATCCTCTGTCTGGATGGTTATGTGCACACAGAGATGATTAATGGTTCTATTTGATATCATATTGTATTGTATAGATACGTTGTAAGTATCCAGGCCTGTACTGAGATTTTTGGAGGTGTGTCAGTGGGTCTGATTCCTTGGACTATGACTCACTTAGTCTAGATGAGGGCATCATTAGCATTTGTGAGGAATAAGCTCATGCCCTAAGGAAAAGGTGGGTCAGGTTGAATGACGCGCCACTATATACTGTAGCAGGTACCCAGGATCCTATATGATTTGTGCATAGAGGAGGACCCTCTTGCAGTTGTGAATATGGCAAGAGCTAATGGTCTAGGAAGGCATGGAAGACTAAAGGAACAATTTTCTGGGTTTTTGGTGTTTATACCAGCTGCCAATATTTTCATCTTAATTTTTGGTCTGATTTTTTCATCTAATGACTTCCAGGCCTGACCTGTGCCCTCTTAGTTGTGCTGAACTGAGATTACTCACTGTGTTTGACTTTATTTGTAGTATTTCAAGATCTTGTGCTTCAGTCTCAAGGGCTTTGGAATCCTCTGAGCTGGCTGTAGAACTATAGAAAGTAAATGAAAGACAAAATTATAAGGAAACAAGTCCTTAGCCAAGTCCTCTTGCTCCATCCTGAGAAGGACTTATTTTACCTCTAGTCAGTAATCAAATGTGGGAAAGAGAAGAATGGCAATAGTAAAAACTCACGAACTCCTTATAGTACTGACAAGGGTCTTACTAGTTCTGCTCTGAAAACTCTTTCCTTGAAGGAGTGGACTGATCACTTCCCCTGATTATCTTGTCTCTATTTAAGAGTTTAGAAAGAATTCATGGTGGCAAAATGACCTTGCAAAGTCAAACATTATGTTTAATCTAAGGGATGACTGAGTGAGCTGTGGAAATGAAATATTCATGTCCTAAACCCAAGAGAAAGTCAATCAATTGTGGTTTTGTTGAACACATTGACTTATGTCTCTCAAAGGAGCAAGCAAAACTTATCATAGTGATCTTTGACCCCCAGAACTGTTCATTGCTTTCTATTTATTAAATAGTTGAAGTCACATGCCTGAGTTCCTGGCCTCATTGAACATGAATAGTCCAGCTATGGGACATGATTATATCCAATGTGGAACAGTAGACATCTCAACAAGCCTTTCCAAGCTATAATAGCTGAGAAAACAACAAGAGTTCAGAAATCTTGATGATCCAGGACCTCAGACAACCCTAGACAAGAAGCTCTTTCTGTAGCAGTTACCCTATCTCTCCCTTCCATTGGAGTCTCTCCAGAATATTCCTTTTTAAAAATCTTACTTAGAAAGAGTTTGCATGTGAGAATTCTCAAAAAGGTAGTGTAAGTTGAGATACAGATCATTTTTCTGGAAGAAACTTACACAAGGTTTCAGGAACACTTTCAAGTTAAATATTCTTTGCTCCCTTAATATAAACATGGAAAGATGCCTTACTAATGTAAGGATTTCCACTTCCTTTCACAAATACCAGCAACATATACTCTCCTGGACTCCAAAGAAGGCATGAGTTTTATTTTTGAAGATGTTGCTCTGAATCCTTTTGGGAACCAAGGAGGGTATAAGTACATAAAATATTTCCAAGGATCGTGAGTGCACCTCAAGATAAGCATGTGGCATGTCTGTATGATTTCTTTCTAAATGGTAACAATTCTAGGTATATGTTTTTTGACTGGAGTTACTCATAGAAATGGCAGTCACTTTGTCAATGTGAATATTTACTTTGTGTCTGAATATTGGGGCACATGACAGAATGAAGCAGTACGGACATAAAACCATGTCAAGAAAGAGCCAAAGAAATGTGACTTGGAGAGTGACCCGTATCAAGAAAGGAAGAGGGTAGATGGTGCCTGTGGAAGTTGACCTTGTAAAGAAGAGAATAGTCAGAAAACTCAGGTAGGGAACATTTCTCCAGAAGGATGAATGATGATAGGAAAGTTGTAGTGCCTTGAGGTAAAACTAATGAGGGGTGGCGGGGATCCCTGGGTGGCTCAGAGGTTTGGTGCCTGCCTTTGGCCCAGAGCATGATCATGGAGTCCCAGGATTGAGTCCTACATCGGGCTCCCTGCATGGAGCCTGCTTCTCCCTCTGCCTGTTTCTCTGACTCTGTGTGTGTGTGTGTGTGTGTGTGTGTGTGTGTGTGTGTGTGTCTCATGAATAAATAAATAAATCTTAAAAAGCAACAAAAACAACAACAAAAACCAACAACAACAACAACAACAACAACAAAAAAACCTAATGAACGATACCATAAGCGTGACAGTGCTGTGTGGTGTGGAGGTACCTTGTGTAGAGCCTGTGGTTCCCCTTTAGGAAAGTAGTTCTTGGATGAGAAACAGCTCACAGTGCCTGAAGCCCTGAAAACTCCTTATAGAGGAGCTTTACTAAGCAGAATGAACAGAAAGATTTGTCCCAATGGCAATCCATAGGAGAAAATCTTGTTTACTCCTTGTTTGGTAGCAGTAGGGCTGGTCAGAAGCTAAAAGACCAAGTTCCAATTTTTGCCCCCAGAGAAGGTTCCCACCAGAAACCATAGGTGAGGGTTGCAAATTCCATCTAATGTGACTATTCTTCCTAAAAGGCTATCTGTGGTAAGCCAACCTTCCCCCTTGAGTGATAAAAGTAGAGTTTATATTGTCATTGCTTGTCTTTTTTTTTCTCTAATTATAGGGACTTACAAATTAAATATTAATTAATAAGCTTTTATACACTTCAATTTCCCTTTAGAAAATATACTCATAATTTCTTAATTTTGTAGGCATAGAGACTAGCAAGACCTAATAATGTCACATTCCAGTAGAAAAATGTGTTGCTAAGCTTCAAGTTTATTCCTTATAAAAAGGTTGCAACGCACAAAACAATTACAGAGTTTGTGTATCGCTGCCCATCTTGGTGCCAAGAGGAGCAAAGGGAGAAGGTAGTAGGCGTTGCCCAGTGGCTACTCTATTTGCAAGGAAGCTGCTAGTCCCATGCTGTTCTCCACTTTCTGTGTTCATGGCATGGGCTAATAGAACTTTCTCTCTTATATCTGGAGGCTATGAATAATAAAAAGGATAACAGAGAAACACTCATTTTAAATTGTATAGATTCTATCAAGTGGCCTTCGTCTTCCTCATGTATATCTTTTTTGACACATATTAGGAAGTGTCTCTAATCTCTTTGAATTGTCTACATAGAGTGTAAGTACTTTTTTTTTTGGTGGAGCTGAGTAAATATTATGGACTCACAAAATAAGAAAACGTGTAATCATGGCTATAGTTGCAGGTGAGAAATAAACATTGTTATAGCTACTTGCAAAGTGATTTATAATTTGTAAAGCGCTTATGTGTGCTTACTTACATTATACTTTCAGGTTTTCTGAAGAGTACTCATTTTCATTTAATGCAATGTTCCTGGCAGGAGCTGGAGAAAAGCTTATGGCCACGAATGACCTCTACCTTTCTGTTTTCCTGTTGCTTCACTCCAGCAGTGAGCAAGTCCAGAAAAGAGCCATGTTGTTTTCTTTTTTTTAATCAGTTAAGAAAGACTGGTTTTAGTTGCAGTGTAGCAGATCCCCCAAAGCTCTGGTTATTAGCAACAAAGGTTTATTCCTCACTCATGTTTTAGGACCATCCTGGGTCACCCGGAGGCTCTTTTCCACATGCTGACACTCAGAGGCATAGGGTAATGGAGGCTTCACAATATAGAGCATTATTAATTATCGTGGCCAGCATTGAGGAAATTCACGCATTGGCTCTTGAAGGCTTCCACCTGGGTGTGACACATGTCACTTCTACTCATTCTGTACCTCTGCCTGTCCTGATGCCAGTAGGTTCCATTGGCCATAATAAGTCACTTAGCCACACCTAACTTCAAGGATTTGGGAACTCTGATTCTGCCATGTGCCAGAAAAAGAGAAGTGGAAATATCATTGAACAATACTAATAATTACCAGTTTTATTGACAGTGGGCCTGGACCTTGGCTAAATTGTGAAGGCAGAAAATTTTCTTTGGGTGCCTCTGTCTCAGTGTCCTTTATCTTCTCTGTTCCCTACTCCTTCTCTTCATTGCTTCGTTATCTAGAGCCTTTTTCTACCACCATCAGAACTGGTGGCAATTTGATATTTTTGCTAGTTTGTGTAATTTTAAGGTCGATCTTATGTTTCCAAGATTATTTACCTTTTGTAGCTCTGTCTCTGATGATGGAATTAAAGCCCTTCCCTGAGTAATAGTTGGAGAGTTTCTTTTCTCATGAAGTAGGATTAGGGATTAAGGGGACAGAGGCAAGAGGGTGATCTGAATTCATACCGTGTAGATGGAAGCACACACATACTGCTGGCTCTGTCACGGAGATACAGCCAGCTGACATGACACAGTCTCTTTTCTCAAAGAGCTTACTTTATAGTAGCAAAGGAAACAAAAAATAAACAAAAGGCCACATCTATAAGCCAAAATGACCCTTCTGCATTTCCTGACAATGTATGAAGATGTTTTTACATGTGATAGACAGGATAATGGTCCCCCCAAAATATCCACACCCTAATCCCCCAAATCTATAAATATGTTATCTTAAATAACAAAAGGGACTCTGTAGGTGTGATGACATTAGGAGTCTTGTGAAGGGAATATTATCTTGGATCTTTTAGACAGACTCAAATAAATCATAAGGGCCACTATAAGAGGAGAGACAAGAGGACCAGAGACAGGGAAGGAGCTGTGAGTGAAGTCTGGGTGATGTGGCCATGAGCCAATGGATGTGTGTGACCTTTAGAAAATGGAAAAGGGAAGAAATAAATTCTCCCCTAGAGCCTCTGGAAGGACCAAGGTGTATGCCAATGCCTTGATTTTAGTTCTCTAAGAATCATTTCCGACTTCTGACACCAGAACTGTAAGATAATACATTCGTGCTGTTTTAAGCCACCAAGTTTCTGATAATTTGTTATAACAGAAATAGGAATATAGAGATTTAAAGAAAAGGTGGTTCAGAATGGGCTTCAGTGTCAGACAGAGATAAGTTCTAGGTGAGTCAGTTCCTCACTATGAATATTGGATCAATATGCATGACTTCTCTACTCCTTAGATTCCTTACTGGTAAAAGCAGGGCAAAGTTAACATCTACCTGTGACGATTGCTATAAGATTAAATCAAATGTTATTTGTTTGGCCCAAAATATGACCTCAGTGTCTGTTAAAAACACACAGAGACTCCTAAGCATGACTACTAAGGAAATGTCAATACATACAGTAATAATGCTTAGTATCACCATAGAAATTTCTACCTGCTGGAGTATTTTTAATTATACAAATGTGTAATCCTTGGCCTTCATGAAATAAGTTAGAGCTATCAAAGGAGCTAACAAATAGAAAACGGCCTAGAATTATTTGAGACACACGTAACTAATGACTAGTGTAGATGGCCTCACAGATATCAGGTGACACTTAAGTCAGTATTTGCTGCAAGATGTTCGTTGCAGTTCAAAAATATCTACTGAATACAAAATATGTAATACACCTACTAGGCAGCCCACATTCTCAGGCCCTGAAATAAAGGTGATAAGTCTTGTAGACAAAAGAATGGCATTTGCTTGGCTGCCATGGTACCCTGCTCATCACTCATTAGTGAGCATCACTTCTAGTAGCCAATGCCTTGAAGGTTTACAATGTTATCTCTTGGAGGAAGGTTTGTTTTGCAATTTCAACAAAAACTTTTTTTCACTGTGTTTCCAAAAGGTTAAATATAATATATTATGGGTTTGGAAAGTTAGGAGGGTTCAAATGAGACTAAGAAGCATTGGCTTTGACTGAATGTTTAGACCCATGGTAAGCTGCATGTTCTTTGGTAAGAGATAGACCAGGGTTCAAGCCTCAGCTACTTCTTAACGAACTGTATGATCCCAGGAAAGTTGCTTAACTTCAATTCTCTCCTTGTGAAATAGGACTAAAATAGTACCTACCCCTTCGGTTTGTTTTGACACTTATGGTAAACACTTAAATATTACCATTATAATTATTCCAAACCAGAACTTAACAAAAGACATCAGTTTATTAAAATAACTTAAATGGCAAATATTAAGATGATGTTTCATTAGAGTAAATTATTAAAAGGGAGTTTTCTATTCCTCTGGCCTGTTTCTAAAAACAGCCTCAAAGCACATGTCCTCTCTCATGTATTTCTCTCACATCTATATTTGTTTGTCTGATTTGGGGAAAGTTTTTTAAGGAAACAGAAGACGTGTCCCTTCGCTGTTGTTTTGCTTTGTTTTGATTTGGTTCTTTTAGAAGTAACTTCAAAGTCCTTTGTTTAAAACAACCCCATCACCATTTTAATTTTTTTTTTATTTATTTATTTATTTATTTATTTATTTATTTATTTCCATCGCCATTTTTAATTTTAACTTCTGTCTTTAGATTGGAAATACTTTATATCTATCTCCTAACAGGTACTACAAAATCTCCCACTCCTGACTCCCAGAAACTTGATAAACACTTAATTACTGAAATCCCTCTTCAAATTTAAGGATATTCATGAGCTTGGACATTTTGGCTCTTTCTTGCTCCACTTTTGTTATTCTTTATGTGAACATTTCTAGGCGACCTCACGCAGATTCCTGTATGGCTCCCCTACAACTTGTTCTGAGCCTGAATACTTTCCATTTATGACCATTCCATGTTTCCTACCCCTTGGCCAATTTAAACCCAATGCCCTAGTGTGCTTTCCAATCTGTGAGCTGGGTGACAGCTGACAGGAGGTGAGTAACGGATAGGCAACTCACTTCAATCCATGCTCTTGCAACATTGGGAGTAATGATCTTGAAAAAAAACAAAACAAAACAAAACACCAGTGAGCCTTGTAGAATTTGGTCTCCTTTCTCTGGACCTCCTCCTGGGCGATGGAAACACTCCCAGTAGGCTGAGTTGGTTAACACAGTGACTTCTCTATATGTTATTTCCTAAGCTGGGTTCCCTCTGCTTCTTTCTAACAGAATGTCTTTCAGAGACCAGACATTTCTCACTGCTCCACCAGGCTTTGTGTGAGTGATAGTGCACATGTGTTTGTGTATGCATGTGTTTCTGTGTATGTGTGATTTTAAGAAGGTGAAAAAACAAGGACCAATCCTAATGGAAACTGGCTAAAGTTCAGTTTGGATATGTATAGAAGTCTCAGAGATGCTTCATTCCTTAGTTTTGCTTCTGAAAAGATACCTCCCCAAGGGTTTCATAGTAAGATTTGGAGATGATGCCATATGTTAATGCCTATACTGAGCCGATACTCCACACTTCAGATCTTCCTCCTCAATCCTGAAAACAAAATGTTGTAGAAGATTCACTTTATAATTGCCATAATAGGCCATATAATAATTCTTGGGTTTATGTTAACAATTAAGTTAGCTATGTTTCAGTGGGTTACCGTCTGCTGTATTTTTAACCAGCTCACCTTTGAAATAAAATTCAAAATTCAGTTTTCAATTCAATAAAATTCAAATTATATTCATCAAAATATGAGCATTTGTCTATTAACTATATATTTCTTTGATGGTTTAGAATACTATAAAAGACACCCAAGTTTCCCAGATAAAATCACTTGGGCTATAAGTTCACTATTAAGTGTCTAAATCAACTGTTGTATCAAGTCTTTGGGAAATATTAGGAGTAGAGACAAAATTTGTCCAATGAATCTTGTAGAAAATATGTGGCCTGAAATTTATTCAGAAACAAGACAGGGTGAGAAAATATTGGCATTTCTGTTGTATCACTTTGCCCCTCACCCATGGAGACACTGCTAAGCAATCTCTGTACATCTCATCAGAATGACTCAACCCAGTGTGACAATGGTCCACAGATGATTCCTAAACTTTAAGATAAGACTGAAAGGTTCAGCTAAAGGCTTGAGGTAACAGTCTCCACAGCACCTGCTAGGAGTTTGTCCTGAAGTAACTTTGTCAGTCTTTCCCAGGTCATTCTATGGCCAATCACCACCCATTTCCAGGAACTGGAGCCCTGGGGCTTTGGGGTTCTAATTTCACATATTTCTCTAATTCATCTTGATTGGAAGGGAAAATTTGGCATCACTAAAAATGAAATGAAAATATAACATGTTCAAACTTTAAGCCTCAAATTGTGCTTCTTGTCTTCCAAGAAGTCCATTGGGAATCTCCAAATGTAGTTAAATGACTCTTAAGATACTCCTTCACTGGGTCAATTAGCACAGTATATTGGAATAATAATCAGTTGATGTGCCCATCACATCTAGACGGTTTATATGGCTTTAGAAGACAGGTTTCATTGTATTGTCAATGAAGTACAAGCTGGAGCCAAAATTGCTCCTTAAAATCAGAGACCTGATTCTACCTAGAGACCAATGATTCAAGTTCCTCAGCTGTCTGTTTGCATAAGTGACCAAGAAGTCCCTTTGGAAAGAACTCATCCTAAGAAAAAGGGTAACTAGGACTATACCGAATTCATACCAAGAGCAGTAATAATTCTAAACACTGTAGCTGTGCTACCGATTTTCAGCTCCTCTAGGCATGAAATTTAGGATAATTTTGATTTAAAAAAATCAAACAAACAATAAAATGAAGCAGCTAAAACCAAAGAGTTGTTTTATTGAAATTTATTAAGTATATTGAGGGTTCCAGGTTTTAAAAATATAAGTGCCAGAATTTGGGAATGCCTTTCAGAGCACTGAGTGCTAGCAGTCTCTGTGCTGGCCTTGGACAGGTAGAGATGAGGGACCCCAGCTCGGTGGCTTAGATCTGGAGAGGAGAAGAACAGACATGTAGTAGGCTAGATGCTCATTGCACAAAGCACCTGATTGTTACCCCATAAGGAGTTCTGTTACTTCTGGGTGAAGTGTTGGAGGTCAGAACCAAGGAAATACTAGTTTATGACTATTGTTTTTTCATGTTTGTCCTTCAGGAAGGATGGCTTGGAAAATGTATATATTTTGTGGTGTTAACAATAGCATCTTATACTTAGAAGTTTAGAATTTTTAATTGGTTAATTATTGGCAATAGGCATTCTACAAAGCTTTTGTTACTAAATTTTCATTTTGAATAAACACAACTTATCTTAGTTTCAGAATGATTTCTTTGAGGATTTAGGCAAATGGGCCTGGAATTGATTTGCATGTATATGCATTTTGCTCACATGGGGAAAAAGTCCTAGGAGTCAAGATAGCATGAAGACTCCATCAGAAATCTCATTTTCAAAAAGGACATTAAGACATTTCATAAACCTCTACTGCCACAAGAAAACATCCTTGTATACAATGTTGGCAAGTGAAATCATTACTTTCAGTGAACTCTTTTAGTACATGAACATTTCTTTTTTTTTATGATTTTATTTATTTATTTATGAGAGACAGAGAGAGAGAGGCAGAGACATAGGCAGAGGGAGAAACAGGCTTCACACTAGGAGCCCGAAGCGGGACTCAATCCCAGGTCACTGGGATCACGCCCTGAGCCAAAGGCAAACACTCAACCGCTGAGCCACCAAGGAGTCCCTACATGAGAGTTTCTGTTCTTGGAATAAGCACAAATTACTAAGGATAGACTGCAACAGAATGAGTTGTTTCATTTTCTGAAGGACTTTGGGTTCTGAGGCATTATACAAATATACATCTATGTATCTATCTATGTATCTATCTATCATCTATCTATCTACACATGTGTGTATGTGTATGTAGATATAGATATATCTGGAAGCATGGTATCCTTTCATATTTAGTCTGGCTTTGACTGAGAAGAATGTAGGAAAAACTTTTACTGCTATAAGACATGTGATGGAATTTTATGATGGGCTCTGGCTTCTGAGGTCCAGCCAACTCTCAGATTCTGCTAAAGTTTACTATGAAAAAGGTCAGACGATTAAAATCTTCTCCCAGAGGAAAGCATTCATTGCAAGGTGCTGTCATTAAATGAGTTATTTAATAGTAACTCCTCAAGTTTAAATAGTACTTTATACTTTCAAATTTCTTCTACTTGCCTAATGTTGATGTGTATGGTTAAAATCGTGGTGATCTGTCTTAGCCCTCATACATATTTCACTGGTGATCTGTCTTAGCCCTCATACATCATTCACTGGATTTCCTATGTGCAGACGTTTCAGATTTGGATAGTGTTTTTTTTTTAATTTTATTTATTTGATGGAGAGAGAGAGAGAGCACAAGCAGGTGGAGCAGCAGGCAGAGGGAGAGGCGTGCTCCCTGCTGAGCAGAGAGCCTGATGTGGGGCTCTATCCTGACTCTGGGATTATTACCCAAGCTGAAGGCAGATGCTTAACCAACTGAGCCACCCAGGAGCCCCGGATAATGTTTTCTAAGATCCAATTAAATGTAACTGATTGGTTTAAGCACACAGGTTATAAATACTATGCATAGTTTATTTATATTTGTCATTATGTAGCAGCTACCTAATTAGTCTGTAAATTTCTACATGAGGGTCACCTTTCCAGCTAGTATATAGTCAAATATTGACATTATCACGTTTTCGATTTCTCCTGGATCTGCATGCAACCTGTACCTATGAGTAGATTGTGTATGTCCTTGGCTTTAGGCATGGGATGGCCCTTGTTGCTGCAGACAAACAATAGGATATATCCAGAGTCAGATTCCTCTAGTTCTTTATAGCATTTGGCAATAGAGCTGGTAAACTTCTCCAACATTAAGATCTTAAAAAGAATAAGCTCTTTCAAATGAGGAGACATACTTACTTGTTAAGTATTTTTATAAAATACAAATGGAAGTTTCAACTAGAGTTTTCCTGGCATGATCATTCTGAAAATAAATCCATTTAATTGTTACTTTTCAGTTATCAATTCCAAATTTTTAGAGTTATCTTTAATGTAATCCCCGCTACCTCTCGGAGACACTATGGAACTGAACAGACAAGGTCATTAGAACCATCTGGTCTAGAGTCATCATTTCTCTATTTATGATGTCTAAAAAGACATATTGAAACCTACTGGAGATAAAGCAACACCAAAAAGAATAAAAAAGTTGTATTTTAACTCATGCTTATGATATTATTGTGTACATTATCCCAAGAAAAGTTCATATTCCTAAATTCAAGAGGTAGAAGTGCCTAATGCGATGTTAAATCTAGTCATTCAAAGAAACCTCTGGGTATACTGAGGAATTTAGTCTGAAGCTTAGCCAAGGTTTTTTTCTTTTTTATACAAAGAAAAGATTTGAAAGATTTGGAAACAAACACTTCTTTCCGGGACTAAGCTTGGCTATAAGAAAAACAAAACATTTTTAGTTTTCTTTAGTTGCCTTAGAAATGGAAAATATGATCAAATCACTTCTCATTTTCAATCTTCACTGTTTCCCTGTTTCCTATAAGATAAAAGGAAACTTCTTAACGTGACTTATAAAGTACGAGGCACTGTAGTAGGCTCATCACGAGTTCTCTCTTATGTCATTCCTCACAAAATCCTTGCAAAATAATATCAGTATTTCCAATTTAGAACTGAGAAAATAGACATTCAGAGAAATTGCCCAAAGTCAAACTACATTTAGGTGGGCACAGATAGGATAACTGACACCAAACATTGTCTAATAATACTTTTCCAGCCTTCTAACTTCCTTGCAGAAGTTATATCTAAAATACCTAGAAAAAGAAAAAGAAGAAAGAAAGAAAGAAAGAAAGAAAGAAAGAAAGAAAGAAAGAAAGAAAGAAAAACATATGAATTCAAATGGAAATTTGAAGGAAGAAATGGTTTGTGAATATAATGGTGAAGATAGGCTAACTAAATGATCTTTCACTTTCATACCCTAGAGCATAGGACTCTCTAGAGAAAAATTTAAATCCCTAGAAGAAATTGTATTTCTTTTTAGTTCATAACATGTGTTATCCAATATGGTAGCCACTAGCCACATATGTCTACTGAACACTTGAAATTGTCTATTCTGAATTAAGGTGTACTGTAAGAGTAAAATAACACACCAGGTTTCAAAGACCTAATATCAAAAAAGGTAAGATATATCAATGGTTTTATTTTGATTACATGTAGAAATAATATTTTAGATATATTGAGCTGAGTATATTACTAAAATTAATTTTACCTGTTTACTTTTTAAATGTTACTATACAATTTCAAATTATATATGTGGCTCACTTTATATTTCTGTTAGACAGCTCTAGTTTAGGTAGAAGTATAGATTACCTTCAGATCTCCTTCGTAGGAGGCATCAGCTTTAAGGAAGTGTTAGAAGACAGAAGCATCTTACAAAAATGCAGAACAAATTCACATTTGTTTTTTTAATCTGAGGTTTACTGGGGACAGTATCTCTCCAACACATGTGGCCTGAGAACATAGTTGAACACAAAGCTGCCAAGGGAACCAGCTGTGGCTTCCAAGAGCTGTGATTTCCTAAGGAGAGCAGGCTGTGTGTCCAAAGGAGTTTTGGTCACGTTTTCCTTTCTGGGTGTTCAAAGCAAGGCAGTATCCATAGAGCACAAGAATGTCAAGATCAGCGATGAATGCCCCAAAGCTTGAAGAAACAATTTCCTGTGACCTGGATGAGGCAGGACCTGGCTGAGAATAGAATTCTAGTAAATCAGCTAGATGTGTCACAGATAGTATGCCTTCTGAACATTTCCACTTTCTAGTATTTTCTTTAAACTCAAGAGCTTAATCTCAATATGCATATGTCTGAGAAACATATAAATGTAGTGACTATAAAGAAATGGCTCAAACATGATAGAAGTTTTTCGTTCACAGAAAATCCAAAACAAAAGTTTTCAATTGATAGGAGGCACTTTCTTCTCCAATTGGTGATTTAGCCACCATGGCTTTTTCCATCTCATGGCTTCTTTCGTTAACAAATAACTTCCAAGGTCATAGTACTCATCTTTATAAAGCCAGAAAGGAAAGTGCTTGAAACCCATAGTTCTGTTAGTTAGAATCCAGTTATAGTCTATTTGTGGGTCCTGAGAGAAGAGGAGTGTTTTGGTGGATACAAAGCAATATATAATATATTATATATAATATATATTAAATAATATATGTTTATATATAAATATATGTTATATATAAATATATGTTATATATAAATATATCCTATATATAAATATATCCTATATTTATATAGGATAAAAATATCCTATATATAAAAAATAAAGATCCTATATATATAAAATATCCTATATATATAAATATATCCTATATATATTAAATAAATATATCCTATATATATTTAAAAAATATATATATAGGATATATATATATATATATATCCTTCTTGTTCACCAATACTAACTCTTTCCATCACATATAGTACACTCATTCTTTCCCCAAGGAGACAACCCAAAGTTCTGTCCACCCACCACATGTAGCTTAAGGTCTAGGATATTCAGGCCATGTGCAGTCCTCTCATGTATTGATATCTTGAAATTTAGGCTCAGAAATTTACCTCAAAGGTAAATTGATGCCAGAACAATGGATTCTTTGGTTGAGTCTAAAACAATTTGAGTTAGTTCCTTGATGTCATCTGCAGAAATTACAATTCTTGGGTAGCTTTTCCACTGATTGAGTTGGAATCCTATGAATGATAACCTTAATGCAACGTTTGTATTGCCTTTGCCAAAGGAGTATAGGGAGTCATTAAGCCACACTTTTCTCCATTCCAATTTTGCTGTCACTCTGAGATGCTGTCACATCTCAGCTCCAGCCTCCAGGTCATTGTCATCTCTAGAAGTCTTAATTAAGCATGGACAAAAACCTCATCTAAAGGTTTTTTGTATGCTTGTTCTGTTAACAGTGTTAAGTGTTAACAGCTCTTCAGGGAGCATGTATCTGGAAGGCAGACACAAAAAAGAGCAATCTTTCTTATGTAGTAGGATATCAGCTCTGCCCCTGAGTTTCCATATAATTTCTGTTCTTCAGTTGAAGAGGCTTTGGTGGTTCTGAAGTACTACCTGCCATTACCAAGACACAGCATTTCTCTTCTCCCATCTTGCTCAGCACAAAACAAAAATAAATGAGAACAAGAATATACCAAATGAAAAAAATATATATATTCATATGGCTGCTCCAAGAAGAAGTGAGTTTAAATCCTTACAATGTATAAATCTAGTAAATGATTAACTTTTCTGGATCTCGGTTTCCTCATCTGCACAGTAACAGTCATCTTCTTCAGACATTTGTAAAAAGTCAACAAGAAGCATCTGAAAATGCAGGGAACAATGCCTAATCCATAAGCACTCAATTCATGAATGTTTCTTTTTAACTTTCCTTCAGTGTCCTTCTAATATCTTCCCAACTACAACACCTTTACCTGCCCCTCCCATACACATATATATTAAGCTTTTGATAGCTCGATGATTAGCTCAGGCTGCTGATATAGGGCATGCTTGTTCGCCTCCTCCTACTGCTTCAGCACTCCTTAGGCCCCGTCTGACAGCGCTCAGGAGGCTTCCTTCTTCCCAATACTCTATCAGTTAGTTTCACCACAGTTTAGTTCCATCTAGCCCTAGTCCATTTTTGTTTGATTTCCGTGGCTATTGGTAGCAAGGAAATTAGCAGCCACACTTATTGAAGACTAGATGCCAGCCCAGAGAACCAAGAGTGAACTGGGATCTGGTGAATTCATGTGTATACATGTGTGTGAAAGAGACAGAGACAGAAAGAAATATTGAGTGATAGAATACATACAAGGAAATATAATTAAGAGGAAATGTTTTAAGATTTTCGAATAAGAAGTTTGGATGATGAAATTCATAAGCCAGAGGACGCCTGGGAACCAAACACATATGTGAGAGATACAGGAGCAGGAAGAGAGACATAAAAAGAAGTCAATCGGATATGTCATTTAGTTAATGTGAAAGAAGGGAGTAATAGTCAGGAATGTAGTGGGGAATGGAAAAATAGAATTAAATATGTATATCCACATGTTTTTTTTTATCCACATGTTTTAATTCTGTTTTTTGTTTCCCCACATGAATATATATGTATGATCAATTTTGTGGAATTGTGTCATGAAAAATAAATTGCTTGTTCCAAAGCCTAATATTTAGGTGTCAATATAGGAAGAGAACTCAGTGCTCTCTATGCAACTCCCCCACCCCAGGGGATAAGTATAGCTCTGGTTAAGCAATCTATATATAGAAAAAGTCAGTGCCCTTAGGAGATGAAGGCTTGATTCATGATTAATGATGGCCAGTGTCCAGTCCAGGAAGCCTTGCATCTGCCCTTGACCACAACCCTTTAAGGCTGGATGCCATTGCCTTATATGGATCTCCATTGGAAAGAAAGCGAGTATCCTTCTGGAGTACCACAGATACTGTAAGTGGGATCCAATTCATCTTCAATTCAGCTCAAATTCAGAGGAAAGGACTTTGTTTTGATAAGGATCAGGGAGGCCAGAGAGAAGTAAATAGGCACATAAGCATGGGCTTCCGTTTCGGTAGAAAAGGGCCATTGCTCCATAGTGGTCTGCCTTCCCTCTAGGTTTTGGAGACTGTCTCAGAAGGGACTGTTTTTTGACACTAACCCCATTATCACCCTGTTTGTACTTGGTGAGTCATAGTAGATGAAGTGGCATTCCCAAAGCTGTGCCTTTACCACCACTGGCAGAGCAGAGCAGCTGTCTCACCCACCTAATTATCCTCCAGGGGTTTCTCCTGGCCATTTCCAATGTAGTAGAGCTTTTTTATGCTAAAGGAGAGAGTTCACAGAAAAATAGTTTCTTTGAATAACAAATGCTTTGGCCAGATTCTGGCTCCAGATTCTGCCCAGTTCCAGACAGTATGGAAAGCTCTCAGCACAGTGACAATATTGACACCATAAACAACTAATGCTACTATTATTTGTTGCTATCACCCAGTGAAGTGGACTCAGTACCATGCCATATTTTAAGCATTCTCCTGGAATTTTAACATCTGATTTGGAAACATATTTCTTATTTGTTGTTAGAAGGCAAAGGGAAACCTTAGTAGCATCTCTGCAGAAGGAATGCAGAATCAGATTTGAATGTCCTGCCCTCCTGCTTTCCTCAAGGCATATAGCAGCCGGCACGTGTGGAAAAGAGAAAGTGGAAAGTAGTTCTGAGAGCAAAACTCTAGCGGGGGTCATTTCATCATAGCTTTCCCTCTGTATCACTTTGGGTTTGGGGCATTTTTTTTCAAGTTGTGTATCCAAAAGATATCCTGGAGAGTTAACAGCATCACTGACTAATCCTGCTAAATGCTATTGCACTAACCCCAAGGTGTTATGAAACCACTGGTAAAGAAATTGGTAATTTTTAAAAAATATTTTATTTATTTATTCATTCATGAGAGACACACAGAGAGAAGCAGAGACTCAGGCAGAGGAAGAACCAGGCTCCCTGAAGGGAACCCAATGTAGGACTCAATCCCAGGACCCTGGGATCATGACCTGAGTGGAAGGCAGATGTTCAACCACTGAGCCACGCAGGTGCCCCATTATGTGATCTTTATTCCATGAAAATATTGAACTCAACACAAATTTCATCTTTATATAGGATGGTGATTGTATAAAGAACTAAAACTTTTCTGATAAATCTGATTAAAACACTGATTTCTCCCATCCCCACCCTCACTCAAGAGAAGGAGACAGGATTGAGGTAAAGGGGAGGGCAGAGGCACTAAACTGACCAGGGAATCCTTTTTTAAGACAAATTCTATAGAATTAATTAAGTTCTCCAAAAAAATCCAGATTTCAAAAAAGCTGAGAGATACTACTTCTGTAGCTTGTAGGAACATAGTTAAATGTTTTGGGGTTCTCAGATAAGAATAAGTATTTTAAAATAACAGGGTGCCACTGTCTCAGATGTTCTTTAATTTTTTAGAGCCACGGTTAAAGTGGGAGTACATCACTCAAGTAATAAGTAACGATTCACTAGGATATGAGAAGAAAATAATAGAACTTCTAAGTATCTTTGAGTTTAAAATTTAAAAACAAATTAAGCCACCCAGGTGCCCTAAAGAAATTGGTAATTTTTAAAAAGTCTTTATTTTGAGATAATTGTAGTTTCACATGCATTAATGAAAAATACTACAGAGAATTCCCATGTACCCTTCCCCCAATAGTAACGTCTGACAAATGTTACCTCTGCAAACTGTAGTTAAATATCAACCAGGATATTGACATGGACATAGCCTATTGATCTTATTTAGATATTCAGATGTCCCCACTTTCACTTACATTCGTTTGTGAATGTATTAAGTCCTATGTAATTCTATCATGTGTGGGTTTGTGAATCCAGCACCACAGTCAAGATACAGAACAGTTCCATTGCCACAAGAGTCTCCATTATGTTCCTCAAATCAAAGGACCATTCCTCATTGAATGGTTTAGAGGAATATTTGTAACTGAGGTATTATCAAAGAATGAGAAAAAAACCCCACAGCCTGAGCTTATAAACCAGTGATTGCTATGCTTTCCTAGGAAATGAAATTACATTTTCCTCTCCTTTAACTCACCCGACAACCATTTTGGGGATTGTGCTAGATATTAGAAAAAAGTATTAGGACACATAGTCTGTTGAAGAGAGATAAAAATAACCAATGTTATTTCAATCAATATTATAATAGGGGAATATACAAATAATGTTTCAAACCAGTAGAACAAAAATATTCAATCAACTAACATTTGCAGTTCTTTTCATTATGCCTAGCACTAGAGATACACAAATGTGTTAGAATCCATCTATCTCAAGTTTCTCTGGCAGAAACAATGTTCCTTTTTCTTTCTACTCAATTCTTTCCAACAAAATAAAACCAGACCAAATATACACAAGCAGAGACATGTGAAAACCCAGCATAAGTCATGGATAAATGTAAAAGCTGGCAGAGCCCCATTTGGATTGAAATTACTTTCTAAGGGCAAAGAACTGTGAAATTATTCAGGAAGCCTCCCACTAATCAGACACACTTATGGGAATTTTGAATTTTTACTTCCAACACTTCCACAAGACCATCAGATTACAAACATGCTTAGACCAATTAATTAAATGAGTGAGATTTGCTTTTGCCTTGTCATGAAGAAACTTTCAATAGTCACAGTAAAAGCTGGATGAATGAGATCCAAATTATCTGTTGTATACTTGACAAATAGGGTATTAATATTCCAGAGATAACAGTGTTTGTGTTTGTTTCTTCCTTCACAACAGTACTAATAAAATAGTTTATGGAGAGCTTCTTAGCTGTGTAAAAGAAATATAGGCATGGTTCTTTAGAGTCTAAATGGAGAAAAGAGATGTTCACACAAATCAATAAGATAACCATGAAATGTGCATGGCTCATAACAGTGGGTGAATGTTATTTAGAGAAGGTAGACCCTGAATCATACCCAAGAGTTGGATAGATAAAGAGGAGGGAGGAAGTGTGGTCCTTACAGGGAAATTAGATAAACAAGTAAGGAAATGAGCACCATGGATTCAAGTGCAGTGAGAACTCAGGCTGGTTTAGGGTGTGGAATTCATGTGGGGAATTGTAAGTGGTGGGCTCTGGAGTCAGATCAGGGATTCGAATCCCTGATACCCCACATAGTTGATATATGAATTGGGAATTATCCTCTCTCTACCTCAGTGCTGTAACTGTAAAATGAGGCTAATAGCTACAATTATTACTATTATGTGCTGGATTCACAAACCCACACATGATAGAATTACATAGGACTTAATACATTCACAAATGAATGTAAGTAAAACTGGGGGAATCTGAGTAATGGGAATAGGGTGAGTGCTAAATGAGAAAACTTGCAAAAATCACTTTTCAGATTGCCTTACATAGAAGTGCTTACTCTGTTATGACTACCATGTTTACTATGTTACTTATGTGATGATTTTTTTGAGAGCCTCAGATGTCACCTTTAAAAAACCCGTTAGGCTTTAACCTGTAAGCAATGGTATGCCCATTTTAAAATAGAGCAATTAATGGTAAGATGTAAGAAGGCCTTTAGACAGACAATATTGAATGCAAGTGTGGATGGAGACAGGAAGAATTTTGGTAAATAGGAAAACCATCTCAGCCTAAGACAAGGAGAGCCTGGCTTAGAACAGAAGAGATAGGCTTCAAAGGAAAACTGTTTGGACTTAGGGGATGCTCCTGTTATAATTGAGAAGAAGATAGAAAGGACAAAACTGGCCTTGTTTTTCAAATTCCAGGAAATTGTGCATCAGTTAGATGAAGAAGGAAAAGGATAACACATTGAATTCTGGATAATTGAAAGTGAGTGTGTAATATTCTGTACCAGTCAGGTTTCAACCATTCCACCAGAAAAGTAGGACCAGTAGGAGAGAGAGATATATCTCTTACATCTGTATATATAATTGTTCATATGTATGTATGTATATATGTACATATACATATAAAATAGACTATATACCTCATAATTTTATACTTATATAATTATAAATATATATTACTTAATGTATGGAACTGACTTACACAGTTGTGGAGACTGGCTAAGCAAGCCTGAAGTCCACAGAGCAGGCATTCAGGGAGAGATCACAAGGAGGCAGGAGTTCCATGAGCTCTAGCTGAAGCTTGAAATCCAAGGAAAGAAAAGTCCAGAGGAAGGGAAAGCATACTGGCATGCTTGGTGTTGCTGATCTTCCGGGAAGGCCTATTCTGTCTTTAAAGGGCTTCCACCACACAAAAAACAGCAAATGTTGGCGAGGATGTGGAGAAAAGGGAATCCTTGTGCACTGTTGATGGGAATGCAAACTGGTGCAGCCACTGTGGAAAGCAGTATGGATGTTCCTCAAGAAGTTAAAAATAGAGCTACCCTGTAATCCAATAGTCACACTACTGGGTATTCACCAAACAAAAACAAAAACACTGATTCAGGGGGATACATTGTACCCCTATGTTCATTGCAGCATTATTTACAATAGCCAAATCATGAAAGGAAGCAGCCCAAGTATCCATCAATAGATGCATGGATAAAGAAGAGGTGGTCTATTATTCAGCCATAAAAAAGAATGAAATCTTTCCAACAACATGGGTGGATCTAGAAAATCTAATGCTAAGCGAAACAAGTCGGAGAAAGAGAAATACCATATGATTTCACTCACATATAAAATTTAAGAAATAAATGAACATAGGGAGGAAGAAAAGAGAGAAAGAGAGAGAGGGAGAGAGAAAGAGAGAGAGAGAGAAACTAAACAACAGACCCTTCAGTATAGAAAACAAACTGATAGTTACCAGAAGGGAGGTGGGGGGTATGGGTGCAATAGATGATGAGCACTGAGTAATGTACAGAATTGTAGAGTCACTATATCACACACCTGAAACTAATATAACACTATACTGGAATTAAAATTAAAAATTTAATTAAAAAAGAAAAACGTTTCTACCCAATTAAGTGAGCCTCCCTTCCCCACCCATGTCCCCAAGATAATCTTCCTTTTGAGAAACTCAAATCAACTGATTTGGGAATTTAATTACATCCTTCACTGCAGTATCGAGGCTACAGTTTGAGTAGTTTGACTGGGTAACTGGGAGAAGATATTTGTGTACACAGCAAAGCGGGTGCTGCCTCCCTCTTGCCCGCCAGCTCTCCTTGTAGCCTACCCTAATGAGACACATACTAGGAAGGAGTGTAGGGGAGGCAGTTCATCTCAGACACTCTCACACATCACAAAGCCATCACACACTCTAGTGGAGATGACCTGTAGGTTGTGAGGAAAAGAGATTCAAGATGACAGAAAGATACACAGACGTGATCAGATTTGTCATTAATAGGGAAGTGACAGCTGAATTTGAGATGGGAATGATTCATCAGGAAGGCAGAGAGAAAGAAACATCAACTTTGGGCCCTGCCCACAATAAAGCTATGTAAGGAAGAACATACCTGTAAAGGCTTAGTGTAGCTAGCATGGTAGAGGGAGACCTTCAGAGGTTAGGAACACAGAGGCAAGAACACACGGATTGTCATATTAGGCTCCTGTGGACCTCCATGGCCTACAGAATATAAACAGTATAGATGCAACTGGTGTTCACTTCACTCAGCAACTCTATCTGGTTTTTGCTTTCAACCACTCATCTGTACTTATGACCCTTCTGCTCTAACCAGATGCTTCCCAGCCACAATTTTCATGCTAGACTTCTCTTGAAATGGCCTTTCTTTTCATTTTTACCTAGCAGTCACCTAGTCATTAGATATGAATAGCCCAGCTCAAAAACTACCTTCTCTGTTTTGTCTTCCTTAATCCTTATATCCTATCCTATTTAGAAATAAAAATGTGTATTATTCTGCAGTAGCACTTAGTCTAGAAGTATTACACTCTGTGATTCTTTTACTTAATTTTCAATTTCTCAAGGGTACAGGTAAGCCATATATATATTTTAAAGATTGTATTTATTTATTCAAGTGAGAGAGAGAGAGAGAGAGAGAGAGAGGCAGAGACACAGGTAGAGGGAGAAGCAGACTCCATGCTGGGAGCCCAACATGCGACTTGATCCCGGGACTCCAGGATCATGCCCTGGGCCAAAGGCAGGCACTAAACCACTGAGCCACCCAGGGATCCCCAGGGTATGCCATATTTGTATTTGATCTCTAACCTGTAGCACAACACTTGACAAATAGGAGAGATTTATTGAATATTAAGAAATGAATCAATTATGGAATAAATCAACCATTAAAATGCTTAATTGTGACTCTTTGAAAAGAATGGGTTACCTTTTGCCACTTGAGAAATGGAATTCTTGGCCAGGTATGAGAGAGTAAATCATTACTTACTTATTCACTCATTCATTTATTTGTTTTTTGTTTTTTGGAATTCTTTTTAAATGCAATATATGTATTGAGAAGCAGTATAGAAAAGGTATTTGGGCATGCTTGGTGTTGCTGATCAGGAAGGCTTGGCTTCACATTATCCCTCGGTTTTCACCTTAATAGACAAGAAAAGACTACTTGCTTACTAGTAAATAAAATCTTCAAGCTGCTTTTCAGTTTCTATAATAGGTTACTGAATTTAAAAGGTGAAAAAAGTGTGAACCACATTCAGGTGGGGGAGTTCAGGTGACATGAGAGCACAGAACTACACATGAGGTCTCCTTGGTTCTGGGTTTTGAAGCAGACCAGAAGAGACGTGCAAGCTCCAGAAATATCCAGAAACAATGACAAATTAACAGCCCTTCTCTATGACCAAAACAAGGGGAATCTGAACAAGATTCCTGTGCTGATAGCCAGAGACCCCTCAGAGGTGGCCGTAATCAGAAGAAAACATTCCTACATTGCTACTTATGGATTGTCTTGTGTGACTGGTCCCCGACCATGGCACTTTCTTGTGCCAGTCTTTGTTCTAACTGCTGCTAATTACCTGCAATTCTATAAAATTTTTTAGCCAATAGTAATGTTAAAAATCCTGCTCATCATGCCTTTCTGCTATCTTGTCTATGCACTGTTGATATGGGGCAGAGGAAAATCAAGAGATGTCCTGTGGATCATCTAGATGCCAAATGTCTTCTTCCCTGACTCTACTGTGGTAGAGCAGCCCTACCACCTCCTATCTATCAAGTTCATTTATGTCTAGTAGGGTGGTGATTCTTTTCCCTGCCTCCTGGTCTCTTAGCCAAGGAACCTGATATAACTGGGTGATTGTCATTCCTTGCGGTTTATGAAACTTCTGTTGTGTGTTATTCCCTTTTTCCTCCTTTGGGGGAAAAAACTTTGTCCAACCAGTGTTGATCTGTTTTATTCCCAATATGTTTCAGACTGACATATAAAAATAATTGGTTCAAGGCTATTTTTCCCTTTTAAAAGGAAATTCATTTATTCTGATGAACACCACTACTGAAATAGCCATTTCTATACTTATATGGCAGTAATATTATATTATTAAGAATACACATAGACCCAGATACACAGCTACACAAATGTACATATTGCTTATATTAGGATCTTTTGTAAGTGCTTTGCAGTTCATATATTTATTACAATAGTGTACATAAGACACAATATACATGCTCAAATTAATTATGACCAAGCCATCACAGACTAGATTTCCGCCTAGAAAACATGTAGGATATTATTTTCATTATATAAGTTTTGATGTGCAACATTATACTTTGACATCTGCATACACTACAAAGTGATGATCCCCCAAAGTCTGGTTACCATCCATCATTCTACAATTGTTCCCCTTCACTCTTTTATCCATCCCTCAATATCCTTCTCCTCTGGTAACCACTAATCTGTTCTCTGTATCTTTGAGTTTTATTTTTGTTTGGTTTGATTAATTTGTTTTGGATATTTTTAGATTCACTATATGGGTGAAATCAGTATTTGCCTTTCTCCTTTGGCTTATTTCACTTACCATAATATCCTCAAATTCCACCCACGTTGTTGCAAATGGCAAGATTTCATTCCTTTTTATGGCTGAGTGGTATTCCAGTGTGTGTGTGTGTGTGTGTGTGTGTGTGTGTGTGTGTGTATCACATCCTCTTTACCCATCCATCAATGGACACTTAGATGGTTTCCATATCCTGTATCTTAGGTATTGTAAATAATGCTATAGTGAACTCATTCATTTATTTGTTTTTTTAAATCTTTTTTTAATCTTTTCAAATTAATGTTTTAGTATGCTTTAGATAAATACCTAGTAGTGGAATAGCTGGATCATACATTAGTTCTATTCTTAAGTTTTTGAGGAACCTCGAAACTTTCTTTAGTGGCTGTGCCAATTTACAATTCCACCAACAGTATATGAGGGTTCACTTTTCTCCAACACTTGCTATTTCTTGTCTTTTTGATGATAGACATTCTAATAGGTGTGAGATGATGCTTCATTTTGGTTTCGACTTGTAATTTCTCTAATAATTCATGATGTTGATCATATTTTCATGTGTCTTTGGCTATCTGTATGTCTTCTTTGGAAAAATATATCTCTTGAGATCCTATGCCATTTTGTCATACAGTTATTTGTTTTCTTGTTGTTGAGTTTTATAAGTTCATTATATAATTTGGATATTAACCACTTATTGGGTGTGTGATTTGCAAATATCTTCTCTCTTTGAATTTGTTTTTTTCATTTTAATGATAATTTCCTTCTCTGTGAAGATATTTCTTAGTTTGATGTGGTCCCATTTGTTTATTTTTGTTTGTTTCCCTTGCCTTTGGAGTCTGATCCACAAAAACATCAATCATTAAGACCATTGTCAAGGAGCTTACTGCTTATGTTTGTCTTCTAGGAATTTTATGGTTTTAGGTCTTCCTTCAAGTCTTTAATTCATTTTGAGTTAATTTTTGTGTATGTTATAAAATAGTTTCATTCCCTTGCATGTAGCTAGTTTTAAATAGAAAATCTAATAAGAACATAAAATAGAAGTTCTAACAAAGGAAAGCCTAGAATGTGGAGGTAGAGATGATTCAACAAGAACCCAAGGATCTGGGTTCAGATCCTGGCTCTGACACCTTCTATCAGTATGAATATGGACAAGTTACTAAATCTTGATTTAGTCTAATTAAACAAAGTCAACACTACGTACTTAATAGGGTTTTTGTAAGGATGGAATTAATAGCTGCACAGAAGAGCCTATGCTAAGTAGACATTCAATACAATGCCAAGCCCTACCATTTTGCTTTTTAATATGACCAGGGATTTCTCAGCAGAAAGGAAATATGCTTGTCATTCGGCTTCATCTATGCACCCCACTAGCTCATCCTCTCTTAATTTTAATCCAGAGTGACCTCTGGAAAAGATAACCTAGGAAACCACAAAACAAATATAGAAGTGTTTAAATTTTCTTAGTAAATTTTAAAAATAGCCAGAGTGACTGGTGTTTCTCAAGACTGACTCCCTGATGCATGACTAAGAAAATTTTGAAATGTTTTTCAAGTTTTCCTACTAGGGATATTGATATTTCCCCCAGTATCCCACTTCTATTATCTGAAGAGTTGTGCCTTTTCTCAGAGGATTTTCAGGTCTCCCATAGGCAGCTTACCTTTGGAAATGATGTAACCTCTTTAGAGTTCTGAAACTTCATAAGTATGAATTTTAATACTGAAGGGCTAGTGAATAAATAGAAGTATAGATACATGCATACATAAGAAGGGGTCACTTGTTGAAAGCTAGAGAAAAGGTGAGAGTGAGAAAGTGAGAAAGCAGGATAGTTAATGCTACGAGAAGGGAAGAGGAGGAGGCGGTGGTGGAGGAGGAAGGAGGGAGTGAAGGAGAAGAAGCTACAGATGGTGAAGAATTTTTGTGTTGATGGAGTAGGTGGTGTAAGCTGGTGTTGGGAGTGATACCGCCTAGTGGTTAAAAACTTTGACCTGGAGTTCTATATCCCACCTTTGCTGTTGCTTTTTATGATTTGTATGTCCTTGACACATCTCTGAAACTTTTTCTTATTTATAAATGGGTTTGTGATTTTCTCATTTATAAAATGGAAATAATATTAGTACTAGCTATATGGAGCTACTGAGATGGGTAAACGTGATGATGAAAGTTAAGTGCTTTGTATGGTGCCAAGCACAAGGTAACCAATCATTACATGGAAATTATTGCTGTTGGTAGGATTTTCTTCTGTTTTTAAAAAAAGACATCCCAGTACTGAACTAGATTCTCACAGGAGAGGGGGAACTTCCTCTTTTGGAATTTCCCCCTATTGGCAGATCTGCTGGATGATGTTTATTGCACTCAACATCCATTTGTATTCTTTCTCTTATCTACTTATATTTGGAAGGCTAAAAGTGACATTTTGCAGACTAATGGACAGCTAAGTTCTGGATATAATATAATTCTACCAACGAAATGTGCTCACTCAGTATAGGGATAGCCAAAGGGCTGTCAACCTTCTGCAAGCAGCCAAAGTCAGAGGAGGAAGAGCATTTTTGGAAGATGGACTCCACATTCCAGGATCAGTTGACTGATCTGACTGATCAGGCAGATATGGCAGGGATAACAGTGGAAGCAGCAGCAGCTTCTTCCAGAACTTGGCATTATTATGATGATGTTACCTGAGAGCAAAGTGACCTCTGTCTTCTAGTCCTTGCAAGGATTTTGCAGGTACCTGTTACTCTATATGAAATCTCTTCTCTTTAAATACCCAGAGCTGTTTCCAGTTATTTTGCACTGAACCCGGAGTAATACAATGCTTGTCTGAGCTCTATCAATGTCTTTTACTTCATTACTGTGGAAGCTGGAGATTTTATACAAAATGGCTCATGTCCTACTTATTGACTAGTAGGTATAGGTAAATGTTGGGCATTGTAATAAGACAACAATAAGAAAACGATAAAAAAAAAACAAGCAACAATAAACATCAAAATTCAATCCCTCCTCTCACAAAGCTTTGCAGAAAAAAGGCACCAGGCACATTAAAAGACTTTTGTGTTTTAACTGAATGATTTGGACTCTTCATTAGCCTCTGAGGACCATCAAAAGGTCTGAGTCTACAATGGGCCACTCCTATGAATGACCCAACTTTGGACTGAGATTGTCTACCAGCAGGGTTATTGTCAATATTGTTTTATATTATCTTATTCTTTTGTTTGAAACACTTGTGTGCTTGGGTATGTGGACCTATAGTATATTATTTATTCATCCATTACTTTATTCGTTGATGCTGAATGCCCCTTAACATGATCAGATACGGTTTTAGGTACTAGATAGAAAAGGGAAAATCCTTTCTTGCATGGATGTTATAGTATAATGAGAAAGAAAGATACCAAAAAAAAAAAAAAATCATCGGTCAAGCAACCAATCAACAATAGAATGCTGCTAGTAGAATAGTGGTAAAGGTTATGGAGAAAAATAAAACAGGGATGGGGTACAGTTCTGTTAGGGTGGACATAGGATCGCCCTTCTTATAAGGTGACATTGACCAAAGATTCACATGATGGGCATTGCAAATAATATGTATACTGGGGGAAGAACATTCCAGGCAGAGGGAACACAGATGCCAGTGCCCTTATTTGGGAGAGTGTTTGGCATGTGCAGGTCAGCAGGGAGATCAGAGAGTGTGTGGGGGAAGCAAATAGCAGTAGGTGATGAGGCTGGAGAGGAAGAGGCTCATTCAGAGCCCCATGAGCCTTGGTGAGGACATTAGATTTTAAGAGTGATGAGAAACCATGAAGTGGAGTGACATAATCTGACTTACATTTGATGACCATTTTGGCTTCTAAATTGAGGAAAGACTTTGGAGAGCAAGAGTAGAAGACGGAAACCACATAGGAGGTTTTTGCAATAAGATTCATATCAGACAGGAAATAGACTTTCAAAGACAGATGAGTGCAGGTGATTTATAGGGAAGTATGTTCAGAAACAGCATGTGTAAGGGAGTGAAGAGGCAGGACTAATCAGAGGAGAACTTGAACTGTGACTCCCTTGCAGGAAAGGCCTCAGCCAATCCTACCAGCAGCAAAGTTAGACCTTCAGAGATGTCTGGAATTGAGACAAAGGGGGTTCGAAGTTTTGTATCCCTCATCATAAGAAGTTGACTGCCCCTAAGGAAGTAACATAACTTTGAGTGAGACAGCTCCCTTTAATGAAAGTCAATTTCTGAAAAGGGGCTAAGTCATGAGCCATCACCACCCACACTTCCAGCAAGGGGGTGGGGAATGAATGCTACCAACATGAAGGGCATCTACGTATCAATATCAGTCTACCCCTTGTGTCACTCACGTCCATTTGCTTCCTATTTCTTTAGCCTACCCAGCAATGGTTTTTCCAGGATTCTGATGTTTCTTTTTTTATGGGGAAAATGTTGGTCTTATGGCTACAACTGAAATTCACATTCTTTACTATACATTCTACATTCTCCACACTTGGCTGACACTAGTAGGCTATGTGGTGGAGTGACCCAGACCTCATTACTAGGGGTTTGAGCCCTAGTTATCATGCCCTTCTGCTGTTCCTTGTCTATTTCTTGTCAAAATGGGGCAGAGAAGACCCAGAGGTGCCCTGTGGATCATGTAGGTGTCAAGTGTATTCTCTCTTGATTCCACTGTAGTCAAACAGCCTTACTTCTGAACTGTCAGGTTCAGTTAGCTCTACTACGGTGGTGATTCTTTCCTTGCCTACTGATCTGTTGACCATGGAGCCCCAAATGACTGAGAAGCAGCCATACATTAAGGTTTAATAAAACCATTTCCCTGGTAGAAATGTTCCTTCTGTGGAAAACATGACCTCCAGACCTATAAAACCTATAGTTGAATTGATGGAAAGCACAAATTTCTCATTGGGTCACTGAGAGTAAAAGGAAGCAGCACTAGACTTACTACCACCATAGTCCCCAAATCCACATATCCTCCCTTTTTGTTATACAACACCATATAATGACTGTTGATTTAAGGTATATACTTCTTCCTCATCTTCAAGATGGCACTGGAGTTGTACCTTTATAAGGACTGCCCACAGTTCTATCAAGCAAGAAGTTCCTGGGTTCTGTGACATGTGATAGTTCTGGTGGATCCCACAGTCACAAGTGAAGTAGTTAGCAATGCTGGGATTTAATTCACTTCAACCCAATAATAAAGCATATTTTATGGTCATGTTGTCACTGCTAGAACTCTAATACTGTAAAGCAGATTCCCTAATTTGATACTATGTGATACTGGATACTAGGTTGATGGATCAGACTCTCTCTAAGCCTTTGACTATGGTGTTGGCTGAGGCCATGCAGGCAGGAAAGAAACATATAATCAGAATATGAGTTAATTCTAGTTAAGTTAATCATACCCCTTTCTGTTAACTTGCCAGCATGTGATTGATTTGTCTCATCAAGGGATGGGGCCATGTTAGGGACTTATATTTGGTCTTTTTTGCTGGTAGACTGGGAATTCAGTGGCAATAGTATGCCAACCAGCTTTGATGAATGGAATTCTATACTGTTGGACCCAAACATAGCCTCCATTCTTAATATATCCACTGTGCCAGTATTGGGGTGCCAATGGTGGGATGACTGGTATCCCCTGACCAGTACTTCCCTGGAAGTAATGTGGCATTCATACTTTGATTCTAACAGGAACTACTTGGGCAGTGCAAAACAATATTAAGAGATAATAATGGCTTGAATTATACATTGAGTATCAGAAAAAGAGAGAAGTTAAGGATGACTTAGGTTTTTTTACTAACTTCCTATGGTAAATAGTAGAACCACTCAGGATGGAAAGACTGGGGAAGTGCAAGTTTGGAAAAAGGACAGAATATCAAGAATTTAGAGCATACTAATTTGAGTATAAGCTGTTGAATAGACAGATGGATAAGTCAGTTTGGGCTTTAGGGAGGAGGTTTAGGTTGGAGCAATAAATGGGGAGTTCATCTACATAAAATCTAAAAGTCAGCAATTAAAATAGTTCACCTGGCAATTTTCCTCAAAATAGTCGATTGTTTTTCATTTTCAGGAATAAAGAATAAATCCTCAAGGTGACAAGACAAATGCAAGTCAAAATTCTAACTGATTTAGCTGACAGTGTTTTGAATGAGCTAGATCAGAGAGGTAAAAGGAAATTTTACTAATTCGGTATTTTTCATTCACTTTTTTTTAGTGACTAGGATTAGAACAACCTTATTTGAGCCTTAGTTGCTTTTGCAAAACACCACTACCAATAATAATAACTTTGGTTTAGTGAGCTTTATTGTGCGCTAAAACTATGCTAAGTAGTTTATACAAATCTCTTTTAATTTTGACATGATCCTCTAAAATAGATTTGATCATACTTATTTTACTCAAGAGTGAATTGAGATTTAGGAAGATCACAAGTATAGTAATTAGCAATGCTGGGATTAAATCCAGTTCAGCCCAACAATAAAGCATATATCATGATGATTTTATCATTTTTCTGGAAGAGATAACATCTTAATGACTAGTGTGTTCATGGACCTTTCTCTTTTCCCAAACTGGAAGAACTGAAACTGGCTGATTTTATTTTAAGCCTTTGTATAGTTCTTTGTCAGGATAACATAGTGCAGCAATGTTCAACAGATAGCATTACAAAGTCATTTGGCCTTTCCAAAATTCACATCATTTTAACTTGATCCAAACAAGTGAACTACTCTTTACCGGAAACCCCATAACTTGCTCACTTGGCACAGAGACACCCCCTGAAGCTGACGACAGAATTACTTCCACCACAGAAGGAAAGAAGGAAGGATTTTTTTCCACTGAAGTGAGTGGGTCTGCTGTGTGATTTCAGGGGCTGAGATTCGACACACAAAGGTTATCTACTGTATTTACTGAATGACTCATCAGGACAAGAATGTGGGCAAAAGGGCTCTCTGGTGATATTCCATGGCTGTGCTATTTTCCCCACAGCCATGCTCTGCAGTTGAGAGAGGGCAGGTGGCACTTACTGCATTGAAGTGGGGACCCACATTATCTGTATTCTCTGCTCATTCAAGCAGGGCACGTGACGTTTTATGACTGAAGGATACTCTTCATTGGTCTACTTGTTTTCAAGAATATCTAGAAATATTTCTGTGTGAAATAAGCCTTCTGGCCTTAAATTTTCAATGGAATATTTTGCTCTCCCAGGAGTCACTCTTGGTTGTTGCCCGAACTATTTGTTTATCAGAATACCTTGGTACATTTTAATAACCAAATCCCTTGGACTCTAACCCAGAAGTTACTGATTCACTAGGCCTGAAGAAAAGCCCCAGGGAAATGTACCTTTTTAAAGGTAAACTTGTTAAAGACTAACACACAGAAAAGTTCACAAAATTACACGTATAGTTCAAATAATCCTCACAAGGTGTAAACACTCATGTAACCAATATGCCTGGAACAAGAAATAGAACATCACTAGCTTTGTCCCTTTATCACATCCCAGGTACTATCCTCTCCTAAATAATCACAATCCTGACTTCTAACCCCATAGATTATCTTTCTGTGTTTATGAACTTTGTGTAAATAGACTCATACAGTATGCATTGTGTCTGGCTTCTTTTCCTTGGTGTTTTTCAAGATACGTATGTCTTGTTTTCTGTGGTAATTATTCATTCCCATTTCCTCATACTATTCTATTGTAGGAGTGTACCATAATTTATTAATCCATTTTTCTATAGTTATATTTTTTAGTTTTTTTTCCTAATATAAATAGTACTGCTAGGAACATTCTTGTGCATATCTTTTGGTGAAAATATATGTGTTTCTGTTCAGTCTATACTTCAGAACACAGTTGCTCAGTCAGATGGTATGCATGTACTAGGCTTTAGTAGTAGGTATGGCTAGTTTTCCAAAGTGGATCAACCAGTTTACTCCCAGCAGTAAACAAGAGTCCAATTACTTTATATCCTTGCCAATTCTTGGTAATATAAGTCTTCTTAATTTTAGCTATCCTAGTGGGTGATAATGGTATCTTATCATGATGTTAATTTGAGTTCTGTCATGAATGTTGAGAACCTTTTCATAGTTTTGATCATTTGGATATCCTTCCTTTGTAAAAACCCTGATCAAATTTTTTGCCTATTTTTCCTCGGATTGTCTCTGTTCCTACTGATTTGTATCAATTCTTTGATTTTATAGGCATTGAAAATGTCTTCTGTGACGTATCTTTTTATCCCCCAGTGGTGACTTTCAATTAACAAAAGTTCTTAATTTTTATGCTGTCTATTTAATACTCTGTTTACTATTTTGGAAACATTTGCCAATTTCAAGGTTATGTTTTCTTCAGAATCCATATTTTTTAAAAGCTTCATGATTCTGATGTATGATCAAGTTAAAGAAATTCAAACTCTGAGTATTTGAAATCTATTAAATAATGTTATATACTCGGAAGAAGTGTCTCATGTCTGAGTTAATAATAGTGATGTTTGGTCCAAAGTCAAGAATGTCTTCCATAAAGCACTGAATAAAAGGAAGAGATTTAAACACCAAGGTCTAATATCAAGGTCTATTAAGAACAAATGGGATACATATAGGGTTAGTGAAAAATAAGCAAAGTCAGATTGCTCTGTCAATATCAAAATCTGGGGAAACAGAATTGAGCAATTTCTGATTTTGAGAGTATCAGGCTAAAGGGGATAGGGCTAGTGGAGCAAAGTACCCATCATTGAAGAAGTCTACTTTCTATTCTAATAAGGAGAAGTCTTTGTCTGGATTTCAGTGGGCTAGACTAGCAAAATAAGTTCTAGCTTGGGAATTAAAAAACTACTTTTCCATCTCAGCTTGACCACTTAAATTTTCCAGTAATTTCCTAATTTGATACTTTTTAAAGCAATTAGTATGATCTTTGGAGCTACTAAGAACTCAGGCTCTGGATTCAGACTTGTATAGTTCAAATTCTTGCCTGTGATTTTAGGCATATTACTTAACTTCTCTGTATTTCAGTTCTTTCTTTATTATTTAAAGATAATAGCTAATTCTTGGGAATTATTTGAGGATTAAATGAGTTGACAATGTAAAATGTCTATAGTTTCTGGCACATAGGAGGTATTCAGTAAATCTTAGATACTATGATCCTATAGTAGCTGATTTAATATCTGCAATATATTTGAATTCCTTATAATTAAATCTTCCATTGATATACAATTAGATTATTACATTTCAAGGCAATGTATGACACCAATTCAGAATTTCTCAAATATTACATATATTATTGGAATTACTCAGTCTTTACCCACCTTATTCACTATTGACCCCAGACTTCTACAAGTAATATCTAGTGACTATTACTCCACATTTAGGTCTTCTAGGCCTGAAAGTTACCAGAACTTAAGAAAAATCATTATCAGGGACCATTTTAACTACAATGTGACAAAGAGATACTTCACATCAACATTAAAGAACAGTAGTTGCAGTCTTGTTCTTCTTCAGGTAACCAGTGCTCCAGTTCTAAATTTTGGCAAAGCTGGACACTAGGAAACTCTAAATCCTGATTTCACATACACCAAGAAGGCTCACCTACACGAAACCACAACTACTCCCCCTGATGGCTGGTGCCTAGACTTCCATCCATACACCTTTGGAAATCCCATTAGGTTAGAACTACTTTCCTAAAATCACTAAAGGAGTACCAGTACTTAACATTTTCCTGTAGTTTTTGAAAGCACATTTCCTAAGGGATAGAACAGAAAGCCTTAGGATATAATCTCTAAAGAAAAGTTGAAGGGATACCAGAAAACTGTTGAAAAATATAGAACAGGAGGCACACTAAAGGCTAGCTTTGGTTGATCTCATAACTCAATGTGAATCTAACACTGGTTACCTGTATACATTAACAATAGTCATATTCTTTACCCTGATATAATATCTGGTATGGACAGATGATCATTTGGGGGCTGGGAAAACCATCGCTTGTCAAACTGAGGATTGTTTGGTTCTCTTTCATGACCTTCATGCCATTTGATAAGCAATAAGAAACTCACCCTACTTCACTGATTCCAATGTTTGAAATTTAGAAAATGGTCCAAAAAGTCTTTATTATTTCTGGCAAATTTGGATCTGACTATAAATCATATGAAAAATTCCAGGTTTCAAAGGGAAATTCTTTTAGGAGAATGCTAGGCAAAATGGCTGACCAAATTTTTAAAAATTGCCTGTGTCTGTAGTCAGTGAAGTGATTTTTTGTGATGGAGGTCACAGCAAAATCATTCATAGTACTCAGAAGTCATCAGCAGAGCTCATTCTTGCAAGCCTGATGTAGTCTCTGCTTCAGATAATTACTTTCTAATTACTAAAAACATGATATGGTAGAAACAAATGTTGTTGGCTCCAACCAAGTGTATAATTGATTGAAAAGTTCAGTCCCAGTGTAACTATAAAGAAACAAAGTCTGTGGGATTTGCTGGGAATGTGTGAGTGGGTGGAGGCCGGATTGTGTCTTCACCGTGGGATTTGGGAGTTAGATTACATGCCCTGTCTTCAGAAATTAAGAACTGTGGATATTCAAGGGTAATAAAGGAAAGGCACTTTCAGGAACGGAAGAGTATGTAGGCTAATTGTATCAATGTGGCCTATTGCCCTAGGGCATTGGCTGTGGCAGCCATATGATATGACTAAGATGTTAAAATAGCAGATGAACATTTACTAGATGGAAAACTGTTTATCCTGATGGCCAGTTCCACTCTCATGGTTGGAAAAAATGTTGGCTTCTCTCACAAGATGGAAAGTAAGATGGGCTCTGTGAAGTGGGTGGGAGGGTGAGGAGGAAAAAATAGTCAAAATCAAAGGAGCCAAAGTGAGAAAGGGTCATATGAGGAAGTGGAAGAGTTGAATGCCCTTGAAAAGATGGATGAAGGAATTTTTCTCAGCCATTTCATGGTGTGGTGTGTGCACATTCTGAACCATGAGAAGTAGTCAGACAGAAGCATCCAGATCATTGGGTGTTGGTGTTTCTCAGAGTGCCAAATCTCAGGGCGTTACTAAGTTATTCTCTTGGTTTGTCTAAACATGGCACACATCCCTGAGAAGCACTGGAGCCCACGTTACTTAGCCATTTGAATTGCAAATCCAAAATACATTTTTAGCCATTACAGTAGCATATTGTTCACAGAGCAAAGACAAGTCACCAAATCAGACAATGCCTCTTGCTCATGGCATCATTGTGATATGTGATGCCTGGTCTGTGCACCAGCTTTCTGTTGCTCTGCAATCCTCTCTGCAGCCTCACAAAGTGTTGTGTCTGGACTTCTTCCCCGAATGTAACCTGGGGCTCACCCTGGGGACACAGGCAGAGGCCTGCTTACTTCTGCCTCTGCTATCCTCTGGTAGTGGTGATCTTGATGCTTCTTTCCCTCTTTTCCCAGCTCGTTCAATTCAGCTCCTTTTGTTTCAGCAAGTAACCATTGACTGACTAGTAGGCGCCTGACTCTGAGAACATAAGAAATTTATAGTCTAATAAATCTCTTTTTTGTCTGCCTACCACATAGGTCTCTTTTTCAGACTTACTGGGTTTGGTTTTTGTCTCTGTCACTCAATAGCTGTGTGACATTGAGCAAGCCACCTAACCTTTCTGTACCTTACTCTTCCTAATTTTACAAGATTATAAGGATTTATGAGTGGATGCATGTAAGATCTTAGAATGGGCCCTATTGTAGAGTAAATGCTCCACAAATATCTCTTTGTTTCATTATCCTCTTTGTTTACACTACCCAGGAAGAAGCCCCTGTTTTATATTAGCTATTTCTGTTATTGCCTATTTTTACTCTGCTTACTACATGCATTTGATTAAGTGTTGCTTTTTTTATTGTTCAGGTATGATATCTTAACACAGCAGCTAGATTTCATGCACTTTGGCGGGGAAAAATCACAACTTTTACTCCTTGTATATCCCATGCACTACCTAACAGTTCTGGGTATATGCAGGGTACAACAAAAACAGAAAAATATCAAACACTTGTTAATTGAATAAACTATTAGCAAAACGAAAGGCCTTTTCTTAGTTATGACTTACATTGAAATTTCCTAGCAGAATGGCCCCCAAACCTTATAGCTGCCTCCTTGTCTTTCTCTAAAAATCTCAGTCCTTCCTCTCCTAGGTATTCATTTCCCCAGCCTCTGAGTATCTTTTCCCATTTGATGGCACCAGGATCAAGGAATACGCTGCACAACATTTGATGCCATTTGGTGTCTTCCTGAAGAGCAGCCTATAAAACCATACACCCACCTTTCTAAGCTTGCAATGTTTCCTTTCATGGCCAATGTAAAAGACTATCCATGTAGCCACTATCTTTCCAAGCCTATATGCCTATATGCTACTGTCTCAGCTCCCACACTTTGGGAGACTCTGTAATAATGTACATGTTAATTACATGCAGCACTTATTTGGAACTATAAAGAGAATTAGAACAGGAAAAACTGGCCTGTGAGTTTAAGAAACTTGACGAGGATCACCAGTGAATAAGGAGTAAGCCCAGGATTTACCCATATCCTGAGCTCCAAGTCAAGTTCCCTTTCTTCAGTGTGAGGCCATTTCTTCTGCAATTGAAAAACCAAGATTGATTAAATAGGAAGAGGACAGAATCATGTGTCTGCAAAATGATATTAAGCTCCAGATACTCATCTCTCAAAATGAAACTTGTCCAGAATACAGTTTCTCTACAAACTTGATCAGTTCCAGGAAAAATTGTTTATTAAGAGTCTTATGAAGTACCTCCTCTACCAGGATGTCAAAAAGCATAATTTCTGATTCAGGACAAAGAGCAAGAGGCCTTTCCCCTCTCTGGGGTCTAGGAGAATTATTTCTGAGAAGGGGGTTTTCCCCTTGTCTGTGGAGGTGTGATAGGCATGGATGACCTGTCACTCTCTGATCTGATCTATATGTGGGTATCTGTCTCAGGGGGAAAAAAAGTCATCCTCTAGCATGAATATCCATAGCTACAGCACATGGAGGGCAGAGTAGATTTGACCAAAGACTACATCCATGTTCACAGACAGCCCTGTGAATCCAGAGTGAGAGCTATGTTGGACACAGTTTGTATGCTCTCTGCCTCCTTGTCCTCCCCCTGTATAATTGCCTGGCTCTAGCCAGAGTGGCCTCCATGCTGTTTCCGTAGCTGTGGAGCCAGCTCATCACTACCATACTGACCCACTACATGGCAAAGAAGAATACTGTGCTTGTACATTCACCAGACTGCCCGCCACATGGGCTCTGATAGCCCAGGGATACTGCCTGAAGGTGTAGAAGTACCATGAAGCCAACCTTAAGTGATGGAAGGCAGGGAATGGAACAGACTCCTCTCTTTTGCCTCATGGACAGTCTGTTTTCAGATCATCTCTATGATGGTATCCTGCCCAATTAAGCAATCTACTAGGCTCGCTACCAACCAGGGACCACATGGCTTAGACACATCATTACCTTTGTTCTTCCCTTTTCTGTGCCATACTCTTCAATAAAGGGATACCATGGGAGGTTTTGCTTTAGCCCCTGTTTCTAGGAATCTGTGCAGAGATGCAGAGGCACGAGACAAGTTCAGACGCTGAAATCAAATTGTTCTATCCCATTCTATCCAACCCAGTGTAGCTTCCACTCCATCCACCAATGGTCTTCATATCACAAAGTCTTCATCTTCTTTGAGTTTTTTAGGCCTACAGCATACTTACAAGCTGTCTGAATATAAACAGTTGATCTCTTGCTTCTTTTTTTTAAAGACTTTATTTATTTACTCATGAGGGACAGAGAGAGAGAGAGAGAGAGAATGAGAGAGAGGCAGAGTCACAGGCAGAGGGAGAAGCAGGCTCCTCGAGGGGAGCCCAATGTGAGACTCGACCCTGGGACCTTGGGACCATGTGCCCTGAGCTGAAGGCATACCCTCAACCACTGAGCCACCCAGGTGTCCCTCTTGTTTATTTTTTTAAAGCCATCCACTTGGCAATTGTATCTGCAGGAACATAGAATGCTCTATCTTCTAAAGCAGCTTATCACTGCCTCTTGGAACATCTCTAATTGTTATTATGGCTTTCTTTAAATGTTCATATGAAGCCAAAATTATCCTCAAACCCATCTGGGGCTTTTGTCCATTGGTTTACTTTAATGATGCCCTTCAGAGTCACAGCAAATAATTCTTTATCTCTGCAAAGTCAGTTAGCTATCCTGACCCCATAAAAACTTCTGGTCTCAAAAAAAAAAAAAAAAAATCATCCCTGAATCATTCAACTGTTCCCTATATTTTTTGGAGGTCTCAGGATTTGATTCTTGGTTTTCTTGTCATAAAACAGTTTTCCAAAGTGTCAAGACTTGTGTGACTCAAAGCTGAACAAAATAATGGAGCCTCATGAGAGGGATAGAAGGAAAACTGCAGCAAGACACTTCTGCATTTTTGCAGGATAGGCTTCTTTCATTGGTGGCATGTGTGAGCGTATGTGTGGGTGGCAGGGTGGAGGCAGGGAGTCCAGTGGGCCTGTTTTTGGATCTTTGGTTTGGATTTGGGAGAGTAGGCTGAGTATTCATAATCTATAATGTAAGTTCTCTCCACAAGGAGAAATATGTGGATCTGGCCCTTAAAAAGTTATAAGCACTCCAGTTCAATCTCAAGAGCTCATGGTCTTAGAAATCAGAGCAGGAAGCTGATTTGAACTTGGAAGAGATTAGGGCCTATGCTTATTTAAATAATCCACTGTGAATCCACTGTGAATTTATCTAATGGTGGGAAAAGCTTCCTCTCTTCTGTGGTAAGAGGATAAGAAATAATATGCTTTTTGTACTGAAGGAAGGAAAGATGTTGATTATTTCCTCCTCATTTTTTCGGATGGTGATGGGGTATATAGCAGAGAGCAGACAAGAATGCTATGAACTTGAAATCGTTGCTCAACACTCAGTTATTATGAGCCAGTCAGGAAAATTCTGCTCCGTTTTACCACATTAAGAGACAGATTTCTGAGCCCTGAGCCCAGGAGGAGACGTGTATAAACATAGTAGAGGTAAAGGAGCCCTCATTCTCAGCATGAGCCATTTCCTTGATGAGCAGTCAGCAGGCCTGGTTTTTATTTAACTGCCTCCTGCCATCATAGCATGTTAGAAACAAAATTACATGGACAACCAATGTAGAGGCAATACCCACCACCCCAACTGATGAGATGTGTCAGTCTGGTGTTTTGCATTTTGAATAAAGGTCTTTAAAGTTACAACATAGGTTGCAATGGGTACAAAAAATGTGAGGGCCTACTTACTAAATTTGATGGTGGAAAAGATATTATATGACCACATATATGAGGGAGAAGAGATATATTGAAAGTCTCCAATTTATAGTTTATTTTCTGACAGTCTTGTAATAAATGTCTCCTGAATTTCCTGTAATAAGAGTTAGGTCCTTCTTCATGATTCCTACAGCTATTTGTAGGAACATTGCCAATAGTTTAGAAACATGGCCTGGTTTGACAAAGTAATTATATTCCTCCCCCCCAAAATCCCAGCCCTAAGAAAGAAACCTTATTCTGGCCATCAGTTTTCTTTTCTTTTTCTTTTTTAAGATTTTATTTATTCACTTGACAGACATTGAGAGAGAGAGAAAGAGAGAGAGAGCACAACCAGGAGGAGCAGAAGAGGGAGAAGCAGGCTCCCCGCTGAACAGGGAGCCTGATATGGGGCTTGATTCCAGGACCCTTGGATCATGACCTGAGCCAAAGGCAGACACTTAACCAGCTGAGCCACCCAGACAGGTTTTCCTTTCCATCTTCATACTGCTCTGTTAGGAAAGTGTTCACATGCAAATATAAACTGTTTACCTGGACCTCACAATATTTGTCCGAAAAAGGTCACCAGAGATCATGTCAAGGCTGACCCTTGTTTCCTAAGTCAATATGGGAATGCACAGAAATGAGGGGAAGAGCTGTGGGCAATTGCTATTTGGTTCAAATTTAATAATATCTCCAAAGTACAAAGATATACCCAGCTGACATTTGAGTTACATAGAGCTCTATCCTCCTGCCTCTGCTTGTGCCCTACCTAATCCAGTGGACTTCTTTTCTTCCTTCATCTCTCATATCACTGTAGCAACTATGACACATTTATCTATTGGTAATTGGGCAGATCTACTCTTCTTGCTTATTCTAGGCCAATTCCTTCTTCTCAAGCTCTCCTCTTTGTTTTCTCTATTTCCCTTATATACCTTTTGGCTTTACTTTCCTTCCCAAAGGAAATCACACCTGAGGGATCTTAAGGGCAACGCTGCTTCATGAAAAATGAATCTAAAGCTTATATAGCAGGTTTGTGGAAACTGGAGTTGAAACAGAAAAGATATCGAGAGCTCACTTCACTGAAAGTTTGCCCTTGGCAATTCAATCTCTCCTTGCTCAAAAATTCTCAGTAACTAGGAGCTCACAACTTTGGCTGGTTCTACCATCCTGTCACTGAGCAATTCTGGTAGTTAAAAAAGCATTTCTGATTATTGGCAGGATCAGCTTCTGTATATTTCTTACCACTGGGACTAGTTCTTCTATAGTCTGTTTTTAGTTCTACAAGACAAAGAAAATATGTAAAGATAGTCTGAAAGCGGCAACTCCCTTTCTGCATCTTTTCCATTCCCTTCTTACTTCCTCTCCCTGCAATACACACAGACACACCACACATATTACACACTCAAACACTATTGTTTGCTCCAGGTAGAATGAGCCTGATTATTATATGGGATTTTCATGTGATTTGATGAGCCATGGGAAGGAAGCTCACCATTCTGGTTGCTCATTCAAAAAATACTTGAGTAAGACTCATTCTGACAGTCACATTAGCAAGGAGGGTGAGAGTGAGTGAAAGTTTTGGGGAGCTCCCATTTATAGAACACCAGATTCTTCAAATATTCAGTTCAGTTCCAGTGTCAATGGGCCCCTCCACCCTCGGCCTCAGCCACCCATAAATCACAATCACCTAGGTATGTACAAGCTTCCCTGCCTTATTCTGACCTGCTATTGGGTTGGGAACTCATGGATCCCTTTGCCATGATTTTGCCTCCTGATCTGGATTTTCAATACTTGGCAGTCATTATTCCTTTGTAAGACAGTTGGGTTCAGTTCTATTATTTCTGTATATAACATGATGATTTGAAGTAGGAATTTTCTTCATCTCCATGACTATGGAATAGAATTCATGTCCTAGGCATTGAGCCAGTAAGGAGCTGCTGGCCCCACCATGAGGAAATATTGGGGGGTGGGGGAAGGAAGGGTATAGATTAGGAAGGAAAAATTCTGTATTGGTTTTACCAAGATTTATCTCAGAAAACGTTGAGTCTCTGATCCTTCTGTAATTAATTCTTCATGAGACAAGCAGTGTGATGTCATAAAAAGGACTGGATTGGAAAGCAGAAAACTGTTATTAAAACTTCTAACAAGTTATCCTAACCTTCTGGGTCTCCTTTTCTTCATCTGTAGATAAGGACAAAGGCACAGGCTGAAAGCTCTATAAGGAAATTGTAGTGCTAAGGTGGTGAAATTTTAAGGTTTTGTCACATAAGGATTGTGGGGTAATAAGGTAAATTGGAAGAAAATCTCCAGTACTGAAGTAGTTAAGTAGTTATTCCATATTAAAAAGCATTTGTTGAATATTTAACATTAAGTAGGTATTAGCTGTTAATCTTTAGCCAGGCTGGTTTCAATATTTGACATTTAAATTAAATAATCATACCACATTTAATAATAAAGTCACTGTATGTTAGACAAATACTACTTGGTTATTGAAACCATATGTAACTCTAACCACGTTGTGAGGGATTCACATGTTTTCAATAACCATCTGATCTTTATTTCATGTAGAGCACAATGTGTGTACTATACCATGAAAAGTGGAGAGACTATTTATGTCCACCCCAAATGATTATTTTAAAATAAATGTATTGGGTTTGACTTTCCTACTGATCCACCTACCTATTGATCTACCCATTGTGTAGGTGCTGTCAGGGAGGAGTCATGCTTGTAACAGCCTGTCGTCCTGAGTTCTTATCACATTATACCTGAATTACCCAAGTTGAACACTGGTTACTACTATTGCCAATCAACACTTCACTTTGTCTACATAATGTCAAGAGATTTTGTTGAATTGACTGGCAGGAATGCAAACATTTCTATTTTTAATGCTTCTCAGGGATCATAAAAGAAATTGCCTTAAATGGAATGTTCCCCATTCCCATTCTTCTCTCATTCTAACAACATTGGCAGTCACCAAACAGAGTAACATGAATGAGTCCTTATGGCTTCATTGTACCCCATTTTCTCAAGTACCAGCCATTTGTGTTCTCAGTGTGAATGCATTGACAGTGTCTTTGCGGTCCTCGTTTATAGCAGTGATGTGCCAGGTATGCCCACAACCTCTGAGGTAAAGGAAGAGACAGAAGTGGGCAGGAATAGGTAACAAGAACAATACACTGTGTTAAGATAGTTTAGTGTGTTTCAGCCTACTCTGAAGTAGGCCTGTGTGAAAAGTCTGCACATTTGTAAGGATCAGTTGAAGTGTTATGCAAAGGCATATTTTAAAATATGTTCATCATTAAAGTTCTATGAAAAGTGTGAGAGCCACAGATATTCATCATATTTTATGTTATGTTTAACATTAGCAATGACATGCACTAGAAAAAAAAATCTGTGGAAGGCATTTGGAGAGTATCTACTCCACACGTGCATTTTAAAGATGACCAATAATCCAGAACATGTAAAGGTTTGCGGGCAGCCCGGGTGGCTCAGTGGTTTAGTATCGCCTTCAGCTCAGGGCGTGATCCTGGAGACCCGGGATTGATTCCTATGTCGGGCTCCCTGCATGGAGCCTGCTTCTCCCTCTGCCTGTGTCTCTGCCTCTCTCGCTCTCTCTGTGTCTCTCATGAATAAATAAAATCTTTAAAAAAAAAAAAAAAAAGGTTTGCCCACAATCACATAGCTAGTTAGCAATAGAGTTCACTGCCAAACTCAGGATAGATAATTCAGTGCTTACCCCACACTATATGGCTGTAAAAGTCTGCTTGTCTTTATATCAGTTTCCTTTCCCTTTTTTCCTTTTTTTTTTTTAAAAATCAGCAATGTGAAAGTAGTTATAAGTCCTAGTTTTCCTATTCTGATAAGCTATATATATTTTTTTCTGTCTTGTAGTTGTTTCCTCTTTTATCCTCTCCTTAAGATCAGGTATCTGATTATGAGGACTTGGACAGAGAAACAAGAGAGTCAACATTGACCAAGGATTTGTTCTTCCACTATCCTAACTTTTGAATCTCTTTTCTCTTTCAAGAGGCCACATGCTTGCTTCCTAGTATTCCCTTTGGCCTGAAATTTTTTTTATTTTTATTTTTTTAATAATGAATTTATTTTTTATTGGTGTCCAATTTGCCAACATACAGAATAACACCAAGTGCTCATCCCGTCAAGTGCCCGTCACCCATTCACCCCCACCCTGGCCCTACTCCCCTTCCACCACCCCTAGTTCGTTTCCCAGAGTTAGGAGTCTTCATGTTCTGTCTGAATTTGTCGTAAGTGTGGTCTCACTTATTGATTCTCTGGAGATGTAACCACATGCAATATCCTGGGACCTAAGCTCATTCCTCAAACTTAGGCTGAGTCTATCCAATTAACAGACGAATCCTTCTAGAACTGTTCTGGCTGAAAATCTGAATCACACTAGTCAGTAATAGTGTCACCTTGACAATGTTATTGGAATGACTAAAACCTCTAGGATTTTATTGATGAGGCTGCTGGGGAGAACAAAAATAAAGTCAAAATCTGTGTTGAAGCTCTGAACCAGAGCTTTTAAGCTAATTCCATATAACAGCAAAATGACTGCCAGGATATAACAGAACTTCTCAGAAAGAAAGGTTTTGATCAGAGAAAGAGGAATGTAAAGAATAATGCTTAAGTGGAATGAGAGGCATTGTGAAATCTTTTTGTCAAATATACAATCTGATCACACTGACTGATCTAGCTATCAGTTTATGGGGAGAAGTGGGTGAAGGAATTAATGTGTTAAATAACTCATAGACAAAACTCCAACTGTGGGATACTGAACAGCTAAAGCAATCCAGTTTCTTAACAAAATAAGTTGCAAGGTGGGGGTAGTAAGAGTGGGAAAAACTCAGTGGATTAAAAGAGACAATCGGCCAGCCCAGGTGGCTCCACGGTTTAGCGCTGACTTGGGCCCAGGGCGTGATCCTGGAGACCCGGGATCGAGTCCCACGTCGGGCTCCCTGCATGGAGCCTGCTCCTCCCTCTGCCTGTGTCTCTGCCTCTCTCTCTCTCTCTCTCTCTGTCTCATGAGTAAATAAATAAAATCTTTAAAAAAAAAGAGACAATCAATTAATTAAAGCATATGGACTTTGATTATGTATTGACTTAATCAAACCACCTGAAAATAAATCCAAACCAAAGAAACTATGAGATGACCAAGGGGATTTGGACTCTGACCAGATATTTGATGATACTACGGAACTATTGTTAATTTTTTTAAGTGTGTGTGGTGGGCTGAATAATGATCCCCCCACCCCCACCCCAAGATACGCATGTCCTAGATTTTGGTACCTGTGAATGTGTTACCTCATATCGTAAAAGGGACTTTGGAGATGTAATTAAGCTAAATAGTATCCTGGATTATTAGGGTATGTCCTAATGTAATCATAAGGATCTTCACAAAAGGGAGGCAGAGTCCAAGAGGATAAGGTGATATAACCAAAACTGAGGTCAGAGTGATGTAGCTGGCCACCAAGGAATGTTGGTAGACTTTAGAAGCTGGAAGGGGCAAGTGATACATTCTCCCATTGGAGCCTCAAAAAGGAACCACCCTAACAACACTTGATTTTAGCCTTCTTAAGACCTATCTACAACTTATGACCTTGAGAACTATAAGAGAATAAATTTGTGTGGTTTTAAGCCACTAAGATTGTGATAATTTGTTACAGCAGCAATAAGAATATAAAAAGCAGTAAATGTATTGTGGTTGTGCTTTAAAAGTTTTCATGTTTTACAGATTCATAGTACAACATTTATGTAAAGAAAAACAATGTCTAAGATTTGCTACAAAAGAATCCAGTGTGTATAGTGAAAAGAATATGTATGTGTGGGGAGTACTGATGAAGCAAGATTGAAGATGAGTTGGTAATTTTGAGCTAGATAAGGAGTACATTAGCATTTATTATCTCTTTTCTTTACTGTTGACTGTTTATTTCTAAATTAGAAGTAAAACAAGACAGAGCATGAAGTTAAGTTTTCCTGATTAATTCTTCCCAGTGAAGAATGGTCATTTTGTCTTTCCTCATTCCAGCTTTTTCCCCATCCTCAATTGTTCTTAGCAAAAAATGAAGGAGGAGTTCTGATAGAACTTCTGATGACCTAGAAGAGTGGATAGAGTGGCAGGGTATGTAACTGCTATGAGATTCAGTCCTTATTTGGGGTAAATGTCAACCCGAGACTCGGTGGTACTGGTGAATCTTTAATGTCAATGGTTCCTCCTTTTAGATAAAACTGTATTAAAGAGAAAAGTAGATGTAGAGTTACTACATCTATTATCCACAGGGGATTTACTTACTTTTACATTTTAAAAATTATATGACATATTCTAGGGGGAAAAACAGTCTATTTCCTTTGTTTCCCCCACATAAGAATTTTAAGTATATTATCAGAGCAATGTCACACCTATTCTGCTTTCTTTTACATAGACATGTAATTCAAAGTTTCTCAGTAATAGCTGGACATGGAGATTAACTGTGGATTTTTGTTTTTTAGTATAATTTCCAAGGCCACATCCTATAATGAAGTCAGAAACTCTGACACTTTTAAGCAAAGGGCTGGCATGGTCAGATTTTGTTTTAGAAAGAGAATTTTGATAACAGTGTGAAAGATGAGCTATAATGGAGTAACAACGGAGTATCCCATCAAGGATACAGTAAGAAATGTAAGATATGATGTGCAACTAAAATAAGGAAGTGTCATTGGAGGTGGTAAAGAGAATGTGACTTTGCAAGAGATTTCTGAGGTAAAATGATAGATTTTGCTAATTTAAATGATGCAAAAAAAATGAGTAGTGGAAGATACATAAGCTTGGTTCTGCTGTGACAACAAATAGAAACACAGAGATGACTCTTCTGTACCTTCCCACCATCTCTATCCTTCCAACTATAAGGAAGAAAATTCCTTCTGAAAGATGGTCATTTCTCTTTTTCAGTAAGGTAGGGAGGAGGACAAGATTTCCATGGTGTTCAATTTGTGTGCAAAGAGGGAAAAACAACTAGAGAGGTTCCTGGAAAGGAAGAAAAGATGTGAAGATATGTATGTTTCCACCAGCTAGCTGGATCTTTCATTCCTTTTAATTCTCTCACTGTACTGATGCCAAATATATACATTCTCCTCATGTTCATTCATACCAGTTCCTTATCAATGGCTCCTTTCTGGTCACTGAGTCTCTGGCTGACCGTGTGGCTTGCCAGCAGCTCTGCACTTTCTGGACATGAGCATAGTATTGGCCATGGTTCCTGCCTGCCACTTGGAACTGCATTGTTCCCTAAGAGGAAAGCCAAATGTCTCAGTCTTTCTATTTCCTAAATAAGTCACTATTTTGTGCACAAACATTTAGAATGAGAGTATGTACATTTCACTCCTATATGCATCATAGATAAAGAATGTCTCTGAACAGTGGGTAACTATTCACAACCTAATTAACTAGAGTTCTGGATAATCTTTTACTGTCAGATGTCATGCCTGGGTTTTCCTTAGTTTATTACAGCCAGGACATCCTGTTGGGAAGTGATGCTAAGCTTTAAATTCATAAGTACGTGTGTACTGGATGAATACTCCAGCAGACACTTCTCTTTTGTCAGCATTTTCATAGAAAGGAAAGTTCTCATGAAAGCATATGATTATATTTAAGCTAATAATTTCCTCTCCTTCCCAATGGTGACAGGTCTCCAGTAATGATTTTGGCAAAGTGAGTCTTAACATAGGCTTCTTCATTGGAAAAAAAAACACCACCACCAAAGTGGTCACTGTTCATACCAAAAACTGATGGGAATGCCTGAGATGTGGTGCTGACTCACTATTGTTGGATAGATACTTTGGGAATGAATGCAACACAGGGACAGAGTGCATGGTCATATCTGGTCCATTCCTTTTGATATTGGAGAGTAACACCGTGTAACATTATGTTATCCTTAGCTGTCAAGCTATTACACAGTTATTAGTCAGAATGTATGCTGAGCCGCTTTGCTAAATACAGTATCATGTTCTTTCCACATGTATTAGGAGAAGAAAGGTAGATTAGGTGAAAGTATTTGTCAGATTATTCAGCTTCTCTGCTGTGAGTAAAAATTGTCTAAATCTTCCTGGCATGCCCTTTCCCCAGTTTGGAAGATAAGTACTAACACAAAGGAGTTTCTTGAGAGCCTTGAACAGCAGAGAGTCTATAGTGGACACTATGATACCAATCTGTGTTTAAATCCCCAGAAGCTTATTGAATGATGCCTTCAGAGTCTTCACAAAGGATCCCAGAAACTTCTTCATGGGAATGACTTTTGCTGTGAAGGCAGACCTCGCTCCCTGTGTTTCTCACTGAATGCTTTGTGCACAGTGCTTCTTCAGGGCCACAGAGGAAATTAGAGTGAAGCCCCCTCCAGCATTCATGTTAGTAACCACAAAAACAAGCCATTCTTGGCCTTTACCATCCTGACCTGTCATTAGAGAGTTTCTTCTCCCAGTATCAATAATGGCCTTGCCATTTTTAAATAATGACCCACTTTCCCCATTATAGCCCTCAAAAATGCTGTAGGTGTAGTATAGGTGATTAGTATATATAGTCATAGGTGGTTGCTGTTGTTTATTCCTCTACTCAACAGTGAATACTGTTTTGACTTCCACTGGTGTCATCAAATAACAGAATTTATCAGGTACCCAAGTGTAAAATACAGCCTCTGCCTGTTGATGATTACAATGCAGTTAAAATGTTTTGTGATTTTATGTCTTTCCTACAACAAAACCTTTTGTGTTATTCATTGGGAGAAGATTCATATCTACTAAATTGCATCAAAATATGAATGTGTTCCAAATTTAATTATTTTTTTATTTGATTTTATTGAAGTTCAATTTGTCAACATATAGTATAACACCCAGTGCTCATCCCATCAAACGCCCTCCTCAGGGCCCATCACCCAGTTACCTCAATCCCCCACCTGCCTCCCCTTCCACTAACCTTTGGTTTGTTTCTCAGAGTTAGGAGTCTCTCATGGTTTGTCTCCCTCTCTAATTTTTCCCACTCAGTTCCTCTCCTTTCCACTACAATCCCTTTCACTATTTCTTATATTCCCCATCTGAGTGAAACTGTATGATTGTCCCTCTCCAATTGTCTTCATTCACCATAATACCCTCCAGTTCCATCCACATCCAAGCAAATGGTGGGTATTCATCTCTTCTCTGAGTAATACTCCATTGCATACATAGACCACAGCTTCATTATCCATTCATCTGTCGAAGGACACTTAGGCTCCTTCCACAGTTTGGCTATTGTGGACATTGCTGCTATAAACATTGGGGTGCAGGTGTCCCAGCGTTTCACTGCATCTGTATCTTTGGGGTAAATCCCCAGCAGTGCAGTTGCTGGGTCCTAGGGCAGTTCTATTTTTAATTCTTTGAGGAACTTCCACAGAGTTTTCCAGAGTGGCTGCACCTTCACATTCCCACCAACAGTGTAAGAGGGTTCCACCTTTTCCACATCCTCTCCAACATTTGTTGTTTCCTGTCTTTTTAATTTTCACCATTCCCACTGGTGTGAGGTGGAATCTCATTGTGGCTTTGATTTGTATTTCCCTGATGGCAAGTGACGCGGAGCATTTTCTCATGTGCTTGTTGGCCATGTCGATGTCTTCCTTTGTGAAATTTCTGTTCATGTCTTCTGCCCATTTCATGATTGGATTGTTTGTTTCTTTGATGTTGAGTTTAATAAGTTCTTTACAGATACTGGTTACTAGCCCTTTATCTGATAGGTCATTTGCAAATACCTTCTCCCATTCTGTAGGTTGTATTTTGGTTTGGTGGCTCTTGCTTTTGCTGTGCAGAAGCTTTTTATCTGATGAAGTCCCAATAGTTCATTTTTGCTTTTGTTTCCCTTGCCTTCATAGATGTATCTTGCAAGAAGTTGCTGTGGCCAAGTTCAAAAAGGGTGTTGCCTGTGTTCTCCTCTAGGATTTTGATGGAATCTTGTCTCACATTTAGATCTTGCATCCATTTTGAGTTTATCTTTGTGTCTGGTGTAAGAGAGTGGTCTAGTTTCATTCTTCTGCACGTGGCTGTCCAATTTTCCCAGCACCATTTATTGAAGAGACTGTCCTTTTTCCAGTGGATGGTCTTTCCTGCTTTGTTGAATATTAGTTGACCATAAAATTGAGGGCCCATTTCTGGGTTCTCTGTTCTGTTCCATTGATCTATGTGTCTGTTTTTGTGCCAGTACCACACTGTGTTGATGACCACAGCTTTGTAGTACAGCCTGAAATCTGGCATTGTGATGCCCCCGGTTCTGATTTTCTTTTTCAATATTCCTTTGGCTACTCGGGGTCTTTTTTGATTCCATACAAATCTTAAGATTATTTGTTCCAACTTTCTGAAGAAAGTCCATGATATTTTGATGGGGATCGCACTGAATGTGTAAATTGCCCTGGATAGCATAGACATTTTCACACTATTAATTCTTCCAATCCTTGAGCATGGAATGTTTTTCCATCTCTCTGTGTCTTTCTCAATTTCTTTCAGAAGTGTTCTGTAGTTTTTAGGATATAAATCCTTTACCTCTTTGGATGGTTTTGGATATAATTGTAAATGTGATTGACTCAATTTCTCTTTCTTCAGTCTCATTGTTAATGTAGAGAAATGCCACTGATTTCTGTATATTTGTTTTGTATCCTGCCACACTGCCAAATTGCTGTATGAGTTCTAGCAATCTTGGGGTGGAGTCTTGTGGATTTTCTATGTACAGTATCATGTCATCTGCAAAGAGGGAGAGTTTGACTTCTTCTTTGCCAATTTTAATGCCTTTTATTTCTTTTTGTTGTCTGATTACTGAGGCTAGGACTTCTGTTGAACAACACTGGTGAGAGTGGACATCCTGTCTTGTTCCTGATCTTAGGGGAAAGGCTCCCAGTGTTTCCCCACTGAGAATGATATTTGCTGTGGGCTTTTCATAGATGGCTTTTAAGATGCTGAGGAATGTTCCCTCTATCCCTACACTTTTAAGTTTTGATCAGGAATGGATGCTGTATTTTGTCAAATGCTTTCTCTGCCTTTATTGAGAGGATCCTATGGTTATTGTTTTTTCTCTTGTTGGTATGATCTATCATGCTGATTGTTTTATGAGTGTTGAACCAATCTTGCATCCCGGGGATAAATCCCACTTTGTCATGGTGAATAATCCTCTTAATGTACTGTTGGATTCTATTGGCTAGTATTTTGGTAAGAATTTTTGCATCCGTGTTCATCAGCGATATTTGCCTATAATTCTCCTTTTTTGGTGAGGTCTTTGTCTGGTTTTGGGATCTAGGTAATGCTGGCCTCATAAAACGAGTTTGGAAGTATTCTGTCCCTTTCTAGCCTTTGAAACAGCTTTAGTAGAATAGGTATTATTTCATCTTTAAACATTTGATAGAATTCCCCTGGGAAGCCATGTGGTCCTGGATGTTTGTGTCTTGGGAGGTTTTTGATGACTGCTTCAATTTCCTCACCGGTTATTGACCTGTTCAGGTTTTCTGTTTCTTCCTGTTCCAGGTTTGGTAGTTTTTGGTTTTCCAGAAATGCGGCCATTTCTTCTAGATTGCCTAATTTATTGTAGGTGCTCATAATATGTTTTTAAAATCATTTTATTTCCTTGGTATTGGTAGTGGTTTCTCTTCTTTCATTTGTGATTTTATTAATTTGAATCCTTTTTCTTTTTAATAAGGCGGGCTAGGGGTTTATCTATCTTATTAATTCCTTCAAAGAACCAACTCCTGGTGTTGTTGATCTGTTCTACAGTTCTTCTAGTCTCTATTTCATTGAGTTCTGCTTGAATCTTTATTATCTGTCTTCTGCTTGGTGTAGGCTTTACTTGCTGTTCTTTCTCCAATTCCTTTAGGTGTGAGGTTAACTTGTGTATTTGAGTTTTTTCCAGTGTTTTGAGGGAGGCTTGTATTACGATGTATTTCCCTCTTAGGACTGCTTTTGCCATATCACAAATATTTTGAGCAGTTGGAACTTCATTTTCATTAGTGTCCATGAATCTTTTTAATTCTTCTCTAACTTTCTGGTTGACCCATTCATCTTTTAGTAGGATGCTCTTTAACTTCCATGTGTTGAGTTTCTTCCAAATTTCTTCTTGTGATTGAGTTCCAGTTTCAAAGCATTGTGGTCTGAAAATATACAGAGGACAATCCCAATCTTTTGGTATTGGTTGAGACCTGATTTGTGACCCAGTATGTGGTCTATTCTGGCGAAAGTACCATGTACACTTGAGAAGAATGTGTATTCAGTTGTGTTCAGATGGAAAGTTCTGTATCTATCTGTGAAATCCATCTGGTCCTGTGTATCATTTAAGGCCCTTGTTTTTTTGGTGATGTTCTGCTTAAATATCTGTCATTTGCACAAAGTGCCATGTTGAGTCTCCTACTATTAGTGTATTATTATATATGTATGTCTTTAACTTTGGTTATTTATTGATTGATATACTTGGCAGCTCCCACATTCGGGACATAAATATTCATGATTGTTATGCCTTCTTGTTGATAGACCCTTTAAGTATGATACAGTGTCCCTCTTCATTTCTACTATAGTCTTTGGGATAAACTGTAATTTATCTGATATGAGGATTGCTGCCCCAGCTTTCTTTTGAGGACTATTTGAATGGTAAATGGTTCTCCACCCCTTCATTTTCAGGTTGGAGGTGTCCTTAGGTCTAACATGAGTCTCTTGTAGACAGCAAATAGATGGGTCTTGCTTTTTTATCCAGTCTGAAACCCTGAATCTTTTGATGGGATCATTTAGCCCATTCACATTCAGAGTTAGTATTGAAAGATATGGATTTAGTGTCATCATAATACCTATTCATTCCGTGTTTTTGTGGATTGTTTCTTTGGGCTCCCTCTTTGTTTTACAGGGTTCCCCCTTAATATTTCTTGCTGAGCTGGTTTGGGGGTCACATATTCTTTCAGTTTCTGCCTATCTTGGAAGCTCTTTATCTCTCCTTCCATTCTGAATGAGAGCCTTGTGGATAGAGTATCCTTAGCTGCAGGCTCTTCTCATTTAGGACCCTGAGGAGCCCTTTCTGGCCTGCCAGGTCTCTGTGGAGAGGTCTGCTGTTAACCTAGTACTTCTCCCCATATAAGTTAGGGATCTTTTGTCTCTTGCTGCTTTAAGGATTTTCTCTTTATCTTTGGAATTTGCAGGTTTCACTATTAAATGTCGAGGTGTTGAACAGTTTTTAGATTTTGGGGTGGTCCTCTCTATCTCTTGGATTTGAATGCCTGTTTCCCAGATTAGGGAAATTCTCAGCTATCATTTGTTCAAATATACTTTGTTGTCCTGTCTCCCTTTCAGCCTCTCTGGAACCCCAATGATAAGTAAATTATTCCTTCTCAGGCTATCACTTATTTCCCTAAGCCTTTCTTCATGGTCTCTTGTTTTTCTCTTTTTTCTTCAGTTTCCTTCATTTTTTTTTTTATTGGTGTTCAATTTACCAACATACAGAATAACCCCCAGTGCCCGTCACCCAATCACTCCCACCCCCCGCTCTCCTCCCCTTCTACCACCCCTAGTTCGTTTCCCAGAGTTAGCAGTCTTTACGTTATGTCTCCCTTTCTGATATTTCCCACACATTTCTTCTCCCTTCCCTTATATTCCCTTTCACTATTATTTATATTCCCCACATGAATGAGAACATATAATGTTTGTCCTTCTCCGACTGACTTACTTCACTCAGCATAATACCCTCCAGTTCCATCCACGTTGAAGCAAATGGTGCGTATTTGTCATTTCTAATAGCTGAGTAATATTCCATTGTATACATAAACCACATCTTCTTTATCCATTCATCTTTCGATGGACACCGAGGCTCCTTCCACAGTTTGGCTATTGTGGCCATTGCTGCTATAAACATGGGGGTGCAGGTGTCCCGGCATTTCATTGCATCTGTATCTTTGGGGTAAATCCCCAACAGTGCAATTGCTGGGTTGTAGGGCAGGTCTATTTCAGTTTCCTTCCTTATCATCAACTTGTTTTGTATGTCACTCACTCTCTCTCTTCCACCTCTTTAACCCTAGCACTTAGGACATCCAGTTTGGATTGCATGTCTTTTAATCTATTTTTAATTTCAGCCTGATTAGGTCTCAATTCTGCAGTAACAAAGTCTCTAGAGTCCTTTACGCTTTTTTCCCAGAGCCATTAGTAGCTTTATAATTGTACTTCTGAATTGAATTTCTGACATCATATTGAAATCCAAATTCTGTAACTCTGTGGCAGACAGTATTGTTTCTTCTTCTTCTTCTTCTTCTTCTTCTTCTTCTTCTTCTTCTTCTTCTTCTTCTTCTAATATTTTATTTATTTATTCATGAGAGAGACAGAGAGGCAGAGACATAGGCACAGGAAAAGCAGGCACCATGCAGGAAGAATGATACAAGACTTGATCCCAGAATTCTGAAATCATGCCCTGAACCACCCAGGCATTCCTGGTTCTTTCTTTTGTGAATTTTTCATCCTAATCATTTTGTTCAGTGCATAGTGGCTGTAGTGGCTGTATGAGTGGGCTGAGTCAAGAACATCAACCATTACCTAAGTAAAATACACCCTAGATGATTCTGAAGAGGTCAGAGACCAGAAAATAAAAGAAGAACAGAACAAAATAAAACAAAGGACCACTAAAGTGAAAAACAAAATTTAAGACAAAGTAGTAAAAATAAAAAGCCAAAAGCCCAAAACAAGAAAAAAAGAAAAAAAAAAAGTAAAGAAAAGAGGAAAAAGAAACAAAACAAAACAAAAACAAAAGGTGGGGATAGTGGTGGTGAGGAAGTGGTAGTGGAGAAAGAATGTAGTCTACCTGAGGGGTCCTAGAGGGTGATCCTCTTGGTTCTGAATATATTTTGTTCGGTATGCTAGAGGATGCTCAATCCCAAATTTATATGTAAGCCAGCAATACTTATAGAAAGTCCCAATATTGACCACCAAGACATAAACAAGATAAAAGCAGGGGGCAGAATGGGAAGGAAGAGAGAATACAATCTCACAGAATGAACCAGTTCGGTATTTAACTTCGTTCTGGGTGCATGTTGGTCATGTTTTAGAAGGTAGCAATTTCCACCACTGTGGAACGAAATGAGGCCTAAAAAGCCCCCCAAAACAAATACCCATATCTTGTATATCTCCCCAAATTAAATTGAATACATTGAAGGGAATCCGGAAGTGAAAACTATATCTAAGACATGTAATTGTAGAAATACGAAAGTCTAAAAGGAAAAAAACAAAACAAAACAAAAACGAAGAGGTGTGAAATATTGTTAAGGTGGGAAAAGAGAAAATTTACTGGAATTTTTTAGTTTGATATAAAAACTAGTCATAATGGAAAAAGAAAAGGAAAAAGGACCCTCTAGTTCTATATACTATATTCCCTTGGCATTCCCTCGGTCCTGGAGCTTTCCAGTGCTGCGGGGTCAAGAACTTGCTCTTCCCCGTCCTTCCAGCGGGTCTTCTGGGGGAGGGTCTGCTGTGCTGACTCTCAGGTGTGTCCACCTGGGGAGATGCCCCCCCCCCCCCAGGTGCCGGGCTCAGGTGAGCTGTTGCCCCTGAGGCCTCCTCCCCGGAGGCCCCGCCCCTCCCGGTGACCAGGGGAACCAGGAGGAACAGCCCCACCGCGGCCAGGTCTCCGGCTCTGGAGTCAGCTCCGCCCGGGGAACTAGCACAGCTCCCGGCCCCACCGGCCTAGGGGCTCCCGGGGCGGCACGGGGGTGCTGCTCTGCACAGCCTGGGGGGCCGCGGCCCGGCGCCCAGGGCCCTTCCTGCCTCCCCCCGTCCCCGCGGCGGGAGAGGCCTCCCCGTCCTGCGCCCTTCCTGCCTGGCCCCGGCCCCGTGTCCCGTGGCCTCCCCGCCCGGCCTGGGGACCACGGGATCCCCGAGCGGCGTCTCCCCAGGCCCTGCGGGCTGTGCGCTCCGGCCCTTGACCCCGACCCCGGGCGGGCGCCCTCCCCGCATGGCGGCCCCGGGCCCGGAGGCTCCCCGCCCGCCCGCGCTCCCGCCCGCGGCCCCTGCTCAGTGCTTTCCCGCCCGGAA